>NC_044311.2:98372533-99049616 GCF_007474595.2 Lynx canadensis
ACCTGTGTCCCCTACAGGCCATCAGCCCCATATTTAGGGCAAGACTGCAGCCTACAGTACCTGAGGGAATGCCAGGAATGCTTAAGGAGGAGAGAGGTTATACCTAAAGGACACGGCCAACATGTACCGGCAGCAATGGGAGAACATGTCTGGGAGTGAATTCTCAGAGCGAAGGGGCATGCTGGGCAAGCAAAATATGAGACTGGCCAATATTGGGACACATCTTGTGACTTAAGATATAACACCCTCACAAGGACTCTGGGAGACAATACTAATACGCTGCTGTCAATAAACATACCAACACCACTTTGGCAAACTAAGGAAGAAAGAACCCAAACCCTCAGACAAGTAGGGATGCAATGATGGACGTATGTAAAATCATAAGGAACATATATATATTGGTCTCTATCCTCAGTTTCTACTAATATTTAGTCTTTAACCCCAGTTCCTGACACAATGCTCCTTAAACTCTTATAATTTGCTGAGTGATAGGAATGTTTTACACAGGACTCCTAAATGGCTTGGAATTTCCTGGTGATAGGAGTGTCTTTGTTCCAATGAGGTGATGTTGGGTGGGCTCCAGGATGGAGGCTGGTCACTAGAAAGACCAAGCCATGATTAGAAGCTTGGAACTTTCATCCCCACCCCCCATTCTGCAGAAAAAGGAGAGGGACTGGAACATGAGCTAATAATCAATTTTGCTTACATGATGAAGTCTCCATAAAAATCCCACAAGTATGGAGTTCAAAGAGCTTCCAGTTTTCTAAAAATATCCACATGCCAGGAGGGTAACACCCCCCAGTTCTCCAGGGACAGATACTCTTGTGCTTGGACCCTTACTGACCTCATCCTGTGTATCTCTTTCATCTGGCTATTCATCTGTATCCTTTATCATATTCTTTATTATATAACAAACCAGTAAATGTAAGTCAGTGTTCCTCTGAGTTCTGTGAGCTGTCAACAAATTATCAAATCCAAGGAGGGGGTTGTAGAAGCTTCAATTTATAGTTGGTCAGTCAGAAGTACAGGTGACAGTCTGGGACTTGCAGTTGGTGTCTGAAAGTGAGGGCAGTCCTGTAGGACTGAGCCCTTAATGTGTGGGTTCTGATGTTAACTCCAAGTAGATAGTGTCAGAACTGAATTGATTGTAGGACACCCAGATGGTATAGAAGAATTGGTCAGTGTGGGAATAAACCCACCCATCTGTTGTTTAGAAGTGTTCTGTGCAGTGTTAAGAGTAGAGAAGAAGAAAAAAACAGAGTTTTCCCCAATATAACCTACTAAATCAGGGATTGGCAAACTAAGGCCCATGGCTCAAATCTGGCCTACCACAGATTTTTGTACTGCCCGTGAGCTAAAAATGATTTTTATATTTTTAAGTGGTTGAAAACAAATTCAAAAGAAAAATAATATTTCATGACACATGAAAATTATATGAAATTCAAATTTCAGTGTTTATAAATAAAGGTTTGTTGGCACACAGCCATACTCATCCATTTACATATTGTCTGTGGTGCTTTCATGCTGCAATGGCAGAGTTGAACTGTTGCAACAGAGACCGTATAGCCCACAAAGTCTAAAAGATTTACTACCTGGCCCTTTACAGAGAAACTTGGTCGATCCCTGTACTACATAATTTTGAAAATCCAATAGCTGATTATGTTTCTAGGGAAGATCCAGAGGACACTCTTTTACAAAGGTGAAAAAGAATGTGCTAGTGAAGAAAGCACCAGCATCATTGGGAACCTCAGTGGTATCTCTCCTCTGTAGGCTGGGGCTGAATGCTTTTATAGACCTGGATCCCTAGTAGCAATAGGAATGAGGAGACCCCAAAATGATATAGGGGCAGATGGTAGCACTTAAGAAACAAAGTGGAGGGGCGCCTGGGTGGCGCAGTCGGTTAAGCGTCCGACTTCAGCCAGGTCACGATCTCACGGTCCGTGGGTTCGAGCCCCGCATCGGGCTCTGTGCTGACTGCTCAGAGCCTGGAGACTGTTTCCGATTCTGTGTCTCCCTCTCTCTCTGCCCCTCCCCCGTTCATGCTCTGTCTCTCTCTGTCCCAAAAATAAATAAACGTTGAAAAAAAAAAAATTAAAAAAAAAAAAAAATAAATAAATAAATAAATAAATAAATAAATAAAAAGAAACAAAGTGGATGTAGTTACTGCAATGGCAGCCTGACCCACCAGGATATTAAGATGGCTAATAAAGCACAGTGTTCCTAAGATAAATATGGATGGACAACCAACAGGGAGGGGTGTTGCTTATCTACGGACGAGAGATCAAGAATACATGAGAGAAGACTGAGACTAGCAACCCACCCCTGGGAAGTCAAAATCTCTTGCCCAGTTTCCAGGTCTGTGAGCAACAAGGGTGGATACCATCCGTTCACCTGCCAACTCTGCTCTCCAGCCTTCTGCACCTGATTCTGTTTCCTAAGAAGACAGAACTATGTGTACTGCATCAGCAGGCTTCCTTGCCCTCAGGCTTGGGTTTGGGCTCAACCAATGCAGAGCAACAGTAGAGGATGAAGGCAAGGAGAGTGAGGTGAGGGTGTGTATATATATATATATATATATATATATATATATATATATATATCCCTGGCATTCTCTCTGCATAGTTGCCTTAGACTGGCTATAACCTTCAATCAAAGATTACAGTACTTCTCAAGCTGGTCCCCTCCACATATCTCTCCCTTTCCAGGTTCTAGTAATCACCTTCTCCCCTTTCCCTTAAAGACTAGGGGTGACAATACACTGCTACACTTCTCCTAATGGTTTCCTTAATGCTGCCCAGTACTTCGTAACTGTCCGTTTTAAACTGTCTTCAAGCCACCCGCCTTGAGAGTACTACATGTTCCCAGCTGTATCTAATTATATCACTGTACAATTGCTGAAAATCAAAGAGAAAGAAAGTTTTTAAAGGAATGAGAAGAAAAAGCTATATCGTCAAAGGAGCAAAAATAAGATTCCCATAGTTTCTCAACAGAAATATGGGAAGCCAGAGACAATGGAAAAATGTTTTCCATGTCCTGAAAGAAAGTAACTGCCAACATAGAATTGTATACCCAGCAAAACAAATATATCATTTTTAAATTAAGGAAAAATTAAAGATATTTTCAGACAAAAAAAACAAGATAATTCATCACCTACACAAAAGGAAATATAAGCAATATTATTCAGACAGAAGGAAAATGATCCTAGGTACAAGACAGGAAATGCAGGAAGAAGTAAAGAGCAACAGAAAGTAAAATCTTAGAAAGTAAATCTAAGTGAATAGTGACTCTAAAAACAATACTAATTTCTTGCAGGGTCTAAAATATATATAAAACTAAAACACATGGTAATAATAGCAATAAGTTGGGAAAGTAGGTAAAAAAGAGTTAATGCGCCCTAAGATTCTTGCAAAATCCAAGACATGATTAAAGCACTAATTTATACTGTACTTGAATAAGTCAGGGGTATGATTTGTAATATCTAGTGTAAACCACTAAAAGAATAGCAAATCTAGCATAATTACCAAATAGATCTTTTTATAATAGTAAGTACTTAATTCAAAAGACAGCAAGAAAGAGTAGGGAAAAAACAGGCAAAACATATATGAAGAAAATAAGGTGGTAGCTGTAAACCCACATATATCAGTAATAACAGCACCAAGCACATGGTCCAGAGAAAGAAATGTCAGGGATGAAGAGCTGGGTTGTTCACTGAGCCGAACCCAGTTTGGGGGGAAAGTGAATCAGGAACAAGGGAGGAGGGTCTAGGATGAGGTGGAAAACGATGTTGGCAATCACAGACTTGCTTTCCCCCAAATGTTTGGTGACTGAAATTAAGGCGACCTGGGATGGCTTTAAAAGTCCAAAAGGGCAGACAAAACAGGGAGCAGAAATTCTTTCATTCATCCTAATCAGTAGCTACCAGTTTACAACACAAGCACATTCACCTAATTCTTCGTTGTTTACAAGGCCGTCACAGGTACTGTGCCACCTGTTCATCACAGCTCTGTGATACAGAGCAAGTAGAATCACCATCATCCCCACTTTCTGGATGAGGAAATGGAGACCTGGGAGACTCCACAACTTTCCCTGTAATCACCCTCAATGCTGAGCTCAGACACGACATCATCTACTTCCCCATCCAGCACTCTTTCAGCTGCATGACCTCTTAAGCTAGAGCAACAGAGGATGTATAGCCTACTGATCTTGCCATATACCTTTTTCCCCTAAATTTGGGGAATGTTTATTTCTCATCCTGTAGAACTGCTGAGTATCCCAACACCACAGAAGGTTGTTAAAATTACATAAGCTAACCCACAAAAATCCCTAGTACCGAGTAGATGCCCAAAATACAGCAAACTCACAATAGATAAATCAAACTCTCTAGGGAGTGGCTTCAGGGACAGGCAAGAACTAGGAGCTGTAGGTGACAGCAAGATGGGGGGGAATACAGGTCCAGCCTTTCTGCAGTTCCCAGACAAGGAAAGGGACAGAAGAAGAGCATAAACAACTTCACTGAAAGGCAGAGCAAGGACCGTAAAACAGATATGTAGGGCAGCGGGGGAGAGCACATCAAGGTCTCTCTCTGGACAGGAAGGGGACATGAAAGGACAAGGTGGCAGGGGCAGAGTGGCCATGACTGAGATGTGCAGCCACAGTCTTTACCTTTCTGGTCAATGTGACCACCACGATGACTGCCATGCAGATGACTGCCAGCACTATGGCCATGGCTCCAAGCAGTGGGATCTGGAACCCAGCGCTGCGCTCAGCCACTGGAGGGGCGACAAAGTGAAGATGCGGGGGGGTGAAAGCCAGAAGCAAAGGGCAGCCATTACACAGGGAAGCCTCTGTGTCAGGGCACAGAGGTGCAGGCTGGCCAGGTCTTTCTGTAACCATAGGACTGGAGTCTTTAAGCCCAGCTCCTTGAACGGAAGAGCATCTACCTGGCTCACTGTAAAATCAATGGCTAATCTCTGGAACCAAAGCAGACCATTGTTAACACTCCCTTCCTCTATTCGACAAAATCACTTTCCATGCTAATCATGAAATGAAACAAAAAATAACATCCAGAAAAAAAAAACCCAGAGAGTGAACATTTTATTAAATTTCATTTATAATCATACTAGTAAAAAATGTTTAATTAAAAATTAAAATAAAATTAATTAATTAAAGCACAAAAAAGAGGGGGGAAAGAATATAACCTTTCACATTAAACCTGTAACATTTTTCCATCTGTGAGACCCTGGAGAGAGTAACGTTCTGGAGGTTTATCCTGTTTTTTCTCAGCACCTGGCACATAGCAGGTGCTTAATAAATATTTGCAATATGGAATTAAAGCATGAACAAATGAATTTCCACTAAGACATAAAGTGTAAGGAGAAGAAGCAGAAAGGGAGTTTTGAAAAGAGTGACAGCTGATCCAAGGACAGCGAGAGAGAAACAGAACAATTGCTCAGATGTGTGCTGTACTGTAGGTAGAAGGGTTTCCAGGCTGCCTTGTCCTATTCCCACCTCCTTCCTAGGAGCTTGGGCAGAACCCAGGGGTGCAGGGAAGTTTTGAGAGAAGGGTATAGCAGAGGCAGGCCCTCTTCCCTCTAAGGGCTTACACTGTGGGAAAGGTGGCTAAGGAATTGCAGTCACTAAGGACAAGGCAGTGCCCATAGACCCACACGGTACCAGGGGGGAGGGAGCCCAAGCTCCCCAGGATGAGTTCCTCTTGCACTGCAGACTCAGCCTCTTGCTTTGGCCACAGGTAGGGGAAGAGGGCAGATGGGGAGCAAAGTAGTCATGGAGAACACAGCTTCTGGGGGCAGAAGGGCTGCGGCGGGCTGTGCATAGAACCAGAAAGGATATAGGCTCTTCCCCACATGCAGCATTGACCTATGTCAGAGCCAGCCAAGAAGCAGCATTGAAAAGAACTTTAAAGTAGCCTTTTATCTTCTCAGTCTACACATATTTTGCTAACTCATAAAGCTTAATCTCCAACACAATCGATAGTAACAGGCAGAAGCTCTGAGGGTCTAGGGGCACCTGGGTGGCTCTGTTGGTTGAGGACCTGACTCTTGATTTCAGCTCAGGCGATGATTCTGGGGTTGTGGGATCAAGCCCTGTCAGGCTACACGCTAAGTGCGGAGCCTGCTAAAGATTCTCATTCTCTCTCTCTCTCTCAAATAAAAAATAAAATAAAATAAAAAGCAAGAAGCTCTGAGGGTGTAATTTAATGGAACCGGATCATCTGTGTTAAAACCAGCTCTACTGCTCTGAGCAGCTGTAAGGCCCAGCCTCCACCTCCATCAAATAGTGACATGGGAGTGGCTGGCAGTCAGAGCTAACAGTACTTACCATGTTCCAGGCCTTGTTTTTTCTTTTATTCTTTTTCAGTTTATTTATTTATTTTGAGAAAGACAGAGACAGCACGAGTGGGGGAGGGGCAGAGAGAGAAGGAGAGAGAATCCCAAGCAGGTTCCACAGTGCTGTCAGTGAAGAGCCCAATGTGGAGCCTAAACCCACGAAACCGTGAGATCATGACCTGAGCCGAAACCAAGAGTTGGATGCTTAACTGACTGAGCCACCCAGGCGCCCCATTCCAGGCCTTGTTTTAGGGCATTTTCTTGTAGTATGGTATTCAGTCCTATGTTAGAACCTCATAAGGTTACATCTATTTTCATTTCACAGATGAGAAAATCAATGCACAGAGAAGCTGAGTAATCTTGTCTGAGGTCAACAGCAGCACCAAGATTTGGACCCAGGCTCTCTGGTGTCATAGTCTGAGCTCATCACCACTCTGCTATACTGTTTCTCAGATGCAAAAATCTTTTCCCACTTTGCAGAGAACTGGTTTAAGTGTTCAGGTGATAATGAATGTGAGAGCACTCTGGAAACTATGAGGTACCATACAAAGGTAAATTATTATGTATTTACATTTAGCACACACTGTGTTTTAATCCTTTGTAAAACTTAAAAGCTAGGGGCGCCTGAGTGGCTCAGTCGATTGAGCATCTGACTTCAGTTCAGGTCATGATTTCGAGGTTTGAGAGTTTGAGCCCCACATCGGGCTCTCTGCTGTCAGGGCAGAGCCTGCTTCAGATCCTCTGTCTCCCTCTCTTTTTGCCCCTCCCCTGCTCTCTCTCTCTCTTTCAAAAATAAATAAACATAAAAAACTTAGAAGTTAATTCTTTCTTTTTATTTTTTTAAATGTTTATATTTGAAAGAGAGAGAGAGACAGCATGAGCTAGGGAGGGGCAGAGAGAGAGGGAGACACAGAATCTGAGGCAGGCTCCAGGCTCTGAGCTGTTAGCACAGAGCTCAAAGTGGGGCTCAAACTCATGAACTGTGAGATCACGACCTGAGCCAAAGTCAGACACTTAACTGACTGAGCCACCCAGGTGCCCCAGAAGCTAATTCTAATTTGCCTGGTTAATCCTAAACCAATAAATGAGAACCCTTCCCAAATGACCTTAATAAGTGTTCTTCCTAACCAACACATATAAGATGCCCTTCTTACCCAAAACAGTGGCTCTCAATTCTGGCTGCACATGTGAATCACCAGGCATGCTTTTAGAATCTATTACATCCCAACTTTGCCCCTAGAGATTCTGATTAAATTGGTCTGGGATGCGGCTCCAGCATCAGTGTCATTTAAAAGCTCCCTGGTGATTTGAATGTGAACCAGGGTTGAAAGACCCTGTTCTTACAGTGTTTAGCAGGAACACATCTTCTGTTCTGGAGGATGAAAGTTCATTAGCCACCCTGCTCCAGAGTGCATACCTGAGCTTTGTAGGACCTCCAGAAAGAGTGTCCCTCTGTATATCCCGTCGGGGTAGGTGTGATAGGTACAAAAGTATTCCCCTGTATCATTCCTGGTCAGCGACTGCAGGGTGAGGCCCAGGTTGGGCCCGGGGACCACTCGCTCCCTGAAGGCTGGGCAGAGGTACCAACCCAGGTTAGCATGATGAACGGCCAGAAGTTGGTCCTGCTGCTCCCAGTTGACCTGTGTCACTTTGGCAGTGGTAGAGGAGAGGCGACATTGCAAGGTGACAGAGCCACCTTCCTCTGCAGAAACGTTCCCCATTGTTACTATCCTGCCTGACACGGCTCCTAGGGAAGGGGAGAAAATGTGCATGAGTCCTAGGTCAACAGCTGTCCTGGAATGTTCCTATAGAAATCCTAAAGGGCTTTGAGGCTAGAATTGGTCTGTGGAATGACAGTGTCTCCTGCCCATCCTGTCACTCCCCACATGGACTATAACTGCTACACTTCACCCACTCAGGATATGCTGCTATAATCTAGCTTCATGACAAGCTCTTTGATTATTTCCATGTACTTATTTTGTCTCCCTACCTACAACATAAGCCCTGTCAGCCACCACTTTTGTTTTACTTCATCTTCCAGCAGCCAATTCTACGCTGGGCACACTATTCCTTGAAATAAAACCTTGCTGTTTGTCTGACTGCTGTTTGAGGTGCCTGGAAAAACCTTCAGGAAAGCCACAAAATCCAAAGGAAAGGAAGACTGGAGAGAAACTTGTTTCTCCCAGACAAAACCACCCTCCTCAGCACTGACCACCGCCCATCATCTGGGTACAGCTCCACCCTCAAATGGTTCAAAAAAAACAAGATACAAATTAAATTATAATATAGTGTCTCAATATCTGTGCCCCCCTCAGAAACATATGTCTATGATTTTTATTATGGAAGGAACCATATCTAATGTAAATTCAGTCTATAATGGTAGACTCTCTGGAATCTGTGAAGAAGACATTTTTGATCCACAGAAAATGTACAATGTCTTTCTAGAAGTTTCCTCAAGGACAGAAGAAAGAACGATGAAACGGGAGTGAACTTCTACAAGCAAACTGATCATCCCTCCTCCTTGTTTCCTTTCTCTCCCCATTTCCTTTCTTGGGTTGGCCAGTCAGACACCCCAACCCCAAGGCCTCCATCTGCCACCCAAAACAGAACCTGCTTCCCAGACGCTGCCTTTTCTCACATGAGGGGCCACAGGATTCTGAAAACCATGCCTTTCCTTCCCTCACTTCCACTCCCAGACTTACTTCCTCCTTCTGTTTCTCCAGTTCCAGGCTGGATTTATAGGCCTTACCTGAGGTGGGGAGGGGAGCCTGCCTCAGCCCCTGTGCCCAAATCAGGAGGAGATACCACTGCATGCTTCTGCCCAGCGGGGGGCCCACAGGAAGCAGCCTAGGCCTCTTCTACCACGGAAACTGGAGGACTGTGGCTGGCAGGCCAAAACTGAGCCTATGAGGAGAGAGGGTCTCGGAAAAACTGAGTTCAGCAGAAACAATGTCAGAGACAGATTTATAAAAAAAAAAAGCTCTCAACAAGTACACAAACTGCATAGGGTGAGCCACAAGAAAGACCATGAAGGAAACACACTAAAAAATAAACAAAAATGTGGTTACAGACGCATTGGTCTTTGGGTTACTATTAGTTAATCTGCTGTTTTTAAATTCTGTCTTGATGCACTTGTTTTGTATCAGCCTTTGTCTAACAAGCTCAAGGGCCCTGTGTATCTGGTAACGCCCAAGATTCTGAAGAGCCTGTGGAGGTCACTGGGCTCCCCTGGCTTCATCCTACTAAAAAATGTGCACCCATTAAGAGAAATCTAAGTTTGCACATTTTACAGACCAAGACTTGTGCTTGAAATCTAATGAGCCAGTGAACAAGATGCATTTACTTCAGAGACTAGATGTGGGCAGGACAAAAAGTCTCAGACAACAGAGCAACTTTCCTTTAAACGAGGTCCTCTTCTTGAATCTGATTTCTTCTGTCTCGTCTATCTGGACTGAGATTTTGTTGAACTCTGGCTTAGTTTCTCTAACCCAGCAGAGTCAGAGGAGACCAGAAGAGGGAGTTTTCTTATGACTGGTGACCCCCCATCCCCTGCCCATGAAAATCACTAGTGCAGAGGAGGATGAGCCCCAATTACCTGACCCTGGAAAGGAGCTGATCAATACTCATCTGGAGTTTCCAGCTCATTATCAAGTTGTACTGCTGACCCATCCTTCTTCCTTCCTTCCCTCTGTTCTTTTATTCACTTGAGAGTCCAAAGAGCCTACGAAACACCAGACTCAGCACCAGGCTCTGGGAACACAGGATGAATAATCACAGCCCCTGCCTTCAGATACTCAAAGCTTGCTCTCCAGTGAAGCTACACTCTGGGCGAAGGAGGTGGAGGGTCTCTGTTCACCTGCCTCTAGGGCTCACCTCTGCTACCTTGGGCATGTTTCATGGTGCACATCCTGAAAATCTGCTGTTCCACCAGGAGGAGCATCTAAAGCCTGGTGCTGTGCCCCTCCACTCCAGAGAAGCAACCTGAGTGTTCCACACTGTCCACGCTCCTGCCCTCCTCTTCCCCTCCTCCCCCACAGGATGCTCCATCTCAAACCACTTTCTGTCTTCCCTGGGTTCCACCCATTCCTAACTGGATACCATGACCCACGCATCCCCCCATAGCCCACCTCCAGCCTCTTAGACAACATATGCCTCATCAACTTCTCTCTGCCCTAACTCAGCTTCAAGGCTCACATGGAGAGACATCTCTTCCAATCTCCTCTCAACAGTCACAGTGCCTGAAGCTGAGGAAGTTGTAATACCTAATGTGTGTCCAAGGGAGGGTTCAGAGTGTTTCCAAAACCGGCTATCCAGGCAGAGAAGCCCAGGGTGGGAGAGCTGAGAGCAAGTAGTGGAAATAGAGCACAGAGAGGGGGACACTGGAGTTTGGGTTATAAAAAATTTACAGCCTGGGTTTCCACAGTAGGATGGGTGAAAGCCATAGAGGTAGGATCGATCTTATATAATAAGAAACCCCAAGAAACTTAGACTAAGTTTTTTAAAAAAGGTTAAAGAGTTTCTCTAATTGTTTCTTTTTTTTAAGTGTCTCTTTTTTTTTTTTTTAAGTTTATGTATTTATTTTGAGAGAGAGAGAAAGAGAGAGAGAGCCCCAGGGAGGGAGGAGCAGAGAGAAGGGGAGAGAGAGAATCCCAAGCAGGCCCCACTGCTGGCCTAAAATGTAAAGCACTCCCCAGCCTTTCCCTCGCCCTGCAAACCCACCGCCCACTCCATCAGCTCCAGCTAGAAATCTGTGGCCTGGAAGAGATCATAGCACAGGGTGAGGGGGGCACTGAGAGTGGTCACACTTTCCACAAGGCCTGCAACCTGTACTCAGGAAACACCATTTGGAGCACAGAACAATCTCTAAGCAGTGCGTGTGAGCTTCAGCCTCTCCAAAGTCTTTCCTTGGGTTCAGAAGTGGTGGGGAGCTTCAGGGATATCACAACTTTCCTCTCCCTCCCCTTCCTTGTCTTTGATCAAATGCAACATCCTGAAGCTGCAGGGAGGTGACCTTTCTAGCCAAGTGCTCCCACTCTTTACCTCACAGACCCCAGCACCTGTTGGTGATAGGCTGTATTGTGGCCAAGGCGGGTCTCCTGCAGGTCCACAGAGGGCTGAGGAAGCTGAGAGACAGGAAGCAAGGGAAAGAAGGTGGCATGGACTCTCAAGGCACCCAGAAGAGCCTACCCCCATCTACCATTTGCCAAAGTAAAGCCATCTCACAGCAGAGCTATCTGAGCAGTGGAGTGGTTGTTCCAAACCTCTTGTTGAGAGAGCTGCCTCAGACCTGTCTATGACTTCAAGATTTTTAATAAGTCTGTGAGCCACAGGACTTGTAGGCTAAAACTGGCTCAGGACAAATGCAAATGGGGAGAATTTGGGGAGGGGATTGCTGACTGTTGTTAGTCTAAGCTCCCTCAGGTAAGGTGACTCTGAGAACCTCCCTGACAGAGGCTGTGGACTACGGGAAACTTCCTTTGCCTTCTCAGCTGTGAAAATAGGACAGAGACCCCCCAGGAGAGGTTGGAATGCAGAGTCAGAAGAAAAATCTTTGGGAAGAAGCAGCTGATCTCTCCTCAGCCTGGGCCTCTCTGGCTTCTCTTGCTGGCGCACCCACACCTCCCCTCCGACATTACTCCCCTCTTGTCCCTTCTCCACCCTAAAGGTGATTATACTTTCAATCCACCCCAGACCTCATCTGCCTTTAGAAAGGTATCCTCTACCCCTGCAGCCTTATTTCCTACTTCCTGCCACCTGGAGCCCTCAGTATTGCAAACACATAGGATGAGGGATAGAAGTACAGGGAAACATCTTTCAAGGAACCTCCTAACCATCAAGAGCTCTCCCTCCCCAACTGAAAAGAATGCCAGGCCTAGATGATTTCACAGGGGAACTATAACAAGCCTTTAGAGAGAAGATCATTTCAATGTTACTGAAAATATACAGACATACAACACAAAAGAAAACTTCCAAATTAGTTCTATGAAGTGAATTTCAAACTGATATAAAAATGATTAAGATTGCACACAATAAAAGAAAATCAGATCCTAATCTCTTATGAATATTGAAGGAAAAATTCTAAATAAAAGTTGCCACACAGATGCCAAAAGCATATTAAGCAAAATACACAATGACCAGGGAGTCTATAGCATGATTGCAGGGTGATTCAATACCAAAAAAAATTCATTAATATTAAATACTATATCCACATAGAAAAAGCAAATGGTCATTTCCTTTGATGCTGAAAAGAAAATTCAATCCCATGAATTATTTTAAAAAAAATTCAGCAAAATAAAAATCGATAAATTCTTTCTTAACATAATTACACACACACACACACACACACACACACACAACCAGCCCCAAAACCAAAATCTTCTTTTTTTTTTTGAGCGAATGAATTGATCGACAGTGAAATCCACACAGAAAGCTTCTTCTTCTTTTTTATTTTTAATTTTTCATTTTAGAGAGAGAGAGTGCAAACAGGGGAGAGGGGCAGAGGGAGAGGGAGAGAGAATCCTAAACTGGCTTCATCCTCAGCATGGAGCCCAATGCTGGGCTCAATCCTATGACCCCAGAATCATGACCTGAGGCGAAATCAAGAGCCAACTCAACAAAGTGAGCCACCTGGGCATCCAAAGCCAACATCTGTTTTGATGGGAAGACACTAGAGGTATTCCCACTAGAGTCAGGAATAAGACAAGGTACTCACTATTGCTGCAACTAGTTAACCACTGATCAAAAGTATTAGCTAATTTGATTAAGTAAAATATGCAGTTAGAGGCATAAGAATTAGAAATAAAGATATAAAAAACTATCTCTAGTTATCAAGGCTTGTATAAGCAGAAAACCCAGAGAATCAATGGGAAAAATACCATAAACAGTAGAATTCTGTTAAATTGGCAGGATATAAAATTAATATAAATAAACAAATAGTCTTCCTATATACAATCATCAACCAGTTGTAAGATATTTGGGAGAGAATCCACATTTACAATAGCAGCAAAAAAAAAAAAAAAGAAAAGAAAAGAAAGAATATTTAGGAATAAATTTAACAAGAAATGTGCAAAAGTCATACAAAGAAAACTTTCCATAATGAATCAGCTATTCAAATAAAATTTTAAATGAAACCATACATATATTAAAAGAAAACATGTGTGAATTCCTTTGAAACCTGGAAGTGGAGACAACCTTTTTAACTGTGACTCAAAATCTGGAATCTATAAATACAACGTGGTGAGGAATTTGACTACATATTTTTTTTTTGAGAGAAAGAGAGAGAGAGAGAGCGCACAAGCAGGGGAGGGGCATAGAAAGCGAGGCAGAGAGAATCCCAAACAGGCACTTCACTGTCAGTGCAGAGCCCAATGCAGGGCTCAAACTCATGAACTCATGAGATCATGACCTGACCCAAAATCAAGATTCCAACGCTTCACCCACTGAGCTACCCAGGTACCCATGAGTACATATTTAAAAAAAAAAAAGATTTTTGCACTAAAAAGTCATAGGGGTGAAAAGACAAATGACAAACTAGGAACAAATATTTGGAACTTATTTCACAGCCAAATGATTCATCTCTTTAACATAAAGAGTTCCTGGAAATCAAAAAAGAAAAAGACCAACCACCCTGAACATGCCAAAATACACAAACTGATGGTTTATAGCAAGAGAAATACAAATGTTCCTTAAACATATGGAAACTTCTTCAACCCCCGTTGTAAAGAGAGAGACGTGCATTAAAACAACACTGGGATACCATGTCTCCCCCACCAGATTGGCTAACGTCAGGACTGTAACAATACACTCTAGTAGTGAGGCTGTGGGGAAGCAAGTCTTGCCATAGAACGCTGTTGGGAATATGAAACGACATCATTCCTTTGGAGGAGAATTTGTCAGTATCTATCAAGGACCTGGGAATCCTACTTCTGGAAATCTATTCTAAGGATATAACTTCACAAATATGAAATGACAGGGGCTCCTGGGTGGTTCAGTCAGTTAAGTGTCTGACTTCAGCTCAGGTCATGGTCTCATGGTTCGTGAGTTTGAGCCCCACTTTGGGCTCTGTGCTGACAGCTCCGAACCTAGAGCTGCTTCAGATTCTGTGTCTCCCTCTCTCTCTGCCCCTCCCCCATATTCGTCTCTGTCTCTCTTTCTCAAAAATAAATAAACATTAAAATAATTTTAGAAAAACAAATGTGAAATGACATATGCAAAACATTACTCGTTGAGGCATTACGTGTACTAGCAAAAAAAAACATGAAATGACTCAAATGTCTATCAATCTTGTTGAATAAACTGTGACACCCAGTTCCTTACTGAATAAACTCTGGCACCCTCGTGAGGCATAACTGGGCAACCATGAAGAGAATGAGAGTAATCTTGATATATTAACACGGAGTGATCTCCAGAAGACTTAAATGAAAAGGTATGGTGCCCAAAAATGTGTATAATATGCAAACCTCATGGGAAGGGGTAAAGGGGAATGAGAATGTGAGCACAATTTTGCCTATGTTTGTAATAAGGAACACTGTTAAGAATTAATCAGAACTCAATGTTTTAAATTAGTTAATGTTAGATGGCAGAAGAGGGATGGGATAGAGGGGGGATTGGGATGGAAGAGAAACTTCTTTGGGTATAGCATTTAATTTCTAGGGTGTCAATGTTTTACATATCTAAAAATACATATTATATAAAACAAAAGTGAAAGAAAGGCCATCCCTAAAATTGAAGGAATAAAGAAACAAATTAATCTAATTGCATCTAAAATGAACAGCATAACTACACAGAGAAAATAGTTAACTGAGTTTAAAACTTAGCACTTTGTGTTTCCTTAGTGGGATATATTCTAGGATAAACAAATATATTCCAGTCATTCAGTTTTCTCATTATTTTGAAAAAACAATATAACAAATAGGTAATTATATTAATGTTGTTAGAAACCAAACTTTACAGCATAAGAGGAAATAGAAGTATACATTCAAATAATTAAATAAACCCCTGTAATATTAAATTTGAATTTGAACTATAAATACAATTGATTTTAAATCATGATTTATGTATATAGATAATATATAAATATATATATTCTTGAATGAATGAATTCTTGAATCAATATATGTAATATATTCTTTTAAATCATATATTTAACCAAATGTTTATATTCTTTTAAATCATCTCCTACAAACCGAGGAGAGAAGCCTCAGAAGAAACCAAACCTGCCCACACCTTGATCTTGGCCTTCCAGCCTCCAGAACTGTGAGAAAATAAAGTTCTGTTGTTTAAGCCACACAGTCTGTGGTATCTGTGAGTGTTATGCCAGCCCTAACAAACTACTATGGTGCGATAATGACACTGGCTACACAGGAAAAGTCTGGGGAGATTTCCACTGAAGCTTTTAAGTGTGAAATGCCATAATGTCTGTGATTTTTAAATCCCTAAAAAAATAATAAAGGTGCACAATGTTGACTGCTTAATTTAGGTGATAGGAATATGGATATTAAGCGTTATCATTCTACTTGTCTAGAAACTCAAAATTCATAGTAAAAAGTCAAAATTGAAGGAAAGGAAACAGCAGGGAGAGGAAGGCAGCAGGCAGGATGCACAGCCAGGATGGGGAAGCCCAAGGTCAAAGAGCCAGTGCTGCGGAGGGAGGGGAGACCCCTTACAAGGAGGCCCCTACCTATTTCAGGACTGAACTTGGGGCCTCTGTCTTTTAACCCACCTGAACATGGTACAGGGTGATTAGAATTCAAGGGTGCATTGCATTGGTGGAATTGTCAATAGAAAGGCTGTGAGAAGAGAATAATTAAAAATGAATTTGGTTTGACTGTGAGACATTACTAATTTCAGTCGCTTACATTAACTACTAAACATTTAAGTATAAATACCATTTAGCATAATAATAATTATGCATAAAACTGAAAAATACAGTTGGAAATATACAATTAATTTAAAATGTCATAATAACTAGAGCTTTTCAGTATTTAGCCAAATTCCTCATATTGGGTAGGCAGTTCCTAGTCTGAGCTAAGGCTGCTTGATTCTCTGTCATAACAAATCTAGCAGCCCTAACACATTTTTTCATGTCAATCAATCAACAAATATTGAGCACTTACTTTGCAAAACTGCTGTGCTAGGCATTATAGTTGATACAAAGAAGAAAAAGGTTATTCAAGGAGTTCACAATCCAAGTAGAAAGTTTTAGGCCCAAACAAAAACACCATAAAATATAAGGTAGGCTATATGTGCGAACGATTGGCAGAGACAAGCAAAGGTAGATTTATAGGATAGTCATTTGTATTAGGTAAGAAAAGAAAGCCGTAGTTGTGCGGCTGAAGTATGGATATCTAATCTTAGAGCAAGGAGATATAGCTTAATAATATGAAGGCACATGCAGAAGCAGTAACAAGTGTTGGCATGCAGCCAATGCCTGGACAGAGTCGCGATGACAGTGTTAATTCACATACCCAGATTCGTGTGCTCCTAGGCAACACTTCAGAAATATGATGGGACGCTCGGGCATGCTTAGACTGAATGTTTACAAACATAGGCTGTGAAAAATAAAACATTATAGATGTGAATGGTGTCATAGCTCAAGGGAAGGTATGACCAAATTCTCGGTAAAGGTGGGGAACATTGATTTATAAATCCCCACCTGATCTCACAAGGTTGATGTGCATAGCCTGCCCCCTTGGCCGAGCAGGTCAAGTGGTAAGCACAAATGGCTTGATGCTCCTCTAAAAGTATTGGGGACACCATGTCTCCTGTGGGGCTGGAGGGCGAGTGGACGTGTCAGACTGTGGCACTCATAGTCCTGCCTCAAAACAGACACACATTCTCTTGGACTTATAGAATTGACACTCCCTTTCCAGAGTGTCTGAGAAGACTTCATAAGAAAGGTGAGAAATGATCTGAGGAATGAATAACCAACAGCATGTAGAATTCTGCCAAGATAGGAAGAAATAGTCAAAATTAAGGTGTGGTCTTCAGAGCTCGATTTAGCGCTCTCAATTTAGCTCTCTGCCAACAAGGAGATTGCACACAGGGCTAAGCCCAGCATGGTTTATATTCCTGCTTGTCTTAGCCAGCACCAGAAGTCGAAGGCTCCTAGGTCAATGCTTGCCACTTGGACTCTCCTTCCTTTAAGGTTTTAATCTGACCCAATTTCCCACCCTTCCTGCCTACTCCACTCCAAACTCTCCTATTCTGCCCTCTAAGTCCTATGGATTGCCATCAGCAATATCCCTTTTATCTTCAAAAGAGAAAACTCATCTTTAAATCACTTGTTTTCAAAGTGTAACCCTAGACCAGCAGCATCACATGGCTTAAAACTTGGAAGAAATGCAAATTCTCAGGCCCCATCACCACCCAGCTGAATCCTAATCTCTTGGGGGGTGGGGCCAGCAGTCACTGTAACCAACCCTCCAGGTTGTGAAATCCTCCTCCCAGATCCAGGAGTAGCCTGCCTCACTGCCTTGATCACTGCAGTGGCCCACCTTCCTTCTTGCATGTCAATGAACATATCCTACCCTAAAATAGCAATGAGGCCACCTTTTCTACTTTTTATCTTCACCTCTAACATCTCATGTCCCTACTACCACGCCAACATACACACACTACTCCTACATCATCCTGTCTGAATTTCTTAGAACCAATTCTCTTTTCTTTTACCCTAAAACAATGCTCTCCACATTTTTCCTTTTAATTTTATATACCATCAGTTAAAAAAATATTAAGCAATGACTTCCCTAATGTTTATATATATGAAGTATATAAACATAGGGCTGTAGTAACATATTTTATACATTATAAAACAGAACGTGAGAATAGAAAAAGTTAGATATTATGTAAAAATATTTAAATAACAAATGTGATATCTTCTTTAAGTACCCCAATGACTCATCTTTGCAACTTATGTTGCAGACATCAGCTTTGAAGGAATTGAGACATTGCAAAGGCTGTGATTCTACAAGTTTCTAGACCCAGACACAAGTGAGCCTTCTGACTGGAATACAAGTTAGATTTTTGCAGTTGTGTGGTAGTACATGATGAACAACAGTTCTCCCAGAAAAAAAGTCCCAAGTTTGTAGGCTTTGTCAATGTCAGTGGTGTCAATACACCCACCATGGTGATTTCAAATTCCCAATATGATGTCACTGAACATGAACTTTGAAAAGTACACAATCATGTCCGCAAGCCAGTACAAACCAGATCCCACACTGGATTTTTGTGCCCAAAACTTTTTGATTAAGGTCTATTTTTCAATTAATTCCCTTTCTTCTAGGGAACTGGTTTCCTAATTAAGCATTTTCTAATTAACATGGTCCCTTTTAATTTCTCAAACCCCAGCTATGGCAGGGGTAGATATTCAGTCCTTCTGGCTTTGGTGGGGGCCTCTGGTCTGACACAGGAGCAGATGGCCACCTGGGATTTGTCCACTAGGAGGTAAGAGTAGTAGGTGAGAGAAGTGGTGACAGCCAGGCCTTGGAAATCCTTGCCATGTGGCCTGATGTCAAAGACATGGGCTTAAGCAAATTTACCCAGCCTATAGAGAGAGGGAAGCTGGGGTTTAGATCTTTCCCAAACCCATGCTCTTTAGCTGCAACCATTTCTGCCTGTCTGCTCCCCTCCTTGCATGCAAAACCCCAAACCTGACAGCAGTGAGGAGGTAGAAGCTCTTGAACTTTTAGAACCAAATGGAAGTAAATATATATATACATGTATATGTATATATATATTAATGTGAGAACTTACTAATGTGAATAAAGCATTTACTTCATTTACTGAAGTACAGGCACACTTCCAACTGCATGATAAGTAAGGTAGGTACTGTTAGTATTCCCATTCTGCAGACGAGGAAACAGGTTTGGAGAAGTTAGCCAATTTTCCCCAGGTCACAAAGCTAATAAGAAGTACAATTCGGATTTGAACCCAACCAGGCTGACCCCAGAGCCCATGCGTACAGTGACTCATCTTCTACTGTCTACCTCTGCTAGCTGATGTCTTTGGGGTGGCTGGTACTGAAGAGGCACAGCATGGGGTAGAAAACCCAGAGACATGTGCCCCTGTCCTCAAGATGCTTTCCAAAAGCTGACAGGATCCTTAGGAAAGGAAGACTAATGTAAGTGAAGTAATTAGAAAATCTTAGCAGACAGCCTGTAATTAGCTGTAATGTAATATCCCCCACGGCTAAGAAAAGTACTTCCTGGTGGGGGCCATGAGACCTAACCCCTGCCTCCAGAGCTATAATCACTCTTTTAAAAAATCAGAATCTAGGTCAGACGGGGCCCTCGGCCTGCAATCTGGTACTGTAATTCTCTCTCCCAAGGAATCCCACCTGACCAAATGACATAGCCATAGAATGACTATATGAAGCTGCATTCTGCATACAGTTTCTTTCCATTTTTCTCAGACTAATGAGAAAATATTTTCAAACCTCTGTTTATAAGTTTCTGGTTCTCCAGTGTCATAAAAGCTGTAAGTCTGAGCTCTGGCCTTTCACAGCATCCTCTCTCTCTCTCTCTCTGGTAGTTTCAATTCTTCAAGGTTACTCACTGTGATCCATCCTAAACTGACAATGCAGTTAGAAACTAGATATCCCTAAGAGGAAGAGGAACTTGAGAAGTCCAAACTTGTTCCTATTCCCACTGCTGTGTAACATACTACCTAAAAACTCAGTGACTTAAAACAGTAGCCATTTAAGTATCTTTCACAATTTCTGTAAGGTGAGACATTCGTATTTTAGTTGTATGAATATTTTAGTTTTCTCAGGCTGCCATAAAAAAGTACCACAGAGCAGGTGGTTTAAACAACAGAAATTAATACCTTCACGATTCTGAAGTCTAAGACCAAGGTGTTGCCAGGCAGGGTTGATTTTCTGAGGCCTATTCAGAGTATATCCAAGATGGAGTCACTCATGCTAAGCCACATGTCAGCAAACCAAAACTTAACTAAGTTTCTATGTTAGGCTTTCCCAGAAAAAAGAAGGCCTGGATCAACCAATCCCCACGAGTTACCTGACCTGCCTCAAAGACTTTCTTTTCTCCACACAAGAAAACTAACTATGCTTCAACCAGTCAGCAAATGCCCAGTATAACATCCTTGTTCTTGCTCACTCTGGTTTTTAAAAATCCTCTCGCTTTGGAGCTCCTTTCTAACTTCTAGAATGGATGCTGGCTAATTCATGAATCACTAAATAAACACCTACTACATCAGTAAATTGGCTGTGGAAAATATTCTCTCTGCCTTGTAGATGGCCATCTTCTCCATATGCCTTCATGTAGTCTTCCTTCTATGTGTGTCTGTATCCTAATCTCTTCTTAGAAGGACCCCAGTCATATTGGATTCTGGCCCACTCATGCAACGTCATTTTAACTTAATCTCCACTCTAAAGACCCTATCTCCAAATACAGTCACACTCTTAGGAACATTCTGAAGTATTGGTGGTCAGGATTTCAATAGATGAATTTGGTGGGGGATACAATTTGGGCCATAACAGTAAGTTTTTTGCTTCTAGTGCATTCATTGATGTCATTCATTAGAACTCAGTTTGCAGATGGGATGGTCTGGAGGATCCAAAATGGCTTCAATAGCATGTCTGGTGCCTTGGTGGGGATGGCTGGAAGGCTGAGTTCAGCTGTGCCTGTTGACCAGAGAGCCTTCATATGGCATCTTCATCCTGGCCATCTTGGGGTGGTCAGATATTTTACATGGATGCTACGCATACCTCAAGAGAACTTATGACCTAGACTTAAAAGTCACAGAGTTCCACCTCTGCCATTCTCTGTTGGTCAAAATAATCACAAACCTGCTCAGATTTGAGAGGAGGGGACATGGACAACACCTCTCAATGGAAAGTAGTCTCAAAGAATGTTGGGCCATTTTTTAAATTACTGTAAGCTATTTACAGTTCAGCCTTATCATCTACAAAGTTTCCTACCACTCAGTCATCTTGACTCAAATGAAAAGAGCTCTATAAACACTAGTTATTCTTAGTCCCATGAGTTCCCCTCTGTTTCTTGAGGGACGATGAAGGTGGCTCTGGTTTATAAGAACCAAATGGTCCCTTTCAGGCCCCATCTGCCATCTGACCTCATTAATTCTTCAGAATCTTTCCTAATGATCCAAACACTCCAACTTTGGCATAGTGGATCCTTGTTCACTAACTTGGCTGCTATGCCAGGTCATAGGAAGTCCTGACTTCCTACAGTCTCCATGCCCACCCTATCTCTTCATCACACCGGGAAGATATTTTGTGATGCCCTCTGTTTCCCTTTTTGAGCTATTTTACCAGGCTCATAACTCTCACCCCTGTGTCTCAGAGCTATCAATTTTCTATCTTGTATGCCTCTTGCCCTGCTCCCATCTCAACCCCTTCTTTGTATTGTAAAAATTGGAATGTGGGTATGTCTGACCCAGATGAGCAGACCTCCCAGGAAAGACTGGAAAATTTGCTAAAAAACCAGAAATCCCAAGAAACAAGACTCTGCATGAAAAGGCAGCATGAGTCACTGGTAGTCTGATTTAGGAACAAAGCCTCAGTTCTCAGAATCTCTGCTCCTGTCAGTTCCTGAATGGAATGTGTCACTTGGATCCATCCTAGCTCCCAACCCTTAGTCATAATCTAGATCCTGGGTCCTGGATCCTGGTGAGAGAGAAGACTTTAAATAAAAACAAGGATCTATTCTCCTCCCTACTGTAAGACCCCCTTCACACCTGAACAACTGATGATATGGGGGAATTCTCTACCTGGGTGACCCACAGGTACTGAAAACTCACCATGTTCAAAACTGAACTCAACATTTCCACTTCCAACACACTCACTTCTATACTCTCTATCTCAGTTGATGGCATCCATCTACACAGTCATCCAAGTTAGAATCCTAAAAGTCATTCTTGACACCTAATTTTTCTTTACCACCACCCTAACATCCAATTACCAAGTCCTTAAATTTTTGGAATCTTCCCTCACCTCCAAATCTCCAATGTCCTTGCCAAAATGGAAGCTTTCATCATCTCTCACATGGAATACTTCAGTTGCCTCCTGTTAGCCCTTGACACGATGCACCTAAAACTTAAATAAATATGAACCCGTTGTTATCTCCTTAAATCATGTCTGTAGTGCCTCTAAATTTATCTAAAAAATAGAGTCCAAAGAATTTCAGCAATAGTACTTCATCTACCACTCAAGCTCTCTGACATGTGTTGGCCCTGCTTGCATCTTCATGAAGACCTGTCTATGTGTCTTCATTCACTCTTGTACTTTATACATCTGCCACCACAAATTGATTGTTCTTTTTCCAGTATACTGGCTATTCATTAGCTGGAGTAAGCCAGGTAGTACCAAAAAGATTTTCTGTTCTACTAGGCTGCTCTTTTGACTAGAGAGAGAAAATTTTTCTTGGATTTTATCTGTTTGTTTGTTGTTTTTGTGTTGTTTTGTTACCTGTTGTAGGTTTCAGGTTGAAGACTTCAGCATCCTGAAGTCTGGGCTATAGAGGCAAAATCAAACAAACAAACCCAGGAAGCTCACCATTGTATCATTTCTCAAGTCTTGAGTTTCAAGGCAATACATCTGTTCCATTTACCTTTCAGAGTCTCTGTGTTTGTTATATCAGGAACTTTTTAGTTGTAAGAGGGAAGACTAGTGAGAAATGGAGCTGTTCTATCTTGGCCAGAACCACAGTCCATCTATTAAGCTTTAATGAATAAATCAAAGAGGCTCTTTGAGAAATATTTAGGGACCAAACCAGTTGGGTATTTTGAAGGATGTATACTCTTCTATTATGGAGAATGTTGTAGAGGGGTTCTGGAATGTACTCTGAATATGGGAGTGATGAGGAGCTAACCCTTATCATTGCTGAGGGGAGAGTTTCAAACTGTGGGCATAATAAAAAAAAACCTACAAAACTGGGCATTTTTTTAATGAAGAGTCTGGAGAGACAGTGGGCTGGAATAAATCAGGCTACCTTGTATCAGGCTAATTCCAGAGAGCAGTACCACAGCAACCCGTCCTACTTCTACCAAAGATCAAAACATTTCTAGAACATTCCCAGATGAGCTCCATTCACTCCCATTGTGGAAGGGAAGCCAAAAAATCTTCAGGAGAGTTGAAGGTCTCAAACAGTAACAGCCACACCTATTCAGTCACTGATAGAAGGGACTGAATTCAAAGTTTTGTTTTTTTTTTTTTTCAACGTTTATTTATTTTTGGGACAGAGAGAGACAGAGCATGAACGGGGGAGGGGCAGAGAGAGAGGGAGACACAGAATCGGAAGCAGGCTCCAGGCTCCGAGCCATCAGCCCAGAGCCTGACGCGGGGCTCAAACTCACGGACTGCGAGATCGTGACCTGGCTGAAGTCGGACGCTTAACCGACTGCGCCACCCAGGCGCCCCAAAAGGGACTGAATTCAAATTGGCAGCTTTGGGCAACTCTATGGATCAGCCTTTGGAAGGATAAGAAAACAAAAAGCAGCCACGGATAATGGCTAAGGCAGCCAAGACTGGGAAAGCATGGTTTGGGAGGTCCCCTAGTTAGGCTTTAGTAAAGACTGTATTCAGGATCCTTCCTTCCTCATCTTAGTCCAATCTTATGGCTGGGGGTGGCAGGCTGGGAAGGACACGCATGGGAGGAGTTAGTTAATGAGTTCTTAGAGGTGGAATGGTCATCCATCCAACACTTAGAGATGGCCAAGACTGGATCAGACTTTTTGGCAAAGGACTTTGAGAGCTTTGAGGTGGGAATCCTGAGTTATATTGAATTAAAACAGAACACAGTGGTCCATGTGATATTTGCCCTTTAAATTACAAATTGGAGTTATACATGCAATTATGATTTTACGAATTCATGAATCTGCTTCTGATGGCATTTTCTCTCTCTTTTTTTAAAATGATTATTCATTTTTGAGAGAGAGAGAGAGAGAGACAAAGCACAAGTTGGAGAGGCACAAGAGAGGGAGGGAGACACAAAATCTGAAGCAGTCTCCAGGCTCTGAGCTGTCAGCACAGAGCCCATGCGGGGCTCAACCATACGAACTGCAAGATCACAACCTGAGCTGAAGTCGGACGCTTAACCAACTGAGCCACCCAGGTACCCCTGATCACATTTTCTCTTTAATATACCCTCCCTATTCTGAGATTTATGTAGTTTTTTTTCACACTTGGATCCATATGCCCCATATCCCATAGTCTCACTGAAGACTGAGATAGTCTAAAAGTGGTGAGAGGATAACTCATAGGTCCAGATTATCAGAGCTCATCCTTCATTTTCCAAATGAAGAAACTGAATGGTGAAGTGAATTTCCTAAGGTTATCCAACAAGTCAATTCTACCTCAAACCTTGGCCTTCACATTTTGAGTTGTCAAACTCTCCTAGACCGAAAAACAGCAAGGTTTTCTCTCGGTTTCCTAGTCCTGAATGTTTCTAGTGGGATATTACTGAGGGAGACTTTGATATCTCATAACAACCTGTGAAGGATCTGACGTTGGCCTGGTAATGGGAAACATGCCAAAGAAGAAATAAATAAGTATTTATTTATTTATATATATGCAAATGAATAATTGAGGAGCTGGGCAACCTGTCAGCAAATGGTAGACAAGTAGAACAGACAAGAAGCACATGGGAAACCTCTAGTCAGAAAGGATATTTTCTGAAGAAAACAGAAATTCATCCTTCCCTACAGCAACCACCATGGGAAGGGACTTCAGAGTCCACTGGGCATGTGAGAGGCAGGTGTTCAGCTCATGGCAGTAGCTCCGTTTCCCACAGGCAACTCCCCACAGAAGGAAAGGAGGAGGAGCTGGTCCTCAAGGTGGCAGGAGTAACAACCTGCTGCCTTGGAAGTGGACTACTCCCACACAAGGGGAAGCTGGCTCCCCAAACAGATAATCAATGGCTACACTTCCCTGAGTTTTGTTGTGGTATTTTTGTTTGTTGTTTGTTAGACTTAATCTTGTTTGAAGCAGGAAGCACTGGTAAGACTTCATTCTCTTCTTTGGGCCATGGGAATATAGTCAGTAATACTGTAATAGCTTTGTATGGTGACAGATGGCTAACTAGACTTTTGTGGGGATCATTTCGTAATGTACAAAAGTATCAAATCACCATGATGTACAACCGATCGATGAACACCATGATGTACAACTGATAGGAGACTGTGTGATGATTATACTTCACAATAAAAAAGGGGTATAAAACACCTTTTTTCTGAGTTATATAAGGAATCAAATTAGACAAAACATGTATTCACTCAAGGACCACATGCGAGGGACAGTGTTTCCTACTCTGGGAGATATAAAGATGAATTCAACAGGAATTCTGGTCTGGCGAGCTTGTGGTCTCTGGGGAGAGTCAGGCTGAGCACAATATTAGCCTTATCACCAGGCAGAAGGTGAAAGTGGTATGAGATAAAGGATAAAGGACTAGTGAGATACAAAGGAGAATTTATTCCTAATACAGAGAATCAAGGAGAATTCACGTTTTTAGAGGAAGGGCATTTTAGGTGGGCCTTGAACATTTAGAGAAGGAATAAAAACTTGCCATGCAGGGGCAAGAAACAGGCAAAGAGGTGAAGGAAGAAATCACAGGTGAGTCTGGAAAGGATGAGTTCTTCAAGAAGCCTTTCTACAGGAGGAAGGAAATTGAGTTAACAAAGTTTCTAGAATCTGGCTGGCCACCAGAAGTGCCTGGGGAGATTTAGTTCTTTGCTTCCTTTTGCTTTAAATAGAGAATCTCCCATGGGGCTTCCCTCCTCTGGGAGCCTGGGCTGGGGGAGGGGAGCAATCAAAAGACCACCAGCCCTTAAAGCTGTTTTAACTCACCTCTAAAAACATTTCAAGACCTTTCCTTTCCATTGGATTTTACTTCTGGGGGCAAAGTATGTGCCAGCATTGAAATATATCACTCTTGTCAGTTTCTTTAAAAGTCACTGTTTTGATTTTCATTTTCCTGCTTGCAGGTCAGGAAATCTTGTTGCTAAGAGCCCCGGCCCATCAGCTTTTGAAGTTTCTCTTCCCCATCTCCTTACTGAGGAATTTAAAGAGTGGCTGGGCAGGCTTGCTGTGATGCGAGGGGTAGGACTGCACTGCATTCTAGAAATCTGTGGGTTTGCCTGGAGTGGGTTTCCCACCAGCTAGTCTGGTGTGGGGCCAGCAGCATCCAGAGAGAAGTTCTGAGCAGGGCTGGGAGCCTTCTAGTTCTCTTCCATTTCCCAGGCCTATTTCTGGCCCGTCTGCTCCCCTCCTTTCTACCAGCACAGAGTGAAAAGGGGACAGGAGGTTTGGCTCCACAGCAAGGTCCTACATGTTTTCATGCTATAAGTTCCTCTTCCTCCTTCTCCTCCTCTATGTTTTATGCAGAGAGCCATGGTAAATGGATCTGACCAAGTGAAGGACAATCGCCCTGGCCTGAACATTTGCATAGGATAAATTTGAAGACTCTAAGCTTAGCAGCACTGATGAACCCATGAAGTACCTTGTGCTGAGTGGGAAAGAAGTCAAAGGGCGTTCTACATGCTCAAGGACTTCCCAGGTGGAAATAACTCGCTCCCGGTCTTCTTTGAGACAGAACTGGGATCCTTTGCTACTACAGATGGACTCAGGAGTCAGATTCTAAGATGAAATGACAGGAATACAGTAAAACCTTGGATTGCGAGTAACTTGTTCTGTGAGTGTTCCACAAGATGAGCAAACCATTTCTAATAAATTTTAACTTGATAAACAAGTGATGTCTTGCAATATGAGTAGTACGTGACACTGAATGTCCCATGATCACAACTGAGCCAATGGTTCTCCTCTCTCTTTCTCTCTCTGTGAGATTGTGGGTGATCGTCTCCCATGCTCAGTCTCAGGCTGCAGTGTTTGGCAAAAAACAGTGATTTTTCAAAACATTGGAAGGTGCCCACAACTTGCCCTAGTGTACTTTTGATCACTTCAAAGCGCCTATGGACAGTCCTTAGCTTTTCCATACAAGAGTCAGCTTAGGAATGCTTTGCTTCAATCTAGGTCAGGCTGCCTGCAGGTAGAGACCCTTTCCTCTGCTGCCTTATTGCCAGTTACATTAAATACAGTATATGGCAAGAGTTTATTAATACTGTACTATAGTCAACATCCATGCGACTATATACAATGGCCCCCATGCAGAAAAAGGTTGAAAAGAAAGGTGGTAAGAAGGAGATGATTACAGTGGAAGTTAAGAAGGAAATCATGGAGAAGTACAAACGAGGTATGCAAAGTGGCCAAAATTGCCAGATTTTATAAGAAGTCTGCATCTTGTCTACAGAAGAGGAGGAGAAAAAGGCAGAGGAATCCCTTATTTCAGATGAGATTAGGGAGATGTGGAAAATGTGGGAAATAGTGCAAATTTTTATAGAAATCACCACCCGAATAAGGCTATAGCAGTGTGAGCGATAAGTCTGTTTAACGACAACACAACGTCACATTTCTGTGAAATCCTCAAAGGGAGACAAAAGTAAGTGTCATTGGAGAAGTTCCATGTTGAAGTTGCACGAAAGAAAAAGATTCCATTGAGCCAATAGATAGCAGTAATTCCATTAGTGATAGTGAAAGTCATCCTGCACAATAACTCTCTTCTCTCTTGTCTCCCTCAGACCAGCCAGGAAGGTTTTCAAAGGTAAGTTAATTTATTTATTTTTATTTATTATTTTGTATTATATTACAGAATTGTAATCATTTTTATATGAATATTTTTGTGTTGTGGAACGAATCATCTGAGTTTCCATTATTTCTTATAGGGAAATTTGCTTTGATATACAAGTGCTTTGGATCACAAGCATGTTTCTGGAATGAATTATGCTCGCAAACCAAGGTTTTACTGTATTGTATTTCTGCTAACTGGCAACAGAACAGATCTGGAAAATAAAACACATATTTTCCAGAATAGGTAAAACACAGCATTCACCAGTGGAACTTAACCATATGGAAACACCTCCTAGAAGAGGTGGAGACCACAGAAAAGTAGAGATCATGGAGCTGTTGTGGTTCCAACAAGCTACATTTTCTGTGTGGTCCTGTGGACCTCAGTTCACAGGACCTCAGTTCCTAGTCTGCATGGCAGACAAACTTGTACCTCAGTAGAGGGTGTCTGCAGGAATGTGTCCTTTCTAACAATAGATTTAGATTCTTCCAAAGAGTGGCCAAGTAGATGATCTTCACCTCACTCGGGGCTTCTGAAAGGAGATCCCCACAGAGCTTGTGGAAATGCAGCCTGGATTACACTGTGGATGTCCTCTACAAGGTGTTATTTAAAATGAAACAACCTAGCCTTTAGCAAAACTAAAATGGTAAAAGTTAAAATGGTAACTAACTCTACATTTAAAATTTTGAGTAACTACCACACTGTTTTCCAAAACAGTTGCAGCATTTGATATTCCCACCAGCAGCATATGAGGGTTCCAATTCCTCCACATCCTCACCAATACTTGTTATTCTTTTCAGTGTTAGTCATCCCCTAAGTGTGAAATGGTAACTCACTGTGGTTTTGATTTTCATTTTCCTAATGGCTAATGGCACTGAACATTTTTTCATGTGCTATTGGCTACTTACATATCCTTTATGAAGAAATAGCTTTTCAAATTCTTTGCTCATTTTAATTGGGTTCTTTGTCTTTTGATTAAGTCATAAGAGTTATTTGTACAAGAAATACAAATCCCTTATCAAGTATATAATTTGTAAATATTTGTGCCTATTCTGTGGTGTCCTTTGTTTTTCTTTTTCTTTTCTTTTCTTTTGTTTGTTTGTTTGGGGGGGGGGGAAAGGGGAGGGAAAGAGAGAATCCCAAGCAGGTTCCACACCCAGCACAGAGCCTGATGTGGGGCTCAATCTAAACAACTGTGAGATCATGACCTGAGTTGAAATCAAGAGTCACACACTTAACCACCTGAGCCATCTAGGCACCTGGTCAATGGTGTCCTTTGAAGCCCAAATTTTTAATTTGTATGAAACCAAGTTTGTCTATTTTTTCCTTCTGTTGCTCATGCTTTTGGTATCATGTGTAAGAAACCACTGCCTAAACTGAGATTACAGAAATTTACGCCTGTTTTCTTCGAAGAGTTTTATTGTTTTAGCTCTCACATTTGAGTCTATGATCCATTTTAAGTTTTTGTGTATGTGAGGCAAGAATTCAAGTTCTTTCGTTTGCATGAGGATCCAGTTGTCCCAGCACCATCTGTTGAAAACATTATTCTTTCCCATTATAATCATTCTTTCTAATGAAAGCAGCTCTTTTTTCTAAAAGTTTTTTATAAGGATAAACTGTATTAGTCTAGGGACCATCCTAATGACCTTATTCTTAACTTTATCATTCACAAAGATCCTCTTTCCAAATAAAATCACATTTGTGTGTACTTACTGGGGGTTAGGACTTCAACATCTTTTGCAGGAGATGCAATCAACCAGTAAGTATGTATATTTTATATAAATATTACCCAGTTATGTCCTAAAGGGATGTACTAACGAAGACACAGGGTAATACTGTGTGAATGGGGGCAGAGTCTCCACTAA
The DNA here is from genome assembly GCF_007474595.2 of Lynx canadensis. Lineage (NCBI taxonomy): Eukaryota > Metazoa > Chordata > Mammalia > Carnivora > Felidae > Lynx > Lynx canadensis. The sequence goes on from NC_044311.2 coordinate 98,402,399, forward strand.
AGGAAGTAGATACTATATCATTCTCCTGATTGGTGGGTGTAGTAAAAGACAGGCCTAAGATGGAGTTGGGAAGGAAACTTCCTCTCCCTGCACCTTGTCTTGGGGCCTAGACTCTGATGAATTAAGGCATGTTTAAGGTGTTTCTTGGTGTTAGAGAAAACCTGGGTTCTTCCTTAAGGGGAAAGAATGTTCTCTGAATAGAAATGCAGTCTTATGGAGGCCCCAGGAGGACAGACTAGGAACTGAGGGCTTTAAGAACGATAGCTAGTAGCCAATTGGAAGTTATTCTTTGTGTGGAAGCCCCTCAAAATCCCCAGCCTTTAGCAAAGTCTTATTAAACTCATAATCCGGTCTAATACCAGAGAAAAAGTCTATACTCATGCTTGGACTACAATGCTAAAGGGAGGCAGAGGAATAGTGGTGGACCATGGGTATGGTCAGGAACCAAAAGTTGTGACAGTGTGCACTCACAATGGTTGTCAACTGCAGCAGCCCTGGCTGACACAGAAGCCTCATGTGAAGCCATTGAGAATGGCTAATAACAGACTCTGAGTATAGCATTGCTTCTGATGTGACCTAATTTGTACCAACTCCTGGCTAAGATATTCAGGCTACTTAAAAGCATTGCTACTGATGGCTCAAATGACTGAAAGTATTAATCATTTCAGAAACTGCTCTATATGATTGAAACTATTTTAAATTCACTAAAGAAAAAAATGGACTTTTCAAGAAGCAAAGCTAACTCATTTTGTAATTGCCCACACTATTCTGGTTATGACATCAGTATTTAGGGGCCAGCCTTTCTTGAACTCTTAAAAGTGAATACAGCTGAGACCAAGGACCACACTTGGAGAACCACTGCTGGAGAAAATTTTGTCTCAAATGTGTAGCATCCTGAGGCTGATGGGCGCACATGTCCTGGCCAAGACAGTCCAGCACCTATTCAGATTATCTCATGCATAGCTGCCAGGCATAGTCATGGCCATCCACTATTGCCTCTTATTCTGGAGAGAGTCCGATATTGAGAAAACACAGCTACCTCTCTGCCTTGTATCCTCACTGCACTGACTTCCAATAAGTCCCATGGATGAGAAAACTCTGTTGGATCTTCCCAGGTGATATGTTTGTCTAGTCTTTCATTTCTCTGACCCTAATATTTACAAATGTTATGAAAGTGATCAAGCAGGTAATGTCAACAAAAATCTATACTAAACATAATCTCAATTATGAAATACTAGATTTTTTTTAACATCAGGGAAATAAAAAGAGCACTTGCTATCGCCCCTTCTCTTCAACATTCCATCTACAGGAGGTTTTGGCCAGCACAGAAGACAGAAGAATAAAACAAAGTTTAAGTATTGGCTGAAAGTCACCCTGTCAAGCCATTTCACTGGGAGTCCTGTAATGGCGGCATCTTTAGCTCTCTCCTCTTGAGCTGGTCATACTATCAGAGATGACCATTCCAAACAACTTCAAGAAGAGCAATGACAGGTGGAGGTCCCAACATCCAGAGTGTCAGTGACCACCAGTGTTCTTTCCAGTGCCTACCAGAACCTTCAAATTAGCCTCTCCTTCTCTAGTCCCAAGATCTGCTCTTCATGGTCATAACTAGTTCCAGCTTGGACAGGGGAGGGCAGTGGCTCAGGGTCATGCTCAAACTCTCTCCCCATGCTCCCCATGATGGCCTCTGCTCCTCACCAGCTCCAGAGGGACTTGGCACTGCTGGGCTCTAACTTTCCCAGGTTCTGCAATGTCAATTGTGATGCTTCCAGTTCCCTGCTACAGCCTAGGCTAGAGCACTGTCAGACGGTTGAGGAAATGTTCCATTCTGTGGAGAAGGCATTCATCTACCCTCTTTCCAGGACTCCCTCCAGATGTTTACTGTCTTGAACATTCTTGTACATGTCTCCTGAGGCACACATGGAAAAGCTTCTCCTTGGAAAGACTGGTAGGAAGCAAGGCCACACTTTTTCAAAGCAGTTTTACTAAAGACAGAACCATACACACCATAAAAGACATCTTGAATTTCCTTGCCTTCCCCAACACTCAGTATCTGGACTGGACTGATTTTCATACCCAGCCCCTGTGTACAGTTTTATGTGGGTCAGTACGGAGAATAAAGCGGCAAGTAGGACACGCCCCACACCCCGCATGACAAAATTCCTTGCAGCATGGTCACATGCATATTTGAGTACATGTTTAGAAGTTCTCCCTGACACAACTGGAGTGTACTTCCTACCACACACGTATGAACTTTGTTGCAGGGTAACTGAAGGTTAAATTCCCCAAAATAAAAAACTTAAACTAAAGGCCTCTGGGACTTGTAGTTCCGCCGCAGCAGCTGGGCACTGTGTGCTCTGGTATCCGTAGTCTCAGGCAAGCTCTGTGCAGGTGGAAGCAGTGTTGCGTGCGCCTTTTGTGCACAGCGTTCCAGGAGGCAGTGTTTGGACCCATCCATGACCTTCACTTGGAAGGAGTGAGGGCAACTGGACCAGGCCCAGAGGACCCCATTCTGGGGAGTGCGTGTGGAGACCTGCAGACCCCCGGTCTCACTGGAGCATGAAGTTCCCAAATCAGAGTTGACCTAACAGCTGAGGCTCTGGTAAGAGACAGAGAGGTCTTTACTGAAGCACCTGTCCAGGTGACAGGTTAAACCCAAGAGTAGCCAGCTTTGTCTCAGAAGGACTTGCTTCAAGACTCACTCAGGACACCAGAAGGTCCTGCAGGTTGAGGCAAGCCAGAGATCAGGAATGGTTGTTGGAAATGCAGGAAGGGCACTTGAGACCAGTTACAGTCTCCCACAAGGAGGCCCTCCTGGAGAAGATGAGCCTTGAATACAAGTGGCTGGGGACAGATGAAGAGTCTGCACTCAAGGGTTTTACAGAAGCAAGACACTGCAGGAGATGCTTTCCATGACTGACTCACAGGGACCATGTAAAGGCACTTTGGTTCATGCAGAGTAGATCCTAAACAAATGCAAAGAATGCAGGAAAGCATTTAACAAGAATTGCCTCCTTGTCTGACATCAGTGCATTCACACTGGAGTGAAGCCTTAAGAATGCCACAAGTGTGGGAAAGCCTTTCATGAAAAGGTAGACTTTGACAAATGAGGATTCACACTGGAGAGATGTCCAATAAGTACATCAAGTGTGGAAAGGTTGTTAGCCCCATGCTGACAACATCCATGCACACACCTCATGTATCACCAGCAGATCCACCCTGGCAAGAAGCCCTATAAGTGCAGTGAACGTAGAAAGACCTTCAACTATCACTGTTTTTGTCCCGCGTAGCATGACCCAGCCTCCGGGTGCAACGAATGTGGGAATGCCTTTCACCACAACTCTGCTTTCACTCAATACAAGAGGATTCACACCAGACAGAAGCCCTACACGTGCAGCGAATGTGGAAAGACCTTCATCTACCACTCTGTTTTTATTGGACATGGCATGACCCACAATGCACAAAAGCCTTATGAGTGTAAAGACTGTGGGAAAGGTTTTTACTACAGTGTCTCCCTCACTCAACACATCAGGAGTCACACTGGAGAGAAGCCCTATGAGTGCAGTGAATGTGGAAAAGCCTTTGCCTACCCTCCTCCTTTTAGTCCACACGCAAAAGGAGGCACATGAGGATGCGCTCTAGAGAAAGAAAACGCTGAGTACAAATAGTGTGAGAAGGCCCTTTGTAACAGCTTTTCCTTCCCTTGACACCCAAGGAGTGATGCTGGGGCGACTCTCTGAATGCAGTGAATACAGGAAAGCCTGAAGCTGCTGCTCACTGCTCACTCAGCATTGAAGGATTCATGTTGGAGAGAAACTCCTTGAGCATTAAGATATGTGGGAGGGCCTTTGCACGTGCCTACCTCAGTCAACATCCAAGAACTTATACAGGGAAAAGGACTTTTGAATCTAACTACTATGGAAAATCACTTGGTCACAGAAAACCTCTTACTTGACATCTGAATATTCATGCGGGAGAAAGACCTCTTGGTTGTAGGGCACTTAGAAGAAAGGTCAGTCACACTTCTCTCCATAGGTGTCACTGAGCCCATTTCAAGATTACTTCAAAAAACAAGGAGAAAGGGGTCGCCTGGGTGGCTGAGTCGGTTAAGGGTCTGACTCTTGGTTTTGGCTCAGCTCATCATCTCACATTTTGTGAGTTCAAGCCCTGTGTCAGGCTCCATGCTGACAGTGTGGAGACTGCTTGGGATTCTCTCTCTCTCCCTCTCCCTCTACTGCTCCTGCATTCTCTCTCTCTCCTTCTCTCTCTTTCTCTCTCCCCCTCCCCTGCTCATGCTCTCACTCTCTCTCAAAATAATAAACAAACAAACAAACAAACAAACAAAAAAGAGCAAGGAGAAGGGGGGAAGCAGGAGAGAAAACAAAAACAAATGAGTGCACGGCTTCTCTCATACTTCTCTGAAAGCCACGCCCAAGGAAATGTGCATACATTTCTTTCCTTGGGGATATCTGAAAGCTAACAGGGCCTGGCCCTTTATTTGTCCTTTATATACATATTCACTTACAGCTAGTGACAGGAGAGTTGGACAGTTGAGAGTCGCTCTATAAGGATTTGTTGAATGCACTCTTTATTCCAAAACGCTGCCTCTAGTCTTGATGAGCATAAGTCTTTGTGAGAAATATGAAGGCTTAAGTCATGAAATACTTGAAATTTGTAAAAAGTTAGAATATTTAAAATAGTGCCACATAAGATTATTTTATAATTAAGGAGATAAGGATCTCCGTATTCAACTGCCTGTGAAACTTCCTGCATCATTTAAGATTTAGATGATTTTGGGGTGACTAGGTGGCTCCGTTGGTTAAGTGCCAGACTCTTGATCTCAGCTCAGGTCTTGATCTTTGGGTCATGAGTTTAAGCCCCGCATTGGCCCCCACACTGGGCATGAAGCTTAAAAAAAAAAAAAAAAAAAAGAGGGGCACCTGGGCGACTCAGTCAGTTAAGCATCTGACTTCAGCTCTGGTCATGATCTCATAGTTCATGGGTTTGAGCCACATGTCAGGCTCTGTGCTGACAGCTCAGAGCCTGGAGCCTGCTTCGGATTCTGTGTCTCCCTTTCTCTCTGCCCCTCCCTCACTTGCACTCTGTCTCTCTCTCTCTCACTCTCAAAAATAAATACTTTTTTAAAAAGAGAGAGACTATTTAAGATTTTAGTTTTAAAAAAAAAAAAGATTTTAGTTTTTAAATGTTTATTTATTTATTTTTAGAGAGTGAAAGAAGTGAGTAGGGGAGAGGCAGAGAGAAAGGGAGAGAGAGAGAGAATCCCAAACAGACTCCATGCCTAGCACGGAACCGAAAATAGGGCTCAATCCCACAAACTGTGAGATCATGCCCTGAGCTAAAATCAAGAGTCAGATGCTTAACTGACTGAGCTAGCCAGGATCCTCTAAGGTATTTTTTTCTAAATCTTTGGTTTTGAACACCCAGCACTCTCAGTTTTTCTTAACTTCTGTCTACTTGCTTTGATTCATTTTGTCAGGGACACAGGGATGGTCCTGGAGCTGTGTGACTTTAGCAGGTGAGCCTAAAGTCTTTCCCTCACATTTTCTCAGCATCTTTAGTCCTCTGTGAGGGGCTTCTGCAAAACCATGTCAGCAGTTTTCTAGAGGTTAAATTGGAGCTAAAACAAACTAAAGAAAATCTAGCTAACTTTAAGGAAATTTTTTTTTAATTTTAATGAATACAATATATTCATTAATATAATATATAGATCCTTTGACATTTTAATTCAATTTCTAGAAATCTACTCAAGAGAAATATTCTGACAAATGTACAGAGATATGTGTATAAAAATAAGTGCTATAAATTTGTTTTTATAAATGAAACATTGAAAACAGCCTAAGTGTGTATCAGTAAAGAAATAATTATGGTATATTTGTTCTATGAAGTACTATGGAAGGACAATCTATCTCTGTTAGTACTGAGGTTAACATATCTCACAGATACAGTGTTAAGTAAAAGAGCATGATGCAGGAAATAAAACTAGATCAGGAGGGAGAAATGTAATGCTATTACCAGTGGCCTAGTGGGAAGTGGAATCCATCAGGGGTGTAGGGAACTTTCAGTTTTTACTTTATTTACTGAAATATTGTCTGCAAGTTCTTAAATGAGCATCACATATTATTTTGTAATAATTGAATCCAATATTTTAATAAAAATAGCACCTTGGAGTAAAAATGCCTCCTATTATATCTTATAAGGCCTGAATTTTACAGGATTTTTCTTATGCCTTTAAAAACCTGAGATCAAGGATCCAAAGTTACTTGACCACATTTAATAAATGATAAGGTAGCTTAAAAACATTGAGCTAACATATATGTAGAATAACACATAAAAGAGAGCTCAGCATAGGCTAGTCTTCAACGAACATTCATTTCCTTTGAAATCCTAGTAACTTATAAATACCCTTTTGCAACTGGTTAGGTACTAGATGTCAAGTTTTTAATCTCCTTGGATTTGATCACAAGGAAAGTACTCGTTGCTATTAATCAATGTATCTGTGTACACACACACATACACACAAACATAAATACACGTGTGCAGGCCACAGCTGATTTCTAGATATTTGCCGCAGAATGAATGTGGTTAGGTATACTGGATTTACTTTCAGACCTCATGATACATGTTTGCATTCTGAATGAAGAAATGAAGTATTTCTGCCTCTTTCCAATGTAATATTCATGCCAAGCAATCAGACCTATTTTCTGGAAAGGAAAACAAGTTTGATATCTACTGATTATACCTTCAGATTTGCCTGCACCCTCCCTCACAATATATGTGAATATTTGTTCGCATCATTCACTGGCAATCATATACCATCAGAAATACTTTCCCTATTTAGAAATAAGCAAGGAATGAGATTTTCACACAAGCATACCTGTTACCCACAGGTAAACGTATGTTCAGGCATTTCAGCTATAGTAGTCTGCCTCATAGAGTTGCCCCATGAGAAATGGATTCTGTGAGTTTTGTTCTCCTGTAGCAAGAGAAGTTGGCAGCTGTGTCATGATATAAGTAGATTCTGCCCATTTGGGATCAGTTGCTGAAAGTGGGCTGTGAATGAGAAGTGAAAAGACCTTGTAGCTTAGAAGAATGTCTTAGTCCAGGTTGCTATAACAAAATACTATAAACTGAGTGGCTTATAAACAACAGAATTGTATTTCTCACAGTTATGGAGGCTGGCCAAGTCCAAGATCAAAGCCCCAGCAGATTGGGTGTCTGGTGAGAACCACTCCCTGGTTCATAGACAACTGTCTTCTCACCGTGTCCTTACATGGAAGGAACAAGGGAGCTCTCCTGGGTCTCTTTTACAAGGGTATCAATCCCATTCATGAGGCTTCTGCTCTCATGACCTAATTACCTCCAAAAGTCCTCGCTTCCAAATCCTATCACACTGGAGCTTAGAGTTCAACATGAATTTTGAGAGGACACAAACATTCAGTCTATAGAAGAAGAGAAATGATTCCCTGGAGAAGATCCTGTGAGGGTCATTGAGTAGTCCCCCTGGTCATATAAGTATAGACTAAGCAGGTGTCATTGCCCTGGGAAAGATGAATATAAGACTTTTGGTGTTTCCTATGGTTTTAAAACTCTGCCTCCACTCTGAGAAGGCAGGTGACCGCTCTGGGAAATAAGTACAGTAATTTTCCATCTGAAAATGGTGGTGGTAGTCAATGTGACCCACTGCTCTCTGGGAGGTTATGATTTCTACTCAAGAAAGTTATAAGTTAAACTGATCAAACAATGATCTGAACTCATCAAAATGTCTTTGCAATGGACAAATATCCATGGAATTTTTCAAGGCCAAATTCAACTACAATACATACATCAGTGAAAAAGTAACTGCACTGGGTGGTATAAACTGACCAAATCCATTTCCCTCTACATCTGGCATTAGAAGAGGACTAATACACTTTGGAGTAAGTATCCAGTGTTCTTAGACAATTCATTTAAAGGGCATGGTAACTCTCGAAAGAAGACACTGAGCTTCCTGAAAATAAGCAGGTGGGACACATGAGTGATCAAATGGCTGGCTAAAAACATAGGGGAAAAATTCTGTATTTCAAGTTTGTGGGCCAATTCATTCCAGTTATGGTTAAAAAGGTGTTTCATATGCTACTACAATGTAAGCCTTTTGAGGATACAATTCTTTAGATATTACATGTGGCTTGTTACCTATTTTTCAATGAAGGATGGTGAATGTGTATCTCTCCTTTAATTTCGATAGATGCTGTTGAGAAGTCAGCTATCAACTTCTTATCATTCCTTCATAGCTTATTTTTCTTTTCTCTGTAGCTTTTCCAAGGTCTGTTTATCTTTATATTCTATAACTTCAATACAGTGTGTCTAGGTGTGGCTTTCTTTTTTTTTTTTAAAATCTTTATTTATTTTGAGAGAGAGACAGCATGTGAGCAGGGGAAGAGCAGAGAGAGAGGGAGACACAGAATCCAAAGCAGGCTCCAGGCTCTGAGCTGTCGGCAGACAGCCCGATGTGGGGCTCGAACTCACGAATTGTGAGATCATGACCTGAGCTGAAATAGGACGCTCAACTGACTGAGCCACCCAGGTGCCCCTAGGTGTGGCTTTCTAATTTATCATGCTTGGTATTCATAAGGATTTTTGAATTTAAGGTTTCTTCTATTTCATCAGTTCTGGAAATTTTCCCTTCATTACAACTTTGGGTATGCATCTCTCTCATTATCTCTATTATTCTTCCTGTAATTTCTACTTAGATGTATATTGCACCGTCTGACTGTTATCTTTAATTTCTCGTAATCTATCTCCCATATTTGCAACCTGGTTCTTCCCACTTTCAGAGTAATTATTTCATATCTATCTTCCAGTTCACTACATCTCTTTCCACCTGTGTAAGTGAAACTTCTAAATGCCAGTGTTTAATTTTTCACTTATACAAGTTCTAATTGGTTCTTTTTAAAAAATATACCTGGGGAGGCAACCTGAGGGGCTCATTCAGTTAAGCAAACTGACTTTGGCTCAGGTCATGATCTCACAGTTTGTGGATTCGAGCCCCACATCAGCTCCTGTGCTGACAGCTCAGAGCCTGGAGACTGCTTTGGATTCTGTGTCTCCCTCTCTCTCTGCCCCACCCCAACTTGAGCTGTGTCTCTCAAAAATGAATAAACATGAAAATTTTTTAAAAGTTTAAAGTTTAAAAGTTTAAAGTTTAAAAGTTTAAAATTTTTTAAAAATTAAGAAATTACCAGGTATATACCTGGTAATTTCTTATACTTTAATACTCTTTTATATTTTGTATCCAACATTTCTAATATTTGAAATTTTTAAAGTTCTGATTTTGTTTCTTGATGTTTCTCTTGATTGCTAGCCATGACATTTTATTTCTTCATATATTTTGTGGTTTTTAATTTTGAGCTAATGTTAATTGGAATTATATCTGTAGGAATTCTTTAAGGCCGAAATCAAGAAGCACGCCTTCAGAGAAAATTTACCTGCTCCCATCAGGTACCTGGAGAGAATACCCAACTCAGACTATTTTGGATTCTCAGCTTGGGATTTTTCAGCTCATATTAGTAATGGGAATTCTAGCGTTAAATCCTATGAGAATGACTCATGGCTATGAATTTCTTAGGAGAAATTCATCCTTCCTAGTATCCCAAGGGTAAGACAGGCAGTTGTATACTGGGCTTCCTTTGAGGGGCACTTTTTTTTCTTACTTCCTCTTTTCACCAAGGATATGACCATTGGGGAGCACTAGCTTTAGGCAAAAGTCTTAGATCCTATTTCCCACATTGTTCACACCTTGAGATTTGTCTTGTCTCTCCCAGGTGTAGTTTTCTTTGATTTGTGCCTTCTTGTCATTTCTGGTCTCTAAGAATTTCCTTTCTTGCCAATACAACTATGCATTTTTTATATCTAATTTTTCCAATTTTACTTCCTTTTTAGTGTTTTGCACTAGGAGGATCTTTTTTTTAACACCTAGTATTCCATATTTCTAGAAACAGAACTTCTATTTTTTCATTTCATTGGCTGTATCAGTTTTCCCCAACCTTTTGAATTTACCCAGCAGTAAACTGTAACAAAGAAAGAATTGCAAGACATAGGCTTGCCAACTTTTTATTTTGTAAAATAGCAATTTGAAAACAAACGCCTAACTACCTCTTACTTTCATCATCATCTCATAACAAAAAGTTGAAAAGACATTATGAGAAGAACAGCCTTTAACTTAAATTTATTTCGCATTTTGTTGAGATTGGTGATGACTCTATCATAGACATTGGTCCGTGGACTCAGCATTTGGGAACCACTAAGCTCTGTCATATGCCAAGAAGACTACTCTATCTGAAAGTGTATTCACTGTAAAATCTATTAACTGGAAACTCTAACCACCAACATCAAGCCAACTGTCAACTGGGCTAATGCCATTCAATTTATTTGTTTACAGTTGAGCAAATAACTCCCAGTTTGTGGAAAACAGAAATCAAGCATGGGATTGTAAAATCCAAATCTTGAGTCCCACCTCCACTTGGGAAAATCACTTAAGCTCTCAGCCTCATTTTCTTCATCTCTGACAACATGGATATTTTGAAGACTGATAGGAGGATGATTCTTTGGAGTGATTAACTTCTCTATTATTCCCCTTCCTTACAGAAGACAAACTGAATTTCCATAGGAAGAGTAAACACCAAACTCCACACAATAAAACTCTTTTCAATATGGATCTAGAATAGGCAGTGTGTTCTACTGGATCTTTTCATTCCTATCATGGAGGAAGAAGTGAGGGCCAACTAAGACTTCCAGGAAGATAAAATTGCTGACAAAAAAGATAACCTCACCAAAATGTAAGCTCCATAGAAGCTGAGACTTTGTTCATGACAGTATCCCCAATACCTGTATCAGTGCTTGGCACACAATGAATGAGGAATAAAAAACAAATGAGAGCTTTACAACAAATGAGCCACAATAAAACTATTACCAACATTACCCAACGGGAGCAGAAATCCTGTGTCCCACTTCATAGACTTCCCCCTCACCAATCCTTTCTCCTCCCTCCTCCCCACCCTCCTTGCCATGAAATCCTTCTCCAACAAGTTCTGCAGTCCCAGAGACAGAACCTCGCTTTAGGGGAAAAAGGCAGAATTAAAGAATAACCTTTTTTAGGGTCCTTGCAATAATTGCTTACACATTGCTCCACGGTGGCTCTGAAGGTCCACAGGACCATCAACCAACTGTGTAGAGGTTGGTCAGATAATATCTATGAAGAACAACACAAGTTAACATTCATCAAGCATTTTCATTATGCCAGGACCTATGCTAATGGCTTTATAGGGATTGTCTCATTTAATTCTCAGAGCAGCCACCGAGTTTGGTACTATCAATCCTCATTTGATTCACTGAATCTGAAGCCCAGAAAGGTGAAATAGCTCATGAGGGGTCACATCACTATTACTCTGCAAAATCCATGCTCTTAACCATGGCACTATATATAATACAGACTATATACCACTTCAGAATCTTTGGAATGTGTTATATGCAAGCATATCCATATTGTGATGTGACTTTTCCTAAATAGATCTATTCCCTTTGATTTTCTTATGCTAGTATAAAAGTTAGAAAGATAAATATGAGAATAAAAAACAAGTCTAAAAATGAAAATAGGGTCTTCTGGGTGGCTCAGTTGGCTAGGCATCCGACTTTGGTTCAGGTCATAATCTCACGGTTTGTGAACTCAAGCCCCACTTTGGGCTCCGTGCTGGCAGCTCAGAGCCTGGAGCCTGCTTCAAGTTCTGTGTCTTCCTCTCTCTCTCTCTCTGTCCCTCCCTGACTCATGCTCTGTCTTTCTCTCTCTCGAAAATAAATAAATAAATAAAACATTTTAAAAATTTTTATAAAAAAATAAAAATGAAAATAGTGTTTGAAGTGACTAGAGAGAAAAGAACAAAACTGTTCATTTCTTATATTGTCTTCTTCCTCCTCTAAATTTCTTCCTCCTTAGCACTACCCCCCTCTGTGTGATTATCATCTCTTACCTTCACTACTACTGCAGAGCTTCCTACCTGATCTCCCTGTACCTACTTTAGCCTCTCCCCATCTTATCAATCCTTCAAGAAAGCAAGCATGGGACTGATGATAAAGTGTGATCTAATGTCCATCTTCCCACCTAACACGTTTTTCAATGGCTTCCCTATACTCTTAGGAGAAAGCACAAGTCTCTAATGGAGTCAATAAAGCCTTCACTGTCCAGCCCCTGCCCATCTCTCCAGCCACGCTGACTTTCATTACTTCCACTTCAGCCACAAGGCTTATGCACATCCTATTTTCTCTTGCATGATATGCTGTTCCATCACTTCTCCACCTAATGGTGTCTGACTCATCTTGCTTGCATTAGATCACCCTGCAGAGTGTGCATGTGTCTGGTGCATAACAGGGGCTCAATGTTAAGTGAATGAATAAAGGGAATGAACCCATAGTGGTCCACATACCAGGTCTGTTGGCATCTAGTTTTCTCTTTGAATCCTCCTGAATGATGAGGCTGGAATTCTCTCACCTCCTGCCTCTGTCACAGTTGGCTCAGGATCTGGGTCAGACTGAGCCTGCAGGTGAATCTCATGACCCAGTCCCACTGGGGAAGACAAAGCCTATCCCAGAAGGAAAGCTGCTCGGTGAGGTAATCAGATTGAGTGATCTGCGTCTCTCAGGATATCTTGAGACTAAGATCAACCACTGAGTGACCGGAGTGTTGGGAAGACACTGCGTGGTATGCATATGACCTCCTAATTAACTCAGTAATAGGTCAACATCATGACTTCTCCAACAATTAATCAGAATAACAAAGTGAACCATTCCTGAGTTCCTGCTCTTGAAATCTCAACTGCTTTCTCTGGCCTTTGAGGCTCAGCTACCCCTCTGAATTATGTACCTCCATTACTCCTCTCTCATCTCCCACTGCATTCCAGAATATTCTCTGTTGGCTGTGCCTGGCCCTTTCCATCACATCCTGGCTGTCAGTTTCATGGCTGTCCTTCTCCAGCTCCTACAACCTTTGAAAAAGTACCCAAATCCCTGACCCTGCAGGGCCAGGAGATCCAATATTCTATCCCTAAAACCTTCATCCTATTAATTAAAATGGTGGAAGTTGGATATGTTGTATTTGAATCTCCCACTTGTACCTGATTAGACCAGGGAGAGATGCATACCTATAGCAGATACTGTAATTAGCTTACTCCAAATTTATTCTAACCTCCTTCTAGTGTGCCTTCCTATGCTGAAGAGTCCAGAAAGCCAAAAACTACATTTCCCAGGCTCCCTTGCAGCTAGAATTCCAGAAAAACTCCAGTTTTACCGAATAAACTTGAAAAGAGGAAGACAGAAAGCACCTATCCATTTGCTGGTATGGACTGAGGCAGAGGCAATCTGAGTCAGCAGCCTCTTAATTCAGTGGCCTCCTGAAGCAGAAATGCAACTGCTTGGATTATAGCCGAGGTTTGTATGACTTTGAAGCCTGGAAGTGTTCTTTGAGGAGAATCCTAGAGCTAGCTCTTTGAGCCAATATCTGGTAATAGCAGTATCTGGTAATATTTCTACTTAAGTTCACTAGAGTGGTTTCTGCTGTATGAAGCTCAGTCCACCAATACAAAGCTCAATGAGTGCACTGTAAGTGTCTGGGGCACCAGGCACAGGCTTGTTCAGTCTACTTGACCTTGTTCCAGGCCCAGGGGGTTTCTCTTCTGTGAGCATTAGTCCCTGAGCAGCACCCTTAAGACAACATGCCACACAGCAAACCCATGGCCAGTCTTTAAGGGCATCAGACTAAAGGACCATTCCCAGGAATGATCACCCAGAGGCCAATCCTTAAATTGCTGCTTCTAATTGCCTTTTTTTGGTGTCCCTACTTACGGACTCTGTACTTCTTATTTGTCCTATGAGCCAGCTTATGGACTCTCCCAAAGAACTGCTTGTTACCTACCCCTACTTCTTGGGCCATGAAAAATGTCTTTAACCAATCACTACTTTAACCAATCACTTTACTTTAACCAAACTACTTTAACCAATCACTTCAAATGTAAATCCATATCCCTTCACTTTTCTGTAACTCCCACTAGATTGTGTCTACATGAGAGTGAAGTCAGGGCCTGTTTTGTGGGGTATTGACTTATAGTGCTTAACATTATGCTTGGCACGTAGTAAGTGCTCAACAAATAGTTCTAGAAGTTGTTAATGAATACATACATGCCTGATGTTAATATGGTGTTTCTCGCTAAATTCCAGGATCTTTCCCCAGTTCTCCGACGAAATCCTCAACCAACCAACAAAGCACTACTACAGGGAGAGAGAAGCCAAAAGTCCGCTACTTGGACAAACAGACTATTCTGGAATTGATTAATCGTATAAAAATTGCATAATTTCATGCTTCCTCTGGGAGATGTAAAAATTCCATAAAGGTAAGTTATTGTGTAACCTCTACAGAGCCTTTCCTCCATGTTATGATTTTTGTGGGCTTGGAATTGAATATATCTCACTATTGTCTACTAAGGCATAATTGTAATGAGATTTCTGAAATGCAAAATAAAATTCTTTGGCCATATCAAAGCCCTCCTTGGCAGCTCCTTGTCTTGAAGATTGGCATTCACAGATCTCCAGTTATACCCATGTTCCTGCTCATAGCAAGCAACACACAAATGAATAGCAAATGGTGTCAGAAAAACAATCCTGAACACCTGTGTGTGTTTGTTTGCTTTTGGCATTTCATTCAACTGCTAGCTATAAATTAATTATCCCAGTCAAAATTAATTTCTCCCTCTTCTGTTACCCAATAGCACTTTCTTTATTCTGCAATTATAGCACCTAGTACATTTTCCCATGTATTGCAGAATTAGGTTCACTAGTATACTTGTTTAGGAAATGTTACACCATTTACTACAAGACTGGAAGAGAAACACAACACACTATCGTTGAGATGAGGGTCCTAGATGGTTAATTAGCTTTGCTCACTAACTAAGTGGCTAGTTCTCACACACCAGGCTCAAGGCACTTAGATTCAAATTTATTCTACAGCAATATTGTAAATGATATTCATTACATTCATATAAACTGTAAGTTTACTACACTGTTACCTAAAGAGTGTGTCTCCAACAACTTATATCAGAATCATCCAGGGTTGTAATTAGTACCTGCGGATTCCCAGGCTCCACAGTAAAGCTCTGGAATCAGAGGTCCCTTCTGGAAGAAGGAACACAATAACAGAATACATTCTAGGACCCAGTCTATTGTGTAGTCCACTATTTTACCAATCCCAGGCCTGCATGTTATATGTGTTCAATAAATTGTTGTTGTTGCTACTGCCACTTGTAAATACTTTTGCCCCCTGAGGTTTGAGAGCTACTGATTAAGTATATAACACACCATGATAAGATAAATAAGTATAAGTATAGATCATAAAAGCAAATAGTAACTAAGTAAACAAAATATTACCAAAATTAAAAAACAGTAAGACCAGTGAAGTATGAACAAAGTCTTAGGAAACACCAAGGTAGAAGACTCTAGAAAGACATTTAGAGCAAATTATAGCTGAATGGGGTCGCTCAGAATGCATTGGAATTAGCCAATCAGAGAAGCAACACAAACCACTATGGATGGGAAAGCATGAGCTGGCTTGGAGAGAGACACATGTCTTAGGTGTCAGAGAGGAGCAAGTCTCTCAAGATGGTTTAGGAGGCAGGGGCAAAGTGCAGGAAGGGAAGTTGGTAGGAGGTGAGGCTGGCAATAATGACTAGGGCCAGACTGTGAGACATCTTGGCCATCTGTGCCTTCCCCTGTATTCTCAGAACTGTAAGAGATCTCAAGAGGCAAAGTGACATAGCTGTGTTCTCACCTACCAAGAGGGAGGGGTGCTTTCAGACACGGAGCTTCCACACACTCGGGTGTTTTTCAGTGTGTAGTTGTCCTTACACGGCCTTCAGGTGACCATTTTCAGTTACTTGGAGGCCTGTTTCATTAAACAGTCAAATCAGTCAAATAAGAGAGCCTAAATATGCTGATATCTACATTGGCCACTGTGACTTTCACACTAGATTTGTCTGGCTTATGATTTATCTGAAAAGGAACCACAAATGGGGCCATGAGTTATTTTCAGTGTTCATGATTTTAGAGGCCAACAGTAAATTCTGAGAAACCAATTTCCACCATAGGCAGAACCCAGCTCCCGGTGACTGATGGTTTGTTTGTTCAAGCTTCAAAATGAAGAAAGCTGAGGGAAGATTGGGTAACAGGTGCAACCTGACCAGATTGGCTAAGGGCATTGTAGAACTTGGCAGAAAGGGTAGGTTCCCTTTCTCCCTGCCTCCCAGTGGAGGAGGGTAAGGTAGGTCCCCTACTAAAACCTTCAGACTTCAGTCCCAGAAAATCAGGCAGAAGTGAGGTCTGTAGGAGGAAGGAAAAACCTCGCTGGACCACATGTAAGGTGGGCAAGGACTCAAATTTAAGGGTTATTCTGGACCTTTTCCCTGTGGCTCTACTGAGAGAGGAAAAGCACCCCAAGCAGGGTCCTGACACTACTCTCATCTCTTCATTGGCCTGTTTCGCCTCCAGTTGGGTCCTGTCCCTCCGATCTTAGATGGAGACAGCAAAACATAGCCCTTGGCTCAACATCAACCTGTCTACCTGTGCACTGGAGCTTGATCTTTCCTGCAAGGAAGTCCATACTCAACCATTCCTAAATCCTGACCACACCCTCTGCACAAAGGGTCTCACTGAACCCTCCCAACAATCTCATGGGATACAAACTGTGACACGGAGAGGTGAAGTCATCTCTTCACAGCCATCATCTACTGCACAGCAGTAGAGGGAATGTGAACTCAGGTGTGCTGACTGCACAACCATATGCTTTGCTTCAGCTTCTGCATACAGTGGGGCTACTACATACACCATGCTGCTTCCCAGGCAGAAATGAAGCTCGATCATCAAAGCAGCATGGGTTCTTTATGGGAAATTTGGAAAAATATTGCAAAAGTGCAAAAAGGAAACAAAACTCACCCACAAACCCACTACTTCTACCTTCTGGGGAATGGTGTAAATAAAAAACTGAAAATTCCTTCTTATTTCTAACTTCAGCTCTCAAAGGTATCCACAGTCCTTCCAGAGTTTTTCTGCATTGTTCACACAAACATGTGTAGATATACATAACACACACCAATTTTAAAATAATAAAAGACTGTGTTTGCACATTACACAATAAGATTATCCTACACATTGCTTTTTTTTTTTCACTTAATATAAATCTATTCAAGCCTTTTCTAATGATTACATAGTAATCCACTGTCTACTGACCCATAATTTATTCAACTGGTCCTGTAATAAATATCTTTGTCCATATTCTTTATGTACCCGTGCTAGTAGTTCTGTCAGATACGTTCCAACAAGCGGCTCACAGAGCTTGTGCATTTTCCATTTTGCTAATTGTCAGATTACCCAGTGAATCTTTAATTCTTCACTTTATGATGGCAAAGAGGGGAATGTTGATAATGAAGCTACATTATATAATGAGAATCACACATAGCTTAGTTAAGCATAATTATATACAACACTGAACGAGTGAGATAAGAGGGGTTTCTCATGTACATTTCAAACTCTTCCTCACTAAGAAACCATTGGAGAGATCCCCTCGCTTGCTGTGGGTAAGATAATGTGTCTCCTTCTGGCCTCTCTGGAATTCTCCTCTCTGTGGGGCACTGCTCTTGCCCCACATGAGTGCATACTGGGGTGTGTCTGTCTTGTGCGTGTGCCTTTATTTACTCTTTTCTGAAAACGTACATTCTTAATGCCTATACTTACCCAACCTGTACTTCAAATACCAAATCTCTGCCAACAGAGAAATGCCTCTGCTGACTCTCCTGCCTGTCGGCCCAGCCTTGCCTGTCTGCTCCAGAACTGGCAAGTCCGAGGGCTCCATGGCCTCTGATCAGTGAGAGAAGGGCAATGCCACTGTTGTTTCATGAATAGTAACTTCTGGATTGAACTTGGCCTGTCAGACTCTTCAAGTTCCCTCCAGAGTGTTCCACCCCCACCCCTTCTCCTCTTAAACTGCTCCCACTCACCGCCGTGCCCGCCCAAAGCCCACCTCTGCAGGGACCCCTTGCTGCCAGCCTAAGCTGGACACCCACTCTTCAGATAAATACAAACCCCTTTACTAGACACACACTTCCTGGTATTAGCTATTCCCCCTGCCTGAAAGGCAGTGTAGCCAAATGCAGAACACATGGGACTTTGGGGTCAGAAACGTGGGAGTTTGAATCCTGATTCTTAACCCTGTTGTAAGGTGTGATCTTAAGCACCTCTCTGTGCCTGAATTTCCTCAATTATAAAATAGGGGTAATGAAAAAGGAATGCACAGAACCATTGAAAGCACCTGGTGCAGAGTGCCTGGCACACACAGACATAATAATCTGCAGCTATTCTTTTTTTTTTTTCCTTTTTTTTTTTTTTTTAATTTTTTTTTCAACGTTTTTTATTTA
Source organism: Lynx canadensis (assembly GCF_007474595.2). NCBI lineage: Eukaryota > Metazoa > Chordata > Mammalia > Carnivora > Felidae > Lynx > Lynx canadensis. The sequence continues at coordinate 98,420,902 of NC_044311.2, forward strand.
TTTTGGGGACAGAGAGAGACAGAGCGTGAACGGGGGAGGGGCAGAGAGAGAGGGAGACACAGAATCGGAAACAGGCTCCAGGCTCCGAGCCATCAGCCCAGAGCCTGACGCGGGGCTCGAACTCACGGACCGGACCGCGAGATCGTGACCTGGCTGAAGTCGGACGCTTAACCGACTGCGCCACCCAGGCGCCCCGTCTGCAGCTATTCTTAATATCATTCCACCGCCAAGCTTCTCAAGTGAGGAGTTACTGGTAATGTCATCTAAAATTCTAGGATGTTTCAAATTTGGGAATCTTATCAAGTTTCATTCATACACAAGCCTTGGAAGAGGTTCTGAATCTGAAGCTCCATTGGCCTTAGGTTCAATCACCCTCTGCCGGTCATACTCAAGCATGACTGGGGTAGTGTGACTAATACAGCCCCCTCAGGAAAGGCCACATCTCCAAGGAGGGGCCAGTCAGGATCTACAATCTTTAAATACTTTTCAACTCTGAGAACTCACTCTGCCAGCCTTATACACTTAAGAACCAGGATGAGGGCGGGGGGGGGGGGGGGGGGGGGGTGTGCCTGGATGGCTTAGTTGGTTAAACGTCTGACTTTGTCTCAGGTCATGATCACATGGTTCGTGAGTTCGAGCCCCGCATCAGGCTCTTTGCTAACAGCTTGGAGCCTGCTTCAGATTGTGTGTCTCCCCCTCTCTCTGCCCCTTCCCCTTTCATGCACTCATATTCTCTCTCTCTCAAAAAAATAAACATTAAAAAAAAAAAAAAAAGAACCAGGATGAGGGAGTGACGGAGCTGAGGTCAGGTGGCCACCAGCTAGCAGGTGTGCAGGCATATTTGCAGGGAGGATAACCCAGGCTTGTCGTTCCTCACACTGTGGTTCCCAACCTGGGGAGGTTAAGAAACCTTTTGGTTCTTGCAGCACCTGTGAGGTAAGCTCTACTGACGTTACTGAGACAGAGGCCTCAGGTACCATATATCCTGCATTGTTGGTACAGTCCCACCCAGTGAAGAACTGTTCCCCCACCCCAACCCCAAATGCCAATAATACTCCTTTTGAGAACCATCTGTAGGGCTTAGACCTCAACAAGCCTTTATTGTTGTTTCCCATCCTGATGAACTGGCAGGAGTGTGAGGTAAGCTGTCAGGTCTCCATTTGCCCCTCTAGCCTGGAGGCTAGGTTACAGTTTTAGATGCCCCATTCCATGGACACCACATCAGTGCTCCCTGGTCCCAGCACAGAGGGGGCAGAAGGCATTGCATGTTGTCTGATCTGTAAAGTTTTTATTTCCAACCCCTATGTAGTACCCTTGCTGAACTGCCATTTGGCATCTTGCCTACAGGCTTAAAAAAGTCAACTCAAGGAAAAACTCCAGCCACTGAACCATGGCTGTCCCAAGAGGAATATAACCCACTAGCTCCACGGCCCTATAATGCCACTGATTCTCTCTCAGCTCTACCACCATCCCCAGGGCTTGGAGTTTGCCAAATACGCACGGTCTCAAAGTCTTATCAGAAGAACCCAAGAAAATAATAATTAATGAGCCAACACTTTCTGAGTGCTTGCTATGTGCCAAGCTCTGGCACTTTACATACATTATCACACGTAATCCCAAGTAGCATAAAATAAAGCTCACATTAGAAAAAGGCAATGTGTGGGGCGCCTGGGTGGCGCAGTCGGTTAAGCGTCCGACTTCAGCCAGGTCACGATCTCGCGGTCCGTGAGTTCGAGCCCCGCGTCAGGCTCTGGGCTGATGGCTCAGAGCCTGGAGCCTGTTTCCGATTCTGTGTCTCCCTCTCTCTCTGCCCCTCCCCCGTTCATGCTCTGTCTCTCTCTGTCCCAAAAATAAATAAACGTTGAAAAAAAAAAAAATTAAAAAAAAAAAAAAAAAAAGAAAAAGGCAATGTGGTTTGTGCTAATCCTGCCCCTCGGCCTCTGTGGGTGAGTCACCCTTGGACTGAAGCTGTGCTCTGGGCTGCTGCATTCCCAGAATGCCTCAGGTGTCTCAGCAGCTCAGGGAGTCGGGGACCCAACACTGGGAGGATTTATCTCCCACATGTCTTCTGCCATTAAAAGAGATAAATCCAGGTATTGTCATTACAGTAATGGCCTCTGTGACTAAGAGGAGTTAAATAGAAAGTCAGTGAATGTCAAATATCTTGAAAAATCTATTCACCATGAAGTCACCTTCTAATGTGTTCTGAGGAAACAATAACATCCATTTTCACTCCAGACACTACTCTCCATGGTAAATAATATCACTAGGTGACTCTATCCTGTAAGTCCCCAGAAATTGTTTCTAATTATTGTCAGAGGCACATCAATTACCAATAGAGCCTCCAGGCAGCCCTCATCGTGGCTCTGATTAGAAACATGTTTTACTTCCATTTCTTCTGTCAAGCCTCTCCGCCTTCTACATATTTAATTGCTCCGTCTTGGCGGCAGGACTTCTAGCCTCACCCTCCTCTCTGAACTGTGCCTCTCGTGGATAAGCCAGCATCTCCTCCTGGTCTCAGCCCTGCACCTCACCCTCCCTGAGAAGCACCCAGCACCTGGCAAGGACTCATTCTTGTCCCTTCAGAAAAACAGGAGCTCCAGTGACCCGGATTGAAGCTGACAGAACTGCTTCAATTGAAAACAAAGAAACAAACCCATGTTGGGCCAGGGTCTGTGCTAAGCACACCTCATACATTCCCATTGGATCCTCAGAACAATCCTATGAGGGTACAATTATTATCTCCATTCTACATTTGCAAAAACAAAGGCACAAGGAGGTTAAATAACGCCCCCAGGGTCACATGGCTAACAAATGGAGGACTGTCTACCCCCCCAGATGGAGTTGTCTTCACTTCCATTTCTCTCAAGCTTCTCTCAAGCCGGAGGGTGAGCTAGACTTCCTCTTCACTGTCCCTCTCCCTCCTTATCCCTGACCTCTGTGTCCCTCCCACTTATTCTTTGAAGATTCTAGTTTAGTTGGACTCTTTCCAAAGCCACTTCTATCACAGTTCCTGGTGCTTTAAACACAGAGTTGGGCTTCAGGGAGCACCGCCATGTAAACTACAACAGGAAGCTGATTTTCTTCTACCTACCTCAGCTAGCCCCCCATGTCCATGCTCCTGCCTAGACATCATCACTAACCACAACTGCAGCTGTACTCTGTTTCAGCATCTCCCTCTTGGACTTTCCAGCTCACCTTTTCTAATGCCCCAGCCCCAAAAATTCTTGGACCACACCAGGACCTACAAGCCAAGGTTCCTGGTATCCTATAATTGTCTCTCACCCCTTCACTATCTTCTGCCCTCCTTACCCAACTTCCATGGACCATGATGGTGTTACTCGCTGTGTATACCTTCAACTGCCTCAACCAATTTCCCTTCAGCATGCTCAGCTGGCAAAACCTGAAGCTATTCAACTCTCCCCTTACCCCATGTCTGCATGGGGGCAGCCAAGTGCAACTGAAGGAAACAACCATGCTGACTGATCTCCCTTTAGTTGTTACCACAAACCTCAAGTGGGCCCTGCGGTGCCTGGCAGCCTACCTTCCGTGTCCACTCGCCTTCCTGGGACTCTTTCACCTCCTCTCTCTTGAAATCTCCAATACTTCTTCCCCCTAAAGAGCTCACAGCTCATAACTTCACTGAGAAAGTGAAGTTTCTACAATCATGCCTGCCCATCTTTCTGCATTTCTGCCCATGTGTTTCCCTGGCCTCTCATTGTTCTGGGTGAACTGTCCACCTGCTATCTAAAGCCAATCCCTCCACTTTTCACTAGAGCCCACCCCCTCATGCCTACCCAAGGACACTGCTTTAGTACCAGTTTCCTTCTCTTGGAATCCATATACAAACAGGATGTTATTTCTCTGATCAAAAACACAAACAACTTCCTCTAACTCCACATCTAAATCAAACTGCTACTCCATTTCTGTTCCCCTTTATAATCAAACTCCTTAAAATGGTTGTCTTTACACCCTCCCTCCCATTCTTCTCTTCTGTCTTTTCTTGAACACATCCCAAGTAGGCTCTTGTTCCCTCCATTCTGCGGAAACAGCTCTTGTCAAGGGCAGCAGTGACTTCTCATTGCTGAGTGCAGTGGTAAATTCTCATTCTAACATGAACCGCCAGTAGTGTTTGATGCAGGTGTCCACACCTTCCTTAAGATGCTTTTTTTGCCCTTCCATTCTGGGACAACCCTCCCTCACCAGTTGACCACCTCGGTATCCTGTGCTTATTCCTCCTGGTCTCCCTCAACATTGAGATGTTACAATCTCCTAGGGTTTCAGATCTTTTCCCTCTTCCAGCTACAATCATTCCTCAGGTGACAGGTCCAGCCTAGACCTCTCCTTTGATATCTGGACTTTGGTAGTCAACTGGCTTCCTTGCTGTTCCTGGGACACACAAAACATACTCCTGCTCCCTTGGCTTTGTGCCTACTGCTCTTTCTTCTTTGATTCCTTCCCCCAAAGAGCTTGTCCCTTTCAGTGTCTACAAAAGAATCACCCCAGAGGTGAGCTTTTTATTTGCAATAACATGGATGGACAACCCTAGAGGGTTTTATGCTAAGTGAAATAAGTCAGATGGAAAAACACAAATACCGTATGATCTCATTTGTATGTGGAATCTAAAAAGCAAAACAAATGAACTAACCAAACAGAAAACAGACTCACAGATACAGGAAACAAACTGTTGGTTACCAGAGTAAGAGGGAGTTGGGGGCCTGGCAAAATAACTGAAGGGGATTACCAGGTACACACTTCCAGTTACAAGTAAGTCGCAGGGATAGAATGTACAGCATAGGGAATATAGTCAATAATATTGTAATAACTTTGTATGGTGACAGATGGTAACTAGACTTATTGTGGGGATCATTTCATAATGTATAAAAATATTGTATCACTGTGATGTACACCTGAAACTAATAGGATATTGTATGTCAATTATACTTCAATTAAAAAAAAAAAGTGAGCCCTTCACTGCCTAATTGATCTAACATTGAACCACCATTACCTTCACCACCTGTTCTCCCTACCCCCCCATGCCAATGTATTTTTATCCATAGCATTTATCCCTCTCTGGAATATTATATATTTAGTTGCTTATTTATTATATTTGTCTCCCTTCACTAGAACCTCAATTACAAAGGGAGCTTGGACCACCTTTTCCTTAGCATCTAGAATGGTGTTGGGTTCATAGTGGGCACTCTTTCTAAATGTATTTTGAATGAATGAATGTGGGATTCAAACCCATGCCATCTAACTCCAGTAGCATTGAGTCACAACAGTAGAAGAGGGACATCCTTGCCACCAGTGCCTCTAAGAACTATTCACGAATTTGAAGGATTGGAGGCTCCACCTAGTGAGGGCAGAGCCAAAAGAACAAAAGCTGTTTATTATAACCTTATTTTTGCCCCCTGTCTGGCAGGCTGAGAAACTCAAGTTACATATCTGTGTTATTAGGAGAGATTCAAAACACCCTTGTATCTATCCTGAGAACATCTTGTTTGACCTGACATGTAACTGCATCCATAGATCACTATGGGTTTCTTAGGAGTCTTCTTCAAAAAAAACAAACAAAAAAACCCTCAGCAGTTTCTATTCCACCTGCCATATGTTCACCACCCCTTCCAAACCTGCCCTGAGGTATTTTTCCCCATCTAAGCACACCTGTGCACGTCCCTTGGTAAATCTGCGCCCAAGCAGACAGTGACATCTTGCCCTGCTTAGATGGGAAATGCATCTGTAACACTATAATCACAACTGCCATTTGAGCAGAGCTAGATGGAATCAGAACACTCATTGGTCTATTGAAATAAGGATGGGCTTTTCAGCCCTGCTCCCTCTTCAAAGGGAGAAGTTAGCTTTTTTTTTTTTTTTTCTTTTTTTTTTTTTTTTTATGCATTCACCTAGATATTCATGCCAGGACTTGCATGAGAAAAACACTTCTTTCTGACCCCTGTGGTGATCAACCCATGCCTTGAAGCAGGAAATTTGATTGCCCTCATCTCAGGCTGAGTCTCTGTTTACCAATCACAACATGACTCAACCCCTTTTTAAAAGCCAGCTGTGACCATTGACTCTGTGACCTCCTGTGGTGCTGAATTCAGTTTAAAAAATAATAATGATAAAATAACAAAGGTTATCGAAGCTATTATGCTTCCATTCCCAACCCTTTGGGGGGGGGGGTGGTGGGCAGGAGGAAATAAAGCAAGTGGGCCAGACCTGAGGAGTTGATGACACACATTTCCCTCCTCCAGAAGCATCCTGTAACTTGTCCCACACCAGCAGTGACTTCCCAGTATGGCTTTCCTCCCTGCTGTTCCCCATCAGCAAGAGCGTGCTGACACACAGGCTGATGAGCAGCGCCGAAACTTATCGAGTGTGTCCTTCCTGCCTCCAACCTCACAGCCTGTCAGCCCCTGTTGTCACACGGCTCTTGCTCATTCACTCACTGCTCACACTAATCTAGAAGATGATCAAAGAAAACCTCCACTGACTCACCCCTGTCTAGACCAGCGCAGGGATTGGTCAAGCATGTGCGTTAAATATTACCAGATTCCAATCTATTCTTTTCACCCGGCTCACTGGCTCGCACTCTCTCTTCCTCTCTTTCATTTTTCAAAAAATAAATAAATGAATTCTGGGTTGGCTGAAGCTTTCAGCACTGTGACTGCTGTGCAGATGGGTCCTGCTGAAGCTGGTGCTGGCTCTCTAGGGAGCAGCATGAAATGCTGGTTTTCAAAACCTGAGCAGCGTGTAAATGGCAGCTAAAAAGGAAATGCAGATTGGTGCTGAGTGTTAATTGTCTCTTCCTCTCTTCTTCACACACTTCAGAGACTGTGTGGTGGCAGAAGACAGGGAAGCAGGCCTGCCCCCTCGTGGGGTGGGCTTTTTTCCTTTCAAGCTGGACTGAGAGAATAACACCTAGAGTCCAAGTCAAAACATGGAACGGGATTTTTTGTCTTTATTCTTTTTTTTTTTTTTTCAAGTTCTCATCTGATGAAAGTCAGGGAGGTGGCACCAAGCTTGTAATGAAAGTAAGATTCTGCTGAGAATGAGTCGATGAGATGTGACACAGAAAGGGGAAGCAGGATGTCTTTGTTTTGAAATGACAGGCGATAAGCTATGGGGGTGCCTGGTGAGATTTTAGTCCATAACTAGGTAGCAACCTGTCAAATGCAGGCCCTTAAATGCATCACAAGAATTCTCACTTGAGATGATTTCAATTCCAGCTCTGTGTGTGTGAGTGTGTGAGTGTATGCACGCACGCATAGCAAACATAATTGAATGCCAAAAAACACCGCCATGTCCTGTTAAGGGTATAACTGTAATCACACTGGGACGGGAGCTCTAATTCCTTCCTTTGCCTTCCTCGCTTAGAGTGTGACAAGGTCAGCCTTATGACCACAGCCCAGGCTCGGAGCCATTTATTTTCATCCCTGAAGACTCGTGTTAGCTTTCTCCTGAAACGCTAATCAAGCAGATTCTTGACTGACTGTCTTTTCCTTTTATGTTTTTTGTCTAGATGAAGAGGGATTATCTGAATTTGTGCAGTTTTGAATAAGTTGGGGGCAATAGGGAAGCAACTGGGAAAACTGATTATCAGTTGGCGAGGGGAAAAGAAGAACCTAGAATCTTTTTTTATAAAACCATAAATTCCCTGTGCTCCACCTGAGCCATTGTACCCTGTACCTGCTGATCCCCCGTTTCTCCACGCGTTTATGAAAAGGCTATGACTCCCTGCCGCCGTTGCTGGAGTGCCAACTCCATTCTAGCTTGCCAGTTGGAGACAAAGATAGGCAATGACAAATGCAAACAAGTTACTGTCTGGATCCATGCTCTCTTTCATACCCTGGAATGTGTAGGTGAACTGGTCCCCACCCCTGCACTTCATTGGCATGACCAAGAAGAGCCTTCAGTGAGCATGTTCCAAAAAAAAAAAAAAAGCTCTCTCCTGCTGCTGCCCCCAGCTTGGCTAGATAGTGTGCTCCACACTCCTAGCACCTTTCCTAATCAGGGCAGAGAGTGAGCTCAGCCTAGGATGGGAAAACCATGAGCTGGATCTTGCTCCGAGTACAAAATGGCCTCACTCTCTCAGTCTGTGTGAAGGAAGCAGACAAAGAATATCCTTTCAAGGAACTGGCAAGGAAGACAGTTTTGGGGTGGGAGGGAAAACCTCCTGGCTGGCCCCACCCTCTGAAAGAGGTTCCCTGGCTAGAAATGGCCCTGAGGTATGGGACACTGTACTGGGAAGCCAGGCATCTCTCCTTAGAAGCACCTCCTGAGTCTGGTCCAGTCACTTACCTGTCACCTCCTGGTTGTTGTGCAATTTCTTAAACCCATTTCCCTCCTAAAAAGGAGTGACCCCCCACATGCACATCACCTAGACAGAATCACCAGAGTCACCACTAATAAACAGGGAGTAGTGGTGGTTGCAATTGAAGATGATAATGATGTTGGCTAATGGGCATTGGGGAGTAACTCATCTTCCCAGCCCTGTATGCAGGGGACAGTCTGTGTCTTGAGGAGGAACCTGGGAGTACATATCTGTGTGCTTATAACCTACTCTCCCAGAGATGGAATGGGATGGGGGTGATATTTGTCTCAACATTAACTGGATTCCAGTGCTATGTTATGTGCGTGCCAAAAAGAGCCTCAGGCAAGGTCTCAAAGCTGTTGAAATGCTCCTCACTGCCTAGTGAGTACAGAAGGGACTTGTTGTCACAGAGACACTGCCTCTGTTCAGTGATAAAGTTGGGTGACCTATCCAAGTGGCTCATATGTAGCCTGGTTCCAGGTTGACCATGGCAACCAGAGATAACAGTCACTGCTACCCATCTAACTCTTCCCATAGGTGACCACAACAGAACCATCATAAACCAGTTCCCCAAATCTACAGGACAGTAATCAGAACTGAAGTTATTTGGCAAGAGGATGTGATTGAAGGAACTGGTGGGGAGGGAGGGGAAGATTGATTGAGAAGGACAGGAAGTGACAGAACTTTCTACATCTTGATTGTATGTGCATTACATGAGTATCTGCATTTGTCAAAACTGATCAAATTGTACACTTAGTGTCTGTGCATTTCACTGTATGTAAATTATACTTTCATTATTAAAAAACTATTCTGTGTCTCTTACAGGAAGCTAAAAGAAGGGCAATTCTGATGCTCTTTATCTCCAACCTACCTTTCTGGTACCAGCTGGAAAAGGACAGCCCACAAGTTCCATTCCGGGCTCACTATGCCCCACTGTGTGCAGTGGCAGATGGCACCCAGGACTTGGAACCTAAAGCCTGCATCGGAAGCCCCCTCACCACCCACCTCCACCACCACTCACCAAATCTATGATTTTTGGAAAGTCCCTTGATCTCTCTGAGGCTCTGCTTCTTCATCTGTAAAATAGAGGGTAATGATCCCTGCCTACACTATAAGATTATTGGAGGAAAAAAAAAATAACGTTTCGTAAACTAGGAAGAGCTACAGGAATACAGATTGTATACTGTCTCAAAAAGATCATCACTGTTTAGACACATGCCTGAAATGGACAAGCTCCTTATTGTAGTGTTAAAATTCCAGTTGGGTAATCTAGTATGAAAACTTCCATAAACAAGATACAACTAAATAACCATAAATAGTGGTATAAAGTACCTCAAAGAACCAAGTTGTTAAATAATGTTATATCTCCTTATTTCTTTGATCATACAAACTATTCCAAGCTTTCACTGGCCTGAGAGGCAGTAAGTTTACTTTCAATCCGTTTGGTAGTACCCTGATCAACTCCCAGCATAGACATTGCCATCTGATACCCTCAGATTAGTCATGTACTATAGGACTAAAAATACAAGTTCTTTACTCTCTCTGCCACCACTCCCACAGTGGAGATGGTAGAGGAAGACTTTACTACAGCGTTGGCTTCTCTTTACAGGGCGGGGAAATTAGATGTTAACACTTGTTGGTAATGGTATTATGGCATACACACAACACCACACACACACAAGTATATATACCATATACATACCACATATATGTGTGTGTATATATACACCCACATGTGTGTGTGCATAACATAACATAATGTAACATATACCATATGTAAGTAACATTAGTAACATCTTCTCCAACATCTAGATTGCTTTGAGACAGAGAATCAACAACAGTGAGGAGACTTTACAGCAGGGAAAGAAACTCAAGCAGTGGTTCTTAACTATTTCAGGATCCCATAGCCCTTTGAGAATCTATGAAAATTATGGGCCCTCTCTGCAGAAAAATGTAATTTGCACAAACATACACCGTCATGCTTATAATTTCAAGGGCTTCGTTTACACCCCCTATAGTTCTTCAGAACTACAGGCTCATAACACTAGTCACCATCATAGTTGTTACTGATGTTGTGGTTGATGATGATGATGATGATGATGATGATGGTGGTGGTGGATTCGCTTGTACAATTCAGTCTTCCCAAAGCCTTAACAACTCTAGAATATAAACATTGTGGTTGCAATTCCAACAAGTTCTATAGTAGGAAGAAATCATAACCATTCATCCCTCTCCTCTCTTGTACCTTTCTACCCAATGACAGAACAAGAGAAGCCAGAGAAGCAGTAAAGATATTCAGAAGATTGTTCTTCTGTGCTCCCTCCAGGGAAACTAGTATCAGCTGAACCTGAACCATCTAGAAGTCAATACACAGATATATTTCTGTATACCATTCACAACCACAGACTCAACTATTCCCACTTCCCAATTTGCTCTTCTTTAGGCTGGCCTGGCTTGCTGTGCCCAAACAGCCCACAAGATGACCTACCCCATTATCTTCTTAAAAGTATCTTTGCCTAGTATTTAAGCCAATTTAAGGTCCTTACTAAAAGAGGAGTAAACATGGTACGTTAGTTGGGTTGCTGTATAATTACTCCAAAACAGCACTTAAAACAGCAAACATTTATTATCTCACAGTTTTTGTGGATCAAGAATGTGGGTGCATATCAGCACAAAGCCTGTACCTCCAGGTTTCTCACAAGGATACAATCAAGCTGCTGGCTAACTACAGTCTCATCTGAAGGCCTGATTGAGGGAAGATCCACTTCTAAGCACTTCACACAGTTGTTGCAGAATTCAGTTCCTCACAGTATTCTGGACTGAAGGCCTCACCTCCTCACTGGCTGTTGGCCAGAGGCCTCCTTCAGCTCCTGCCACAGAAGTCTCTCTATCACATAGTTCACAACATGGCAACTAGCTTCTCTCAGAGCAAAAAGCAGGAGAATGAAAGGGAGCAAGCAAGATGGAAGTCATATTTTTCTGCAACCTAATCTCAGAAGTGGCATTCCATCTCTTTTGCTGTATTCTATCCATTATAAATGAGTCATTAACAGCAGCCCACACTCAAGGGGAAGGGATTACACAAGGGCATGAATACCAGGAGGAAGGCATCATGGGGAGCCATCCTAGCGACTACCTACCACTCATCCACACATGGGTTCAAACTTTGGTTCTGCCACTTATTGTAGGCTCTCAGGAAAGCAACCCAACCTCTCTAAGCCTTGGTTTTTTCCTCTGTGAAGTTAGGGTAATAATACCTAATTTGCAGGGCTGTGTTAAAGATTAAAGATACTGAATGTAACTCCTACAGCTCAGCAACAAAAAGATGACAACTCCATTTAAAAATGGGCAAAAGCACTTGAATAAACATTTCTCCAAAGAAGATATACAAATGGCCAATAAGCACATAAAAAGATGCTCAACATCATTAGTCACTAGGGAAATGAAAATCAAAACCAAAAGATATACCATTTCATAGCTACTAAGATGGCTATCATTTTTTTAAAAGGGAGCTAAGTGTTGGTAAGGATGTGGAGAAACTGCCACCTTTGTATAGAATAGGTAAATTCATAGAGACTGAAAGTATATTAGAAATTACCAGACACGAGGGGAAGAGAGTAATGGGGGGAGTTACTGCACAAGGGGTACAGAGTTTCTGTTTGGGATTATGAAAGGGTTTTTAGAAACAGAAAGTAGTGATGATTGTGTGGCATTATGAATGTAATTAATACCATTGAATTGTACACTTAAAATGATTAAAATGGCAAATTTTATGTCATATCTATGTTTCCACATTAAAAAAATAATTAATATAATGTAGTACAGTAGCTGCTCAACACATTATTGAATTAAATACTTAACCATCAGCAGAGGCCATACAGGCAATAGTGTGGATGCCTTGGACTATGTCCTGCCAGATCTGCGACACAAAAGAGGCTGTAAGGGGAAGTCAGATTTGCTTCCACTGACAGCTACTTCCTTGGTTGTCAGTTTTGAAGCACTATACTTTCCGTAAATTCTCAGCTCTAATAATCTGAGAAGGAATCGGGGAGAGATGACTATATTGCCTACGATAATTTAGAGAACAGACATATGCTCATGGTCTCAGGTAAAAATTAGACAAAAGCCATATTTGCCTTCATTAGATCATTCTCTTTTCACCTCAGTTTCCCTCAGGACTTGAAGTGATTTCACAGGTTCTAATGTTGCTCAGCTGTATTTCCTACTGCAGTCTAAGTCAGTGGTTAAGCGCTCAGACTTGATGCCAGGTGTCCTGGGGTTCAAATCTTGGCTCTGCAGCTTCTTGAGCGATTGGTCATGAGCTATTTACCCAAAGTCTCTAATGCTTCAGTCTCTCTCTCTCTGTAAAATGAGGATAACAATGCCTAGCGCGTAAGGTATTAAAAGTATAAATGAAATTATGAATTATCTAGGAAGGGGCCTGGCACATATCAAAGTGTACATTAGACGTATTTTAGAGCAAAGTTACTTTCCTACCCAAGCTTATAAACATCTGTCTGTGCCACTTTAAATGAGGGAAGAATTATTTAACTTTAGTTTCCAGGTACCTGATGAATAAAATAGACCATTCATTTCTCCATTCAAATATTTAATGGACACTTACTATGTGAATGGTATTCTATTGTACTATTATGCAATCTTGCTTTGTTCAACTAATGAAGTGCGGCAGGGAAGGGAAGGAGGTGTGAATTGAATAATAGCCACGGCTGGAGTAACTGTAAAAATTAGATGAAATCCCTAAAGCAATTAAAATCTTCCAGGTAGTTTCTAGTGTCCAGATCACCTTATGGTTACAAATGTTTTTGAAAAGTCAATATGACTGCGCCAACATCTTCAGATAAAGCACACTGCTTCCTGAGTATGACTAATTACAAACACCAAGTCTGTTCTAACCTTTCTTAATAGGAAATAAGACTCATTTTGGTACTGTTTGTAATGATTATCTGATAGCTAGACCAGAAAACAAGAACACCTGTTTGAGTGTTCCAATTGTGTAACACTCTAACAGCTTTTTCTTTGAGAACATAAAGAACTAACAAAAGAAAGATGCAGAGTTAAACACACGAACTCTTCTAGGCTCTGAGAGCATGCCATGAGCCATCCCATCATGGTCCAAATTTCTTCTACAGTGATAATTTCAAATTATTTTTAAATAGGTATTTTCAGTTTCATATGCTGATTGTTTCAAATAACTGATTGTAATCAAATAATTGCTTTTTTAAAAATGTTCTAATGCCCTATTCATGTCCTCTTCCACCAAAATATTCTAAAGTAAAGACATTAGATAATATTTACCCTAATTCTTTAGTCCTTGCCCTTCAAAATGCAAAATGCTTTCCCATGTTGCAGAAAAAAAAAACCCTCTATTTCAATTCATTCATGCAATGAGTTCAATAAATACTTGTTTATGCAACCTTTAGTTATTGAGCACCTACTATGTACCAGGGGGAACACAGTAACATATTCTCCCACTACCTCTCATAATAAAAGTAGAGGTAATAATAAGAAGTATGGATGATCATCAAACTTCTATTTGAATAATTCCAGTGATAAACAACTCACTATTTATGTGGGATCAAACTCAGTACTGGCAACCTCTAATTATTAGAAAGTTAATTCATGTACTGAGCTGAGGATAGGCGAGGCTTAGTTCCAACATAATATATGGTATAGGTTGTCCTGCCAGGCAAAAAATCAGAAACATATGAAGCTTATCCCATACCAAACACAAAAGAGAAACCCTTTGGCACAGAGACAAAATCCCCTGTAGAGTTTGCTCCTGGCTCCAGCTGCCTCTTCACTCCCTTAAGCCTTCAGTATCTCTACACTAAGAACACAGATTTACAAAATAAGTAAACTTTTACTTTACACTTTTTTCTTCATTTTGCACTTGGGGGTTGAGAAACTGACCACAACAATCTCTTTAAAAAGTCATTCCAACTCTTGCTTTACAGTAAGCTGATAAATGTCAAGCATAGATTGACTTCTTAAAGATGAGTAAGCACAGGAAAATTACTGTCTTGATAAAGATTCTGTGATTCAAAAGAAAAGAATTTGGTTCCAATTCCGGTTATGACAAAGTAAGTTCCAACCAGACTGATTCTCTTGCAGATGTCAGCTATGAACTTTGCACAAAATACAAAAGGCGAACTATCCAAAGGCACCAGAGAATGAACAAAAGCAGGTAGATTATGGAGGAGTGTTAAAAGAGTGTAAAAAGGAATGAGCACATGTCAAATTGCCGTTTTTATAGTGTTTGGGTTGAAGGCAGGCTGCAGTAAGTAACTGTTCAGAGCAGCTAAAACTCCAACAGAAAATCACAATCTGTCTGGCCTGAAGAACCAGATGACAGTGTTAGAGAACCACAGTCCCTGAAAATTGAGGGATGAATCCCAGAAAAAAGGGAGCCAGAGTGGAAGAACCTCAAACTCTGTGTATAAATTCCATCTAAATCTCTGGTTAGCTCCTGAACCACACATATATGGGGCAAACTCCAACTAAAAGATAAAACAAATGAATTAAGGTTTGAGTTGTTATCAAAAACCAGAATTTGCATTTTTAGTACTATCATGTTAATTGCCTAATAAAACAATACCAGCAAAATGAATTTGTAGAAGAATATAATGGAATCCACACCTACCATTCACGATGTCAAGGATGAAATTATTCAACACACACAGAACCAGGAAAATGTGACGACTTGTTCTCAAGAGAAAAATAAATGAAGAGCAACTTCAAAATGACCCAAATGCTAGATTAGCAACTGTGGTGACTATACTTGATGAGTTAAAGAAAATTATGCTTGCAATGAAAAAAAAATATAGAAAATCCCACCAGACATATAGAAACTATATTTTAAAAACCAAATATTCAAGAACTAAAAAATCAAAACATTTTTTTTAATCACTACATGGACCTAACAATACAATGGAGATGACAAAGGAGAGAACAAAGATAAGGTGATAGAAATTACTCACCCTGAAAAAGTAAGAAAAAGTATTGGAAGAAAAAATAAACAGCTTTCAGAGACCCATAAGACAATATCAAAAGGTCTAAAACATATATAATTTGTGTCATTGAAGGAGAAAAGTGTGGAAAGGAGTAATAAAAAATTATTTGAAAAATAATGGCCAAAAGTTTTCCAATGTGGGTGAAAAACATAAATTTACAAACTCACTTTAGGCAGATTCAACTCTAGGCAGAATAAACACAAGGAAAACGATGTATAGCAGCAGCATCATAGTCAAACCGCTAAATGTTAAAGGTAAAGAGAGAATCACCTTAAAGTCCTGAAAGGAAAAAAAAATTAAAAAAAGTCAACCCAGGATTCTATATCCAGCAAAAATCCTTCAAAAAAGGAGACAAAATCAAGAAAGTTAAAAGAATTCATCGGCAGTAGATGTGAGCTATCAGAGCAATCAGGTGACATTCTTCAGGCTAAAGGAAAATGAAGTCAAATGGAAATAAAAATCTGCAGCAAGGAATGAAAAGCATCAGAAATTGTTAATACCTGGTAAATGTATAGGACTATTTATTCTTCTCATTTCCATTAAAATACATTAAATTGTTTAAAGCAAAACAACAGCATTACCTTGTTGGAGTTTATAATGTATGCAGATGAAATACATATAACAACCATAGCCTAAAGAATCTGGATCTGGGTGGGAATAAATGGACCTTTATGGTTGAAATATTTTTACATTTCATGTGAAGTGAATACTATTCTTGTTATATTAATTCTAGACAGACAATGAACAGTTACAGATGTAAATTATACACCTTATAGCAAGCAATAAAATGTAATACAAATATTCTAGCTAAAAAACCAATAAGTAAATTAAAATATAATCTAAAATATATAAATACTCCCAAAGAAAAGATCACTCTAATGGAGAAAAAAAAAAAGTCTTCTTTGAAGGAGAAATGTCCCCCAAATGTTCTTGTTTCTTTTAGAATTCTCGAGAAAGAACATTTTATTTACAAAACTAAAACCATTAGTAATAAAGAGAAAGCAATATAAAAGAAGGAAAGATTTCATGGAGACTTAAAACAAGCAAGCCATTATTGTGAGAATTAAAAACAGTCATAAAAACAAATGAATAACAGATTGAATATTGCAGAAATCTGAAGGACAAAATTGAAAACATTTCAATAAGAGGAAACAGCAATGGTGGTGGCATGTGAGGGAGAAGCCTAAAAAGGAAGATGTAGGAAATCCTCTCTAGGAACAAGGGTCCTGGAAAGCAGGATTGGGCAGAGGAACAAGTTGAACTGTAATATATCTCCATGTCTGCTCCCCAGGGACAACCACCTACAGTACATCTAATAAAAAAGAATTGCTATTCACTGTTTTTAGAAGTAAAAATATGCCAAATGTAATTCTGTAGTCAGAAAGCTAATAATCTAAAAGATAACAAAAATAATCTGATTATAAGATGTCCAATTTTATGAATAAAATCTAGGACTTGGGAGAGGAGATAGGAAAGAAATAAATGAATGATAAACTTCTTACCCAACACAAAGGCTGTCAATATATATCTTTTCTTCTTAAATAAAAACTATGAGATATAATTTTATTGTCAATGTGACAGAAAAAAATGTACTAAAAAAAACCTTAGGCATCACTGAACTTCAGAAAATAATTTCTTTGAAACAAGAACTTTTGCATCCCCCAATTTTTTTCTTTGATGTTAAAAAAAATTTAAGAAAATCATTAAGAGATTAAGAGGGTTAAGTAGTTGCGTGAAAGTTTTTCAATATGTGTTTCTTAATGGGCATAAGTTTAATTTTCCAAGAAGTAACACTTCATCAAATGTCTCTTAAGCATCTGAAGATACCACTAAGATTAAACAACAAGAACAAAAATTTTTTTTATTTAAAAAGAGAACAAAGCTTGAAACTTTAAAGGAAATTAATAGGGACAGGTTGCTTTGAAAGAAAACATAGTCTATAAAAAAGACAAATTAGTTTCAAGAGGGAAAAACTAAATACGTTGCAGGAATATTATTAAATCTAGTAATTACAACAAGCCCAAAGAAATGACGCATGAATACAAAACATCAGTTCGTTCTCTTCATCTTTCTGAAATATTTGAAATCTTACTTCATTATTTCAGAAAATGCTGCTTTTCCATTTCCATCAATGGCTCATCTCATACAGTGTAATTTACTTCATTTTTAGAACATGACTTTCTCGTATGTACTTAGTTTTTTCTGAATTTCTAATTGTATTTCCCTGTTGTTGCAGCTGTTGTCACCTCTCATTCATCTACTTCTCATCAGTAATGTACTTTGTACTTCCAAGTTCCCAACAACCAATTAATAATGTATATGCCTCTCTTTAAAGACATTCTTCATGGCTCTTCTGATTTACGTTATAATTTGAACTGTTTAATTTTTGGCCTGCTAATCAGTTGCTAAACCAGGAAAATTTTAAATCTCACTCAGGGGTTAGTTCCAATAGTTATTAACTCCCTATAATGGGGGGGGTGTGGGGGTGGATATCAAACAACAATGACCCTGAACTGATCCAGGTATTAAATTTGGCAGGTAAAGACATTAAAATAATTATTATAACTGCATTCTTGAGATTCAGAAAGTTAAGTACAAGCATGCAAAGGAAAAAACATTGAATTTCTAGATAAGAAAACTACAATTTGGGAGATGAAAAATTTATGGAATGGGATTAATGGCAGGTTAGACATCACAGATGAAAAGATTAGTAAATTTCACATTAAAAATAGAAACTATCAAATATGAAACACAGTAAGAATTTTTAAATATTTGTTTGTTTGTTTGTTTATAGAGAAAGAGTCATACCAACAGAGAAAGAAAGAGAAATAAACCTCAGTCAGATAGGAAAAAAAAATGAAACTACCAGTATTTTCAAATGACACAATCATCTATTTATAAAATCCAAAAGAATCTACCTTTAAAAAGTACTAGAGGGGCGCCTGGGTGGCGCAGTCGGTTAAGCGTCCGACTTCAGCCAGGTCACGATCTCGCGGTCCGTGAGTTCGAGCCCCGCGCAGGCTCTGGGCTGATGGCTTGGAGCCTGTTTCCGATTCTGTGTCTCCCTCTCTCTCGCCCCTCCCCCGTTCATGCTCTGTCTCTCTCTGTCCCAAAAATAAGTAAACGTTGAAAAAAAAAAAAAAAAAGTACTAGAATTAGTAAGTTCAAGATTGCAGGATACAAAATCAATATATAAGAAGGAATCATATTTCAGGGTACCTGGTGGTTCAGTCAGTTGAGTGACCAACCCTTGATTTCTGCTCTGGTCATGATCTCACAGTTGTGGGATCAAGCCCTGTGTTGAGCTCCATGCTGAGCATGGAGCCTGCTTGGGATTCTCTCTCCCCCTCTGTAAACAAACAAACAAAACATTTTTTTAAAAAAGACATTGTATTTCTATATACTACCAACAAATAACTGGAACTTGAAATATGAAATATCATTGCCAATAGCATTAAGAATATAAAATACTTAGAGATAAATCTGACAAAAATGAAAGGCCTACACACTAAAAGCTACAAAACATGGCTGAGAAAAACTGAGACCTAAATAAATGAAGAGGTATATCTTTATTCCCATGTTGAAAATTTCAATATTCATTTGTAAGGAAGACTCCAAATTGATCTATGGAGTACATGTAACATACACAGAATCCCTGAAGACATTTCTGGTAAAAAGTAAAAGTTGATTTTAAACTTTGTATGAAAATACAAAGTACCTAGACCAAACAATTAAAAAATAAAAACAGTCAGAGGTCTGACACTACCTGATCTCAAACCATTATAAGGCTACAGTAATCAAGACAGTGTGGTCCTGGTGTCATAAACAAATAGATTAATGGAACGAAAAAGAATCCAGAAACACGCCTATACATATAAGGACACTCATTTTTGACAAAGGGGCAAGAACAATACAGTGCAGAAAAAAACAGTTTTTTCAACAACTGGTGGTAGAAAACAATGGATAACCTTATGCAAAACTATGAACTCCAATCCATGTCTTGTACCATAAACAAAAATTAACTCAAAACATATCATGGACCTAAGTGTACAAACTAATATGATAAAACTTCTAGGGGAAAAAAAAAATCTTTGTGCCTGGGTTAGGCAAAATTTCTTACACAAGACACCAAAACATAATCCATTGAAAAGAAAATATTGATAAATTGGACTTCATCAAAATTTTAAACTTTTACTCTTCAAAAGACACTATTAAAAAAATGAAAGCTAAATCAGACTGGAAAATATATTATTAAAGAAATATCAGATAAAATACGTATATCTAGAATGTATAACAAACTTTCAAAACTCAATAATAAGAAAATAAATGCCCTCTATAAAATGAAGAAAAGATTTGAATAGACCTTTCACTGACATGAAGATATACAGATAGTAAGTAAGTACATGAAAATATGCTCAACATCATTGTTCATTGGGGTAACACAAGTTAAAACCACAGTGAGTTATCACCTCACATTTATCAGTATGACTGAAATAAAAAGACTGGCCATACAAGTATTGGTAAGGATGTGGGAGCTAGAACTTCATACACTACAAGTGGGAATGTAAAATAGTACCACCACTTTGGAAAACAGTGTGGTACTCTTTTACACCTATCACACGATCCAGCCATTCTATTCTTCCTAGGTATTCACCCATGAGAAATAGAGCACATATCTGCACTAAGACAAATAAATAATGAGATACTACTTGGTGTTAAAAAGAAATGAATTATTGATACACACTCACCATATGAAAGAATACAAAATAGGGGCACCTGGGTGGCTCAGTTGGTTAAGCATCCAACTTCAGCTCAGGTCCTGATCTCCCAGGTTGTGGGTTTGAGGCCCACATAAGGCTCTGCTCTGACAGTATGGAGCCTGTTTGGGATTCTCTCTCTCCCTCTCTCTCTGCCTTTCCCCTATGTGTGTGCACGTGCTCGCTCTCTCTCTCTCTCAAAATAAATAACTTTTAAAAAAAATAAAAAGAAGGAAAATACAAAATAACTATGCCAAGTGAAAGGCGAAAAAAAGTGCATGCTGCCTGATTCTATTTAAAGAAAATTCTTAGCAATGTAAACTAATTTGTAGTGACAGAAAAGTGGTTGCCTGGGAATAGGGGTTGGATACAGAAAGGGATGGTTGGGAGTGATTACAAATGGGCACAAGGAAGCTCCTGTGGGTGATGAATTTGTTCACTATCTTGATCATAGTGATGTTCCCAGGGGTGCCAAACTTATGTTAAAACTTATCGAATTGCATACTTCAAATTAGAAAAAATTCTAGGGGTGATTATGAAACATAGTGTGAGAGACACTGCATGAGTCAGTGCTTCCTCATGAATACCATCATCGTGTATCTCTCCACCAATAGGACTGTCCTGCTCAGAATGTGCTCTTGTTGCACAGCAACATTCCAAAGGTTGCCTGGACAGTTTGGAGCACAAAGAGAACATTCTCTCCCTGGTTTTGTAAATTTTTGCTTCTACAGCCTTAGATGGCATAGTTTTGAAGTTTTGTGGACATTTCCTTTAATCAGACTGTTAAATCCTTTTTTTTTAATTTTTAAATTTTATTTAAATCCAAGTTAGTTAACATTAGTTTAATAATGATTTCAGGAGTAGAATTTAGTAGAATTCATCACTTACATATAACACCCAGTGCTCATCCCAACAAGTGCCCTCCTTAATTCCCATCACCCATTTAGCCCATTCCCCCACCCAACACCCCTCCAGCAACCCTCATTTGTTCTCTGTATTCAAGAGTCTCTCTCTTTTGGTTTGCCTCACTATTTTCAGACAGTTAAATCTTTTTAAATTTAAATTCCAATCAACCACTCCCCACAAAGTGTTAATCCCCTACGGTATTGTCAAGTCAGATCCTCTACTTAGATAAATTGATATTTTATATGGAACTAAGATTTTTTTTATTTTAAACTGTTTTATGATATAAATAGAAAT
This sequence comes from Lynx canadensis, assembly GCF_007474595.2. NCBI lineage: Eukaryota > Metazoa > Chordata > Mammalia > Carnivora > Felidae > Lynx > Lynx canadensis. Next base: position 98,442,204 of record NC_044311.2, read on the forward strand.
GCTTTCTGTTTAACCCTTTGAATCCTAACTGCAAAAACCAACATTGATTATACTAGCTATCCCTCCCCACTTTGAATTAACTTCAAACTGGAAAGCAAACTATCTAGACTTTCAGTCACAAGGCCAAACTTTTAAAAGTCACACTATGTCTTATTGTCTCTCTTTGCCAGTTTCTGCTACTATGTGAATAATAAAGACAGCTATAGAACTTACTTTGCTTAGCCAACTTGTGAAAAATTGAAATCTTTCCATAATGTTATACATTTTATTGACTATGTGATTGCAAACATTTAACATTGCCTCATTTTGATGTTCGTGCTTTTCCTAGGGTGCATTATCATTTTTGGACCTGTCAGCTTGGCATCCCTTCACTAAACTAGGGCTGTACATACTTGGCCTTCATTTTGCAGAGATTTCTGAAACTATCTTCCAGTTATTGAAAATAAGACAAAAATAAAACAAAAGTAACTTACATGAAATAACATTCTCCCTCTTAGAATTCAGTCTTCCTCCAGAAACGGTTTTACTGGTATTTAGTAGCAGATTCATAAATCCTTCCATCGCCCCCCCCTTTCTTCACCCACCCTCTTTGCCTTCCTCCATACTCCCCGAAAGACCTAAAGCACTTGAAAAGCCTCTGGCTCAGCCTCAAGTGGTTCCTTTTGAAGGAAAATCACTGATGAGTAGATTAGAGCTGATTGGAGATGGCTGCCTGGGGGAATTTCCCAAGAATTGAAAGCAGACAGCTTCCCCAAGTCTTAAGAAAGTTGTTCCTCCTTCACTGTGGATGACTACAAGAAGCAGATTTTGCTCTGAACATTAGTAGCAAATGACTTGAAAGCAAGAGGAGACTTTGTTTTACTTGAGTGATTTCAAAAGGAAAAAAAAAAAAATCTTTGCAATATGACCCAAGACTTATGTCAGTCTTTTTTGTGGAAGGAGGCAAGGCAGGAAGTGACTTTTGTGAAATAAGACAACATGCTTTCCTTCAAAGGAACGTGGAAAAGCAGGTAGTCACTCCAAGGTCATCCCAGGGAAAACCGATGACAGCATGCAGCATGGTTTTATAAGATCAGAAAGGCTGGCATTCCTGGCACGGCTATAGAGGTGTGAAGGAAAGAAAATGCAATGGATTTAGGATTCAGGAGGACCCACCAGCATGTGCCTTCCAAAACACAACTAGACAGGAAAACCACTAGCTAGATGGAAATAGAATGAGGAAAGTGACTTTCAAACACTGACTTGGAGAAGGACAAAAATCACACTTGTCATTTTGGGATATCATTTAGGGCATGCTACCTTGGTCACTGAGGTGGACACGGATGGAATATGATTGACACCTTGACCATATTCTATAAATCAAAAATCAGAAGACATAATCCAACAGATAGGAATTTACTTATAGGATAGAATATTTTAAATTAGAACTGACCGGGAGACCCCAGAAGGGATGGTGACGGAGGAATAGGGCAACAAGACAACCTAAGTTGTATCTACTCAGTGAACTCAACAAAAACGCTGACTGAACCTGGTTCATATGCCCAAACTGTGCATGTGTGATCATTTATCCACAGAAAAACTGAACAAATGAAATCTAAGATGCTTATTTTAAGATTTTTCTCTAGACTTTGATATTGTATCCCTCTACGTCTTTAATGTGTAAAGGACTCCAGGGATTAGATACATACAAACCCCAGGAAGAGGAGGTGTGAGTGTTTGAGGGAGACTCCAGTTAGGAAACAAGGAAAGAGCAAGTGTTCCTCCTCTGCCTGACCCGTACCCACTTCTGCCCACCAAGCCAGAGCAGGTTTCCATACACAGTAGGGATGTTCTGTGTTGGCAGAGCTTAAGAAACCAAAGTCCAGTGTATACCCAGTTGACTCAGGAACCCTTCTGAGATATAGGGACAGGAAGCCTTCTAGGCTGGAGAAGTAGCCCTTCCTCAGTCAGCTCAGCCACTATCTTCAACCCTATATGGAAGCATTAACTGTTTGTTCTCCTTTCCATTCCTCTTTTCCTTCCAGTTTTTCTAGTATTGATCCCTGTGAGGACTCTAGCACAGTGCTTCTCAAACTAATGTTATGAAAGTCTGAGTTTTTTTTAATTTCCAACCCATACACTGGATTGATGAAATGGGGGGGGGGGAAGCTTGTAAGCCTAAAATTTAAATATTAAGTTCAACAGATATAAATTTATCTTGTCAAACTGTTACATATGTTTCTGAAGGCTTACTCTCAATTTCTGTATTTACCCTGTTTCAGACCAGTAACAAAGTTTACTTATCAGCACTACTTGGTAAACCACTCTTTGAACTCTAGAGAATGTTCTTTTGATGATTAAAATAGGTGGACATAAAATGTCATTGGCAACCCTGGGTCTTATGATTGGAAACTCAACTAATATCTGTTATAAAATAGTTATCTGGGAGAGGTGAGAGCTCTATAAGCCATTGAAGGAATGTCTAATTTCCAATGGAAAACTGAGGTTGGAGCAGAAATAGAAACATGGAACAAGAAAGAGGTGAAGAGAAATAGATTTGCAGGAGCTTGGAGGGAAAAAAAAGATATGTAGAAATTTATGACATGCTTTGAAAATAAAAACAAGGATTTTCAAGACATTGAGAGTCTATGTAGTCTGACTACAATAGTCAGACCATATATAAAAATAGAAGTTGGCCCTACAACTTGTAGCAACCTTCTGAGGAAAGCAACCCTTTACCTAGAATAAACAACCCAGGAAGCCATCTTGCTGTAAGTCAGACTTGCAGGAAGCCAGATTTCTATCTCTAGTGACAACCCAGGAGCTAAATAATAATTTATGTAACAATCAGCCAGAAGTGAAGAGGTTTTCATTAGTAACTGACAACTTCCCTAATGATTTTCCCTACTTCCAACTTAGGGCTAACCACAGAACGCCAAATATCCCCTCTTAACCAATCACATAGGACACCCTCCTCTAGCCCACATAGAGCTCCCCCAGGCCAACAGCCTCCAATCAGGGCACACGTACAGCCTTCCATTTTTTCACTATAAAGCTGCCTGCCTTTGAGTGTCTGCCATAACACTAGTGACAGTGGCTGACTCTCTTGCTTTTAAGAGCTCTGAATAAATAATCCTTGGTTTTCTCATTTGGTTGGTCTTTGTTTATTTTCACAATACGTTAACTTTTGTTTGGAGAGTTCAATGCTGTGATAGAGTTTCCATAAGCATTTCAGAGAAATCAGCACATTCTTAATAAGTGAGTCCAATGCTGTCACTATCTTGGCAACTCCATTTCCCTCACGGCCACATTCAACCTACTGTTAAGTCCTGTCAACTCTGTCTCCCAAATGTAACCCAAATGTAATTACTTCTCCCCCATCTCCAGTTCCACCACTGGAGTCCAAGAACCTCCAGTGTGCTTCTGGATTGCCACGCTAGCCCCTTCCCTGACCACTGCTTCCTCTCTTCCTCTGATTGTGACCCATTCTCATATACAGCAGCCAGAAATTTCTGCATTACAAATATATCATTCCTCTGCTTAAGCCTTCAAATGCCTTCCATCCCACTTAGAATAAAATCCAAACTCCTATACCATCTGGCATATTCCCTCTCCAGTCCCACCTTGTTCCACCCCTCCTGTCATCCCCTACACTCCAGTGACACTGGCCTCCTCAAATGTGCCAAACATGTTCCCATCTCAGGGTCTCTGCACCAGCTGTTTCCTCTGCCAGGAATGCTCTTCCCCCTGACCTTTGCACGGCTGGCTGCTTTCTGTCGTTCAGATCTTCACTTAGCCATCATCTCTTCAGAGCAGCAAAGAAAGTACCTACTCTGTTGTAGTCACCCAATCACTGTCACATCACCCAATTCTACCTCTTTGCATAATGCTAATCACTACCTGAAACTTTCCTTTGTTTGCTGGTTTTATTCTCTGTCTCCCATATCAGAGCAGGGATTTGTCTGTCATGATTATTCACTGTATCCCTCATCCTAAAACAGGCGTGGCATTGCACTGATGCTCAATAAGTATTTTTTGAACAAATGAATGAATGCATACATGCATGAATGAGTGAATAATTGAACTGCCTGAGATTTTAGACTCTAGTGTGAAACTGTTCTCCCTTACCATACCCTAGATCAAACCTTACTCCTATGCACTGTAACACCCAAATCAATTCCCAGCTTCTCTGGAAAGTCTTACTCCACTCAGATGATGCACCTTTTCCCTCTTCACACAGCTATGTCTGTAGGGTTCCTTTGGATTTAATCATATCCTGCCTTGATGCCTCTCTTTTATAGCCTGCTGCCTAGTCCTGTTAAACTTGTCCCCTGCTTCTTAGCTCAGCACATGTGCATCCCCACCTCAACATACTTCTTTGTACCTTCCATAAAACAGTGCAGTGAACATAGTGGAGAGTCAACTAGTTTGCTGAATATTATCAGGTAAAATTAGGATAACATAATGGTAAGACAGAGCCAACAATAAGTGAGGTTTAAACAGTGATCTCAGAGCACTGCTTCATGGATTCCCTATTGGTGTAAATATCCCTTGTTTCCCATTGACCATTCATTGGTTTGCTCTGTGCAAAGTCAATTTCATCTCTTTCTTTTTTTTTTTTTTTTTTTTTTTGTAAGATGCATTTTGTGCTCCAAAGGCAATGCTATGTGTGGACTGGGATAACATTCACTGAGGATAGGCTTATATGCCCTGTGGGCAGCTAGCCAGGAATTGCAGCTTGAATGACATCTTTTTTTTTTTTTTTTTCGCTTGGCAAAGAAAGAGTTGCCTCACCACCCCATAGCTCAAACACCAGTTCACCTGGTTGTTGAAGGGTTCTTGCTATTTTATTGAAATTATGCTCCTGAAAACTCATAGAGTAGTCACTCCCCTAGAGCCTGGATTGTGATACTGGCTCTTTCTAAAGTATGCAAAAGAACTAAAATAATGTTTTTAGGAGTGAATTTTCAAAAAGAATCAGCAATTCCACAGGTTACTCCGGCTTTTTTCCCCATCTGCTGTGACAGCAGGTGTGATTTCACAAGCCCACTCCCATCAATCATCCTCTCCAACCTGTCTCTGGTGCCTGACAAGGTGTTTATGTGCATAACATGGAAACCATCACTGGATCTTGCGAACAAATAAGGCTGCCTCTCAACAATACTCCACAAGAAGACTTCCATGGAAAGCTAGCTCAATTCAGGTAGGTGATTCATTTAATCACAAGTCTCACCCTCTTCCAGGGGTTGCAAACTCAAAGTCCTTCAGGGACAAGACAAGTACTATGAGAGCATGAGGCATCCTTCTGAAAGACAACAGTGGAGAAAACTGTGGTCTAAATGGATCATGCATGCTCTATCTAAAAAGTACTTGCATTCACTTACATAAAAATGAGCTGGCTAAACCCAAGTTTTCTGCAGCCATAACGTGGCCACCAGTTTTCAATTTGATGCCTCTACTAAGTCAATATTCCAGCCTGAGGCCCAAGCACTTATGCTTTTCAAAGGATCTTAGAATTCATAAAATTATGGAAAATGGGAGCTGGAAATGATCCTATACCTTATTTATTCCAAATTTATTTTTCCAAGAAAGGAAACTGAGGCCCAAAAGATTAATAATCCAGTGAAAGCAAACATATAGCAGGGTTAAGACAAAATTCTTGTCTCAGATTCCGAGTCTGATGATCTTTCAGCTACCTGCCCTTGCTTTTCTTGATGTGCCGGTAACAACCTCACATTTCATGTTTGCTTACTACAAATATCTCTTTTAAAGTTTTTTTTCCAATGGTATTAATGACAGTAAAAGGTTCAAATGATAGAGATGGATTAAAATCAACTCAATAAAAAATTTAGTCATCAAAGGTAAAAACAATAATGTAAAATGTGTACAAATATTATTCACAATAATTTGCATGGTAAACACAGACTACAAAACCAAATTTTCAACTATGTAAAAGTATACACATATGTGAAAAAAGATTAGAATGAAATTGCATAATGAAAGTAGAGTAGCATGATTGTTGTTCTTTTTACAAACATTTTAATGCAGCTATGATATTCCTTTTTTGTTTGGGGTGTGTGTGTGTGTGTGTGTGTGTTGTGTGTGTGTGTGTGTTAAATAGACTCCACACCCAACATGGAGCTTGAACTCACAACCCTGAGATCAAGACCTGAGCTGAGATCAAGAGTTGAGTGCTCAACCAACTGAGCCACCTAGGCTCCATTTTAGGTGGTTCTCCCTAACAACATTGTTGGGGGTTATTTTAATTTCAAGAGTAGCCATTCACCACTTCCTACCCTCTTCCTTGCTAGCAAAACTGCATATTTTGTTCAGGTATCCAGTCTTTTCCCCTGTGACTCAGGAATGTCCTGATAAATCTCTCAATAGCAGTGTTCTCATTCTCTTTGCTAGGGATTGGTTCAAGCATGGGCATGTGATGTAAATGTGGCAAATGAAGCATAAAGAGAATTTGCTAAATAACTTCTAGGAAAGGGCTTCTTCCATCTTATAAGCAGATCTCTTTCTCCACCTCTGGATAGTGTGTGAGAATAGAAGACCAAGAGCTGATGCAGCCATCTTATGACCATGAGGCAAGCTAGCCTGAGGACAAGACCTATATGCTAAGATTGGCAGAACAGAAAGAAAGAAATTTCCTGATGAATCAGTGTGAAGTCACCTACCTCTGAACTTCCTCTGTGAGATAATCAACTTCTTATCATTTAGTTCAGTTGAGAGAAAGGATTTTCTGTTGTTTGCCAAAGCTCCAGCCAAAATAATGAAACTGATTCTTTCCTTTGTACATTGGAAAACACACTTGGATACCTTTATGCAGAGGGAATATACTCCCATCTTTTCCTTTCCTTTTCTAATCCTAACGCATAGGAATCATGACCACATTGAAATTCTCTATCTAGTGACTCATTTCAGAGGTGTGGTCAGGATGGATATAAGCACAATCCACTTCCTTGAGCTATCAGTTATGGTTCTACTAAGTATCCTACCGTGACCAAAGCCTGATGACCATCAGCACTTTCATAGGGCATATTTAAGACAAAAGAGTTGAGACCAGTTTGAGAGAGAAATCCTCTCTTAAGATAAAGTAAGATAGGAAAGAGGAAGAAATAGCCATGTCTAGGAAAAAGGATAATATCTCAATAAATGGGAGTTTTTAACTCCCTCAAGAGCTCTAATGACACCTAATGCCCTTGTTTTGATGGTTGTATTTGTCCTTTTTCAAACCAGCCCATTTATAATTGTCACTTCTCTTCACTCTGGAAGTGACCATATTTCAATCATAGCAGTGCAGTAAGATATTTGGACATCAACGAAAAGTTTGCTAAAGGGCTGTGGAGGGAACAAAAGCTACCACTGAATGCAAGATTATTGTCATTAACATACAAAGTTCTACAAGTCCTGTCTGCTTGTATGAACTAAATTGTGAGGATTAGAAAGCGTAACCTGTAGAGAATGGACTATAGATATACTTTACACATGCTGAGTATCTTGAAAAATCAGATATGAAGATAAAAGAGCTCCTTTGTACTCTAGGGCAGGGATCAAGCCATTATAAAGTCACTTACCGAAGAGAGGCATGGCATGTGAACACTGAAACCCCAACTTATGGCAACAATAATAATAGTCTATTTCCAATCTCAGAGAACATTTCCTCCTGGGAAATCCTAAAGGGTTTTAAAACGATTTTTACAAAATAAACATATATATTATCTTCAAGAAAATCACAGTCTATTCTGTAATAGAATGTTGTCAATTATGAAAAAGTAAATTACTTCTACTATCCCTCCATCTTATTCCCCATAATGTCCCAAACCTCCAAGAGTAAAACAATTGAAACATACTCCACATAGTCTAGAGTCTCAAGGACCCTTTTGGGCTCCTATGTCCTCACTTTCCCAGCCATTTCTACTTCTGTTGTAACACCTGTCATCCATTTCCTTCATTCCCCTCCTCCCCCACACACAGCCTCCTCATTCAGGGTGGTAAGAAAAGCAAATGGAAAACAAATAATAAGTTGTCTAACGTCTATACCTGCATCTGTTTTATGAGCTTATTCTTTATACCAGTGCTTCTCAAACTTTAAAGAATATCCTGGGCATCTTGTTAAGATGCAGATTCTGGATATAGTAAGTGTGGCATTGGGCCCAAGATTCTCCATTTCTTTTTTTTAATTTTATTTTTTAAAATTTACATCCAAATTAATTAGCATATAGTGAAACAATGATTTCAGGAGTAGATTCCTTAGTACCCCTTACCCATTTAGCCCACCCCCCCTCCCACAACCCCTCCAGTAACACTCAGTTTGTTCTCCATATTTTTGAGTCTCTTCTGTTTTGTCCCCCTCCCTGTTTTTATATTATTTTCGTTTCCCTTTCCTTATGTTCATCTCTTTTGTCTCTTAAAGTCCTCATATGAGTGAAGTCATATGATTTTTGTCTTTCTCTGACTAATTTCACTTAGCATAATACCCTCCAGTTCTATCCATGTAGTTGCAAATGGCAAGATTTCATTCTTTTTGATTGCTGAGTAATACTCCATTGTATACATATACCACATCTTCTTTATCCATTCATCCATCAATGGACATTTGGGCTTTTTCCATACTTTGGCTATTGTTGATAGTGCTGCTATAAGCATGGGGGTGCATGTGTCCCTTTGAAACAGCACACCTGTATCCCTTGGATAAATGCCTAGTAGTGCAATTGCTGGGTCATAGGGTAGTTCTATTTTTAACTTTTTCAGGAACCTCCATACTGTTTTCCAGAATGACTGCACCGGCTCGCATTCCCACCAACAATGCAAAAGATATCCTCTTTCTCCACATCCTTGCCAACATCTGTTGTTGCCTGAGTTGTTAATGTTAGCCATCTTGACAGGTGTAAGGTGGTATCTCATTGTGGTTTTGATTTGTATTTCCCTGATGATGAGTGATGTTGAGCATATTTTCATGTGTCGGTTGGCCATCTGGATGTCTTCTTTGGAGAAGTGTCTATTCATGTCTTTTGCCCATTTCTTCACTGGATTATTTGTTTTTGGGGTGTTGAGTTTGATAAGTTCTTTATAGATTTTGGATACTAACCCTTTATCTGATAGGTCATTTGCAAATATCTTCTCCCATTCTTTCAGTTGCCTTTTAGTTTTGCTGATTGCTTGTTTCACTATGCAGAAGCTTTTTATGTTGATGAGGTCCCAGTAGTTCATTTTTGCTTTTGTTTCCCTTGCCTCTGGAGATGTGTTGAGTAAGAAGTTACTGCGGGCAAGATCAAAGAGGTTTTTGCCTGCTTTCTCCTTGAGGATTTTGATAGCTTCCTGTCTTACATTTAGGTCTTTCATCTATTTTGAGTTTGTTTTTGTGTATGGTGTTAGAAAGTGGTCCAGGTTCATTCTTCTGCATGTCGCTGTCCAGTTTTCCCGGCACCACTTGCTGAAGACACTGTCTTTATTCCATTGGATATTCTTTCCTGCTTTGTCAAAGATTAGTTGGCCATACATTTGTGGGTCCATTACTGAGTTCTCTATTCTGTTCCATTGATCTGAGTGTCTGTTCTTGTGCTAGTACCATACTGTCTTGATGATTACAGCTTTGTAGTATAGCTTGAAGTCCGGGATTGTGATGCCTCCTGCTTTGGTTTTCTTTTTCAAGATTGCTTCGGCTATTCAGAGTCTTTTCTGGTTCCACACAAATTTTAGGATTATTTGTTCTAGTTCTGTGAAGAAAGCTGGTGTTATTTTGATAGGGATTGCATTGAATATGTTGATTGCTTTGGGTAGTATCGACATTTTAACAATATTTGTTCTTCCTAGCCAGGAGCATGGGATCTTTTTCCATTTTTTTTTTTTGTGGGTGTGTGTCTCCTTCAATTTCTTTCATAAGCTTTCTGTAGTTTTCAGCATATAGATTTTTCACCTCTTTGAGATTTATTCCTAGGTATTTTATGGTTTTTTGTGCAACTGCAAATTCTCCATTTCTAACAGCTTCCGAAGTAAAACTGAAGCTGCCAGACCTGGTCCATGGCCCATACTTTGAGTAACAAGATTTTTATAAAATGTCTAAGCTAAACAGCATCTGAGATTCAAACAAAACACACTAAATAACAAAACGGCAATTGTTTCAAAATGTGATGGGATTTGATAAAATTTGAGATGTGCATTTCTGAACACTAAATACAAGTTCTCTTGGGGCACCTGGGTGGCTCAGTTGGCTGAGCGTCCAACTTCAGCTCAGGTCATGATCTCACAGTTCGTGGGTTCAAGCCCCATGTTGGGCTCTGTGCTGACAGCTCAGAGCCTGGAGCCTGCTTTGGATTCTGTGTCTCCCTCCTTTCTCTCTACCCTCCCCTGCTCATGTTCTGTCTCTCCCTCTCTCTCAAAATAAATAAACATAAAAAAATTTTAAATACAACAAGTTCTGGAAAGACTGAGTCTCCATATATGTATTATCTATTGCTACACAATAAATTACTAACTTAAAACAGTATCAAACATTTATTTTGCTCATGAATCTGAAATTTGGGCAGAAATTTGCCACAACAGCTAATCTCCGTTCCACATGACATTAAGTGGGATAGGTCAATTGGAAATTAGAAAAGTCACTTTCAAAATGAATCACTCTTATGGGTGGCAAGTTGGTGATGGCTTTCAGCTGGAAGCTCAGACAGGTCTGTGGGACAACCATGTTGGTTCCTCTCCATGTGGGCCCCTCCATGGGCTGCTTGGGCTTCTCATAGCATGGTGACAGAGTTCCAAAAGCAAGTGTCTCAAAAAACAAAATGGAAGTATATGGCATCTTCATGGCCTGGCCTCAGAAATAACACAGCATCCTTTTCATCATACTTTATTAGTTAAGGCAGTTACAAAGGCCTGCCAGGTTCAAGAAGAGAGACAAGAGACTCTACCTCTTGATGGTGAAATAACAAAATTCCAGAAGACAATGAGGGATGGGAAATACAATTGTGGTCATCTTTGGGAAATACAATATGCCATACTTATCAACCCCAAATCCTTTTTGAACATACAATAAGTTAATCATGGTATACATTTTCTATTCTAGCCCACTTCCATTCCCATTTATATGTTTTTTGGAGAAGAAAAGAATATAGAATACATTGGAAGAAATTGAAGAAAAGGTAGAAGAATAGATGACTATCTGATATAGAGTAGAAAAAAACAGGAAGAAAACAGTTGGAAAAGTGAGGAAGGATGTTTAAGAAGGAAGTAAGATGCAAGCCCACAGAACAGTACGTCTGAATATGAAGACAAATATCACCCCACCTTACCTACCCTCACTCTGCTATCTGTAAAAGAGTGACTGGATACCAATCGGATTGGCTGGGAGGACTAATAAGTTATTTACTGCCATTCTCTGGTAGAAAGGAATTAATATTGGAGCCTAGTACTGGCCAATAATAAATGAATTCAGCTATTTTTCTCTTTCAAAAAATTTATGACAGCAGCAGAGTGAATTCAAACATAAGACCTAAGGCTTTCTCAGACAGTTCTCATCTATGGCAAGACCACAGTGTCATTGGGAGGAATAGGGCTGGGATAGGAAGGGGCAACTATACTGTCTGGACCACTTACTGCATTTGCTAGCTTACATTTACATGCTACAACATGAGGTCCGATTCCAGGGAAAAACACACTGAGGGGCTAGATAGGTACTTATGCAATTTAAGATGATCATAACCAAATCTTCCATTTCACAGTAAGAAATGCTAGTTTTGCTGAGACATGGAAACAAAATGTTCCTCTGTTCATATAGGGCCCTGTAAATTGGCTCCCCACACCTCCACATTTGGTCTCCACACTGTCCTGCTGAGTGTGAGCTCTGTGGAAGTTTAGAGAGTGCGAAACAGCCATGTTGCACTCAGTCTTTGGTGCTGAAATGCAAGATTCCAGTGATGAAACCAAAGAATTGCTACCCTGGAACAGTACTGCAAAAATCATAAGGGAATATTTCTACCACACGTTTGCCTCAATTCCCTTTGAAACAAAACCACTGAGCATGCCTATGTATCAGAAACCCACTGCCTCTTAACTCTTGCTCTAAACCTCTTATTGCAAGTTCAAAAGATAAAGACTTCCCTCATGAAGCACTGTTTGGCTGATGCATGGGAATGTTCCAGTCATGCTATTGAGATGGGTTCCTGGAAGGAAGATGAGAAAAATGATCTGCATTTTTCTTGATTTCTGCCCAAGCATGTCTGTTCTGTAGGCGTCCTGGAGTTCTTCCCAGAAGGCAGATCTCAAAATCTTCAATGCCAATCATGAATAAGAGTTCCATTTACTTAAAATAATTAAATTTGTTCAGTGTTGTGAGTATGAATGAAAAGTGCCAGATTAAAAGGAGCAATTGCTGATCTTCACCTATACTGATGTCCTGAGAGAAAAGACCACCTCACTCACCACCCCCTTTCATTTCCTACACCAATCCCCTTCTATTCACCAAGGCAGTCAGGAAGTCTATGAGAGAGACAGCTATTGGAGACTGAGGTGACATCTGGATCTGTTAACTCCTCTATCCATTGCTCCTATATAGAATTAGAATAAGAATCTTTATCCCTCATTATCTTCCTTTGAACTTTGCCCAAAAAGACATTCCAAAAAATGCTGAGGAAAATTTTGCCAGCAACATTTATAGCTGCCCTGTGAGGATACACCATGGGATCCCAACACAGAAAGTTTAGAAATGTGGCCTTCCCTGCTACATTTATGCATTACCAGAGCTGTATTATCATTAGATACAATATCTTCAGATGTTAAAGAAAATAAACACAGAACCATGATACTGAAAATGAGCACTTAAGACCTTGAATTTTTAATACACCTCTGCTTCATTCCACTCACACACTCTCTCTGATTTTACATGTCAGACATGCCAACCCTGGACAGTGCATATTCTTTTGATCCCCTAGCCCACGTGAGAAGACACTAAGGGTTTACATTCAAGCTGGGAGTTCCAGGTTTAGGACACATTCAATACAATTATGCCACATAACAATGTATTTATGCCTTATAAATTATAAGCAACCTTGGATATGGGACCTAACCTCTCTAGCCTCTGTATTAGTTTCCTACAGCTGACATAAAAAAATACCACAGATTGGGGCTTAAATGATATACATTAATTGTTTCACAGTTCTGGAAGCTAGAAGTCCAAGTTCAACACGTCAGCAGGTTTGGTTTCTCCTGAGTCCTCTTTCCTTGACTTGCAGATGGATACCTTTTTGTTGTGTCCTCACATGGCCTTTCCTCTCTGCATGTCTCCCTGGTATCTCTTTGTCTTTTTATAGGGACAACAGTGAGATTGGATTAAGGACACCATTTTAACTTAGTCACCTCTTTAAAGATTTTATCTCTAAATCTAGTCATGTTCTGAGGGGCTTTTAATATATGGATTTGGGGTGGGAGTAGGGGGTGGAGGGATACAATTAAATCCACAACAGCCTCTATAAAAATGGGCATCGTAAGGATTTATGTAAGATGCAGACAAGAACATGAATTTAAAATTATAAGTCACCATACAAATAGTATCATTGATATCATAATTTTTGTCATTATAATTATTATTCTCTATGACATATTGTCAGTCTCTGAGGAAATCTGAATTTTTCACCTTTGAAGAATTATAGCACAGTGGATAAGAGAACATGCTCCAGAACTAAGATGTCTGGATCTAAATCCTGACTTCACCGTTTGTCAGCTGTGTGACCTTCAGAAATTATTTTAACCTCCCTAAGCCTCAGTTTTCCTACTTATAAATTAGGGATGTAAAAATAATACCTACCTTTCAGGGTTGTTGAAAGGATTAAAAGAAAGAGTGCATTAAAAATGACTGACTAAATAGTATATGCTCAATAAACGTGGTTGTTGTTAGTAACAGCAGTATTTAAACCTTGTTGTTGCCTCTGCTTCTTTCTCAGCCAGCAGAGGTCTCCAGCATAGTCAAACTGGGACTAGCTTCCCCATGACAATCTGCAGTGCAACTGCCAAGCACATCCACTGTTGGCAGAGAAGGGAGTGAAAGAATTGCCACCCTGTCTGAAGGAAGAAGAAGAGCTCAAAAACAAGAGAACAGGGAATAGTTAGGATTCCATGGTAGGATGTTATATGGACAGGTGACCATATTAAGATTAAGTTCTAGTGGTGCTTCAGAAACTGACTTTTACTTACATTGCGCTTAGTTGTATCCCGCTTTGGCCAGTTCTAAAATTAGAAAATTTACTCACATAGGGGCATCAGCCACACAGTGGCTCAGTCAGTTAAGCATTCGACTCTTGATTTGGCTCAGGTCATGACCTCATGGTTTGTGAATTTGAGCCCCATATAATGCTCTGGGTTGACAGTGCAGAGCCTGCTTGGGATTCTCTCTCCCCCCTCTCTGCCTCTCTCTCAAAATAAAGCAAACTTAAAAAAGAAAAGAAAAATTACTCACATATACCTCAGAAGAACAATGAGAATGAATCCACAAATGATTTTGTAAAGTTCTCTGAATGCAAGGAGTGCTGTTAAACAAATATTTAACATTTCTCACAGTATTAAGCTTATCGCATCTTTATCACCAGTTATATTCCGTGCCTTGGTTTTGCTTCCACTGTAATATATTTCCTTTAACTTTCTTTTCCCAGACAAGCTTACACCTCCAAGTTCAATTATTCTGTCAATTGTGTTTTAAATTACACTGATTTATATTAACCACTTGTGGTATCGATTTGTTGATCTGTTGCTTCTTCTGTACCAATCATCTTTACACCCACCGAAACCTGCACTGGCAATTAAGCTGAGGAAGGTTAGAGTTATTCAAAAGAAATTAAAGCATTGAAGGAAAGACAGTGGAATAACTGGGATAAAAAGAGCACCGAGGGGAAAACACACATGTACTAAAAAAGCATAGCACGCAGCAGATAGAGGCTCAGAGGGAAAAGAGGAGAGCGAGATAGAAAACGAATCCTGCTTTCAGCCTGCTACATCTCGCTTTCAGCACCAAGGACAGAGCCTCTGAAGGGCTGACCCAAGCACTGATCAGTTTAGGGTCCCTCCCAAGTCCTCCAGAGAAAACGCATGAATTTGAAAGCAGCTATGAAGCATGCAGTAAGGTCTAATAGGAAAGCTTTAAGAGCAGTCCACAAGTGATTTCACCTTAGAAGCAAAAATGGGTGATTTTCCTTCTGTTCATTTCCACAGTTTCTGTGTCCTAGGAAAGGCAAAGTTTGCTTTGCTTGGGCATGTCTGCTGTCAGTAAATGACTGCAGGAGCTGAGGTGCTAAACTCCACAGTCTCCAGAAATCAGAAGAAATTTTCAGGGTAAGTAATTCTTCCTTTTGTTTCTAATTTAATACACAGCATTTCCTGGAAGGTTATTTAACCAGCTTGGGGTTCTGTGGTTCTCTAAGAATATGCATTAAAACTCTGTACCCTCTCTTATTTAAAAACCTAAAATCCCCGAAGAAACTGTTGTCATTTTTCCCTCATTTCTTGAACAATAGAAACCTGTTCTCTTTCTCTTTTTCCCCCAAAATTAGATCCTCATGGGCTCTAGAGGCTATATCAAGACAGAATTAAAAGATGGAAAATAAAAAGCTGTTACAATCCCTGGGATTTGTATGGAAGTTGATTGTATTCCCCTTAAGGGTCTCACTTAATTGTAAGGGTCTGTCATTTTAAACTTCCCAATTTAGCATCCTGGTAATCCAGGGCTGAGGGTTTAGAGAGGCATTGTTTTCAATGGTCTATTTAAAGTCAGGCTGTTTCCAAGTCAGTCAATTATTCCCAACAGAGATATGCAGTACTTGAGATGATGATTGGGTAGGTTTTCTTTAATGATAGCATATGATTTTGAGGGTATTGTTGTTGTTTAATTGTTGGACTTTCATTACTTATTGTAGCTTATTGGGTCAATGGAAGTCATTGTAATTAGGCATGCATTTAGTTTATGCATAGCCAGTTCATGCATTAGTTTAACTGAATACTATCAAAACGCACAGCACAATAAGAATGCAGCAATAGCAAAGTGGAACTTGGATTCTAAACTCATTCTGCATTCCTATCTGCACTTTATAGGTGAAGCCCTTTGCTTACTAATACTAAAAGGTCAGTAAGATATCTGTCCTGGGGTAAGAGTGAAGAATCACTGCTTGACACACCATTGGATCTCTTGTAGCCAAAGAGAAGCAACATGATATGAAAAAGATTCTTACTCAGACACTTGTTATTTTAGGTTGAACATTTTCAAAGGTCTGTATGGCTAGCAGTGAGCAGGGGTCTCAGCAAGGAAATACTGACAGTATCCAAATGAATGCCTGATATTAAAGCATCTATACATAAGGTTGCTTATTATAGAATATGAATTAAAGCAAATACCAAATAGGTCTTACTCAATATTAAGTCAATACCTAATGCACTGGAAGTTTGCCATTGATTATAATTTGCTTATTTATTGACTGGTCTATTGAGTTCCCATTTTATCTCTGATTAGAATGATAAATGCTTGGTCATTCGAAGTTGTTGATGGAAAGTGGGAATTCTCTGCTCTATGGGCAGGTTTAATTAGAGAAAAAAATGTATATTACCTTAGCTACTGGATCTCAGAGACTAGCTATGGTTTTTCCCTGTACAATTTCCAACAGTGTAAATATGCCCGAATGTATAAATATGCTATGTATTTTAATGCATTTGTGAATCTTCATTAGGAAAATAAACTAGACAACAATTTTCAAGAACAAAGTGCCATAGAAATGCTAAAGACTACCTCTAATAATAATGACAATGTAACTCCCACTATTTCAATGCAGTGTGCACCTGCACTGACTTCACTGTTCTTGGTCAGGTGCTATGAACAAGATACTCTGAAAAGGCAAGGCTTTCAAATGAGTCTCTATTTCAAGTTTGTCTTCCTTACCTCAATAGTGGAGTAGTTAAGAAAATAAGGTCTAGAAACAGATCTCGGGTTGAATCAGTTTCATCATTTATTATTGTATGACCCCAACAATATACTTAACCTTTCTATTACTTACTTTCTTCATCAGCAAAATGGGAGTAATACTAGCACCTACCTCCTTTATCAGGTTGTTGTGAGATTTAAATATGAAAATGCTTACAAATTTTAGCCATAATTATCAACCTTTTCAACCAATATAGCAAATCTGCATTGAAGCCCAGAACCAGAAAAGCTATGGAGACTAGAGGTCAGGATATAACTGAGTGAAAGGTTAGAGATAGCAAAAGACAGGAATCTATGATACAAATGAAGATTTGGCCATGGAACCCTGCTATTAAGGTGTTCTGTTCTGGGTTTAGAAAAAAACATCCCTACTTGGAAATGACTCCATACATCAATGTCCACCCCCAGAATAGACACATTAAATAAGTTGTGAGTTTCATATTTAGGAGACTTAAGATCAAAGCTAGGCTCTATACAGCTTCCTATATAGTATATAATCTTGAGAAAGTTACTGAACCTTTCTTTGACTCGGTTTTTTTAATCTATGTAAAAAAAAAGGATATCAATATCCACCTTCAGGGCTACTGTAATATTAAGATTATACATGTAAAGTACCAGTGCCTGGCACGTGGTAGTAACCAGAAGAGATGATGAATACTATCTTCAGAAGGAGATGAGAACTCAAGTGTTTTAGTTTTATTGTGTTTGTTTTTGCCTAATTTAATATCCTTAAGGAAAGGAACAAATAATTAAAACCTTGTAAGCCTTAATGAGTATCTTCCTAACAAGCCTGGTATGCAACCAAGTGCCAAGGAGGCACCCCACAAATGCTCCACGCATGAGGTAGCTCAGCCCTGAGGGACTGAATATCAGTGAAGCAGGATATATGTCATAGTTGATGGGGACCTGGCCACTCTTTGTCACTTTCCTTTTTAAAATAGATTATGCACTCACTTTCAGAGATGCTAAATAAACTATAAAAACCAAAATAAATCAATACTTTGTAAGAAGATCAAAGGCTCATTAAAATTTGTGAGTAGTGTTATGTAGAATGAATCTTAAAAGAGTAAGGCCAGCCATAATCTTCTAGGTCCTTGCCTTCTCCACTTTCTCACCTCCCATCCATTCTTAACTACTACCACTCTTTATTGTGGTCACCAGTAATCTCCTAATCTCCAGGTCCATTAGCCACTCTGCAGTAGTAGTTTACCTGACCGCTTCACTTATTCCTTCTTCTCCTTTAACAATAAAAGCCACAGTACTTCAAGTGCTTGTGCCAGGCATTATGCTAGAGTCATGATTCTCACCTGGGAGGACAATTTTGCCACCCAAATGACATTTGACAATGTCGGGAGGCATTTGTTGGTTGTCACAACCTGGGTGAAGGGAAGTGTTACTGGTACTAGTGTGTACATGTCAGAGATTGCTGCTAAAGATCCTAAAATGCACAGGACAACACTGTCCCCCAAACAAGAATTATCCAGCCCAAATCGTCAGTACTGCCAAACCTTTACATATATAATTTTATTGATCTTCACAGTAACTCCATGGAGTGGGTATGATATCCTCATTTGCTGATGAGGAACCAGACTATAAATATATATACTTAGAGAGTGATATTAAGGTAACAATTCTCCAGGTTCTCCTGAAACCAGTTTGCCATCTGGTAATATATTTATCAGAGGGAGAAGGAAATGAAGAAGCCCAGCCCAGCTATGTGTTATATAAGCAATCCTAGTGAAGAAGGAAGAGGAGGAGGAGAAAGAGGAGGAGGAGGGCAAAGGGGGGGAGGAGGAGGAAAGAAGGAAGGAAGGAAGGAAGGAAGGAAGGAAGGAAGGAAGGAAGGAAGGAAAAGAAAAGAAAGAAAAGAGTGGATAGATAGACCTAAGGATGGAGAAAGTTGATACAATTAGCTGAGAGGCAGGAGTAATCCAGCATCTCACTCATATTCTGCTTCCATCCCCAACACTCCACAACTCATCAGGAACTGCTTGGACAACCCAGGTTCACACCTACCTTCTACTATAAAGAATCTTAGGCCAGATATGATACAATGCAAAATAATAATAAATCAGAAAATCCATGCAGTGTGATTCCAACATCAGGCTCAGAATTGATCTTTCAGAGTTGAGGGTTTCTTTTTTATATAACTAGGTCATTGACCGCAGCTGTAACTATTTTTTTTAATTTTTTTTAAACGTTATTTATTTTGAGACAGAGAGAGACAGAGCAGGAACGGTGAAGGGTCATAGAGAGGGAGACACAGAATCTGAAACAGGCTCCAGGCTCTGAGCTGTCAGCACAGAGCCCGACCGGGCTCGAACTCACGGACCATGAGATAATGACCTGAGCCGAAGTCGGCCGCCCAAACTGACTGAGCCACCCAGGGCGCCCCTCAGCTATACTATTTTTAAGTAGCTATCAAACCTCAGCAGAGTAAGAAGTCCAAGATCAGAACAAATATCCCAAGGTTTTGTGCTTTATCTTACCTATCAGACAAGAGGAGACTAAGACATCATTGTCACTACAGACCCCCATGAGAGACTAATTTCTGGCCACTAGCTTTTCAAAGTGGTCCAGTCCAGAAGGAAAGGTGTTCTGTGTCCAAGCCAATCTCAAAGGTGAAAATAGCCTTGAACAATCAGAAAGGCATTGTATTTTTCACAAAGCTCTTGGCAGCAGCACTGATATCTTCAGGGTAGCAGCTGCCCTTTCCAAATAATGAGAAAATTATATTATTGTCAAAAACTACTATTATTTTAAAATATATTGAGTACAAATAGTGTGCCAAGATAAAGAACAATTTAAAAAAAAACAATTCTCTGCATTCATTCCAAGTCAGCCCCTTACAATCATTTATTCATTTTAACACTTTTGCATTCCAGGATGAAACATTTCAAAATGAGGCATAAAATGCCAGACATGATTAGGGCCAATCCCCTCATCGAAGGAGAGCTGCAGATACAGGAATTGACAGCAATCCTGGCCACCAGTCAGCCTCTATCTCTGCCAGGGATACGCTGGAGCGAGCGTTCCTGTGTACTCCATGTCTAAATATTTTAGTTATAACCAACAAACCAGTGATAAAATGTTAATCCTCCTGCCTTGACAAATATACCGTCATAACCATCTGGAAGGCTAGGTTTGAATTCAGGATTCCTGGCACTTAAAATTTCAATGCAAAATGTGAGAGGGCATGGAAGCTGCCTTCCATCCACTCCTGCCCCAGGGACACCATCCTCTTCTCTACTTACCTCAGGCTACACCCAGCCACTCATGTGAGGCCCCCGAAAGGAGCTATTGCTTGAGCCCAGGGGCCCCAAATACACATGACACAGTCTACCCTCAGGGTGACAGATCAAAATAGGGCCTGTCCTTGGAAACAGGGCCATGCATTTGGGGGCAGAGAATTCTGTGACTTTGGTACCCAGAGTGTGATCCAGAAGAGCAGTGTGAACTCTTGGGGACCCATTCCTTGGCACTGTTGGAGGGGTGGGGGCATGACCTCATCCCATGGGTAGGATATGACAGAGGGGGTCCAGAGTGGGACCTTCTAAAGCAAAGATTGCAGGGCAAGAGTCCCTCTTCCAGCACATAAGGCTTTGATGCACTGCTACCATTGTGACACAGGTATTTTCCATATTTTTTCTACAGGAGATGGTGATTTTTGTCTCCTTCCCTCCCCACCCCCATCTCTACCCAGACATGCACAAATGTGGCTCTAAGAGCCTAGAGTCTCTTCTTCAGCCCCAACAGGCTGGTGTCATGGGGGCAACGGATGGGCTCTGAGCCTTTCCCACTCTAAGGTCCAAAGTCCCCACAGTTTGAGGATTAGTTCATCCCAGTGGGATCACAACACAACAACTGTTGTAGCTTTCAGATGCCACAGGAGAGTGTTGGAAAAATCAGAAGGCCTGCATGCCAGTTCTGCTGCTAACAAGCTTTACGACCTACGACATATTACTCACCTCTCTGGGTCTCAATTTCCCTGTTTGGAAAGTGAGGGCTTGGACCCTGTCAGAGGCCGAAAACTGATGGTCATGGGTCATTGGCCCATGGATGTGGGATTTTGCAGGTGGAAGGAGGAGGGACTCCACGGGCTTAAATATTTTTTTAATTGGTAACCAATCTTTTAAAATTAGGAGGTTTCAAATAAAATTCCCACACGTGGATTTTCCCTAAACATAAAAACCACTGTACTGCCTCTATACCCCATTACTCTTGATTTTTCTCCCACAAGCCAGCATCGCATTCCTACCATGCCTCATGTAAAATACAAGAGGGAGAATGGGAAACTAAAGGAAGAGACAGAGGGAGCAGAGAAAAAGCAACAGAGGCAACAGAGAAGAAGACAGAGGAAACAAGGAAAGGGGGATGGGAAGCTAAGGCAGACAGACCAGTAAGAGAAAAAGAGCTCCACACTTACGTAGCTTGCTAGGTATCATAAATTTCATGTCTTACATACTTAATAGCTCACTTGCTAGTCACAAAAACCCTACGGGCTATCCTCCACTTTACAGAGGGAGGACAATGAACTTCATGGAGATGCAATAACATGCCAAGGGCCAGTGGTAGGAAGTGGCAGAGCTGGTATTCTAAGATTTTTTGTTTTTTTTTTCAACGTGTTTTTATTTATTTTTGGGACAGAGAGAGACAGAGCATGAACGGGGGAGGGCAGAGAGAGGGAGACACAGAATCGGAAACCAGGCTCCAGCTCCGAGCCATCAGCCCAGAGCCCGACGCGGGGCTCGAACTCACGGACCGCGAGATCGTGACCTGGCTGAAGTCGACGCTTAACTGACTCGCGCCAACCCAGGCGCCCCGCAGAGCTGGGATTCTAATCCATCCACAGCTCTCCCACCTCACTCAGAGGTCCAAGCACAGCTCTCTCATGGCCCTGCACAACCTCTCGACCTCACCCCCTTCTGCTCTGTAACCTGCCTCACTTCACTCCAGACACTCTGGTTCCCTGCCACCTTCCACACATCAGCCTGTCCTGCCTTTGTACCTGCTATCGTTTCTGCTTGAACCACTCTTCCTGCAGATATCTGCATGGTTGGCTTCCTCATGTCCTCCAGGTCCTTGACTCAGTTGTCCCCTTCTCCACGAGGGCTTCCTGATTACTCTGATTAAAAATTGCCCTCAGATATCCTACACATACACACACACACACACACACACACACACACACACACACACACAATTCGCCCCATCTCCTTACCTCCTTCTCTGATCTGGTCCTTCTCCAAAATGCATATCACTATCGAACATACTACATCCTTTATTTATTTCTTACTGTATTTTCCTCCAGAATGGGGCTACATGAGGGCAATAATATGTATCCCTTTTGTTCATTGCTGTATTTTCCAGTGCTTAAAACACTACCAGGCATATAGAAAAGTGCTCAATAATTATTTGTTAAAGCAATAAATAAAAAAGCTCCAAAGTATCTAATTTTATAGACATTGTTTCTGTCTCCTCCCAGGAAACCCATTGGGGTCACTCTTCTCCCATTGGGCTATGGCGCCTCTGAGCCAGCTGAGTGGCCACATCAACTCCACCTGTGGGGCAGAGAACTCCACGGGGGCCAGCCGAGCCCGCCCACATGCCTACTATGCCCTCTCCTACTGCGTGCTCATCCTGGCCATCGTCTTCGCAATGGTCTGGTATGTGTGGCAGTGCTGAGGAACGGGCTTTGCAAACCACCACCAACTACCTGGTGGTGAGCCTGGCCGTGGCGGACCTGCTGGTGGCCACCTTGGTGATGCCCTGGGTGGTGTACCTGGAGGTGAGTAAGCCCCAAGTGCAGGCTGCCTGTGTGACTGTACTTGTCCTTGTCTTCCCTGAGTACTGGCCTTACCAGGTTCAAAATGCTCCCTGTCATGATCCAGGGACTGGGAAGGAAGGAGAGCCCCTCTCATTCTCCCTTTCATAAGAAACTGAAGGCCTGAGAGCTGTCATTATCCAGCCTCACTTGCCCTATCAGAACCAAGGAGCTGGGAATTGATTGTGTTCCTGGGTCTCCAACAACCAGGTGACTGGACTTGAGTGAGGAGACTCCTCCTAAAAATGCATCAGGTCCAGGGTGCCTGGGTGGCTCATCAGTTGAGCATGTGACCACCTGATCTCAGGGTCATATATTGCAATCCCCACATCACATTCCACGCTGCGCTTGGAGCCTACTTAAAAAAATTAATCAGGTTTATTCTCTTTGCCAGCACATTGCAAAGATGTGGGGGCTTGGGGAGGCAGTCCATGGTGTCCTGCATCAGTGTTTCAATAGATAGAGGGCTGGGGATGTGCAGAAAGGACCTGAGACAACAGTGAGGGTGCAGGGGGACTCAGAAGGAATCACAGAAAAACCAGAAAGAATTTTTAATGAATGAGGGAAAAAAAGAGAAAAAAACAGTCCTGCAAATAGATCAGACTTCTTTGATGGTTTAGTTGCCCTCGGACTCAGTTCTTTCCTCCTGGGTACCAGCTCTCCACAGACTCTGCTACCAAATAGACCCAACCTTCACATTTATATTTTTGATGCCTCCATTAATAGTACAGAGCCCTTACCAGTCAGATAATGCAGCAAACCCTGGAGATTCTTCTGGAGAGAACAGTTCTTAAATTTGAAAGGTATTTTCATTTGAAAGTGCAAAACAGAGTCAGGAGGTGATCAAGACAAAACATCCATTTGCTAACAAAGGAATCAGGGTACACCTGTTCAAGAAACAGATATTCTTACCAGGAAAACATGCAATTACTGAAGAGTTTTTTAAAAAAAACACTTTAATGTACTATAAATATGTCTCTCCTGCACCGTGTATCATGTATCATTTAAAGAGGTTCCAATGAAGGATCAAAATGATGCTACGATTAAGAGAAATTAAAATTTCATCAAATTAATATCTCAGTTAATATTAATAGTGAAGGTGACAGTTAATTAAGTATGACATATCACAGGAGAGTAAAAACCTCAACCATAGACTGCCTAGGCTGGTACCCCTATTAAAGAATGACTGGGAACTAAAATTAGACTTATGATCTCAAAGGGGAACAAAAAAGAAAGAAATCAAGAAAATAGAAAAGTAAAGGAAAAGCATAAAAACATCTAGGCTTATTGGGGCAGAGGTAAAGGCTGAGGGAAGACTTCAAAAAAAATAAGCACTAATTTTCTCCCAGTTAGGATAATCCTGATGGCAAAAGATCTTATAATTATCTTGACTTTTCTGTCACCCAAAATGACTGAAGCAACCTTGAAGTCAGAAGCTATATCTTTGTTCTTTTTCTCCTGTAGCCCAAACGTACTACCTGGCACATAATATGTACTAAATAAATATTTGATATATGAATGATTAAATGCATCCTTTCTGTAATGTATGCATTATATGGCAATTCTGCTTGTACTGTCTGCAGCTATATCTATTGTTACAATGAATGTTTTGTTTTTTTTTCACATCTAACAATAGTGAGACTGAAAAGGAGTTAGACACATATGATATTTCTGTTCAAGAGTAAGGCAGACTTTAGGTGCTACAAAACCAGTATGGATTATTAGTGATCCATAATAATAATATGGACACACCACCATCCCACACCTCAGAGTGTTTCTCATATACATTACAAAGATTCTTAAGTCTTTCAGTCAGACAGGTCAGATGAGGACCTCCATGATAATGAACACCTTAATTGCCTCTGAAATAAAACCAGTCTTCTGGTGTCTATAACAAAGCCATTCAGGGTCACTCGTCAACTGTCCATTGTGGTTGCTTCCAGACTCTGGATAGACCATATGGAAAATCTCTGTAGATACCAGTGTAGGATATGGACATTGTGATTTTTCCACACTAGACACCCATGCCATCCCCTTCTAAGCCACACCTGCCAAAATTGATGATGTCTCCCTTCTACTGCTGAGTGTAGAAGACTAACTGAGCCCACAGAGAGCCAGCAGGAAATCTTGCCAGAGGTTTACTGGACTTCTGTAGGTTAGGTCTATGAGGGTTTTTTTTTTTAGTGTTTATTCATTCTTGAGAGAGAGAGAGCACCAGCAGGGAAGGGCCGAGAGAGAGGGAGGCAGAGGATCAGAAGCAGGCTCTGCACTGTCAGATGTGAGGCTTGAATTCATGAACAAACCATGAGACTTTGACCCGAGCTGAAGTCAGATGCTTAACCAACTGAGCCACCCAGGCACCCTGGAAATTATGAGTTTCCCTCCTGAGATGAGCTCTGGTGGAGCTCTTGGTTCCCTCTCATAAAAACCCATAGGCATTCTGTCCAACAGGTTCTTTGGGGCAAGTATTCAGTAATCAAAATCATGGTCAAATAACTCTACAATCTTATAGAGAAAATTTGAGAGACATCTCTCCACTGGGAAATGGGCTTTGGGACCTCTTTTTTGTCTTACACATTTTCTTTAAAACTCTAGTCAATGCAACTTAATATTTCTGTACCAATTTGGCCAACAGTCCACTAGAGTCTCTCTCAATAAAAGACAACATGACTTAAAGCAGCCATAATTAACAGACAGCCAGTTAAGATACTAGATGGTTTCTAATCCAAAGGACCAGGTCTCCCTAACCAACCACAGTATATACTTTTCCTCATCTTAATACCTGCCTGCTTTCTGTGGACTTCAAAAGTAGACAGGGAATCTTAAGGAGAGAAAAGAGTACTTTGAGTCCTTAAAGGGACTGTAACTATATAAGTCCCTGGGTCTCAGAGAAGAGCAAAGCATTATTCTCACTAACTTCTCCTAATGGTCATACGATTTGAGCAGCTGGTCGAGTATTACATGATCATACCTAAGAGCTCCCTTAGAAAGAGGAAGGATGCAATGTTGACCATAGCACAGAGACTGCTGTAGGCATGAGGTCACCCAAGAGGAGAGCACAGGAATGAGAAGAAACACCATGTGGTGGCCAAACTAGCTGCCAAATTCATAGCTTCCTGTGCTTTGACTTGAATACATCCATATTCTTTGAAGGAAATTTGGCTCATACCAGCCAGATACCTTCTTTCAAAGGAAAATTGCCAAATTTTGCCAGCTCCAGTATGTATGCTATAAAATATTGGAAAATATGACTAACTGTGGCCTAAACAAATAGGAGTTACTTTTCTCACACAACCAGAATTCTGGAGGAAGGCAATTGTTTGTGTTGATTCAGTTGCACCATGGTGTCATCAAGGACCAATCTCTTCCATCCTTGGCAAACTGGCTTAGTGCTCATGCTACTCATAGGATGGCTGCCATAACTCTCAGCATCATGGCCATATTCAAAAATAGGATGGGTGGGTATATGCTAACTAACTTGGATGTAAATTAAAACTAAATAGATAGATAGATAGATAGATAGATAGATAGGATGGGTGGGGACAGTAGAAAAAGAAATAAAGGGAACGAGGGGTGCCTGGGTGGTTCAGTCGGTTAAGCGCCCAACTTCGCTCAGGTCATGATCTTGCGGTTTGTGAGTTCGAGCCCTGTGTTGGGCTCTGTGCTGACAGCTCAGAGCCTGGAGCCTGCTTTGGATTCTGTGTCTCCTCCTCTCTCTCTCCCTCCCAGGTTCATGCTCTGTCTCTCTCTGTCTCTCAATAGTAAATAAACTGTAATTTTTTTTTTTTAACGAAAGGGAATGGAAGGGAGGGAAGTGAACAGAAGGGAGGAAGGAAAAAAGAAAAGAAGAGAGAAAGAAAGAAGCCCTTTCCCTGGAGTGCCTCAAAGCATCTCCTAAAGGACTTCACTTAAGTTTAATTAGCCAAAGCTGGATCATAAGGGAAGGATACAAGGGAGGATAGAAAAGAAAGTGAAAATGTGGGTTTTATTTAAAAAGAAGATGTGGTGGGAGGAATTGCTGTGAGATAGGCAAATAAAATGTCCCATAACATTGCACTTCTGGTGAAATTCACTGGGATGAATGTCATTCCAGCATAGGATTATTCTACGGAAAGACTCAGAACTGGGAGTCAGAGGACATGGAATTAAGTGAATCAAATGGAGGTGACAGCTATACTTCCCCTATGTCACAGGCTTCATGATAGGCTTAACTGTCATCAACTGAGAAAGCACTTTGATAACTAAGAAGTGGAGCTATAAATATCTCAGTTAAGACACTTTTCAAGAGACTAAAAACAGACTACCTTACAACCCAGCAATTGCACTACTAGGCATTTACTCAAAGGATACAAAAATACAGATTTGAGGGGTACATGCACCCCAATGTTGATAGCAGCATTGTCAACCATAGCCAAACTATGGAGAGAGCCCAAATGTCCCATCAACTGACGATGGATAAAGAAGATGTGGTATATGTTTACAAGGAATATTACTCAGCCATCAAAAAGAATGAAATCTTGCCATTTACAATGATGTGGATGGAGCTAGGGTGTATTATGCTAAGCAAAATAGGTCAATCAGAGAAAGACAATGCCATATGATTTTACTTATATGTGGAATTTAAGAAACAAAACAAATGAACACATGGGAAGGGGGTAAGGAAGAGAAGAGAGGGAACAACCAAGAGACCATTAATGATTGAGAAAAAACTGAGGGTTGCTATAGGGAAGGTGGGTGAGGAATGGGCTAGATAGATGATGGGGTCCTAAGGACGGGCACTTGTGATGAGTACTGGGAGTTGTATATAAGTGATGAATCACTGAATTCTACTCCTGAAGCCAATATTGCACTGTTAACTAAAATTTAAATTAAAAAGGGTGGGGGGAGGGGAAGATACTTTAGTTGTAAGTAAAAGAAAACTTAGTTCCAATTGACTGTTTAAGCCAATAAACAGAATGCATTGGCTCTCATACCAGGAACTTTAAAAGTCCTGTGGTAGGGTGGGCTACAGGCACAGTTTGGAACAGGGGCTCCAGCTCCATTTCCCCACAATTCTCTCAGCTCTCTTTTATGTATTGGCCTTATCCACAGGCACAGGGTAAGCGATAGGCCTTACATGTGTACCCCATACCACTCCACCAAGAGAGGAAATCTGTGTCTCAGAATTCCAAGTAGAAGTGTCAAGGTGTACTTTGATTGAACTGGCTTCTGGCACATGATTTTCCTCTGAACTAATCACTGATAGAAGAGTCGGTTTTAGCATAGATGATTGTTCTTTCCAGAGAACAACCAGCTAGTATGCACTACAGTGGCTTTCACTGATACCATTCTCATCACTAAGGCTCACAGGAGCCTAGGCTTCGGCAGGGGGGCTAGCAGAGGCCTTCTTCAGTGTTCTTTGTCCTCAGGCCCTAGCAGGGAAGTTCAGGATAAAAATCATGCAGGTGATCTCAAAGCAGGTTCTATTTAGAGGGGCGTTGGCCTGGCTGTCTCATTATTCAGTTTGCAGCATTTTCTCGAAAAACCTCTTTTCTGTGCCATAACAAATAGTTCTATCTCTGATTCCTCTCAAGGTTTTAATTTCCTGCTTTAGAGACGCTGCAGTCTGTGTGGAGCTCCCTCTCCAAGCACAAACATCCCATTTTGTTCCACTCGGTTAACCACCTTTTGTAATGTTTAATGCACTTATATCAAGCCAGAAAGACAACGTAAGCAGCCAGAGGAACATTAGAATACTAAACTCAGAATACTTGGGGTCCCAGTGTGGACAGGCGAAAAGATGTGAGAGTTAAGTAATGCAGACCTAGCAAAAAAGAGCAGGGTGGGGTTCAGGCAAGGAAACTCACCCCAGGGAGTCATCAAGGTCAGATAGTGATGATTGAGAAAGAGCTACCGGGTTTTGGGAAAGGAGCCTCTGGCCCTTATAATGATGTTGATTGTTAGAATAAAGGAGAGTCTGTATTTTATTTATTTATTTTATTTCTATATCCTCTTTTTTATTCTCTGCTTTTATTTATTGTGTTTGTTTGTTTATTGTGAGAGAAAGAAAGAGAGCATGCATGTATGGGGAGGGGCAGAGAGAGAAGGGGAGAGAGAGAATCCCAAGCAGGCTCCACACTATCTGCACAGAGCCCCGCACGGAGCTTCCAGCTCAGGAAACCTTGAGATCATGACCTGAGCCAAAGTTCGGATACTTAACCGACTGAGCCACCCAGGTGTCCCAAAGAGAGTCCAGCATTTAAATGGGTTCTCCACGAGTCTTACACGTCTAAACTTTGGAGCAGTTCTGAGCTAAACCTTTATTATAGGGAGCGGCTTGTTCAAAAGACAGACTGTTGGACCTACTCAAGATCTCCCAAACCAGAATGTCCAGGGTGTGGCCCTGGAAGTCTGTAGTAACTGTACCAGCACCCCCTGCCCCAGCCCTACTCCTAGCCTGAGTAATTTGTGCAGGCAGCTGGCCATCTGCTACC
Organism: Lynx canadensis; assembly: GCF_007474595.2. Taxonomy (NCBI): domain Eukaryota; kingdom Metazoa; phylum Chordata; class Mammalia; order Carnivora; family Felidae; genus Lynx; species Lynx canadensis. The sequence continues at coordinate 98,471,434 of NC_044311.2, forward strand.
ATATGACATTTAGGAACCACTAATCTGTAAAACCCCCATTTCACAGATGAGGAAATTGGGATTCAGATCATTGAATCCCCTATCTTCCCCACAGCAATCCCCCTGCCCACCCCCCAAAGATTCCAAATGTGGCAAACAAAAATGAATGAAGAGGCTAGAGAAGTAGTTCCATGTTTGCCTCTTGGACATCTCCCAAACAACTAAAAAATCCATCCCTTAGAGCAAGCACTCTTAATCAGGGGAGGCCATCAACTTGGATGTAAATAAAATTACTCCTTTATTTTCACCAGACTGACATTTAGTATTTTCTTCAATTATGAATGTAGGCATCAACCCACAGCAGAAAAATCTTTAGTGTCACCAGTAGAAATCACAGATATTTACGTTTTCAAATCACATTACAGTTGTTGCAGACACTTTGAAATACCATTTACACTCACCAGTACTTTGAATTACAGGCATTTGGACCTGCCTGCCACTAGGTCTTGTGATTTAATGCATGATTAAAGAAGCACATACATTAAAATACTTTGGTAACTGTATTTCAGTATAATTGATATTCTTTGTGATCCACTGTATTTTATTGTATGCACTTGAAAATATTCTTCTGGAAAGGGAACCATCAGACCAAGGGATCCATGGGGCACCGAATGCTCAAGAAGCTGTGCTTTAGGGATGACCGTTTCTGAAGACAGTGTCTTGCCCTCCACCCCCACCCCCGCATGCCCAAACCTCCCAGGCAGTAAGATTCACTGGAGGGACTTATTATTCCGAGTGGGGCCTGAGAATCATTTTGTTTAACAAGAGCCTCAGGTGATTTGGGGAATGCTGTCTTCTAATCAGTAAATTTGGGAATGCTGCCTCAGGCTGTGTCTGTTGGAAATCAATAGCCAATTTCAGTACCTGAAGACGCTGCCTTGCTTACTCCCACCTTCTGTATCGCCAAGGGAGTTACTTATATTCATTAGCAAGTGAGAGTAACACCACCTGGCCATTGCACAATTCTGGAGTGAGTTATTCATTAGAATTTAGGAGAAAGGTAGAATCATGTCTCTACAGAGCCTTAAATCGATCAGATTTTGGTTTTGCTTTTTTTTTTTCTCCTTCAATTTCCAAGCTCACCTTACCTTTTATGTTCTCCCCACACTTTGTCCTTATGCCCCCATGAGCACTTTTCACATTGTATCCTAGTTATTTCCTGCGTGTCTCCCTCATGGGCCCTCAGCTCACCCCGGACCCATTCATACGTGACTCCCCCAAACATTGCACACTACGGTCTGAGGCCCTGGGGGCAAACCAGGCTCCACTCACTTGAATATGCTCACCGGAGCGAAGTATCAGACACTCAGTTGATACTGGCTGTGTGGTGGATGGATGGGCCAGGACCAGCTCTGCTCCCTCCCAGGTGGTAGACGGGGTGGACCTGTAGACTTCCCAGAAGGTGTGCACCAAGGTTCTAACCTGTGAGAGGCAAAATAGAGTAATCGTTAATATTCAGGGTTTGTAACGCCAGCTGCTTTTACTAGCTATGCGTCCTTAGGCAAACCACTTGGCCATTCTCAGTCTCCACTTCTTTACCTTAATCTGGAAATAATATTTAGCTCACGTGTGAGAGTTACTTAACCATGTGCTTGGTCCTTTGCAGCTCTATTGATTGCTTATTAGTATTTACTTGGTGTGGAGGACTCCAGTAAAGAAAAAAAAAAAAAAGGATTTCCATTATATATCCCACCAGTTAGAGATTCTTTTTCAGGAGTAAGCTCCAGGAAAGGCTAGTGATGGTACCTTAGTGGGAGTTACTTCAATCAGCTGATCAGACTTTTTTTTTTCCTTTTGACACTTAGTTGAGATCAAGGAGAATGGGAAATTTGATGGTAGAAGTGGGGACAGGAAAAGAGGAAAGTAGGGGCGACTGGGTGGCTCAGTCGGTGAAGCATCCGACTTCAGCTCAGGTCATGATCTCACAGTTGTGAGTTCGAGCCCTGCGTCGGGCTCTGTGCTGACAGCTCAGAGCCTGGAGGCTACTTCAATTCTGTGTCTCCCCCTCTTTGCCCCTCCCCCGCTTGCCCTCTGTCTGTCTCTCTCTCTCTCTCTCTCTCTCTCTCTCAAAAAAAAAAATAAATAAATAAAGAAAGAAAGATTTAAAAAAAAGAGAGGGAAACCAGAAGAGGGTGGCACAGGGGAAGCCAGGGGAGACCTTGAGGGCTTTGGGCCTCCAGGGGCTAAAGAAGCAGGGTACCAAAAATCCTGCAGCTGTGTGCTTTCACTACCCCCCTATAGCAGGGCAGGCAACGACCTCCATCCCAATGCCCTGTCTGCCTCTGCTAGCTGTGCCACCCTGGGGGAAGTGCTGACCCTCTCCCAGCTTTCGTCCCTTTCTCTGTGGTAAAAACAGTAGCAGTCTCTCATAGGATTACAAGTGGCAATAGAGGCCATGTATGTAGAGTGCTTTGCAGAATCAAGACTTAGTAAGCATTCAAGAAATGTTAGCTATTTGTACTAATACAGGTTATGTCAGAGACCACTGACTCTTCAGAATAGTCCCTGCTCCTACAGAATTAAGGAACAGTAATTCAATTTCCTATCAAGTAAGCATATCATTTGTCCCCCAAAAGCTTTAAGGGCACATACAGTAAAGAACAAATTCAGTTTTCAGAATCTAAAGCTTCAAAGGTATAGACATTCCCAGAATGGGTCATGTTGGTCAGTGACTCGTGCAGAGTAAGTTCTCAATAAATGTTAGATTGTATTAACAATGTTAGGATCTCATAATGATCTCTAGTCATTTTATTTAAGAATGCCTTGCTCCTCAGTTATCACATAAGTTCTTCAAGGACAAGGCCTGAAGTACATTTTTAAGACCTCTTAAAACACAAAGCAAATCCTCCTTCTACAAACTAAGGGGACTCACAACTACTTGCTTCATGAATGAATGAATGAATGAATGAACAAATGAACAAATACCCAGCAAGCACTGGAGTTTGCTATTATTGTAACTATCCTCTCTCACCTACATTTTCACCCCCAACTCACAGACACAGGCATTCACAATTTTGCAAAAAAAAAAAAAAAAAAAGCAGGCTTTACCCAATTTAAGACATAAATTGCATAGTAGACTTATGTTAAAATGAGACTTAGTATACAAAATTCAACTTCTGCAAGAAGCTTTTACAGTATACAACCATCCAGTGTACTGAGAAAACCGTCCTTTATTCTCCTGGCTCCCTTAAATCATTGTGTTATTATGACTATACAGCTCCCTTTTGATGAGTTTCTCATTCTCAGAATTCCTATAAATTCATATTAGGCCTTATTTATATAGAGCCAAATGGTTGAACTATAAGAAAGTAAATCCACAACCTAATGAACAAAAATAACAACTTCATCACTAGTTTGAACTTTTCATTGTTGCTTTTAAACAAAATATCCTTGGTGAAGGCTTCTCAAAATAGAGTCTGGAGAAGACCAAATACAGGGCTAAACATCGGGTGCTGAAAAGAAATAAATCTAAGGGGAAGAAGTGATTAGGGAAGAGAGACTTTCACAACCTTTCTTTAGTGGAGTAAATCAGAAATGAACAGTAAAGTGACTTGGCCACGTAACATGAATCTTGGATGAGAAAAACTAACCAGAGGAACAACACCATCTTCACACACTCTCATTTGGACAATACCTGTTTTTTCCCTTGAGAAGCTACTTCAGAGGTTAGTGTACCTATTTTTCAATCCCCTTTCTCTTAGAGAGCCACTGGGCCTGCCCAGAAGGGATATCATGAGCACCCAGCTACAGCCAGGGGCACAAAGCTTCACAGGTTTCCCCTTGAGAAGCATGGTCCCCAAGGGCAGAGGCACAAATGCCTTAGGGCCCAAGAATGGAGTTTATGGGCACTGTGAAAGTAACAGTCTCCCTGAACATGTCTGGTTTGATTCGCTATGTAAAAAGTTTTAAAATAAAATAGAAATATGCTAGGATACCAATTAAATTACCTAAGTTCCTGGCACTCTGTAAGCATGACCAGGAGGAAGTTTGGGAGCTTAGAACACACATGTAAATGCGTGAGGCCAGGACCATCCTCACTGGTGCTGTGAGTCATAGAATCAGCACCCCTTTCTGATGCCCTGGACCCATTGTTCCCCCACCTCCTGGTGACTGAAACCGGGGCATCCAAGCCAGGTACATTGGCACAGACTTACTTCACAACAGGTTCTTACAGATATTGTTCTAGAATGCTTCCAAGCTTTAAAACCAGAAGCCAGACAGATTTTCATTTTAGAGGTAAGTGTCATGAAAACGTGTTCCCAGCCTGTTTCCTGGGTACATGGTAAGCTCTCCACTGTGAGGAGGGCTTCAGAAAAGGCAGTCTTGGCACATGCACACATCTGGCTATCACCCAAGCTCTTCTCACTACCAGCTGGGCATCTATGGGCATACCACTTAACCACGAGGAGCTTTAGTTGCCTCCTGAGTTTGAACTAGATCAGTAATTCTCAAATCTTGGTGTATTTGGAGGGAGTGGGGAGAGGGCCAGAGGGAGTATTTAAAAATGAAAATTCATGGGGGTGCCTGGGTGGCTCAGTCGGTTGAGTGTCCGACTTCGGCTCAGGTCATGATCTCAAGGTTCGTGGGTTCGAGCCCCGCATCAGGCCCTGTGCTGACCGCTTGCTCACAGCCTGGAGCCTGTTTCAGATTCTTTGTCTCCCTCTCTCCTCCGCCCCTCCCCCACTCGTGCTCTGTCTCCATCTCAAAAATAAACATTAAAAAAATTTTTTTTAAATGAAAATTCATGGGCTCCAGATTCAGAGATTCTGACTCAGTAGACCTAAGGAAGGGTTCAGAAATCTGTATCTTTAAGAAGCACCCCACTGTGGACCACACTTTCAGAAACACTGGACTAAGTCCAGCACTAATTTTCTAACATTCTGTGAATCTGTCCTTTCTTGGGTGACCGATCATCTTGAGCAGCCTGGAACTCCTCAGTGTCTGACTCCCTTTGGCACAATGGTACCAGCCAGAGGGAGGGCAATGTCAGCACGTGCAGGCTAGCCTAGGGAAGGCAACAGACTTGACTGGGTTGTCGGGGGGAAACACTAACATCCTTGTCTCTGATGCTCAGGTAACAGGTGGAGTCTGGACTTTCAGCCGAATTTGCTGTGATGTTTTCGTCACCCTGGATGTCATGATGTGTACAGCCAGCATCCTGAACACTCTGCGCCATCAGCATCGACAGGTAGAGCTTGGATTCCCCTTCTACCAGGTCTAGGCTGCCAGGTGGCGTGGGAAACCAGCCTGGAAAGCTGCTTCTGCTATATTTGAGGCCCAGGCTTTGCACTTGAGGACACTGGGGTCACTGTCAAGTAGAACTTACCACTTAGGACATCTCTCTCGTTTCTTTTAACTAATGTTTGCAGAAGAGAAGAACCCCTGTGGCAGGAGAAAAATAATTATCCTATAGCTTTCCTAGCCTTTCCTTCTTCCTAGACCCCTAAAGAGGATTCTGGTTTTGCCTTCCCACCATCCTCTGGGGTTTTTGTGATTTCTAATTGGGAGAAAAGGGAGAGCAGGACACAGACAAAAAAGGTGAGCTGACAAGACTTTGGAGGAAAAATTTCCCATTATTATGTTGTTTGTTTTGATGAAGAGGTAGGAGAAAGAGGCAAAGAGAGAGGAGAGAGAAATGCTTGGGAGTATTTGCAAGGAGGGAGAGAAGAGAGACGTGTATGGGGAGAAAGGCGATTTTAGGCATTATGGCTACGATCTATTTATTTCCTTCGTGGAGTTTAAGGAAAACAAGGAAACGGTGATGTTTTTAGAATTGCTTTCTGGTTGGTGGAGTGGATTTCTGTGATTGTGAGTCACCTTGATGCATGTCCCAGCTAAGCAGGCCTCGCTTTCCCTACCGAGAGTGCCCAGCCCTGGCCCTAGGAGCCTCTGTTCCTCACTTCTCCTCTCCTTTTGTTTCCTCTCCTCTTTCCCTTTTCCCCTGCCTGGGCCTTGGACTTGCTCATGGCTCCCATGGACATCTCCAGGCCCACAGGGGGCCCTGGGGAAAGGAGCTTGCTCTCCAGCCCACAGCCTCTGTTGCCATGCAAGAGCCTCCAACCTTCCCTTCTCTGAGTCCCCTCCCACCTCCCTCCTCTTCCATCCTTTCTCCTCCTATACTCTTTCTCCCAGCAAAACCATCCACTCACTCCCAACAAACTCTGCCAATCACTGAGAATCTACCATACTGGACTAAGGCTTTAACGTGCACTAACTCACTTCATCTTCACAACTCAGCTGCTATTATTATCTTCATTTCCGGGCTTCTGAATGGAATTAAGGAATTTGCCTAAAGTCACACCCCTAGTACAGAGCAGTGCCAGCATTTGAATTCATGTCTGACTCCAAGTTCATAATCTTAGGCTTTGTGCTAAGCCTCCTCAAATCGCCAGCTACACCCCTAATACTTCCCCTGAGTTTCAAACCGCATTACCACCTAGATACCTCACTGGCTCCTTCAAGGCAACACGTTAAAAGCCAAACCATCAAACCATCAAAGAACCAAAACCATCTTAATCTAATCATCCCTTATTGGCAACATCATTGCCTTACAAATCTCAGTTCTGTTCGACTCCTCTCTCTTCTTCATCTCCCACATCTAAGCACTCAAGGCTTACAGACTCCATTTTTGCCATTTTCCCCCAAATTTGCCCCTATCTTTCCTTTCTTACTATGCCTGCTTATTTTAGGTTCCTATGACCTCTCCCCCAGTCTTTGCCACAGCCCTCCTGACTGGTCCTGCACGACCACTCTCAGAATTACTCTCCCCAGAAGTAAGTCCAAACATCCATTATCCTACTCACAACCCTTCAGCGTCTCCTTGCCTGTGAAATAAATGTTAAAACTACCTTCACAGCCTAGGATTCAAAGTTTCTACAATATGGCCTCCGTCTATCTTTTCAATTTCATCACTTTCTGGGTTGCCCTGCCTAAGTTCCTCTCTTGCTTCAAGGTCTACCACACTGTCAATTTCTACAAACTTGATTCAGTTACCCCTGAACTCTCATAGCGCTTTTTCTGTAACTACGCTAGAGGATCTAAAGCAGGTCCTTCTCATTTCCCTGTTTGGACATTTGCACCACCCAGGTTGTGCCCTCCCTATCAACCCCTAACTCCCTTTCACGGTCTGAAATGGAATCTTGAACAGTGACTGAAGAATGGATGTGAAAACCCCTCCCTGTAGTGATACTGCAGGCCAACCAGTCAACTGGATAGTCTTTTGTCTTTATCCTTTGATTGGCTATCCACCTGAGAAGGAAAATTAAAGAAGATGTTCATACAGCTGGGACTCCCACCATTAAAGAATGTATTTCAAAATCAAGGGAGATAGTTGCATAATTCTATAAATATACCCCAAAACATTGAATGGTACACATTGAATTATGTGGCATGCGACTTATATCTTGATAAAGCTGTTTTAAAATGAAGGGATAGTTGGGAATTTTATAATTTTTAGGTCTCTGAGAACAGAACTCTTCTAAGTCTTTTGTGTGATTTCTGGCCATTTAGTACCTAAATATAATTTACATAAGTAGCAGGCTGCATCTAGTTTGCTATATCATCACCTCCACTTCCCCAAACTCTTATACTAGTCCTAGTTCCTTATCACTGTGAGTCTCCCTGCTGCGCCTATTACAGACCTTGAACAAAGAATATTAAACCAAACTGAGCGGTCTTTGTCTGAGGGTAGCCAACGTTTATAGCACAAATGTGTACCTTCAGAAAGAACATGAGAGAGTGGGTGAAGAGCAGAGCAGGGAGCTTCTTAGAAGAGGCTCTGGGGCAGCCCCCTCCTTGCCTCTTGGCTCCTGACCCTACTCTCCACCCTCTTAAGAGTGTGCCTACACACTCCATCCACACACATTCACAAGCATGGGGCTGGCAGGTGAGGTTGTGCAGGTTGTGCCCTGCACAAGCGTTTGGGAACTGAATTCAACCAGTGTTTCTTTGCAAATCTTGAGTCGGCCAGGAGAGGGGGCCTTTTCCTAGCCTGCACAAGAGCACCATTGCACTGGCAGCAGCCACGCTTGACAGACACTTCTACTTTACTCACCACTTTCACAACCAAAAGGATAAACCTTGAATTGGCTCTGTCCCATAGGGGACAACTCCCAGAAGGCGTTGCCCTCACTACCTGAAATCTGAGGAACAAGTCATGCCTTAGACTCCAACAGAGAAGGATGCTTTCTTCTTGGCTGGTACATCTACATGAACCAATCCTCACCAAATCTCAAGATGGAGGCTCCTCTCTATTCCAGGAATGAAAACAGGCTTTGGAAAAGCTGTCTCCATCATCCTTCATGGCAGTGTGCAGTACACAGCATTAAATTCTGTTCATGTGATGCCAAATCACTGGTCAATTCATTAAAAATGCAGTCATTCATGCAGACCTTTGGTCTTCACACAATGCTAGTCACCAGTCTGACAAACTTGACCGAATGGATTCAGCATTTTTTGGCCATGAAGCCCTGCTATGTAATAACAGGGTAGTAAGAGATAGGAAAGAAAAGGAAATGATAAAAAGGGGTTTTGAAAGCAAGTAATACTATTGTCATTAGATTCTCAGGCATAGCCCTGGATGCTTGGATTAATTCTGCCTTTTCTTCTTTAAAAAGCACAAACCCCTACTTCCCCCCCCCCACCCCTCCTTGGCTCCTTGCCTCCCCAGGGGACCAGCCCCCTCCCACAGCATCCTGGGTCAGAACTGACTCTGGGAGAGGGCTGAGAAAGTGTCAGAGGAGGAGGACACGTTCTGAGTGGTGAGAATTAGAGTCCTCCGCTAGGGGCCCAGGAATAATGCAACCAAATTCATTCACCAGGGAGTTCTTTAAGTGGCTCTCAAATGGCACCCATCACACAGGCAAGCCTCCGCGTCTTTGCAGCAAGCACAATAGGTACCAGATGAGTCACAGGCACCTTGGATTTTTAGTTTGCATCTAAATAAGTACTTTATTTGCAAAGGGCTTTCCAGTCATTTGCAAAAAGCTTTCTCCTTCAACAATTTCAGGAGGGGAGTCCACAGAACTAAAGATTTATTGAGCCCCCTGTCTGACCAAATAAAAGGTGGTGAAAAGCAGCCCTCACAGAGCTCTGGGGCTCATTAAACCCAGGCAGGGAGTTAGACTCAGGCCCTCCCACCCAGACCAGTCTCTTTCCTCCCCCACTCTGCACGCCAGCTTCCTGAGGAGGCACCTTCATCAGTGCCCCACACATACCTCCTGCCTTAGGACGGGGCTTCAGGTGGAGGTCACGTTCTGCCAGGATCCTGAGAGCTTCAGCAGAGTGAGGAGCCTACAAAGCCCAGTCACAGAACTGGGAGTCAGAAGGGGCATCGTAGTTTAACTCCTTTGTGCAGAAATGTTACATGCTTGTAGGGGCTCCCGCAGCCTCTTAGGTCTGGGACTAGAACTGGGGCCTCCTGACTCCCCCACCAGTACTCTATTATAATGAGCCACCCCTTCACTGGTGGAAGTAGGGATGGGACATCAAGAGCAAAGCTTCTGGCCATGCTGCCTCTGGCAGCCCAGTGCAACTTGGAGTAAAAGAGGCATATCTCCTATGTCTTCAGTGCCCTGGCTGCTCCGTGCTAATCTCAAATAGCTACCACTTGTGCAGAATGTACTGTGTGCCACGCTAAAAGCTTTTCATTATTGCTAACCGTCACAACACCCCAGCGAGACAGGTGTATTATCCCCACTTTACAAGTGAACAGTCTGAGGCTAGACTGTGTAGTCTGCTCACACCACACCGCTGGTAGGTGCAGGAGTAAGGATCCATCCAGTCACACACGCTTTCTTCTATAGCACACTGCCCTGCGCAGAGGCGCCTAGCCACACTCTGGGCCCCTTAGCTCCGGGGCCCCACTGCCTGGCTACAAATCCTGGCCCTACCACCTAATAGCAATGTGGCCACAGGCCAGTCAGTCACCCTCTCTGGGCCTATGTTCCCTTATCTGTTTAGTGGAGATCATAGTAGCACAGTTATTACAAGAATCAAATGAGTTAATATTTGTAAAGCACTTCAAACAGTTGCCTAGCACATAGAAAGTGTTATATATATTTGTTTGATAAATAATGTTCCCTTTGGGGCGCCTGGGTGGCGCAGTCGGTTGAGCGTCCGACTTCAGCCAGGTCACGATCTCGCGGTCCCTGAGTTCCAGCCCCGCGTCGGGCTCTGGGCTGACGGCTCAGAGCCTGGAGCCTGTTTCCGATTCTGTGTCTCCCTCTCTCTCTGCCCCTCCCCCGTTCATGCTCTGTCTCTCTCTGTCCCAAAAATAAATAAACGTTGAAAAAAAAAATTAAAAAAAAAAAATAATGTTCCCTTTAATGTTCCCAGGAACAAGGGGAAGATACCCGTAAACTCATCCTATGAATAATCACAGATTCTTTGGGCTAGCACAATACTATGACAATAATAATAATAATAATAATAATAATGGGGCTTTTTAAATGTTGAATAGGTACCAGGCATTGTGCTAAAAGACTTCACAGAGATAATCTTATTTAGTGTTCATAACCGCCCTATCGGGCTGAATCATTATCCCCAATGTACACATAAGGGAATTGTATCTCGGAGAAGCCAAATTCTGGCCCGTGGCCACACAGTTAAGTGGAAGAACTGGGATTCAGACGCTTATCAGTCTGTTTCCGACCGCCACGGACTTAACCACCTTACACACTGCCAGTGCTCCAGCCACGCCGGAAAGAGCCCGGTGAACTAGGCGCTGAAACAGGAGGAGGCGAGGAAGCGAGGGTGGCGCGCAGAGTCGCCCTGGAACAGCTCGGCGAGCGCAGCGGCCGCACTGAGAGACAGCCCAGGCCCGCCAACTGCTCGCGTCTACGTCCAGCCCTGCCCTCGCTGCCGGCGGTCACCTGCGGGCCGATTCGGGAGGAGACCAGCTGTGGAGCAGCTACCCGGGTGGGAATTCTGGGCCGCCGCAGGCCTCCGAGAACTTGCAGAGCCGAGCCTCCCCGCCCCCCTGCCTCCCCACGGGGTCCGGAACGCACCAGGTGAGCCGTGAACTTCTCACCCTGCGCGCTGGCAGTTCTCGCTGCATTATGGTGCCCTCCGATGGCTAGTTCCGGAACAAGCACCTTTGTCCTCGGTCACCCGCAACAGGCTTCCTGCGGAAAACCCTGCAGGCGAACTTGGGGGCCTCGTTTATTCTAGAAGTTTAATCATGTTTAAAAAATAATACCCCCCCCCCAAAAAAAAAAAGTAACATAACAGTGGTAAATGTAGCGTCGTCTCTCACTTCTTAACCGTTACAAGAATTTCTGACGGAAATTTTCCTTGGTGCAGACTTCAAACTTGTCTAATGTAAGACACACTTGCTTGTTCAAAATGCACATTTAGGGTGTCTGGTGACCCAGTCGGTTAAGCCTTGGACTCTTGATTCTTAGCTTAGGTCTTGATCTCAGGGTCTTGAGTTCAAGCCCCGGATAGGCCCCACGATAGGTAGGGGTGCATTTAAAACGCGCATTTCTGGTTCCACTCTGGAAGTACTTAATTAAATTAGCCTGGGGGCCTGGGAATCTGTATTTTAAACAGGAGCGCTGCCCCACCGCACCCCTGCCCGTAATTAATAGAATCAAACTAATTGGGGAAAATTCTGGGAATCCCACATGCTCTCGAATAGAATGCCTCCTTTCCTGAGGAAGCCCTTTTCCCCACAAGGCCTCAGAGACTTGACAGTGCCCTTGAGAGGAAGTGAGGCACACGAGAGAGACACTGGCCTCAGCGGTGGGAGACCTGGCTCTTCCACGAACCAAGGCTGTTGGGATCTTGGGTTCATCATGTAACCTCTCTATGTCTCTGATTCCTCCTCTAGAAAATGGAACCAGCATTCCCCACACTTCTTGAATTACAGGAGCTTCCAAGGAGTTGCTGAACATTGAAGCATACCTAGGAAAATGCTCAGTGGCATGCCTGGAGCCAGCTCCTAATAGCTGGCAAGAGCTGAAAGGGCAACATTTTAAGAATTTTTGAACCAGTTAGTAAACCTTTGGTGTGGCTTGAAATGAGCAAAGGTGGGAGTACTTCTACCATGGAATTGACAAATGGTACAAATTAGGGCTGTTTCCACCTGAGAGCCAGGCTCTTTTTTATCAAAAGACTTATGTAAATAGAAGGCCCCAGGACCACTGCTGTCTAGAGAGGAAGAAGTTGGTCACACCTCTCCGACCCAGCTCCCACAGCTGTTTCAAGGCTCAGTCTTTCTTCCAAGGTGCCTCAGGGTCACTGCTGAGGGCCAGACATACTGACTCAAAGCCGCAGCCCACTGGCCCTGAGTCCAAAGCCTGAGGAGAGCAGAAGCCTAGAGGAACATGAGGACTACAGGCCTGCTCCCTGATCGCCAAGTTAGGGATTCCCAGGCAGGATTTATAATGTCTGTGCATCAGAAGAGGGGAAACTGAGTTCCTACAGGCCTCCCTTGGGGTTGATGGTGGGATCTTAATTTGAACCTTATTAATAAGGACCTCTATTTCTCCTTCTTGAGAAAGGAGCCACTTCTGTCACATATCATGGTACCAAGGCCAGTTCTGCAGAGTCTGCCTCCATCTCAGCCCTCAGAGCTGACTCTCAAGCTGCTCTTGTGGGAATGCAAGATGTACACATGAACTCCAAGGCCAGGTGCACCAGGGGCTGATGATTTAGGCAGGCTGGCACAGAGAGGAGGAGCTTATGTGCCCCACCCACCTCCCGCCAGGGGCTGTTCTTCCCTGTCCTTGAGACTAACAAGGGAGCTAAGGGAGGAGCCTACCCTGAATCTGGCCTCTATGTTCCCTGGACACTGAGAGGACAAAGAAAACTTAAGTCTCTATGGACACAGAATGCACACTGGAGTTCCTTGAGCCTGACTAGAATTAGAATTGTCCTCTCATGTGGAATGCCTTCAGAATCCGCAAGCAATCAATCAACAGCTTCTTCCTACTTGCTTTGTGCCAGGACCTATGAGAATACCAAGGCTATAAAATGATTTGGCATCAAGTAACAAATATTGGGAGCTATCTCTCTCCAACCCTGAGGCAGGCAGTTGTCTGTCTCATTAGTGAACTTGCCCAATCCCTTTTAAGGCTGATTAAGCCAGGCCCACCCAGATAATCTCTCTTTTGAATAACTCAGTGTATTGATTAGTAATCCAATCACAGCAGTGACATCATGTCCTATTCTCAAGTTCAGTCTACATTCAACTTGGGGATTGTACAGGGCAGAAATTCTGCCTTTCTCAGTTTCCCAGCTGGGGGTCAGGGATGGGGAGGACATGATTAAATTTCCTTTTAGAACCTGGCAGCAGAGACCTGCAGGAGGCTGTGCCATCACAGAAAGCAGCTGGTAGGAAAGAGATGCATGGATAAATGGGAAGACATCATAGTAAGCAATGTATAGGCCTGCTATGTTCTGCTAAGTAGCTGGAAATGGGTGAGAGGAGTTGCCACAGAAAAGATATGTCCAATAACACAAGAACTGTGTATTAACCATGCAAGAGCCTTTGCTCTAGACTGAATGTCTATGTCTCCCCCAAATTCGTATGTTGTAATCCTAACCCCCAAAAGTGATGGTATTAGGAAATGAGGCCTTTGGTGATGATTAGGTCATGAGGGTAAGCCCTCAGAAATGAGATTAATGCCGTTAGAAAAAGAGACCCCAGATCACTCCTTTGCCCCTTCAGCCACGTGAGGACACAGTGAAAAAATAGCCATCATGAACAAGGAAATGGGCTCTCACCAGACAATGATCTGCAGTGCCTTGATCTCGGACTTCTCAGCCTTCTGACCTGTGAAAAATAAATGTTTGTTGTTAAGCCACTCAGTCTATGCGTATTTTGTTATGGCAGCCTGAATGGACTAAGAGAGCATGAAAACTGGATTGTGAAATAAGCCTCACTAGATATTACTCATCTCTATTTTTTAAAATGTCTGCCACTTGAAATAGTTTGTCACTATGAGGGTCGGAATTTATATTAGGATACAGCAGGGGTGAACAGCCGCTTTGGGGCACAGTTCTAGCATTATCTGAAAAACTGTGGGAGAAAGTAAGGCACGCAGACCAGTACCCAGAGTCTAGGTTAGGGTACATGAATACAAGGTTCAGGTATGCTGGTCCTCACAACCGCCACTGGCAAACAAGCTTTCCAGCCGCCCAGTCTGTTGCTTTACGCACTTTTTTCTTCTTTTCTCCCTTTCCCTGCTCACTGGGTTCATCTTGTTATCTCAGCCTTTCTGCATTTTTACTCAAATACCTTCTCTCTTCCTCCAACCAAAAGTTTCTCTCCTGCCACATGTATCACCCACATTAGTTCTCTACGAGCCTCTGTCAACTTGTCTTTTGAACAATTCCCCCATCCCTTCTCATCATGTTTATCCTCTCTCCCCTTCTGTTCACAGGTACACTGCAGTGGTCATGCCAGTCCACTACAACATGGCACAGGACAGAGCTCCTGTCGGCGTGTGGCCCTCTGATTACAGCCGTGTGGGTACTAGCCTTTGCCGTGTCTTGCCCTCGCCTCTTTGGCTTCAACACCACAGGTAAAAATGATGGTCCCTCTTACAACACCCATGTGATTCATAGCACGCCTGAGTGGCTATCAGTGGTACTTAGCCTGGAAATTTCTGACCCTGATCAGCATACTTTGTAATCAAATAAGGATACCATAGGCTGCAGTGTTTTGGATTTTGATTTAAAGCGTAAAGCAAAATCTCATCACTTATTGGGCACATGAAGTTCTGCCTGAGTTAGTGAAAACTCTAGCACATCCTTATTTTGAAAGAATGATATTGTATTCATTGAAGCAATGTGCCAGTTAACAAATTAAGCTATTTAGTAATTCAGGTGAGTTTGCTAATGAAAAAATGACAATTCCATAATGGGCTTACAATGCAAAATAATGCTATAAAAGCCCTCAAACAGGATCTATATTTCTAATTTTTTACTGAATAACAATCATTTCTGGCATTTGAGAGCTAGTATAGATCCCTAAATTATTTGAGAGTATATTCCTATATCTTAATATACAAAAAATTTCCGGCCATGATGGTTGGCACGTGTACATCTTCTATTGATGGACAGATGGATGGATGGATGATGGATGGATTGGACGGACATGTGGATAACAATGTGAATATCTGAGATGTTTGGTTTTTAGACGTAAGACCCTGATCCAAATCTATACCTCATAGGGGTCGTCTTCTTTCGCTGTTCCATGTCCATCTTCAGCCTCAGGAATTTCATGTGTTGAATGAAACTAGTAGCATATACGTAAGGTTACAGGTATTGATAATAACACTGATTATTTGCTAAAAGAGAACTAATTGAGTCATGTTTTAGTGTTCACCTGGGATTCTTATTTTGTCCATTTGGATTGATTTAAGTCCTACTATCTTCTAAGATCATTAATTTCTGGTATATATGTACAAAATCAATAGCTGTGTATTTATATATATACAGATATTATATTAACACATTGCATATAATTAAGGCAAATCCTACTTATAAATAGTCATCAAAGAGTCAGTTGCTGACCAATAATTTGAAAGTCAAAACAGGGCACCTGGGTGGCTCAGTTGGTTAAGCATCCAATTCTTGATTTCAGCTCAGGTCATGATCTCATGGTTCATAAGATCAAGCCCCGTGTCAGGCTCTATGCTGACAACATGGAGTGCTGCTTGAGATTCTCTCTCCTCTCTCTCTCCATCTCAGCTCTCTCTCTTTCAAAAATAAATACATAAACATTTTTTAAAAATTAAAAAAAATAAGAATAAAGTCAAAAACACATTTAGGAAACAGAGGCTCTGGAATAGAAAAACCTACATTCAAACTTCAATTCTACTACTTACCACTATGTCTCCTTGAACAATCTTACTTAACTTTTCTAAGTTTTCATATTGATAAATTTGGATACACTGAAGCATAACTTGAGCAAATTGAATATATAGACTGAGTCTATATACTCAGTCAGAAAAGTTACCAGCATTTATTTTATATATGGCCTCCTGCAAATAAACCTAGTACTTCATTTCTAAATTGCATGCTGTGTTTTGAACTCTTTAGAATACATAGTATTACATATTAATGTATGTATCACACATCTTTACTTACTGCTCTTCAGGGCTTAATAAAACCATGTATATCTTTGTATGTGATTCAGGAGATTTTTCAAAAGCAAAGTTCAGCTCTATATAACGTTCACTTTCATCACTGACCTTAGACTCTGACACTACATGTGATATAATTCCACTCTCCTTCCTTCATAGAGCTTTTCTTTTATGATTAAGTCAAGAATAAAATTGGAATAACATACATAGACCTGCCAAACACACAACTGCATGCTCAAGGTCAGGCTCTTTCTGCTGTTTCTTAAAGGGTTAAGCAGCTGAAGTCATCCAACAATATTTGCCTAGTTACCTCAAGGTGTTCCAAAAATACGATGTGACTATCTGTTTTGCTTACTCTTTACGGTTAGTTACTTTGTTTGTTTCACTGAATACACTTTATACACACAAACATGGTTGTGACACACATTTACATCCCCAAAGCAACATTCCCTAACCCAACTCTAAGAGGCTGCCTGGCATTAAAATAAGACCTAATGTTTTGAGGGGGCGCCTGGGTGGGCTCAGTTGGTTAAGCATCCAACTTCGGCTCAGGTCATGATCTTGCAGTTTGTGGGTTCAAGCCCCACGTGGGGTTCTGTGCTGACAGCTCAGAGCCTGGATCCTGCTTCAGATTCTCTATCTGGCCTCTCCCTGCGCAAGCTCTGTCTCTCTCTGGTCTCTCAAGAATAATAAATGTTAAAAAAAATAATAATAAAATGCTATTTTTGATGAGTGTTAAATGTGCTTTTTGGGGTTAGTCTGATAACTAAACCACCCTCTATACCTACTTCTATACAAAAATTACATTATTCTAATTGGAATTGTAGTATGGGATCTCACAACCACTGCTAGACCAAGGCACTGCTTGCCCCTGGCCAGCAGCAAATCCCCACCACCATTCACTCGGGTGAGTGGTTCCTCTTACTCATGTCATGGGGGTTGGCGGGGGCGGTTTTACTCACCTCTCACAGATACACACACCACTAGTAACAGTTAAAACAGTCTCAAACTCTGACGGTAGACAGAGTTCCCAGTTAATGTCTACATCTAAAGTGCAGAAGAATGATGAGCTAATTGGTGTTGTTGTCACCAGTGAGATCATTATTATTCCAGAAAACAAAATCAGAAAATCTTTCCAAAAGGATTTCAAATATAGAATTAAGAAGGCAGAAAATGCCCATGACTTAACACGTACACTCACTTCTGTCTCATCTCTTTCAATCTCTCTCTCACTTTTTTTAAGTACATGATTTATTCTATTGCAAAATTTTTTTAAGTTTCTTTTTAATTTATTTTGTTTTAGTAATCTCTATATCCAACGTGGGGCTCGAACTCACCAACCCAAGATCAGGAGTCACATGCCCTTCTGACTGATCCAGCCAGGCGCCCTGCTCTCTCTTACTTTTAAGTTATTCATAAGACAATAGTCCAGCCCTCCACTTATTCATGTATCACATCCAAGCTTCAGGTTCATTGTAAGTGCCCAATGGATATGAGCTAATGCTATTGTTGCTATTATGTGTATTAGAAAAGGTTTCTATACATCAAGATTAACTATGCACCTGCTCCAAAGAAAATCTAAGCACTAGTAGTTCTGCTGGTGGACCTAGAGACCAGTCACCTCATCCTAGAGCACAGTTCAGGGAATTAGTGAGCGAACTCAAAGGGAGGAAGCCCAGCTGTCCTTCTCTGCCTCAGCCTGACCTTCACAGTACAGTTTCATTATGTGATAGATGTGGGTTCCTCTAGCACCTCTTCCATCTATAAGGAAGTTCCAAGTTCATTTGAAAGCCCAATATAAATGACTTCTCTCAGACATTTTTTCTACTCACCCTGTGAAAAGTAGAGGAGAAAAGGGCAGGATACTGCCAATGACACCTGATATTGGAAGTGGCTGGATTTTCACTAAGAACTGAAACACAAAAGAACTTTCTGGCAAAGCTGTTTTTTTTAATGTTTATTTCTTTTTGAAATAGAGAGACAGAACATGAGTGAGAGAGGGGCAGAGAGAGAGGGAGACACAGAATCTGAAGCAGATCTAGGGCTCCGAGCTGTCAGCACAGAGCCTGATGCTAGGCTCAAGCCCACGAACTGTGAAATCATGACCTGAGCTGTAGTCGGATGCTCAACTGACTGAGCCACCCAGGTGCCCCTGGCAGAGCTCTTTTTAATGAAATAGGCTGCTATATGAGATTGTGAATTGTCAGACAACACAAGGCAGAAAAATGTTGAACATCAGTTCTTCCATCTTGGAGTTGTCCTCATTGTACGAGAAAAGAGCAACATGCATTTCTGGATAAGAAATAAGGGCAGGATCTTGGGTTGCAGAGAGTCCCAAGGTTGGGGGTCCTGGCTCACTAGAGTTGCCCCAGCTCCCCACCGAGGCCCAGCAGTCTAGCTGAAATTCCCATCATTGACAGCAGTGGAGCAGAGAGTGGTGGCTCTAGAGGAACTCTAAAAATCTCTGAATGGGCAGCACAATCCCTTCATTTCACAGATAAAAACAGTGGTCTTAAATTTCCTTCAAAACAAGGAAATGGAGGACTGCTATCTAGATTTGAGCAGCAGAACACCTCATCTGGCTTTCAGAAACCACGGGAGCTGGTGGGATCCCAGTTGAGAAAACCCAAAACTAAAAGAATAATAGACTCATCCTAAATTCAGATGCATCAGGCTCTTCTGTCTTTGGAAACAAGCTGAAGACAAAGCCTTCAATTAGCTTTAAGTTTATGAACCTGTCAAGGGCAACCTGCTTCCAGCCCTGCCCTTCACACCTCTGTGGGACTCAGGTTTCCCAGGCTAGCTCACAAAAGCCTCTTTGACCACTTAGTAAGGCTACTTAGTGTTTTTATCATCCAGCATGATGCCTAGAACATAGTAGGTGCTCCATATACTTTTTGTTGAAATAGGAAGTTGGTGAGTGCTTATCATCCTTTCCTCCTTAAATGTTGAAATTATTTGGGGTAAATATCGTCAATCACATTATGAGGCTTTCCCCTCTATGCTCCAGCCAATGACTGCTTCTGTGCTCCTGCAAAATGCTCATTTGTCTGCTTTGCTCATATATTCATCATTCTTGGATTCACCCAATAGTTATTGTACCAACAGCACAGTACTATTTCAATGAAATAATTGAGACAAAGCACCTCATCTCCTGGGGGAGAGGACTCACTGTCCTCACCACCTCATCTGGGACTCAGCAGAGAGAAGCTTCCAGAATTGCTGCCCACTGACAAGACATACACTCAGGCCAGACCCAGTGGGAGTTGGGGCAGGGCCCCACTCACTGCTCACCATAGTGTCACTCTGCCCACTGACAGCTTCACAGGACTTCAGGCATGGAGAAATTGTGGGAGAGGTCTCAAAGCCTAATCTAGGGACAGGCAGCAGTTTATCCAGATAGGAGAGAAAGGACAGGATGACAGTGCAGGCTCAGTGATGGTATACTGAGGGTCTTCAGGGGGTCAGTGATTCTGAAATAGCTCTGTGTTTTCTCTTGCTCTTTCTCATGCATGTGCTTTCAATATTTTTAATGGGAAAATAAATTCTTGCCCATGGTAAAACATAAGGTGCGAGGGAATATATATACACATACATATATGTAGGTCTCCCTTCTACCCTAGATTGGGTAGCTGCCCTGTGACCCTCCCTAGAAGCAAACACTAGTAATCTTAAAGACAATGCTTGAAACAAGTATGTAGGCACACACATGTGTGTGTCCATGTGTGGGTATATCCATTTTTCCAAAAATAGAAGCATACTTATACCCACTTTTGCTCCTGGCTTTTAAGAGCCTCTGCATATGAGGTAGGATGTGAACCGAGACATGATGAGGGAGTGGGGGGTGCTGGGAAGCCCTGCTTCCCAAAGCTCTGTGTGGATTAGATGGTGGAGACGCCACACAAGATATGAGACCATATTGTACACTCCCCACTGATGTCTCCTACTTGGCAAACTGCTTTGCTTTCTCCTTTTCTCTCACTCACAGGAGACCCCACCGTCTGCTCCATCTCCAACCCTGATTTTGTCATCTACTCTTCAGTGGTGTCCTTCTACCTGCCCTTTGGAGTGACGGTCCTTGTCTATGCCAGGATCTATGTGGTGTTGAGACAGAGGAGACGGAAACGGATCCTCACTCGACAGAACAGTCAGTGCATCAGTGTCAGACCTAGCTTCCCACAACAAGTAAGCACCCTGGAGGGACAGAGGAGAAACAGTCCCCAGCCTGGTGGCCTCCAGCCTTGTGTCCAGCAGGACATGCTTTTGCCATACTGCCCCTCAGGACACACACATCTGACACCCACCTGCTAATTCCGCTGGGATTAGCTATGCTTTAGAGTAGGAAATTAAATCAAAAAGTGCACTGCTTGTCTTCCTTGGAGCTCATATTGCTTGGCAATATTATAGGATGGTTTCTGGACTTCTCCTTTCCATCAGAGTTTTTCATTGCTCCCAAATGGCCAGAAGTTCAAATGTCACACAGGATTCGCAGTCTTAGTGTGCAGTTGTCCCACGCACCACTGGTAGGTCCCCAGGACTGACTTTTTAGCAGACATCTTATTCTAAGAATCACTGGGGTCCACGGAAACCTCTTTTCCTTACTAGATCTGCCCCTGTGTCAAGATGCTGCCGAGCTTGTGAAATGGAAAACTGATGATGTGTTTTATGGGGCCTTTCAAGGCCCTGAAAAGGAGAGCTACCTCAGCACTGATCTTCCATTGCTTGAGCTATAAAGCCTATTTATCCCAGTGTCTGGCACAAGATGTACTTGAAGCATAAATGGATGGATACCAGTCACTTGCAATCTGCTAAAGAAGGGTAGCAGGAATATTATACGGCCTCTGCCTTCATGGAGTTTAGAATCCAGACAAGCAAATAAAGCACACCTCCCTCCACTCAAAGTTAACTAACAGCCCCAAACTGGATGCGATGTTTATGAACTGAGATGAAGACAATTAAGCACCAAAATATAAGTGCTGTGGAGGTTATGAGAAAAGAGAGGTCAATATGCTTAGGAAAGGGCTTCATAAACAGAGTAAGAACTGAATTTGATCTTGAAGGCAGGTCCAATTTGGATGTTTAGATTAACCTATAATGACCTGAGTGAGAGTCAGTCTCTCAAAGTTGAAATTCCAAGACTTGGGTAGAACAAGAATATTGGTCCCCATGAAATAAGAGGTAAGGACCTGAGACTGAGGATAGGAACATATTATATTTCAAACATTGGCATCTATATGGCTCAACCATGTAGAACTTAACCTACAGCTTTTTCTCCTTCAACCTACCCTAGTCTTCCTGTCTGAGGCTGCACCCCATTCGGCAGTTTCAATAAGGGACAGATTTCCATCAGATGCCACGGGGCAAATGGTAGTAAGCCATGGCTTTGATTATAGGAGAAGAATAGGATAACCTTTTCTCAAGATGCTGACTTGACTTGCTTCCACTTCCACCCCAGAATGGACTGGCCCCAATCCCTTACTTGTTAATAAAGATGAGATCCTGATTTGAGCTCCAGAATAGGAATCTCCAAATGATATTCAGAAAGCATATCACTATGGAGATAGATCCCAATGACTAGAGCCACTGACTCTTGGCGTGGTGTGAAGATGTCATCCAGAGTCACCTGCCTAGAGGGAACAGGGTATCAATGAAGCATACATGGGCAGAGCCAAAAAAAGCAGAGAAGAGATGCTAATGTGAGACTTTCAAGTGTTCTGTTTCCCACTGTATATGGGGGAAAACCAGACAATTTTGTGGTCACCCTTATCCTTGTCCTTTTACTTCAATCCAGCCCTGCCTTCCCAAGTAAGCTGAGCACAGAATGGAGCTGTTAAATAGAAGATCAATATTCCTCTCCCTGAACTCCAAGTAAACATTAGGAATAAAATTTCAAAACCTCATAATGATGAAGGTCTGAGCTTTGTCCAATCTCTGTATAGTTAATTAACCCACTTTTTACACATGCCTGGTATAGCAGATAGAGATTCTTGCTGTAAATAATTTTTTAAAAATAGGCAAGAATTTTAAAGTTGCCTATAGCAGATCTAGGTCTGAGGAGACTCTAAGGCCAAAAGGAAGAAAAGCAGTAACTTCTAAAGAGAGAATGGAGAGCCAAGAGCTGGCATTGCCAGGAGTATGGAGAAACAGGTCCTGTCCTACCACCTGGGAGTGGAGGGCTCTGTCAGCCAGACCCAGAGGAATCCAGTGTTTCTTCATGCCAGTCATGACGGTAGTGATGAGCATTTGCAGAGAGCTGAAAAATACACTCACCAATATATATGCTTGAAAGATCACTTTGCTTCTTCAGGACTGAGTTTCCACATCTGTAAAATAGAGACAAATTATACTAGATCAATGTTCTCAAACCTGAGATTTCATAATACTCAAGAATTTGTCCCCAGTCCTTTAGTTTCAGAAGTAATGCATTTGAAGTTAAATATTGTCACTTTTAGATTACTAGATGCCAGCACAATAATAATATTGGTTATAAATGGCCATTCAGATAAAAACACAATATGCCTAGGGCACCTGGGTGGCTCAGTCAGTTGAGCATCAGACTCTTGATTTCGACTCAGGTCAGGATCCCAGGGTCATGGAATGGAGCCCTGGGTTGGGCCCCATGCTGAGCGTGGAGTCTGCTTAAGATTCTCTCTCTCTCTCCCTCCCCCTCTGCCCTTCTCCCCCACTTGTGCTCTCTCTCTATATATATATAAAATAAATTTAAAAATTAAAAAAACACAATATGTTTATATGAATTATTTTAAAACCCCATCAAAAAATTTTAAATTATGTTATACTAGAATCCCTATGAACACCTCTATGGAGCAGAGTTTTAAAAATACTGTATCATATTAAAGGCCTATTGCATTCATTCATTCAGCAATGTTTCTGAGTGTGTACAGTGCACTAGCACTGTGATTCCTTGAACTAAGGAGAAAGTAGTGAGCATTCTTGGTTGCTAACACTGACTAACATACAGAAAAAGGAATTTACTAGAAGGATACCAAAGTAGCTCAGACAATGAAGAATAACTTCAGATGATGCTCTTCATGCCTAAGGAAGAATCTGATTGGAAGACCTAGGACACTGGACACTGACTGCCACAGTATGCTAGACATATTCTTTTCTTTTTTAAATGTTTTTATTTATATTTGAGAGAGAGAGAGAGAGACAGCACGAGTGGGGAGGGGCAGAGAGAGATGGAGACACAGAATCTGAAGCAGGCTCCAAGCTCTGAGCTGTCAGCACAGAGCCTGATGCGGGGCTCGAACTCATGAACCATGAGATCATGACCTGAGCTAGTCGGACGCTTAACTGACTGAGCCACCCAGGTGCCCCAACTGCTAGACATATTCTAAAGTCTCCCAGCTTCACAAGCTCCAATTCAAGGTCTTAGGTACAATTCTCTAATTTGCTGGGCTTGGTTTATGTGCCAGAGTTCTAGATGACCAGTGAGGATGTGGGGAGAGTAAACATATGGCTTTTATGGTTTCAATAATGGGAGCTGAGGGGTCCTGCCTACTACTCAAGATTGACACAGAGTCTGATTCTTCAAGCATAGAAAGAAGTTCAGATGTTGAACACATACATCCCTGCCAAATACCAGAAACATCCAAATAGCTGCAGTTTTTTACTCTCAGGGTCTACTCATCCTAAACCTTTTTTTCCCCCAATTTCTTTTCTGTTTACAAATGAGGCTCAGAGGTATTTAATTAACTTGCCCAAGGATATATCTGATAAGTAGGAAAGCTGAGATGAAAATCCTGGGTTTCTTTCTTTCTTTCTTTCTTTCTTTCTTTCTTTCTTTCTTTCTACTTTTTATTGTGGAAAATTTCAAAAATAAAAAAGTAGAAAGACAAATATAACAAATCCTTCAGTAGCCATCAGCCAGCTTCAACAATTATCAACTCATGGCCAGTCTTATTTCATCTACACTCCCACCTATACTCATCCATGCCTACTGGATTCTTACAAGCAAATCCAAGTATCATAACATTTAAGCCAAAAATATTTCTGTAAGACTCTGTAAGGGATATAGACTATTTTATAAACATGTAACCACAAGACATCACACTAAGCAATCAATAACTCCTTAATATCAAATCAATAACTCCTTAATATCATTAAATATCCAATCAGTGTTCACATTACCCCAATTGTTTTGTAAATTTTTCGTAGTTGGTTTATTTGAATCAAATTCAAATAAGACCCATACTTTGCAACTGGTAAATGTTACTGTTGTTTTTGTCGCAATTTATTTGTTGGAGAAAAAGAAAACTGAGTCATTATCTTACAGACTTCCCCACATTCCAAATTTTATGATTTACATCTTAGTAGTGTCATTTAATGTGTTCCTCTGTATATCCAGGTCATTCTAGCTCAAAAAGGCCAGGCTATAACCCTATACGACCCTCCTAAGGGGATTATTGTGATTCTCAAATGTTCTATATCTGATGGGTGTTTTTAGTTGTAAAGTCAGAAGCAGATTTCACATACCGTAACTTTTCGTGATCCCACTACTTTCAGATGTAGGTTCACAACATGATGGTTTCCTCTAACTTTTTGCATCCTCTTTCCTTTTCAGGAACATTCAGAAGGTAAACAGTGGTCCCCAGGAGTCTCAGGACCCTCTCTTGTCCCACCTGCAGCCACTATCCCCTGGCCGGGCACACCTGGAGCTGAAGCGCTACTACAGCATCTGCCAAGATACTGCCTTGGGGCAAACAGGCTTCCAAGAAGCAGGAGGAGAGTTGAAAAGGGAGGGGAGGACTCAGAACTCCCTCAGCCCCACCATGGCACCCAAGCTCAGCTTAGAGGTTCGAAAACTCAGTAACGGCAGGTTGTCGACATCTCTAAAGTTGGGGCCCTTGCAATCCCGCGGAGTGCCACTTCGGGAGAAAAAGGCAACCCAGATGTTGTCATTGTGCTTGGTGAGTTTGGGTCATGTTGCATTGAGTTGCGTTGGATTTGGTCGGGTTAGGTTGAGTTTGGTGGAGCTGACCGGGGGTACTAAGGAACCACATTTGTCAGAAATTGGAAATTCAAATAGCTGTAATATTTATAAATGTTTGCAATACAACTGAGGAGGGGTTATGTATAAATGTTAACTCCAGTGAAAATTCAAAAGACCTAGGCTGAAATTTACGAAACATGAAATTTAACAAGTGGCCTAGTTGAGCTGCATTTAGCTATTGGGTTTGTTGCCCATCACGTGGAGTTGTAATGGACAAATCAAATAATAAAGAAGATAACAATTCAATAAAAATTTCTGGCACGTATTGGATATTTAATAAATGCTTACTTGTATTCTAAATTATTAAGTGAAAAAAATAGGGATGCAAAAAACTTCAGTCATATGGTGCAATAACATCTAGATTATTTTAAATACAGAGAAAAAAATACGAAAATTAATTTACCAAGATGTCAAAAGTGATTGTCTTTGAGTGGTGGATGGTTATTTTCCTTCTTTCACATTTCTGTATTTACCAAATTTCCTGTTATGAATAAAATCAGGGTTAGTCATTATAGGAGAAAAATAGAGGATTTATTTAAATTAAGAAAAAAATCATAAGTCACAGGTACCATATAGAGTTAGTGAAGGCAATTTATTCTGTTCATTGTCACTGACAAACCTCACTTTTTCATATCTTAGGGACTTTGTGAGAACATCTAGATGTAATCTCCACAGCAGGAACTGTCAGTCATGTCTTTAAGGTCTTCTTCCCTATCAGTGCCTAGGATCAGGTCTCGCACAGCTAGACATTAAATAAACATTTGAATTGAATCGAGAAGTAGAAAAGACTGGTAAAGAGCTACCTAAATAGCAAACTAGAAAACTGATTTAGGAACAAAGGCCTGAGATGAATCAAAGATGTAAGCATGTAGTTTTCTCACCACCCCCGCCAAAAAAGTGGCTAATCACACCTACTTCATAGGGTTGGTATACAAATAAACGGGTATGTAAAATTCCAGCATAGCCGCGGGCAGATAACAAACAACCATGAGTCATTTTCATTGTTATAACAGAAAGAGTGAGCAAACCCCTTACCCAATTTCTCTCTTCCTTTGTAACCCAGGGACCTTCATTGTCTGCTGGCTGCCCTTCTTTTTGACCCACGTTCTCAATACCCACTGCCAAGTCTGCCATGTGTCCCCAGAGCTTTACAGCGCCACCACGTGGCTGGGCTATGTGAACAGTGCCCTCAACCCTGTGATCTATACCACCTTCAATGTTGAGTTCCGTAAAGCTTTCCTCAAGATCCTGTCTTGCTGAAGGAGAGGAGAACATACTCGCTGTGGCCACCTTTAGCTACCAGGCCACTGGGCAACTGGCCAGGGCCTGCTGAGAAAGACTGTGCTATGTTCTCTGGCATGGGGTAGGAAGATTCCTGGAGCCAGGACATCCCTGAGTAGCAGGTGTAACCAACTGCTTCTTCCTAAACAGAATGTTCTACCTCCCCAGCTAAAACTCTGACTTCATCCTGTAAATCTTCAAGTGCTTGGGAGGTCCCTGAATGATAAGCAATAATTCAGAGAGAAGCTGATAAAACGTGACTCGACTCTACACACACACACACACACACACCAAATTGTCATCCGAGGCATGATTCATCACAGTGAAGGAAAAATGAACAGATCTCATAATTGTCAACTCGCCAGGGGTCCTTGAAATCTCAGCCAGTAAACCATCTTGCAAAACAGCCAGTCTCTCTTCCTTCGAGCCTATAATTAAACTATCAGGCTGACCCTGTACTTTTGTGGGCCAACACCCTTTGGTCATTCCTTTGGTTCATTGTATCCTGAACTGTAAGGACAAGGCCAGTGCTTCTACCTCTCTGTAGAATCTGGCTGCATTTGGTGAGGAAAATTCCTCGCCCTGAGGAAGACATTGTCCCACATTGGGACATGGGCTTCCTTTCAAACCTTGTTACCCCTGTATTGTAGCTCTAGCTAAGAAGACCCTTTGACTCCATTCTCATAATCCCAGAGACTCAACCTCAGAGTAATTCAGGATGAGGTTGTTAAGTGGAAAAGGAATGATGGCTCCCACTGTAGTATCACTTTAACCATGCAGTTCATAACATGCCTCAGATATGCTTTTCATAATGCTATAAACTTTTTATTCCAGGCATCATCTCCTGCTTAACAGAGACCAAATACTTTCAGACCCTAAACCCAGTAAGTCCTAAGTGTCTACAAAGTGCCGGTCACCTCCCAGGCTCTGGATATATGACAATGAATAAAACAGCTCCTGCCCTCAAGGATCCCACCACCTGCTCCTATGTTTGTTCATTTGTGAGCATGGAAGAGACTCCCCTAGACTGCCAGTAGACCTCAGAACTGAGGGCACCAGGCATGTAGCTGTCCAAAGACAGCACACGGACAGTCTTTATAAAGGCCTAGTGCAGAATCTGAACGTGACCACTCCAACAACTGAAATTAAAGGCATTATAAAAATAATGTGTCGATGTCATTCAAAATTGCATTTAGAAGGAACTTGAATATTCTCACCACTACCTGTTCACCTACAGAAGCTATTTCTTATTGACTACAGAATCAAGATACAATTTACAGATAATTTATGAAGTGTTATCATATCGAACTTCAATAAATTTACTGTTAAGAGCTGTTAGTGCACAGGCATGACAGATGTCCACAGCAATCCTGGTAATATTTTACTTTTTTTTTATTAGAAGTTTATTTATTTATTTTGAAAGAGACAGAGAGAAAGAGAGCATGCATAAACGGTGGAGGGTCAGAGAGAAAGAGAATCCCAAGCAGGCTCCCTGATGTCAGCACGGAGCCCGACGCAGGGCTGGAACCCACCAACCGTGAGATCATAACCTGATCTGAAATGAAGAGTCGGACGGTTAATGGACTAAGCCACCCAGGTGTCCCAGTGCTGGTAAAGCTTTAAAGTGCACAAGAACTTTACAAAGAATCCAAGGCTTCCTTTGTCCAATTTTTTATTCCTCTAACCCTTAAGTGTATAAGAAGGAAATATATATCCCCAGTGACTTAGTTACCTGTTACTCCTGAATGCTTTTAATGCCAGCATTTTTAACATGTTGTTGTGTATATCAGTATTTATATTTTAGCTCAGTGGAAAAATTTTGTGTGCCCACTAGTTCTTGTACCTTATACCATCTAGCTCAGTAGGTTTATGGTGCAAGCAGAACTGGGGACTGAGACAGTTACATATCTGAAGAAGTAAAAGTACATGATTCCTAGATTGTCTCCTAAATTAGTACAAAATTAGAGTACTAAAAATAAAAACATAGGCCACATCAGCACTAATATATTTATGAGGAAGAATGAATAGCAAATATTGTGTATCCTCCCTTACATCGAAAACCTTACATCATTAAAACTTTATGATAACCTTAAGAAGATAAACTCAGTTTGTAGGTGAGGAAATTGAGGCTAAGGGAAGTCAAGAAATTTGCCTCAGGTTATACATAGTGGCAGAGCTGGGATTTTTTTTTTTTTAATGTTTATTTATTTTTGACAGGGGCGGGGAATGGGAGAGGAGCAGAGAGAGGGGGATAGAGGATCCTAAGCAGACTCTGTGCTGACATCAGTGAGCCTGTTGCAGGGCTCAACCTCAAAGAACCGTGAGATCATGACCTGAACCGAAGTCAGACACTCAACTGACTGAGCCACCTAGGCACCCCCAGAGCTGGGATTTGAATATACTTCTACCTGCTTCGCAAGCCCATACAACTAACTACTATGACACACTGCCTTCCACCAGAGAGGTAAATGGGTGGGAGAAAAAGACAGGGAAAAAAGAATGGGACAAAGATCGCTGGGAGAGCTTCAGCCTACCTGACCCACTGCCACCCCTAAACTTCCTGAAGAACCCAGCCCGAGGCATTGCTCTCACTCTCCTGCCAAGTTCAATTTCTAAAACAGTCACCCAGGAAATTCATAATCTGTTTTTATAAAATCATGCTACAGAATTTAGAGAGTATTTGTTTCTACTCTCTCCTTCATTTGTACAAAAGGAAACTCAAGTCCAGAACTATTGTCCCACAGTTGGCTAATGACAGACACACAGTCAAATATACTGAACTCTTCTATAAAAACTATAAACTCCATATAGATACAAGGAGAAAGTCATACTGTCACCTTCACCATTAAGCTGAGAGGCTTCTTTTCTCCTAGACAGTGTCTCTTATCTCTAATCTGAGACAACATTCCCTTCCCAGAATTTTCTTCTGATCCAGGCAGAGCCTTCTAAGGGAGTCCCAAACACTCCCTTCAGCCTCTTCATCTTGGGATTCTTCATTCTACCACCTCGACCTCTATAGTTCCCACTACGAACCAGCACTTAACCTCAGAGCTTTGCACTCTCAGAGCCAGCACGGCCAAAAATTGCAGGAGAAATGTTGCCCTGAATGAAGCAGAGCAGAGTTGTTGAGGGCAAACCTGTTCTGGGGCCTAATGAAGCCTCAGAGCTTCCCATACTGTTTGGGTGAAATGCAAATAAGCGTGGAAATCCGGAAGGATTGCAACCAACATTCAACTCTAGATCATAAGTAAATATTTCCTTTTCCTAGCACATATCCT
Source organism: Lynx canadensis (assembly GCF_007474595.2). Classification (NCBI taxonomy): domain Eukaryota; kingdom Metazoa; phylum Chordata; class Mammalia; order Carnivora; family Felidae; genus Lynx; species Lynx canadensis. The sequence goes on from NC_044311.2 coordinate 98,501,139, forward strand.
CTAACTCTCCTTTCATTGCTCACTTACTAAATCAATCACTTATTCAATAAATAAATAAATGTTGATTTATCACCTTCTGTGTGCCAGGCATGGTGTTAGTGCTGGGAAACATCATCAAGGAAGACAAGGTCCCTGCCCCCAGAAGCTTGTAGCACACTGGGAAAGTCTAACTTATGCATATACCAATGATCTACTTTTTGTCTATAGTAAAAAGAATTCATATAGTGTTTGGAAGTTCAATATTCAGCCCTAACAAGTCTTCCCAGACAAGTATTGTCAGAGTTAAGACATAATTAAAAAGTAGGAACGGTGTACCAGGCAGAGAAAACCTTTGAAGGGCTAAAGATGTAAACAAGGAAGAAGCATTCAAGGCATCTCAAATAATTCCATCTGGCTGTAGAGAAGAGGCCATAGGGCAGGAAAGGAAAGGGCCTCATCTTTGGAGACCTCCTCCAGCTCTGCTTAGGTGGTAACTGAGCAGGTGGTGATACAACTTGCAGAAAACCTCTAGATCTTTCCCCCACTTCCCTCCATGTGGGCAACACACATTACAGACGACTTACTTAACTGACTTATTTAATTACTTCCCTCTGTGCTACAGTGAATTTCAATAAATGCAAAATTCAATTTGAATTCTTTGCTCTTTCTATACAAGTGGAGAAATGGCTGGCTGAATGGATGTAGAATCAGAGACGGTTAAAATTAAGGCAGTTCAGAGAGTTTGGGTCAGAAATCGAGGGGGTCAAGCAAAGAGATTTGTCTTCCTGAATGCTTGGGTCAGAACTAAACAGAGGAGCAGAAAGGTTAAGGGATTTGCTCAGAATTGGCTGTTTCCAGCAGGTCCTGACTCCCAGGCCTGTGCTCCCATCCTTTGGTATCTGCTGATATCAGAAAGCTGAAAAAGCTTAATTTGAGTCAACACACAAAGAGCAGAGAGGGGATGACAGGCAATTAACTTGATTCCTCCTTTCTACCTAATTCTCTCCTCATCAGCTTAGGAGGGAAGTGAGTTTCCATGACTACCTCCTGACACGGAGATTCAGTGGAGGGTGATGCCGATGTCAGCCCTGCTCTGTCGCACACACTAGCAGAGGCAGAACCTAGGAGTCTGTGCCAAGCACAAGTCCTGGGACGTCTTGCCCCACCCATCCCAATGGCCTTACTCACTAGATGAAGATCAGACTACATTACGAATTAGAAGTGTTTGACAACGATAAGCTCTAACAAATGTGAGAGATTATTATCATTGATATTATTATCATCTTCATCATCATCATCATCATCATCATCCCCCTAAGCAGCTATTTTTATCATTGCTATCTGGTTCACAGCCCATCTTTCTTTCTCTTTGCTGATTCTCTAATTGTCTCATGCTATCAGGCACAATCTGTTCAGCCTCCCACATGAAATCTGATTTTTCTCTTGTCTTTTATTCCCTAAATGTTCCCAGGATACTTGGCTGGATTTGTAGTGAAGTTGTTAGGCAAATGGCTAGTCCCTAACAGCACACCCTTTCCCTGCTCATCCAGCCATGTGCCCAAGTATAGAGTGATATGACGCCAGGCTAATGGCAGATACGCGCTTGCTAAAGGTGACCTTGGGGCCTCTGTTCCTCTCCTGGCCAGGGAATGAGGATCAGAACACAGGTATTCCTCAAGACTTTCCATCTTTGCTCCTCATGATGTCTCAGCCTAACAGCCTTTCTTCTTACTCCATCTCTTTTCTTCTGAGAGAAGCACACTGGATATGGAGCATTAGTTTCCTAGGGCTGCCGTATCAAATGACCACAAACTGTGTGGCTTAACACAACAGAGATTTATCTCATGGTTCTGGAAGCTCCAAGTCCAAAATCAAGGTGTTGACAGAGCCATACTCTCTGAAGGCTGTAGGGGAAGATCATTCTTAGCCTCCTCCTAGATCTTGATGTTACCAGCAATCCTTAATGTCCCTAAGTGGGGCAGAGGAACACCAATCTCTCCTCCTTCTTCACATGGCGTTCTCTTGCTACATGTCTGTGTTCAAGTTTCCCTCTTCTTATAAGTCATTGAATTAGATCCTTCCCTAATCCAATCTTAATTTGATTATATCTGCAAAGACCCTATTTCAAAATAAGTTTACATTTACAGGTTCTGGGGGTTAGAACCTCAAAATACCTTTTTGGGGGAACACAAATCATCCATAAAATATGGTGAAAGTGGAAGGCAAGAGGACTTGGAATTTGGATGACTTGTGTAAATTCACAAAAGCTCTGTCATTTAAAATATGAGGTTAGATTCCAGCCTTGGCATATAGTCTCTTTAGTGGCTTGAGTCAATTCTGTAAACTTCCTGGTGCTTAACTTTGTTATCAGTAAAAGTGGTAAATCTGGATTCCTAAGCTATGATAAGACAAGCTAAAAATAATTCTAGAAGGGCATAAATTATCTTCTGAGGCCTAAAAACCTACAAACATGCTTATTAATAAAAGTCAAAACTGTTCAAAGAACATCCTTAGTTGTTTCTCACTGTCTTAACAAAATAAAATAAAATAAAAAGGAATTCAACAGCAAACCCATTGGGGCTAAGGAAAGCTGAGGGAATATCATGTACTTCTCCTACCCCATTTAGCACCATTGCAGATGGGCTAAGGTGAAGGACAGTATTTTCCTTCTAAGAAAACTTAACGTAATAGAGTTAAGTTTACCTGCATTATGGTTTACAGATTCCATAAGATTCTATATTAAAGACCCCTGAAAAGCTTCCATTTATCACAACCTAAAATCATGGGATTTGGAAGTTGGAAGGGACTTTAGCCCAGTCTCCAACTTATTGCAGAAATTCTAACATCTCTGACCCATGATCATCCAGCCATATTAAGAAACTGGATCACTTCTCCCCAATACAAGTGACCAAGTGACAGGTTATCCTTCAGAAAATTCCTCCCTCCTTTCAACCAAAATCTGTCTTCTTATAAAATCTACCTTTGCACCCCTGTTCCCTCCTCCAGCACAGAAACTTCTATTCCATCTTCCCAATGACTGCCTTTGTGGGATTAAGACAGTTCACCAAAGTCTCAATTCCTTTTTCTACTCCAGGTGACATTTTCTTACACTCTCCATCTTCATTGATTTCTTCTGGATGTAGCTATGTTGTTAGTGTTTCCCTTAAAATATAGGGCACCAGATTGAATACAATCTTCTAAATGCCATTTATTGAACCAGTTCAGAGTGCTATGGACTCATTTCTGCATAATTCAAATATTCTATTTTTAATGACCCCAAAAATTATACAGACTCTTAGGGCTCCTATTGAAATCCTAAGAAGGAGATTTGCATGCTGAATAGATAACTTCAATGGGATATGCTTTAGGGATCAACACCTATATGTAAAGGAAGTCAGAAGTCAGATTCAGCAGAAGGAGGAGTTGAACTGTGATGCAGTCATACAAGGAACTTAGTCTTTCTGGGATTTCTCAGCAAGCAGGGACTTTTATGGCCCCAGCCAGAAGTTGGATGTGGACCATCCCTGGGAAGGAGGCGTGCTTTAGGCAAGGAGGCTCTCTGCAGTTGAAAGCTCTCATTGTCAACACTCCTGGCAACTGGGGGAACAAATTCCCCAATCCTGAAGGGGAGATCTGGGTGCACACCACAGCATACACTAAATGCCATTTGGCTCCACTTTCTTTATATGATAAATTCTAGAAACAGCTTCGTCAGGAATCTAGTTGGTCTCTCTTTCTGTGGAAGTTGAGTGGGATGGACTGTAATCTTTGTCAAACCAACTGGTCTCAATGTCAAAATAATTCTCATTGTTGTCTTCTTCCATCATCTATTCTAGATGCCCCTCACTACTGATTAGCACTCTACTGGTCTAGGGACAAATCTGATGGAGTGACCCTGAGGGATATGGTAACTTTCTCAGACCATGGCTGCTACACTTATCCATATATTGGCAAAATTAAACAAAGGAAGACAAAGAGACACTTTAGTGGACCATACTGGCACCAAATGTATTCTTCCCTGTCCTCATTGTGTAACAACATCCTTAACTTCTCCTTATCAGGATTCAGTTATCTTTGCCAGGATGCTCCATCTCTTATCTGTTGGTCTCCCGGCACAAGGAGCTCCAAATGACTAGGTGAAAGACATAACTTAAAGCTTAATGGGATTTTCATCCCCTACTAGACATATTTCTCCTTTAAGAGCAAGGATCTTTACCTCAAAAAGTTAAACATAGCATTACTTCATGATCCAGCAATTTCACTCCGGTGTATATCCCAAAGAATTGAAAACAAGTCTTTAAAAAAAAAAAAAAAAAAAACAAACTTGCGTAGAAATGTTCATAGCAACACTACTCATAATAGCCAAACATTTGGAAAGAATCCAAATGGCCATCAACACACAAATGCATAAATGAATTGTGGTATATCCATACAATGGGATGTTATTCAGCCATGAAAAGGAATGAAGTACTGGTACATGCTACATGTAGATGAGCCTCAAAAACAATATGCTAGGGGCGCCTGGGTGGCGCAGTCGGTTAAGCGTCCGACTTCAGTCAGGTCACGATCTCGCGGTCCGTGAGTTCGAGCCCCGCGTCGGGCTCTGTGCTGACAGCTCAGAGCCTGGAGCCTGTTTCAGATTCTGTGTCTCCCTCTCTCTGACCCTCCCCTGTTCATGCTCTGTCTCTCTGTTTCAAAAATAAATAAACATTAAAAAAAAAATTAAAAAAAAAAAAACAATATGCTAAGTGGAAGAAGCCAGACAAAAAAGGTCACATATTTTATGATATCTAGAATAGTTAAATCCATAGAGATAAAAATAGATCGGTGGTTTCTAAAGGTGGGTGAAGAGGGTATGGGGACTAACTGCTTAATGGATGTATGATTTCTTTCAGAGTGATGAAAATGTTTGGAACTAGACAGAAAAAGTGTTCACAACAGATAGAGGTACTAAATGCCACTGAATTGCTCACTTTGAAATGGAAAATTTTATGTTATGTGAATTTGACCTTCATATTTTTTAATTTAAAACATATAAAAAAGAACAGGACCTAGAGGCTCCATGTTCTTTGATTGGAAGACTCAACATTGTTTAGATGGCAATTCTCTCTAAATTGATCTACGTATGTAATGCAATCCTTCTCAAAAGTCCAACAGATCTTTTTTTTTTCTCCCAGAAACTTATAAGCAGATTGTGAAATTTATATGGGAATGCAAACAATCCAGAGCAGCTAAAATAATGTTTGAAAAGAAGGACAAAGTTGGAGAATGTTTACTTTCCAATTTCAAAACTTACTAAAAGCTACAGTTATCAAGAGTATGGAATTGGCATAGTATAGTTATATAGATCAATGGAACAGAATCAAAAGTCTAAAAACAAATCCTTTTGATTTTCCATTGAGGAAAGGAGAGCCTTTTAAACAAATAGTGCTAGGATAATTAGATACTTACATGCAAAAACATAAATTTAGGCCCAACCTCATGCTATACCCAAAAATTAATTCAAAATGGATTATAAAATGAAATATAAGAGCTAACAATAAAACTTTAAAAAGGAAATGTAGGTAAGAATCTTTGAGACCTTAACATAGGCAAAGATTTTTTAGATATGACATTACAACACCATAAAAAGAAAGAAAAGGTAAATGGGACTTATGAAAACTCAAACTTTGCATGTCATAGACACCATTTAGAAACAATAAGACTGTGGGGCGCCTGGGTGGCGCAGTCGGTTAAGCGTCCGACTTCAGCCAGGTCACGATCTCGCGGTCCGTGAGTTCGAGCCCGCGTCGGGCTCTGGGCTGATGGCTCAGAGCCTGGAGCCTGTTTCCCATTCTGTGTCTCCCTCTCTCTCTGCCCCTCCCCCGTTCATGCTCTGTCTCTCTCTGTCCCAAAAATAAATAAACGTTGAAAAAAAAAAATTTAAAAAAAATAAAAAAAAAAAAAAGAAACAATAAGACTGGCTTGCAAAATATTGCAAGACACATATCTGATAAAGGACTGTATCCAGAATATAAAGAGGATGCCTGGTTGGCTCAGGTGGTTCAGCATGTGAGTCTTGATCTCAGTCAGGGTTGTGAGTTCCACACTGGGGCACAGAGTTTACTTAAAAAAAAAAAAAAATGTACAAAGAACTTTTACAATTCAATAAGACAAACAGTTCAATCACCTAACCCCACCCCCCAAAAAAGGCTTAATATGTTAATGGACATTTTAATAAAAAAGATTTAAAAATTACCTATAGACACATAAAAAAGACGATCATTATTAGTCATCAAAGAATGGCTACAAAATAAAAAAAAAGATAATAACAAATGTTAGAGAGTGGGTAGAGAAATGGGGATCCTTATACATTGCTGATGAGAATGTAAAATGATGCAGTCACTTTGGAAAATGTTTTGACAGTCCTTAAAAAGTTAAACATAGATTACCATATCATCTGGTGATTCTGCTCCTGGACATCTACCCAAAAGAAATGAAAACAAATATTCACACAATGACGTGCACATTACTGTTCTTTACAGCATTATTCATAATAGCCAAAAGTTGGAAATAACCCAAATGTCCTTCAATTAGTGAATGGATAGACAAAATGTGGTGTATCCATACAACAAAATACTATTCAACAATGAAAAGTAACAAACTAATGATACATACTATGACACAGATAAATCTCAGAAGCTTTTACTAAGTGGAAGAAGCAAGCAGCAAGAGACTATATATTGTAGGATTCCATTTATATAAAATGTCCAGAAAAGGCAAACTTATACAGAGAGTAGATTAGTGGTTGCCTGGGGCAGAGGGTGGGAATGGGGATTAATAGTAAATGGGCATGAGAATATTATTGGGATAACACAAACATTTTAAAATGGATTTATTGTGATGGTTGTACAACTTGGTAAACTTACTAAAAAACATTGAATTATGCACTTGAAGTGGGTGAATTACATGCTATGTAAATTATGCCTCAATAAAGTTACTTAAAAAAAAAGAAGAGCAAGGACCTCTAAATCTGCAGAGTCCAGAAGCACAGAGACAAGAAGTACAAAATTTCCCTGACCCTCAAGTGCGTCAGGGAAAATAACATTAGGCGGAGGCACTTCTACTTCCATTTTTTGTTTCCTAGATCCATGCATTCCACTGATGGGGTCAGCACCATTAATCGTCTTTGATTTAGAGTGTATCTTGTGTCTGAAGGCTGGTGCTCCATCATCAGAATATCAGCTCCAAGCAGATGCTTCAGTTGTGCATGCAAAAAGCTATTGCACATTCCATTAGGCCAGCAGCTTCTGGGAGGTGTAATATGTAAAAGAAGCAGTGGATCTCATTGTTATGTGCACATGGCCATACCTCCATTGATATAAGCAATTATCTTGGTCTGATGCAATTCTATTCCAGTGGATCAAATGCTACATAAGCACTGTCTGGCTAAGGTTGTCTGAGTAGGAAGGAGAAGTCCATATTGGAATATTAGTTGATTCCAGTCAATTTCTATCAGGATGAATCACACTGTGGAAGTGCCCATTGTATGTAACTTGCCATTAAGAAGCTGGTTGATCTTTTCTTTTTTTTTTTTTTTTTTTTTTTCAACGTTTATTTATTTTTGGGACAGAGAGAGGCAGAGCATGAACGGGGGAGGGGCAGAGAGAGAGGGAGACACAGAATCGGAAACAGGCTCCAGGCTCTGAGCCGTCAGCCAGAGCCCGACGCGGGGCTCGAACTCACGGACCGCGAGATCGTGACCTGGCTGAAGTCGGACGCTTAACCGACTGCGCCACCCAGGCGCCCCTGGTTGATCTTTTCAAGAGTTGGAGCCTTTTGGGAGCTCAGTGCAGGTGTCTGTTACTAGGAAGCTGGATATTCAATAGCAGCAGTAATTAGATAAGCCTTGGCAACTGGGAGCCCATGTTTTGAGGCCACACATAACCTTCTCCCTTGCCACCATTTCTCAGGCCATGTTTGTTGTATTTGTCCCTTACCACTGATATTGAGCAAGGGAGTATTCTTTAAGGTCTGTTTCTTCTTCTTCTTTTTTTAATGTTTATTATTTTGAGAGAGAGAGAGCAAGCAGGGGAAGGGTAGAGAGAGGGAGAGAGAATCCCAAGCAGACTCCACACTGTCAGTGCAGAGTCAGACAGGGTTTTGGTCTCACAAATGCTGAGATTATGACCTAAGCCATATCAAGAGTCAGATGTCTAAATGACTGAGCCACCCAGGCGCGTTGGGCAAGGGGGTATTCTTTTCTGTCTCCATTATGTAAGAGCAGAACTACCTTCTCCTGATGATCAAGATCAATTAGCCTTTTTAGGATGGTGAGTCCATTTCTTACCTGCTCATCCCTTAATGTGCCTACTGTGCCAGCATTGATAGAAGTTGGCTGGCATCGACTAGCTAAGACATTCTGTTTCCTAGGTTGTGTAGAGTTAACTGTCCAAGTCATTCATTACTGCCCTTTAGTGATATATATTATTACCTCAAAATATTTCTCTTGACAGGCATGCTGCCTGAGGCTTTGTCCACTAGGAAGAATTCCTTTCATCCCTTTCTTTCAGAGACATCCCTGAGTGGAGCTGCACCCATGAAGTACAGCAATAGTCTACTTAGTTTTTCAACCACATATTGATCTTACCTATTCATAAACCAAATTCAGCTTTTCCTCTCACCCCATGGTACCCATAAATATGAGCTAAGGGTGAGGTATCAGTGCAAGGGTGGCGAGTGACATAGAAGTCTGGGCCACCAATCATGCAGTTTATTATTTATCTCTGGCTATGCTCATACTTGATCCCAGATGTACAACTTTTTTTCCTTTTGATTGTTGTTGGGGGTCTGACAAAACTTATGATGGGTAGTTCTGGCTGCATAAACACTTGATATCACATCATCAGCTTCTCTGTTTCTACAAGAACCAGTAGCACACAAAGAGTTATTTTTCGAAGGTATATAGTACCCTGCTACAGGTAGCTTGGCTCACTTCTGAATCTTAGGGGTCTTTTTGGATTTTCCTGTTAAGGCTTGCCATAAAATCTACAGGGTATTTTTCCTACCAATGATATTTCCTACCATAGGCTTTACCAGGTCATGACCCAAGTCACTCTGATTCAATTGTAACAAGGGCTTTAGAAGATCACATATGGTTTTCTGGATCTGAGATGGCCCTTCAGATTTTCCCACCCTTAGGTACATGGGCCTTTATATACCCATATTGATCAAGTATGTAAAGCAGCTATCTCCAAGGAGGAGGCCCAACTTGGGAAGTGAGGGACACAGCTCTCTTCGGCTGAGGACCATGTCTGGAGAGGGATTCAGCTGAAAGCCACTGGCCATTAGCCACCAATACACCCCACAACTGGGGCAACTGTTGCCTTAGCTTTGAAAGGGAAATCTAGGCAGCAGAGAATAGCATCCACTATCCATGCTCACCTAAAGTTCCCAGATGTCTTCCATTAAAGTTTGAACTTCTGTGTGCTAATATGTGTCCTAGATTTTTGGAGCCAGTACTGGACCTTGTATTTGTCCTTTATTCAACTTGTTGCTTTTATCATAGCATTCCAGCATGTGAAGTCACTTTGAATGAATTTTAACTCTATCTTCTGTCTTAGACTGGCTTTGAAGGTATCAAAGGGGATGACGTCAAGTTATTTATAAAACAAATGAGGCTTCAATCCTCAGAGCCAAACAATGTTTGTAGGACTTGGCATAGGTTATAACCACGCTTTCAATAGTCCACAAATATACTTGCAGTTGTTGTGTCCAGCCCCAAGTTAGTTTTATATCAAGGACACTATAAAAATATCTGTAAAATGTTTTGTTGAAATCAGCATATGCCATTGTATCAGTTACAATTTCTTTGCCCCAACTGGCAGAAAACCCGGTCTCAAATTGCCTTAATTAGAAAGTTTACTATTACCACTTAGGAAGAACACTATAGGTAGTATGAGCTTCAGGTTCGCAGATTCAGTGGCTTATCAATGTCATCATTGATTTAGGTTCTTTCTAGCTCACCTCTCTGCTAAACTCCGAGTACAGGTATCCTTTGCTTTTTGAAAGTTCAAGTTACGCCACTTTGCTTTTACAAAGACCTACGTTAGTACCTATTTTTTTCTAACAAAAGAAATCCAAAAGGATTTTCTCTTTTATGAAAAAAGGTGAAAAGTGAAATAACATTCAGAGTTTGTGTTGCAACCAGCCATTATAGAGGCTGCAGGCATTCAGAGTCGCCAGAGTGACCCCACCAAGCTCCTTCCCCAGGAACTACATGTAGCATCTCAGCATCAAGCTGTCAGAGCTTTGAACTGTGTCTGTGAGCATCTGTGCTTTATCTTGATTTGTTTTGTGTATCTGCTAGCAAGATGTGTCCTAAGATATCAGAAAGGGCCTGAGAGGTTATTTTGGTGGCCTGGGAATGCTCAAATAATTTTCCATATAAATTAATGGTAATTGATTCTTCACTTTACTCCATTTCGGCTTACAAAAGGTTTCATAGGAGCACTCCCACTTCACATACAGGGGAAACCTGTACTGGCTTTGTGCTCAAGCTGGCTCCTCATCCCCTACCTCATGAGTACAAGGTAATGATGGGGCAGTTCCAGGAGTCCTATCCAACACAACAATGTCTACCAGCAGCAGAACCACCCTTCTCTTGGTGTCATTTCTTTGCCTGTTACCCCAGCAGACTTCCCCTTGTGTCTTCCTAATGAGGATTAAGTCACTGTTGCACTCTGCAATGCATCCTGGCAAAGGGAATGTAATACCATGATTGGCTTCACCTTATGCTAATCATTTGCAGTAGAATGGATGTAGAATCTAATGTGTTCCCCTTTGTAAAAAGCCTTCAGCCTTCAGGCACTTCTTCCATTAGCTGTACTCACCAATAGATTACTGATAAAGGCTCTGAGAACCCCTTTATTATTTCACATTATTTCAATTTCCTGGCATATAATTCCTCTGGCTCTAGAAACTTAAATCCACTTTAGAAAGGTTCCCTGTTTTCTTCCTTTCTCAACTCTGTGGGACTTCAATTCTCATTGCACCTTCTTTTCAAAATTGAAGGTGGTATATCCTACTGTCCCTTTTCTCTGGCCCCTGCATCTAAAATTGGTTTTCATTTTCCCCAGGTGCCCTTGAGAGCCAGGCTGAGTTTCATCTTCTATTTCTATAAGAAATCCACTCACACTAAGCAATTAATAAGTTTTAGTGGAATTTACTCAACATCTGAGCAGATTGTGGAAGAGGGAAGAGACAGATCACTGTCTTCCTGGCTTTGTCCCTCTCCTGTGTCTTCTCCTGCCCACCTTTCTACCAAATCTGGCCTGGGGTCCCCCACATCTTCTCCTGTCTTTGATGACTAAACCCTGGGAATCTCCATTCCTTGCCAGGTGGGCTAATATCAATACCCTCCTTCCACACTGTCTAAGAAAAATCCAATTTCCTGTGTCTTTTTGCACCTTGGAAAAGAAGCAAAGTAAATAATTGAAAAAACATAAGAACTACCTAACTTCTGTTAACACTGCACAACCTCACTTACTCAAAGAACAAGTTGCCCCATGTTTGTTCTCTCAACTCTAAGCAAAGCTTTTACATCCTTATAGCAGCCTTTAGCACTTTTGTAAAGCTAGGTTTATTCCTGACTTTAGCCTCCTTTTTTCATTCTTGAAGGTGTATGATAGTCTTTTGTGTTCAAGCTTATCTATAATCCCCTCTCTCTGTCTTTTGTTCATATACCTTTTAAAAAACCTGAGCTCTGCAGAGAGCTCCCTGTACAACCACCTCCTTCTTTAGATGGCTCCCCCTTTATCTGTGGATTATTTCCTATTATATTACATAATCAGGATTTTATTGTTTAAATCTCCTACCTCCCCCAAGTCATATTCCTTTCTAAATTCTCACATCATAGAATCACACCTGTGGTAAATACTCTTTTGAAGTGAAGAGTTAATTTGTAATGCAAATAATTACCTCTTTATTTATCTCATTTTCAAGTAGGAATTTTCATATATCAAATTTTCATAAAGACAAATTAGGGGCAAATTATTTCACACCTTTTTCCTTCTCTGTCACTTATTCTCCCTCCCCCTCCTACTTTCCTCTTGTCCTTTTCCCCTCTGGTTGTTTTCCTGCTTCCTTCCAGGATGCTTGCAAGCCTCTTGGGCTTTTCTCCCAGATTCTGTTTTTGTTGAACTGAAATGCTTTCTGTTCATGTATTGGAGCAAGCCTTTGTCAGTACCAGGAAAACTCACCTACCACTGCTTCCAGAGAAGTCCATGAGTGGAGCCAAATGAAGAAAGCACTTGTAGAGAGAACTGGCTGTCCCTGTCTGTAACCCCTGACTACTGGGGATTTCCATTTCCTAACGTACCTGCTTCTATAAACTTCAATTAAAGTCCACCTTCTTCTGCTGACAAACTCTAAAGAGTAAATCTTTCCATGTCTCAGCTGCTTGAGGAGTAAGATGAGGGCAATGATCTCTGTCCTGTCTACTTTAGAGAAATCATGGGTAAGAAAATTTAAATTGGAAAGCGTGATCTATCTATAAAAGAGTATCTACTACTTGTGCTTAATCATTGATATGTTGCCTGAAAATATCAAGGATGAGATTCTGGGTGTGAAACTGAGTAGAAATCAAGTGTCATAAGGGAAGATTTTGAGCAAAAAACATTGAGCACTGAGTTTTGTTTTTGTTTTTATTTTTTTAATGTTTATTTTTGGGAGACAGAGAGACAAGTGCAAGCAGGGGAGGGGCAGAGAGAGAGGGAGAAACAGAATCTGAAGTAGGTTCCAGGCTCTGAGCTATCAGCACAGAGCCTGATGCAGGGCTCGAACCCACAAAGCACAGGATCATGACCTGGGCCGAAGTTGTACACTTAACCAACTGAGCCACCTAGGCACCCCAAGCAATGAGTTTTTTAACTCAAGAATTGCCCTGTCCCCACAAAGATGGGAATTGAGAAAAGACTAAAGAAATAGGAGTGCTTCATGAGATAACAATGTGCCAATCCTGTTAGATGATTTACTTCACTTTTGAAAATATTATAAAGACAAACCTGTCTAGAAGACTGAGACAGAGAGAGGGGGAGTGGAGATAAGGGCAAGGTTTGCTCAGGATTTGCAAAGGGAGGTAAAGTGAGGGAGCAAAGTTCCTATGAGATAAGGGAAGTTATTCTAATAGAGTAGAAATAGAAAGAAGGAAAATATCTTTATCAAGTGAAAATTAAATGATGGCTTAGAAACAGAAAGAGCAGCTCTGAGAAATGTTAGTAAGAAAGAAAGAATTCAGTGACAATGCTAGAGAAAAGCTAGAAAATTAGGAGTGTATCCTTTCAATGAAGAAGAAAACAAAAGCTTGCCTGGTAACTCCATCCTACCAATCTCCACCCACATCTATCACCATTGCCTTCAAACCTTTACCAGGTTTCACACTGGGAAATGTAGGATAAATTTCAAAGTTTTTATATTATTTGTTTACTTTTATCTATTGATGAGCAACATCATTGGGGTAGAAATGGGAATGTGTGTTTTAATTCCTGTCAAGGGAAAAAAAAAACCCAAAAACTTAAGGAGGACAAATAAACAATTGGTTCTTGTTGTGTTGCCCTAGTAGTTACACAAACAGAATGCTACTCACTGTTTTACCTTTGATTTTTGAAGTTCTATTGTGGGCCAGAAGTTGTTCTGGAGCCCAGAGATAGAATGATGAGTGATACAAGTATGCTCCCTGGTTTCATGGGACTTATAGCTTGGTAGGAGAAAGAGATATTAAATAAAGATGTATACACATGAGGGTATAATTACAAGTTGGGGTAAATACTCTAAAAGAAGCAAGGACACTTTTATGAGCAAGAATAATAGGGGAAACTAACCTTCTATAGATTGAAGGGCCAGGGAAGGCCAATCTGAAGAAGGAATGCATAGAAAATCGTCTAGGATAGAAATAAATTTTCCATGGGGGTGCCTGGGTGGCTCAGGAGGTTAAGCGTCTGACTTTGGTTCAGGTCATGATCTCACGTTGGTGATTTTGAGCCCCACATTGGGCTCTGTGCTGACAGTTCAGAGCCTGGAGCTTGCTTTGGGTTCTGTGTCTCCCTCTCTCTCTGCCCCTCCTCTGCTTGCACTCTGTCTCTCAAAAATTCAAATAAAACATTAAAAAAAATAAAAGAAATAAGTTTCCATGAAATGAGTCTGGGGCAGATTGTTCCATGCAAAGCAAAGAACACATGTGAAGGTCCCAGAAGGGGAAAAAAAACACTTGTGAGTTCAAGCTTTAAAAGAAGCTCTGAAGGAAGGCTAGTGTGTCAAGAGCTGTGCTGTCCAATCCCATAGTCACTGGCCATATATGGCTATTTAAATTTAAATTAGTTGAAATTAAGTAAAATTAAAATCCAGTTCCTCATTGCCCTAGGAACGTTTTAGTACTCAATAACCACATGAGGCCAGTGGTCACTCTGTAAACACCACACATTAGAACATTCCCATCACACAGAAATTCTATTGGAAAGCATTGGTGTAGAGCAGATGTAGAGATTTAGAAAATATTTTAAATAATATTTACATGGAATTTTCATAACATGGGAACAGTTTTATGATAAATGAAAGTTTGAGGGTTTTTTTAATGTTTATTTATTTGAGAGAGAGAGCGAGCTCATGTGTGCACTAGCATGGAAGGGGCATAGAGGGAGGGAGAGAGAATCCCAAGCATGCTCCGTGCTGTCAGTGCAGATCCCAATGTGGGTTTCGATCCCATGATCCACGAGATCATGACCTGAGCAGAAATCAAGAGTTGGACACTTAACCGACTGAGTCGCCCAGGTACACACTTTTCTGATATCAGCTCACGTCAGGCAGAAGATTCTGGTAGAACTCTTAAATGGTCATTTTAACAGATTGCTGGAGGCTGAGTATGAACTACGGTGAGAATGAGAGACTCCAAGGGCCCACTGTATTGGGAGGCCCCACACCAGCTTCTCATGATGAAGAGCCAAGATGGGGTGCCTGAGTGGCTCAGTCAGTTAAGCATTTTCCTCAATTTCAGCTCAAGTCATGTTGTCATGGTTTGTGAGAAAGAGTCCCACGTCAGGCTCTGCCCTGTCAGCACGGAGCCTACTTGGGATTCTCTCTCTCTCTCTCTCTCTCTCTCTCTCTCTCTCCCTCTCCCTCTGTCCCTCCCTTTCTCTCTCTCTTTCTCTCAAAATAAACAAATAAACGTTTTTTTTTTAAGTAAAAGAAAAAAACTCTTCAGTCTCTTGCAGGGGGAGGGGAAATAAAACCATTTTGAAATATCCTAAGTATTCTTCATAGCAAAGGCCTATATTACAGAGGAAAGATATTTTACCAGAGTCTTATATTACCTCATGGGAAGGATCATTACCCAAATTCAGCCTTCTCTAGGCTTTCTGTCTCACCTAAGGGCCAGGAAGGCAGGAATAAGAAAACTAAGAAACACTTCTGAAAGTCACAGGTCAGGGACACAGCCCCACTAACAGACTGCGATTTAGTGATAAGATTATAGAATGCTTCCCCTCCCACACATCTTACTGCCATATCATCAGGGCTCCAATGTAAGAACTGGATTATAGCTGAAAGAGCTGCAAGGCACAAACTCTATTTAAGAAGGAACTCTTAAGGAAACCCAAAACAACAGTGGGGAAAAAACAAAGGTACTAAAAGAATTTGAAGCTTTCAACACCTACAGCTATAACAAACATTACATACAGCCCTACTCCTAGTCAGACTAACATAAAGCCTCACACTAAAGATCTACTTACCTGAATTCTTATTATCTGATACATCATTTCTGGATTTCAACAAAAAATTACAAAGTATCTGAGGGGGCAAGAAAAAAGCATAGCCTGAAGAAAAAAAGTAAGCACCAGCTATGACAGATTTTCAAGTTATCAGACAGGGTATTTAAAATAAATATGATTGATATATTATAGATTCTAATGGGGAAAGTAGACAAGGTGCAAAAGCAGATGGGAGAGATGAAACAGAGAGATTAAAACTCTAAGAAAAAATAAAAAAGAAATGCTGTAAATAAAAAAACACAAATATAGACATGAAGAATACATTTGATGGACTCATCAGCAAACTGGACATGGTCAAGGAAAGAATCAGTGAGTTTGAAGATGTGTCAGTAGAAACTTCCCCAACTGAAATGCAAAGAACAAACAGAATAAAAACAAAAAACCCCAGAATATTCAAGAACTATGGCATAATTTCAAAAAGTGTTACATATCAGTAATTGAATACCAAAGGAGAAGATTAAATGGAGCTAAAGAAATATTTGAAGTAACAATGAAGAAGAATTGTCCAAAATTAATGACAGGCATCAAAACACAGATCCAGGAAGCTCAGAGAACATTGAACAGGATACATATTAAAAAATAATAATAAATAAATAAATCTAGGAACATCATATTCAACTGCAGAAAACCAATGACAAAGAAGGAAGAAAAAAGCCTTGAAGGAAGCCAGAGGGGAAAAAAACAACTTAATTGTAGAGAACAAGGATAAGAATTACGACAAACTTCTTCAGAAACTAGGCAAGCAACAGAGAATGGAATGGAACATTTAAAAATATTGAGAGGAAAAAAAAACAACTCACTCTTATCTGGATTAAATATTCATGAAAATAAGCAACCCCTAAAAAGAGAATGAAGAGAGTTAATTTAACCACAGAGAGGAGTCATTTCAAGTGACTTCAAAACATGGTAATTTGACCATACCTCTCTAAGACATGTATATCCTCAAGAGCATGAAGATTATAAAGAACCTTTATACGGTTATGAGATGTCGCATTGTTAGTAATAATATTGAAATTGTTATTCTGACACTATGACATATGTCTGTGTGTGGATGAAGCAAAATAAGTGTTAGGCTGATGCCATCAGGACCTAAGTTTTTAGTGTAAAGAGATACAAATATAAAATACAAAAGTTCTGTAAAAAACATCATAGTCTAAATTTGAATTGAACACACAATGTATTTCTCTTTAAAAAATATGTATTTCTGGGGCGCCTGGGTGGCGCAGTTGGTTAAGCGTCCGACTTCAGCCAGGTCACGATCTCGCGGTCCGTGAGTTCGAGCCCCGCGTCAGGCTCTGGGCTGATGGCTCAGAGCCTGGAGCCTGTTCCGATTCTGTGTCTCCCTCTCTCTCTGCCCCTCCCCCGTTCATGCTCTGTCTCTCTCTGTCCCAAAAATAAATAAACGTTGAAAAAAAAATGTATTTCTTTGCTCTTTCCACTAAAGTACTTAGAAGCAACAACCATAAATTTAGCAATAAATACTCCTAGAACCCAGATTATGGTCTCTGAAAAAAACACTTTCCAATAAAAGGAATCAGAAACTTATTTGGAAAGTAATTAATTCCAGGTTGGGGGGCAGGAAATTTAAAATGTGATCCTGGAACATCTTATTATACCAGCAAGAAAAAAATAAAAAAGATTGGGGTTGTGTCAGAAGGACTCAGAAGCTTGCATGATGGTCCCCGTCCCTCCAGTGGTCAAAGCGCAAACAATTTGAGCATCAAAAAATAAATAAATAAATAACTGTAATGGTTTTTAAAACAATAAATGGTTAAAATCCATGAGTTCATTATGATACTTAAAACATAATTTTTTTTTTCAAATCCTCATTGGCTACTTTTAAAGGAGGCCAAAAAACCAACTCATTCTTTTGACAACTGGTAAACACAGGAAAGAATTTTTCATCTCCTATAATTTGAACTTCAGTATAACTAAATCTTTGATGAAGGAAAGTATTTTTTAATAGAAATATTCCTACTTAAAAGCAGAAGGAACAATGGATTGTCTTAGTCAACTTGGGCTGCTAAAACCAAAATATCATAGTCTGGGTGGCATGAAAAATAAACACTGATTTCTCCCAGTTCTATAGGCTGGCGGTGCCAAGACCTCAGGTCCTGGTGAGAGCTTTCCTCCTGGTTTGCAGAAGGCCACTTTCTTGCTGTATCCTCACAGAGTAGAAAGAGAAAGCTAAGTTTTCTGGTTTCTTCTTATAAGGGCACTAATCCCACATAAGGACTCTATTGTGATCTCATCCAAACCTAATTATTCCCAAAGACCCACCTCCAAATACCATCACACTGAGGTTAGGGTTTAACAAGAATTTAGGGGTGGGGGGAACGCAAACATTCAGTCAACAGCACCCTCTAATGAAAGAGTGGATCTGGAAAAATTGAACTACTGTATGAGCCAGCAATTGCACTACTAGCTATTTATCCAAAGGATACAAATGCTGATTTGAAGAGACACATGCACCCCAATGTTTATAGCGGAGCTATCAACAATAGCCAAATTATGGAAAGAGCCCAAATGTCCATCAACTGCTGAATGGATAAAGAAGATGTGGTACATATATATAATGGAATATTACTCAGCAATCAGAAAGAATAAAATCTTGCCATTTGCAACAAGATGGATCGAACTAGAGGGTATTATGGTAAGCCAAATAAGTCAGGCAGACAAATATCATATGATTTCATTCATATGTGGAATTTAAAAAACACAACAGGTGAATATAGGGGAAGGGAAGGAAAAATAAGATAAAACAGAGGGAGGCAAACCATAAGAGACTCTTAAATACAGAGAACAAACTGAGGGTTGCTGGAGGAGAGGTGGGTGAGGGGATGGCTAAATGGATGATGGGCATTAAGGAGGGCACTTGTTGGGATAAGCACTGGGTTTTATATGTAAGTGATGAATCACTGGGTGCTACTCCTGAAAGCAATGCTAACTTGAATTTAAATAAATAAATTTTTAAAAAAGAAGAAAAGAAAGAGTGGATGTGAGAAATGATCATTAGTGGCTGCTCAGACCACTAGGTGAAAAGCTAATGGAGTACTAGACACAGGTGGATCAGGCGCAATGCTAGAACTACCGATCAATCCTTAACAGGATAAAAGTGAACCAACCATTATGTGCCTCAACATGAAAGAACAAACCACCACCTCTTATGAAATAGTTCTGCCAAAAAACTCAAACCTGAACCTGATTAAGCCTCTAGATCAGCACTATCCGACAGAAATACAATGTAAACCACACAGGTAATTTAAATTTTCTACTACCACGTCTAAAATGTAAAAATAAATACATGAAATTATTTAATGCCATATTTTAGTTATCCCAATATATAAAAGTATTATTATTGAAACATATCAATGTAAAAATTATTAATGTTTAACACCTTTTTTATGTGTTAAGTTTCTAAAAATCTGTTGTATATTTTACACTTGCATATCACATTTTGACTAGCCACACTTCAAGCAGTCAGTAGCTACATGGATGCTGAGTCAAACAAACCAACTGTAAAAATTACGAGATGATGGAGGAGATTTTAATACTGTCTAGGTATTTGGTTATAGTAAGGTACTATTAATTTTTAAGTGAAATAATAGTACTGTGTTTACATTTTTAAAGAGTCCTTATCTTTTATTTATTTTTAATGTTATTTATTTTGAGAAAGAGAGAGAGTGTGGTGTGTGTGAGTGGGGGAAGGGCAAAGAGAAGGGGACAGAGGATCCCAACCAGGCTCTTCGCTGACAGCGGGGAGCCTAATGTGAGGCTCAGATTCACGAACCGCAAGATCATGACCTGAACCGAAGCCAAACGTTCAACCGACTGGGCCATCCAGGTGCCCCTAGAGTCCTTATCTTTAAAGGTACATATTGGAAATATTTACAAATGAAACTATAAAATGTCAGAGATTTTCTTTAAAATAATCTAGGTGGGAGTAAGGGGAACAGATAAGAATAGAAAACACAAGACTGGCCATGAACTGACTGGCTACCACTAAAAAAAATGGCACCAGTTTGCTGTCTAATGTTACTGTCAAAGAATGGAGAGGGTCTTGTTTATTGAACTCACTGCAAAGGAGATACTGGAGATGGCTGAGCCTGATTAATACATCAATCACTTCTGACTCCAGGAGTGGTAGGACTGTGGCTGCAACACACCCCTAGCTCTGGAGCAGACACCCAATTGTTGGCCAGTCTCCCCTGTGTTCCCACTCTGTATCAATCCCCAGTTGCTGAAGGGGGCGGGGGGGGGGGTTAGACTGTAAGTCTAAATCTGCTCTATTCCATGAAAAAATGAAATTTCAACTGCTTTCTGGGAAAGAAACAAACGTTTCAAATCCAGCTTGAGCCAGTGTTTCTTCGAGAGAAGCCCACAGGAAACAGACCACCTAAAAGCTCCAGAGGAGGTTAAATCTCAGAGGGAGAACACTGGAATTGCTAGTGTCAGCTGGCTACCCCCTCATGGAGCATTACCTTCCTCCAGTGCTACACTTGGCAGGTTCTAGGTTTTGCTTTATCAAAAAAGGCAATGCTCTTTTGCTTTTGTATCACTTACCACTGCCCACCCTAGTCAGTCAGTAAATTGTGGTTAAGTGAGTCAGTGATAAATAATGGAAGGATAATCAGAGGCAACAGGGCGTTGTGGGAAAGAACATAGGCAAATCTGGGGGGAGCTCTCAGACCACTTAATTACTGACCTGGAATATTCCTCCCTTGGTAAACTCTATACATCCTTTTTAAGTTACCAAGTCAATTCTGCTCCCATAAGTAAATTTGCATTCATCAAACTACATGTTCTTATTTTGGTTCAGAAAACATGGTGAGAAAAATTTTCCCACTTTTATACCATGGTGCTTTGTATATCCCATCAGCAAAGTGATTACTGTACTGTTTTGCAATGAAGCATTTATTTTCTCCAGTAAGCTCTGATTTCAAAAGCAAAAAACCCTGACAGTTTCACCTTTGAGTCTCCACCATCTAGCCAATGTGGGATACATAAGCAGGCAATACAGGTTTGTGAAATGAATAGATCGTTCACCAACAAATATCACTGAGCATCTAAACAGGTTTAGACTATGAAATGACAACCTTTTTGCTTTTCTAATCTCCAAATGAACACTCCAAATGTGGCTACGTAGCTAGGATCTTTTTATGGACTTCAGAATCATACAAGGAAACCAGCAGTAATTATTTTGCAGTCACTTCAAACCCGTATACCCACATCCTTTTAAAAACCAGAATTACTTAGCTTGACCTTCTCATGAGACATGGATTTAAATACCTTTTGTTGTTTTCTAAAATTTGAAGCATATATACAGTGTTATCATTATGAGTACTCATTGATGTACTTTCTGGTCTGAGCTCCTTCCCATACTCGATTTCCAGATACTGCTCCAAAAAGGTTTTGAATAATTGCAGGGTCATTAGAAAAGGTCTCTATTCCCATGATTATCTTCTTAGACATCAAGAATAAATTACATTTTCAGAATTTTGTTAAAAAAAAATCTGGTGACATGGGTCCATAGAAACAGGTTTATTTTGTTTTAAAGATTTTATTTTTAGGCAATCTCTACACCCAATGTGGGGCTGAACTCACAACCCTGAGATCAAGAGTCACATGCTCCACTGACAGAGACAGCCAGGTGTCCCAAACACATTTAGTAAGAGTAGGCAGGTATATTGTCTTCATACCCATTGCAGGGGCTTACCCTGGGCCCACACACCAGTGAGGAGGGGGTGAGGGTAGAAATAATAGCACAGGTTTCAGAACTAGATATGCCTGAAATTAGAGTAATTTTAAGCAGTTATTTGACTGTTTCAGCCAAATATAAATAGGGAATCCCTCCAAATATAAAAGGGAATGATTATACTTTTTTGAGGGATTATGGATTTGTTGGGAGTCTTACCAGGGAGACCATGCAAACTGAATTAGTGGGAGTGACCCAGCCCACCAGCTCAGAGGCAAACTCACCTCACTGATTTGGTCCATAGTTATATTCCTTTGAGAACGAATAATAAACATCTCTAACATTTTGATTTATCTACTGATATTGTCATCTAGTGATTGTCCACATTCTCTCATCTCCTAAGACAGTTTTATAGTCTTCTTTTGTAGTTGGGATATGATTTGGTAGATTACTGAAAGATATTAATTTATTGCTATTATGATGCTTGTAGAGTTGGAGTTTCTGGTGGCGTTCTCTGGTCCTTTGTAATCTTTGTTGCTTTTGATATGTATACATATATATATTTTTTTTTTCATCCTTTCTCCCCTCAGAGAGTCCCCCTTAAAATTTCTTGCAGGGCTGGTTTAGTGGTCACAAACGCCTTTCATTTTTGTTTGGGAAACTTTATCTCTCCTTCTATTTTGAATGACAGCCTTGCTGGATAAAGAGTTCCTGGCTGCATATTTTTCTGATTCAGCACATTGAATATATCTGCCATTCCTTTCTGGCTTGCCAAGTTTCTTGTAGATAGGTCTGCTGCAAACCTGATCTGTCTTCCCTTGTAGGTTAGGGACTTTTTTTCCCTTGCTGCTTTCATGATTCTCTCCTTACCTGAGTATTTTGTGAATTTGACTATGATATGCCTTGTTGATGGTCGGTTTTTGTTGAATCTAATGGGGGTCCTCTGTACTTCCTGGATTTTGATGTCTGTGTCTTTCCCCAGGTTAGGAAAGTTTTCTGCTATGATTTGCTCACACAACCCTTCTACCCCTATTTCTCTCTTCCTCTTCTGGGACCCCTGTGATTCTGATGTTATTCCTTTATAATGAGTCACTGATTTCTCTAATTCTTAAATCGTGCTCTTTTGCTTTCATCTCCCTCTTTTTTTCTGCTCTATTATTCTCCATAAGATTGTCCTCTGTATCACTGATTCTCTGTTCTGCCTCATCTATCCTTGCTGCCACAGCATCCATCCATGATTGCAGCTCAGTTATAGCATTTTTAATTTCATTCTGACTAGTTTTTACTTCTTTTATCTCTGCAGAAAGGGATTCTAATCTATTTAGACTCCAGCTAGTATTCTATTATCGTGATTCTAAATTCTGGTTCAGACTCTTGCTTGTATCTGTGTTGGTTGAATCCCTGGCTCTCGTTGCTTCATGCTCTTTCTTTCTGGGAGAATTCCTTCCTTTTGTCATTTTGAAGGGAGAAAAGGAACTCATGAGGTAGAAAATTCAAAATAAAAAAATTCAAATTAAATATTAATATTAAAAAATTAAGCACACACACACACACACACACACACACACACACAAATAGAATAAATGATGCTAGATCCTAGGTGTGTTGGTTGGGTGTTTGAAAGTGGTTTGACAGATTAGAGAAAAAGGGGGGGGCGGAGAGGAATCATTTGAGAATTTGAAAAAATGAATACACTGAAATAGACTAAAAGGAGACTATGGGAGTAAAATAGAATTTGAAAAAATTTACAACAAAAGAATATAGCAGAAAAAAAATTAAAGAAAAATATTTTTAATAAAAATTAAAAATAAAAATGATTTTTTCTTTCTGTATTCAAGAAAAAAGAAACGAAAAAGAGAAAAAGAGAAAAGAAAAAAAGGAAATCGTTTGAAAATTGAAAAAGTGAATACACTGTAGTAGACTAAAATAAAATGATGGAAGTAAAATAGAATTTGAAAAAATTTACATAAAAGCAAAAACCATAGTAAAAAAATTAAGGAAAAATATTTTTAATAGAAATTGAAAGTAAAAATTAAGTTTTTCTTTTCTGCATTCAAGAAAAAGAAAAGAAACAAAAGAAAAAAGAAAAAAGAAAATCATTTGAAAATCTGAAAAGTGAATACACTGAAGTAGACTAAAATAAAATTATGAGTAAAACAGAATTTGAAAAATTTACACATAAGTAAAAAATATAGTAAAAATTAAATAAAAATATTTGTAATTAAAATTGAAAATAAAATGAATTTTTTCTCTTTCTGTATTAAAGAAGTGGAAAAAGAAAAAAAAGAAGAAAATTGAATAGATGGACCCGAACAGATTGAAATAGGACTGAAAATTACTTCATTTTCCCATAGAAGTCAGACTATGAAGTGCTTTATAGTCATAAACTAAGTAGACAGTGAGACTTGTGTTCTTGAAGAGCAAGGTTGGCCCAGTTGGGCAGGGCTCAGTGTAATAGCTCTGTTCTCCACTAGATGGCGCTGCTAGCTACTGGGGTGGAGTGTTGTGGCTCTCATAGGTGCGTATGCACATGTGCAGGAATGGTGAAAATGGCGTGACCCAGCTACCAAGTCTCTAGTATTGGAACTCTGTTCTCCCCGATCAGCAATTGCGCACCTGTCATCTGTCTTCAGCCTTCGTCCACTTCCTACTTTTTCACTGTCCATGACCAGGCCCCAGGCAGTACCTCTCTCTCGAGTTTTGTCTCAGATGCAGCTGTTTTCCCTGGCCCCTTACGTCTGAAGGACTGCGGCTTTGACCCCCTTCCACCCTTCTGTGGGAGGGTCTCACCGAGCAATGGCCAAATGAGCAATGGACGAATGTCGGCTGCACCCAGGAACGCTTGCTGGACCCTGCTGCTGCCGGTGCCCCGAGACTGCAGCCGGGTGCCAGCCCACCCCAGAAGTTTGCCAGATAGTGTAGCAGCAGCGTTTTAGGGATTATGGAAAATCACAACACACATCTGGCACCAGTCTTCACCCTTAATGACCTGTTCCAGCACCAGTGAATGTGGCCATTTTCTGGGGTCTGCTGGGACCAGGTGGCTTCAACAGTCTCTACCAAAT
This sequence comes from Lynx canadensis, assembly GCF_007474595.2. Classification (NCBI taxonomy): domain Eukaryota; kingdom Metazoa; phylum Chordata; class Mammalia; order Carnivora; family Felidae; genus Lynx; species Lynx canadensis. The sequence continues at coordinate 98,525,678 of NC_044311.2, forward strand.
GTCCTTCCAGCAGTGGAACCGCTTTTCCCTGTGTGGCCCAAGAACCTCCCAGACCCCACTCTGTTCCTGGGGATTCTCCCTTCCCACCAGAGCACCACCAGGTATCAAGCTGCAGAGTTGCAGACTTTGCGCTCCCCTTGTTTACAGTCTTAATGGAATTAAACCCTCTCCTTTCTCCTTTTTCCCTTTTTAGTTTAGTCCTTGTGGCTGTTTCCAATTTTCTACTTTCTCTCCAGCTGCTTTTGGGGAGAGGTGCTTTTCCCGTATTCTCCACCCCCCCCCCGCCACCCCATCTCTGTCCTCTCTCCGCCCGCAAAGCACCTCCCTTCCCACAGCTTCTCACTCCCCAAGTTCACCTCTCCATGCCGCGTACCTGCTGAATTCTGTGGTTCAGGTTGTGCATATTGTTGTGTTATCCTCAGATCAGTTTTCTAGGTGTGCAAGATGGTTTAGTGTTGGTCTGGCTGTATTTCATGGACGCGAGACACACAAAAAACTTCCATGCTGTTCCACCATCTTGACTTCTCCTCCCCTGATTTGGTAGATTACATGAGCAAAGTAAAGCTTTTTAATTCTGTAGAATACATGTAATTTGGAGTTTGCTCCTGGTCTGAAAGTTTCAGGAAGGCAGATGTTCTCTGTGGGATATTTGTCATTGAATCCCAAGTGTCAAGACAGCCTGAAACTTATTTAAAAGTGGATACTGACTGGATGTAAAAATGAATACTAGGTACTAAAAAGAATTAGGGTGAGGAAGATGTATGTGACTGAGCATATCCCTGGTGACAAAATATGGAAATCCTTGATCAGATGTTGGTTTTTATGTACTTTTTGGCTGGATTAAATTCCATAGACTATCAAGGACCCATGAGAAAAAGATAGGATTACCTGAGAGGATCCTGGGAGATGAGCACCATTGCTCACTCCTTCTCCTCTCCTGATACAAACCAGCAACCCATAAAAATCAGTGGGTCCTTTATAATTATGGGTTGGGCATAGGCAGAGAGGGCATAATACATTATGGCATAATAAATGGCATAATACATTAGAAAGGGCTTGAGACATCTTTGCCAACTTCCATGATGCCCATAGTCATATTATGTCAATGAAGTCTTTTAAAAATGTTATCTACGGGGCATCTGGGTGACTCAGTGGTTAAGCATCTGACTTCAGCTCAGGTCATGATCTCATGGTTTGTGGGTTTGAGCCCCACATTGGGCTCTGCACTGACAGTGCAAAGCCTGCTTAGGATTCTCTCTCCTTCTCTCTCTTTGCCCCTCCCCCCCATTCATGCTGGGTCTCTCTCTCTCAAAATAAACTTAAAAACAATAATAATATTCCTATAAAAATTTTCTAAAAAAGTATCTGCAAATAGAATAACCACTATGTTCAAGAATCACTGTTATCCCAGCAGCTAGGAAGCTATAGCTAGTGCCAGAGTGGTGAAATAATTTCTTCCAGGGTTCTCCAGAGAAGCAGAGCCAATAGGAGACAGACAGATAGATAGACAGACAGATAAATAGATAGGAGAGATTTATTACAGGAATTGGCTTACATGATTACAGAGACTGAGAAGTCCCAAGGTCTGATCTGCCATCCACAAGCAGGAAGCCCAGAGAAACTGAGGACCAGCGCTATCAGTTCTAATCCAAGTCTGAAGGCCTGAGGAGCATTGATCCATGAAAGATAGATGTCCCAGCTCAAGAAAGACAGTAAATGCATCCTTCCTCCATCTTTTCTATTTTATGCAGGCCCTCAACAGATTGGACTGAACTAGTGAGAGCATCTTCTTTATTTAGTCTACAGACTCAAATGTTAATTTCTTCCCCAAACACCTTCACAAACACGAGAAAAAACAATGTTTTACCAGCTTTCTAGGCATCCCTTAGCCTAGTCAACATATGAAATTAACCATCCTAAGCAAGTAGTATATGCTCCTAAGCATGTAGGAGCTGCTTTAGAGTACTCAGGATGAGTCAACGCAGAACAAGAGATAGGACATGGAAAAGGGCTGGGACTGAGAAAGAAAACCTAGGCTCTTGTTCCTGCCTTGCCTCTTATTTCCTGTTGGACTTTGGGTTAGTCACACTGTCTGGGCCTGGGTTCCACCTCTATAAAATAAGGGAGTTGAATAGATGATCTGTAACATTTCTTCTGGTTCTAAAATTATATTCTCCACGTCACCAAGAATTCTCTTTCTGAAAGGAGCAAGGCTAATTTTTCCCCCTTTCTACAATTTACATGTCCTTTTGCTTTTCATTTGTATGTAAATGTATGAGCCTTTGACCAAAACAAAATTACAATCTCTGGGTCACTCCTCAGTCCTCTCATCATTAAAATGCAGCTGTAGATTTCAGGGAACAAAAAAGGGAAAAGAAAACAGTTACTAAGTCATCCTGACTTACCAGTTCTGGAGTGCCAGGGAGTAATGATGGGGGTAGCCCAGAGGACAACCAAGAGAGGTGATCACAGGAGACATCAGCCTCTACCTACCTCTGGCCTTTGCTCTTGAAGTACAGCAGATGCTCTGTGTAAGAAAAGCGTAGTTTGGGGAGGTCAGGAAGCAAAATAGGAAATGCTGGGCTTCAGAGTCATAGTACACTGTTTAGATCCTGGATCTCCTGCTTTGTATGCTTGAGTAAGTCACTTAACCTCTCCGAGTCTCAGTTTCTTCTCTGTAAATGGGAAAATATCAACTTCAGAGGTCTGCCATAAGCAGTAAAGAAGGTGGTATGCTAAAGCACAGGAATCATTGAACAAATTGTAATGCAATGAGGGATAGGACAGGCACTACGTTAAAGACAGAGGAGCAGAAGGCATACTGCAGGCCTGTGGTGGGAAGAAAACTAGTCTCACTCTCCCCCTTTAATTATTTCAGTGGACACAACTGTTGTAAGCTGGGGCAAGGGTTGGGGATATTCCTTTGTGAGGAATTACCCTTCCCTCACAGAGCTCATAGTTGGGAGACGAGGCTTACAGGATTGAAGACCTGAGCAAACAAAACACCTGGAGCCCTGGTTGGTGATGCCTTTCTGAACAAGGAAAACCAGAATAGTTGCCCCTCCTCTTTCAATCCTGAGAGTCTAGGATTCTAGAACGGCAAGTTTTTATGGAAGATTTCGTTCTTAGGCTGGACCTTGAAGAATGGTACGATTAGGATATGACCATTGGGAAAAAGTGGGAGCCCACAGCAATTGGATAGGGTCTGATTATGACAGGCCTAGGAATTCATCAGCCAGCCCAGCCTTGCTCTGGAGGGCACTGGGGAGCCACTGATGGTTTTTAGTTAAAGAGTATCCCACAGAAGATAATATTTATGACAGCTTAGCCTAGTAGCAGTGAATGATATATGTAAAGGAGGAAGAAAGGAATGGGGGAGGACTGAAAGGGACATAGGGCAGGATGGATGGTAAATCAGCCTTGAATCACGCTGTTTAGCCAGTCATCAAGTCTTGTTGATCTCTCCCTTAAAATATCCCATCCCCATCCCTTCTATGAGTTCTATCATTCATCCAAGGAACAGGTTTCCAGATGGATTTGTTATGGAACCTGGTCTGGATCACCCAGCAGAAGAACCAAGTGGCACTCGGAGATCTTGGAAGGGAGGAGGTTTATTTCACACTGGTGGGCTCAGAGGAGATCACTCTCCACAGGTCTGATACCCAACCTCAAGCGTGGGGACAATTTACAGTCTGTTACTTCCACATTAGTAGTAATTTGGTGCGCGTGCACAGCAAGAGGGGTAGCAAGAAGAAACCGGTGGGGACTGGCATTCCCCTATCAGTCCTGTCGGCCATCTTATAACATAATTTTTCCCTATCATTCCCCTGCTTTGATGCCCCCTTAAATAGATATAGGCTGTATTAGAAGGCATCATCTTCATTTATTATGGGCTGGTCCTTTCCCTTAGTTCCTTGACTTTGGTTGTGACTATTCCCGACTGGTTTACAAAGTAACAACATTCTTCTCCAAGGAAGATGCAGGTGCCCCCTTTCTTGGCAGTGAGGAGGTCAAGTGCCCATCTGTTCTGGAGGGAAACTCCTGCCACGGAACTTATTTGGCTCAGCAAGGACAGTAGGGAGTAGTCCCACAGAAGAGCCTATGCCTCCTAAGCCAGTCCCTGTTCCCATGGCTATTCCTGCCCCTAGGAGGACAGGTAGCAACACCATTCATTTAGCCTGGGCCTTAGGGCTGAAGGTTTACAAATGGGGCCCAGACTTGATGCAACCAATACCAACAAAACATCCTACCCATAAGAGCAATGAGAGTGCAAACAGGAACCTCTCACTGTTTTCCCAGCTTCCTGGGGCAAGCTCTGCCAATCCGATGGCAAGGAGTAAGGACAGTCTATTTATTTTATAGGACTGGCGATTCTTCAAGCTTCTGCCATATATAGACCAGCCAGCTCCTGGGGTATGACTGGAGCAGGGCTGAAGATCCCAAGAATCTAGGACTCTCTGGAAGGTCGCTTGGAGCAGGTTTGTCGAACTTGGGTCAGACTTCCAAGTCTGGGGCTCCTCAGGATTGGTCCTCTTGACTCTGGAGTGGTGGACCCATGGAGTGATATCTGTAACCTTGAGGGCAGTAGGGGTAGTCAGAATAACGGTATAAGGCCCAGTCCACTGTGGTTTGAGAGGGTCTTTTTTTCCAATCTTTGACCCAGACCGAGTCCCCTGGTGGGGGGGGGGGGGGAGGTACAGGAGATCCTAATGAGATTGGGGCCCTCTCTATGGTATAACATTGTAACTCATTTATGGTGGCCCCTAAAGCTTGAAGTTGTTCTCTTATCCCCTATTTGGTGTAAGTTACCTGGGAGGCTCCCTAGACATGGAGGGGGCCTCCCATATATTAGTTCCTGGTGTGCAATGGACATGCAGGAGGGCCGGGGCAACAGGTCTGGCCACAGGAGGACTGTTTCCTGATAGAACTTGGCTAAGGTTCACTTGAGGGTGTGAATCATCCACTCTACTTTCCCTGAGCTTTGAGGCCAGTAAGCAGTCCGCTACAAATGCAGGCCCATTATCGCTGTGGATTGTGGCCAGTAAGCCAAATGGGGAGACAATTTCTTCTTTGAACTCCTGGGGGGGGGGGTCATGGCATGGATAAAGGAGAGAGCCATGTCTATACCTCCTTATCAGCTGCTATCTTGGCCGCTTTGTCTGTTAGATGATTCCCTCGTGCTGTAGGGTCATCTCCTTTCTGGTGTCCTTTGCAGTATAGAACTGCAACTTCTTTTGGAAGCCAGATGGCCTTGAGGAGCTTTAGTATTTCCTCCTTGTTTTTGATGGTCTTCCCCACGGCGGTGAAGATTTGTAGATTGCCCCGTGTATGTGTACCTCTTGTCCCGGTAGTGAAGGCACACTGCGAGTTGGTGTAGATCATTTGCCCTCACTGATGGTGAGGGCCCAGACTAGGGCATATAATTCAGCCTGCTGTGCTGACCATCCCACAGGTAGGGCATTGGCCTCTAGGACTTCATCTGTAGTTGTCACTGCATACCCTGCCTTTTGAACACCCTCTGTGATAAAACTGCTACCATCACTGAACAAGGTGAGGTCTGGGTTCTGTAGAGACTGGTCACGTAGATCTGAGTGACTTGCAAATACTTTATTGGTCACCTCAGAACAGTCATGGTCTGGTTTTCCTTTCTCAGAGGGTAGGAAAGTTGTGGGGTTCAGCATCTGCACTATTTTAAGAGTGACCCATGGATCTTGCAGAGGAGCCCCTGGTATTGTGGTAGCCAAGAGTTGGGGAGGAAGCGGTGTCCTTGAGTGTTTATGAGAGACACGACAGCATGAGGGAACTTGACATTTAGTTCTTGTCCCAGGGTGAGATTATCTGCCCCCTTAATGAGCAGAACTGTGGCCACTAAGGCATGGTGGCCACCCTGCTGCCACTGGGTTCAGCCTCTTCCACAGGTATGCTACTGGCTGTTGCCAAGGGCCAACGGTCTGTATGAGAACCCCGAGGGCAACCTTTTCCTTCTCATGCACAAAGAGATTAAAAAGGCTTTTTTATATTCAGCAGGCCAAGGGCTGGTGCCTGTCCCAAGGTGGCCTTTATCTCTAGGAAGGCGACTTCGGCCTCCTCTGTCCAGACAGGGGGTTCTCAATCCAGTCCTACCAAGAGATTATTCTTGTTATTTACAAGAGCCCAGGAATCCAGATTTGGCAGAATCCTGCAACCCCCAGGAATTCTCATAGCCCCCTCTTAGTTTGGGGCTGGGGTAAGGAGCTGATGACCTTCTTTCTCTCTGGCTCTAGTGCTTTTTTTATGAAACCTGATATCCTGAGTCTTGGCCCCCATGAGCCCACGGTCAAAATGAAAGTAGGGGGCCAAACTATGACTTTTATGTGAACTCAGGGGCCACACGGTATGGCATGAATTCCTCTACCTACCTGAGTGCCCTATCCCTCTCCTTGGCACCCAGGTTAAGGGCCTTTGTGCCCTCTGTACAATTCTCTTAGGTATTGCTGGCAAGGAGGAGGTCATCCACATACTGGAGAAGGGTGTAGCGTGTGGCCTCCCTTGGAAAGCCAGCAAAGTCTCTGGCCAGTATCTCCCCAAAGAGGGTAGGGGAGTTTTTATAAACCCCTATGGGAGGTGCGTCCAAGTCAGTTGCATCTGACGCCCCGTGTGTGGTTCGGTCCATTCAAAGGCAAACAAGGGTTGGCTCTGGGGGGCCAAGCGGAGGCAGAAGAAGGCATCCTTTAAGTAAACCAGCTGTCAGAGTCTGGATCTGGCTGAGAAGGGTGTACGGGTTTGGGAGAACTGGGTGCAAGGAGACAGTTACTTTGTTGATAGCTTGTATGTCTTGAACTGGTTGCTACCCTCCTCCTGGCTTCTTGACTGGCAAGAGCAGGGTGTTCTTGGATGCCTGCCCTTGCCTCTGGTGGGAGGGGGTATTGCCACTGTCTCTGTGATTGAGCCCCTGGGATTAACTTTACAATGACAGGGGCCTGGTTATGGGCAAGTCCAGGGGGATTGTCCTCAGCCCAGACAGTGGGGAAGGCAGCCCTGAATTCGGGCAGGCCACTCAGTTGGACCTGTGTGCAGAATAGCCTCCATTTTTTCTTTCTTGCTGTAATGATTGCCATTATGAGGGGGACTTATTCTTCTTGTCCAATTGGACATGACGCTGGTGCGTCCTGTTGGCTCAAAGGTTATTTGGGCCCCCAGCTTTGAGAGTACATCCCCGCCAAGGAGAGGGATAGGGCACTCAGGTAGGTAGAGGAATTCATGCCATACCATGTGGCCCCTGAGTTCACATAAAAGTCACAGTTTGGCCCCCTACTTTTATTTTGACCGTGGGCTCATGGGGGCCAAGAAGAAGTGAGCCTGGCCCCCCTCAATCTGAATCTATTCCTGCTAGGCCTATGAGGTCTTTTCTGCAGGGTTATTCTGCATATCGGCTGGGTTTCTGGGACTTTCCCAGTTGGGACATTCATTGTTTAAACGTTCTTTCTCCTTGCAGTAGGCGCACTGATCCCTTTCTAAGGAGGTTCTGGGCCATCCCCCTTTTGGTGGCTGGACCTTCCCCATCCTTTTGTCGTGGTTCTTTTGTGCCTCGGAATCAAACAGGGTGTAGCCTCTCATAATAATCCCTGGGGGATTCCCCTTGCTGCTGAGCATATTCATGGGCTTCTTAGGCCCTGCTCAGATACCCTGGAGGAGAGCTTCTTGGTACTGGCTGATGTGGACCAGCATCTGGAGAGCACTTGTGCCTGGCAGAGGGCACAATCTGGCTGTTGGTCTAGGGGAGAGAGGATCTGCCAAGTCTGGAGGTGGTGGGGAGACCGAAGGTGGCAGAGTTTTGGGAACTGGGGGGTTAGGTGCTGACAGTCTCAGGGGAACATATGGCAGGGGCAAGATTGGTCACCGGTGAGAATTTGTGGAGGTCAGGACTTCTGTTGACCTTCCTTGGGCTGCTTTGTCAAGGCGAGTAAGACCCTAGCCTGTCCCTGTTTGTTGCAGGTAAATCACACCCAAGGGAGAAGGGTTTGGGCAATCTCTAACCAGGAGTCATTATATGGGAACTTATCAGGGTGACTTGGTTCCCCGGTGACAACATGCTGGATGTGGTGAACCGTTGGGACATCTAAGGTTCTCTCAAAGGGCCATCCTACCCCAAAAGTGGGCCATTTCAACTCACATAGGGTACTTAACTTGCCGGGGGTCATCTTAATTCCATAATCTCCTGAAAACCCCTTTTTTGCTCTTTTCCCAACCCCATAATGTTCCCGTGAGACGGAGTTGCAAAGACAGAGGAGTAGGGGTGCCCCCTCTAATGAGGAGACCAGTTAGGTGCCCATCTGGCCATGTTCCCAAGTAACTTAGGTGACGCTTTGCAGTAGCGGTCTCAGCTTTATGACTTAGGATCAGAAACGATTCCAATTTTGCCATAAACTGTATGCCGTTCACCACAGAATCACAGACAGGCCCACTCAGACTCCCTGGGCTTTTGGGGACCTTAAGGGTACCTGCCCATGGAGCCACAGATTCAGTCCCAACTGGAGGACCAGGTTGCACTGCACATTCACTCACACATTCAGACCTGAGGTTAATACATTCCCTCCCTGGGAATCCCAACCTGTGAGACCTCTGAAAGGTCTACAGGAGGTGATCAGGCTCTCCTTCCACCCTGACGGGTGGGTCTGACCGGGTCAGGGGCCCTAGGCGTTACCGGTATCCGATGACAGGTCCAGGTCCTCACCTGCCAAGTCTCCTCGAGCCCAGCGGGAACGGCAGAGCGGGGCCAGCCTGAGGCGACGAAGTGGGAGAATGACGCATATCAGGCAGGGAGCACCTTCTCGGCTGCGATTCCTCGTTCCATCATCGCCTCACCATTTTCCCAAACCGGTGGCAACAACGGGCCAGCGCGGTTGGGTTTCCTGGTCAGGGAACCGAATCTTACGGAACCTGCTCTGGATCACCCGGCGGAAGAACCAAGCGGCACTTGGGCATCTTGGAAGGCAGGAGGTTTATTTCACATCGGTGGGTTCAGAGGAGATTGTTCTCCAGAGGTCTGAGCCCGGAGCCCCGGAGCGCAAGCATGGGGGACAATTTATAGTCTGTTACTTCCGCATTAGTAGTAATTTGGCGCGCATGTGCAACAAGCAAGGTAGGAAGAAGAACCCGGAAGGGGAGTCTTTGGGTGGGGACTGGAATTTCCCTACCAGTCCTGTCCGCCACTTTATCATTTTTCCCTACCAGACTGACTAGAAGACAGAGGCCACTGACAGAGGTAAGGAAATTGCAGTGGAGAACTAGTGTGGTTGATGAGAGAGAATAAATCTGTTTTTTGACACGTGGGATTTGTGGTAATAGCTGAATGTTTGAGTGGAAAAGTAAAGTTGAACTGACTTTTTCAACATGACTAGAAGCAACTTTTCTACTCAGACAACATGAAATTGGAGAGTCTAACCAAAATCAGACATAGGATAAAAAAAGAAAAAATCGAACATATTCTGTCACTCTCTTTTTTTCTCTTTTGATGTGTAAATTACTATGTGGGGAGAACTGAGGATATTTGCATAGCTTGTATTTTCTTCAGCATGGGGAATGATAAATGGAATTATGATGGAAATGTTATTGTTAAACCAAATGTTAAACCAAAATAAAAATAAGTAAGTAGGGAATGGGAAATGCTGGATTATGTGGGTAAATATTTTAACTTTTGGGGGCGTGATTTGAGAAACTCTTACATCTATTATGTCACTGGATCTTATGAATGGATTTATGGCTAACACAAATGATACTGGGATGTTGCTAGACAAAATTTTAACTATTTGGAAGGAAAACAGATCCTCAGAGGGGAAACCATTTTTCCATTCCATCCGTAAAAACTACAGGAAAACTTCACCAGACTACTCGGTTTATAACGTTCAGTCTGGAGGGCTAATCTGACCTAATTTCTTCATACAAGAAGCCTCCTAAAGACACTTGCCCTGTTTCTCAGTTATTGGAGGATCCCTCACCCCCTCACCTTCTGGGTTCTCTCCACTTACTTTTATCTCCTCCCTCTTGTGCCTTATTGCTAGCAGCTATAAAGCAGTAGTTATGAAAGGGTTAGGAAATTTTTATTTGAAACAGAGATGAGTGTGTGGTTTGGGAGGGAAGGGAAAAAGGACCAAACAAAAGGAAGTGACTCTAAGCTGTTAGGAAAGAGAAGACCATTAATAGCAACATCTTGATTTCATTAGGAGGCGAGCTGAAGCCATTCGAAACAGGCAGGGAACTAGGTGATAATAAGAGAAAATATGCTTCTCAGACAAAGGAGCAGACAGCAGGGGACAGCAGTTCAGGGAAGGAGGCGAACATCAGGGACAGTGTGCAGAGAGGACGTGCTAATCCCTCTGAATCATACCGGCAGAAGCACGGGTCGTTTGAACTCCTTGGCAACTTCAGCCTGGTCTCAAAGTGCATGGTGAGGAATGAGAACAAAAGAAAAGTTCACTGTGAGTTCCTCTTGTCAAAGCAGAGGAAATTGCTTTGAGGCCAGCACTAGGAGATGCTAATGGTACAAAGCGAACCCAGTAAAAGAAGGAAAAAAATGTGCCAGGTCACTGGGAGCCTGCCTAGCATAGAGAGACATAAAACCACCACTGATGAGACATTCAGCCTAGGTCCTACCACGCACTGCTGTGCAAGTCACTTCTAACCAGTGTTCAGCTGGCTACAATCCGAAGAGGATGCCTCAACAGCTACAAGAATATTCGTTCACTTGACAAACTGTAATTGCACCCTCACTGTGTTAGGACTATTGCTATTAATGCTGGAAGGTGCAATAGGAGCCCGTATGTCCCGGTCCCAGCCGGCTTTGTGAGTCAGAATCATTAGAAAGTAAGTTCTGGGCAATCACTGCTGACCCTGGAAGGCCACCACTCAGCAGAAAATACAGGATGATGTAGGAGAGCCAAAGTGGTAACTGGAAAGAAACATGTGTCTGTTTAAACTCCTTGAAAGACCGACTGACTGCTGGTCTTCGTTCTCCAGGGCTCACAGTTCTCATCCATAAAATTGGCTGAACAGGATGATGCTTTCTTTTCCCTTTGAGCAGATTTAGAATTGTGCTAGTTGTTCTCGGGGGATCCTGCCATGGAGTTGGGACAATGTGGGGATCTCTTAATCTGGGAATCTGTAATCAGCTGCCGGAGCTAGAAACCAGAGGTGCTTTTTCTGTATGTTTTGATGAGTCACTGAGAAATTTAAAAATGCTAAAGATGTCAAAGCTTTCCCTCCAGATTCTAAACCAGGGGCTGCAAACTCAGCACACCTAGGATTTGTTTGGCTAGCAGAATATTTTTTAAAAATGGAACCAGCATTTACAAATTGTGCGATTTCTGAAAATCCAGATTTGGGTCTTCGCTGAGACACTGGAAGATTTGACAGCAGTGGACCCACAGCAGCGATTGGTTAGAGGTGGGTAGCAGCTGTTCCAGTTTAGATGAAGCAAAGCACCTGCTCTCTGGTCTGACCATCTCTATCCCTCATTATGGTAACCATATAATTTGTCATCCAAACTAAGGCACTTTTGAGGGTAAAAGAGGGTGCCGTTGGTAATTATGCCTGGACGCAGAGACACAAAACAGGGCTATTATGGGCAACAAGGATGTATGGTTACCCTAATTTACGTTGTTTACAGTGGGTTCGATTTTTTTCCCCCACTGTTATTTGGGTCATGTGGTCACAAGTCAGGGACTCTCCCAAGAAAGAAGGGAGACAAAGGGTGTAAGTAAAATGAGGATGAGACCCAAACGCTGAAAAAAAGGGAAAGAAATGAAAAAGAATATTAAAATGAATGCCAATTACACAAAACCTTCAGGTAAAGGCAGAGCCTTGCTGGTGGCTGGCTCAGCATGTAAGTTTGACCTTCCCGGCTCCCTGCCCTCCATAGCACTGTCAGTTTTAATAAGCTGTAATCCCATAGCTACGAGCGAGACTAATCAAACTGCAGAGAGCAGCCTGTTTCTAATCAGGAAGGCACAGGATAATCATTTAACTCTGTGGTTTCTCAGTGAGCTCCAAGCTGCCTGGACAGAAAAAAAAAAAACAAAACCATCCTGGATAAGATAGTTGCTTACACACTCTAATCTTGACCTTTTGATGATCTTTGTTTGAAATTTTTATTAAAATGCTTTAATTACACAAGTATTTGGCTTAAAAAATATTTTAGAAGAATCTCTTCCCTTTATTCCCAGAGAATAACATATCGCTCCCCCAAGACATCTAGGACACCTCCGACTCCTATTGATTCCCCGAGTCCACTTGAACTGATCACAGACCTCAACGCTTTCAATGCCATTCAGGACGTGATTAGAGTCCCCAAACTGGGGGCTGAAGGAATTGGGGAACATGGAATGGCAACTCACGCTGAGCACCTACAGGTGCCAGCATGGGACTGTGGACTACATAGGCCGATATCGGCCATTCCCCATTGGAGGAGTGGGAGCCAGGGCTGGGCTGCAGTGAAGCTCCAGAAGCACCCCATACCTCAGGCCACACGGCCCTTCTATTCTCTCTTCCCTTCCCTTAGCCCCCTCAACCCAGGGGCAAGTCACAAGAAGCTATTTAGTGTAATGGTTAACCGCAGAGTTTTAGTCAGATGCCGCTGAAGTTGAACTTGGGAGCTGACTAGTGGTAGGCCCTTAGGCAAACTACTCAACCTTCCAGAAATGCCTGGTAGGCCCCCAGGCAGGCTACTCAACCTTCCTGAAACTTCGTTCTTAACAGATGAATAATAATATCAGCGCTTCACAGCCTCATTCTAAGGGTCAACAAGATATATATGGAAAGCACTTACAAAGGTACCTGGTACATTAAAAATGCTCCCTAGGTTGTGGTTATTATTATTTTTATTATGTGCTAGCATGGTCTTAAGGCCCCTAATTATATAATTTAAAGAGACAGGTACATTGTTGAATCTCCTTGGATTCTGCATTCAGCGTTAAGTGCCCTTAAAACAATGACTACACATGAAATAAATGTAGAAAAAAATCTTTTTTCCAGTGGAGAAAATCTCTAGTATCATGGAAATTTAATATTTTGTTCAATAGACTCACTACTATTTACAGAAAAGAAGACAGTATATTTTTTTAATTAAAAGTGTTTATTGGCTATTGACTTTAATAGACTTACATTAAAGGAAAGAAACATTTTTTTCAAATGTGCTAATAAGAAAAAGACCCAGAAAAATGAACAATGCTGGGGAGAATATTCAGTGTTTTGAACATAAATAAAACTCATAAATTTTATATGGATTCTGGGATATTTATTAATATTCCTCCAACAAAGGATTTGACATTGAACAGGAATACAAACATATGAATAAGTCTAATCTATTTCAAAGCAATCAGCTTTTTGAGAGCAGAAACTCTTTCATAAGTACCCTTGCCATTCATGGCAGAGAGATTATAGGAATGCTATGAACCTTCCTAAACCATTAATAAAAGAAAAACATATAGATACCCAACACATAAAAATATAGTAACCACATAATAATTAAACACAATGTTCAGTAATGCCCACTGAAATGAACAAATAGCAAAATATATTCTAATAATGTAAAACAAATATATTCCATGCTCCTATAAAAACAAAGGCATCTTTTTGGTTCTGTTGTTTTTACAAAAACTGTGTGTGTACACAAGTGTATATATATTCTTACAGAAAACATGACAAATATAGAAAAGCCTAAAGAAAATGAAAATTACCTGTCGCACCATCAACATGAATGTCACTCTTTTGGTGAGAGCAGAAAACTCATAGAATCAGAGATGCCCCAAGAAGATTTCACAGCCTCAGGATCTGATGCCAATTCACCAAGCACTTCAGAATTCACAGGCTAACCTCTTTCAAGGCTCGCAAACTTCTCTACTATTGCCCGATTCTAGCATTTTGCCCACTGCATTTTTCACCAGGCCAACAGTGATCAATAAACCAGGACACAAGAAGGCTGCCTCCAATCTAAAACTTTTTGCTCCCCAATCATTAGAGCTGGATGGAATTTTAGAAGGTCATGTGGTGCTATCCACCATACCTGTCCCTGTTTGTTCAGGAGGAAATAGGCAAGGGGAGGTTAAGTGATTTGCTCAGGTGTCACAGCTGAGTAGAAGTGAAACCCAATCTTGTAATTGCCAGGCCAGGGCTCCATCCAAGTGGGCACATAGTGAATGATGTGCAGTGATGGGGCTACACTTGTTATGTGCTTAGACTATTAATGAGCCCAGGGTAGACCATACTGGATCTGTATGACCAGACAAAAACATCTGGGCAAACTTTTCGGCTCATAACAGGCCACTGCATGGACATAGACAACGTGGTCAAATGAAAAGAGTGTATCCTCGGCCAACTGATCATAGGAGAAATGTGTGAGCCCCACATTCCATGAAGATGTGAGCCTGGTTAAGTCCCAAGAACCTTTTCTGACTGACTGCAGTACTGGAGCAGGTTGGAAGGCAGAAGTGTCCAAGAAGGCCCTGAGAATATAAGAATTAAAACTAGGAAGCTCTTAAATCAGCTAGATGCCTTTTACAGTCAACAGCCATATGTCTACAGAAGTCATGCTGCTCATGACCAATCATCTCCTTTCCAGCTCTAATCTAATTCAACGAACCCACACAATCTCATCAACCCCACTTCAAGGCTGTCCCTTCTCACCTAAAGCTTTCGTCTTTGACTAAACGAATCTCCATTGACTAAAAGAGTTAGCACTGAGGGGCGCCTGGATGGCTCAGTCAGTTAAGTGTCTGACTCTTGATTTTGGCTCAGGTCATGATCTCATAGTTGTGAGATCAAGCCCCGTATCAGGCTCTGCATTGAGCATGGAGCCTGCTTAAGATTCTCCCTCTCCCTCTGCCCCTGCCCCCACATGCGCAAACATGCGCTCTCTCTCTCTCTCTCTCTCAAAAAAAAAAAAAAAAAAGTTAGCATTGAAATATTAAAGGTCATGGTTTAATTCTTTCTGATCAGTTGGGGTCACTTAAGTCTTTATAAGAAATCTCCTTTCTCATGGAGGCAGAGTTTGATACAAACATTCCTTATTTGCGTACACCTTATTCTCAAATACAAATAATTAAAGCTAAGATTGTTTCTCCTTCTCTTCTTCCTGTGTGACAACAGTGGGGCGGTCTCAGTGTGAAAAGTCTGATTTGTGTATGCCAGGTCTCAAGACGCTTGCCTGCGGATGAGCTCTTTCAACTGTGCCAGTCTGTCACTTCTTAGTGCTTCCCGGATGGAGTGGAAAAAACCAAAATAGTGTTCAAAGTTGTGCATCATAAGCAGGACTCCAGCCAACAGCTCGTTGGTCACCAGCAGATGGTGGATGTACGCACGAGTATGATTCTTACAGCAGTAACAGGAACACCCTCTCACAAGTGGATCAAAGTCCTCCTGGTACCTGAGAAAGGAAGTTACAACAATATTCCAGTAAGTGAGGAATATAAGAAATCTGCTATCTATTCTGCTGGTATATAACCAATAGTTAATAACATCACTGGCAAATGTAGTGCCGGTCACCTGCTTAAGATGACAACGAAGTGAAAAGTTAACACAGAGCATGAGTCAGGAGACTCGGGAGTCTTCTTCTGACAGATATAACCTCCTGGACTGAGGCTTACACAGGAGCATCAGGAGAGTCACGTGATCACTCCCTCATGCCGAGCTTTGTCGGTCACACTGCAAAGGCACACAATGATAGCAAACACTGTTCTGATGAATGACACTTTTTTCCCACTTGCCACCAGAACTAGGACCCGAAGACACAATATGACCTTTCACTTGCATAGATTCCTGTGGTTTACAAAGCACTTTGACAAAGACTGTCTCACTTAATCTCTGCCCGTGGCGGGGGGGGGGGGGGGGGGGGGGGTCAAGAGGACGGGTTTGATGCTACCACACCTAGGTTTGATGCCTTGCTCGACTCACTCAGGCAAGTCATTTAACCTCCCTCTGTGTCTTTACTTTTTCATCTGTAATGGGAATAAGTGTAATAACAGTACCTACCTTAGAGACTTATTGCAAGAATTAAATGAGTTGATATAGCAAAGGATTTGGACACTGCTGGACACATACTAAGCACTACATGTGTCACTTTTTATCAGCTTTTAAGTTAAACAACTTGACCAAGGTCACAGAGTCAAGAGCAGTGCTAGGATCTGAACTTTAGGTCTAGTGCTGACAATAAGAAAACTGCAATTTCCAGTTAAATCTATAATGTAAGGGAATTTTAGTAGTAACCCATTTATATTACCCTAGCATTTTAAAAACAGCAATGAATCTCCTTGGCCATTTTCCAAGAAGTTAAATGTGGTAAACATCACCATTTCAGACCTACAATCAAGAAGCCCCTGTAGAATATAGATTAGACCTAGGATTTTCATATTCTTTCATAAATTTTCAAGTCTGTACTATTACTAGAAAGACATAAGTAAGTCTAAATCCCTAGAGTGTTCCTTTACATAAGACCAAAAACACGCCAGCACAGAAGTGAGAGTACCAAACTCACAGAAAACCCCCTCACTGGTTCACTAATAATTACCACTTTAGGCCAAATACAAAGTTACAAGATCTCTTAGTTCATTCTTTATAGAGGGAAATCTTTTATTAAGATTTATAATCTGTATATAACCAAGATGACCTAAGTTCCTTAGAATTTAAACACTTTGTTGTTTTTTATCTTGAAATCTTTATCTTGCTCTGTCATTATTTAAAGTAATTGGAAAGAGTAGAAGACACCAGACAATGTATTTGGCCTAATGTTTCTGACAGCTCTTCTAAAACAACAGTTATCTAGCCTCGGTTTTCTGACAAGACAAAGTACACAAATTCATCTGCAGAAAAAAAAGAGTTTTTCTGGAACTGAATTTGAGAAGGCCCAAATAATATCCAACTATAAATATTTTATGAAGTCATAAACTGAAAAGGGAACAGTTACATAAACTTTTAAAACAGACTGAAATTAAAAAGTCAGACATCAAAATCCAAACTTAAAAAAATTCCTTACTTTTTTTCCTTCAGATTAATTTCAAATGATGTAATTTCTTGGTTGCAACTGGTTGTTTTAATTTTCTTTGTTTGATCTGTGTATTTTATTTCTTCCTGTATCCCATTTTGTTGTGATACTAAAGGACAAATCAACAAAAAGTCTTGAATGAAAATCAGATAAAGAGTGGCCATTGGGAGATTTTTATTCTAGTTACTATTTTATGCCCTTTGACTCTGTAATTCCACTCATGAGAATTTATCCTAAGGAGATGACACAAGGAAAGTAGTAATATGGACCAAGATGATCACTGACATTCTCTAGATTATCAAAACTTGGAGATTCAACAATGTCTAAGCAAACTATGGTTACAAGTATGTAATATATAATCTTACTGTCAAGGAATGATTTTAAGAAAACAGGGAGTGTGTGTGTGTGTGTGTGTGTGTGTGTGTGTGTGTGTGTTTGGAGGGGGGTGGAAATCTTTTTTTTTTTTTTAATGTTTATTTATTTTTGAGAGACAGAGACAGAATGCAAGTGGGAGAGGGGCAGAGAGACAGGGAGACACAGAATCTGAAGCAGGCTCCAGGCTCCCAGCTGTCAGCACAGAGCCCGACACGGGGCTTGAACTCACCAGCTGTGAGATCATGACTTGAGCCGAAGTCGGAAACTCAACCGACTGAGCCACCCAGGAGCCCCTGGAAGCGGGTGGATGTGTGTGTGTTGGGAGTTATGTCTCATCAAAATGTACATGCAAATTGTGCTTTGTAACTGCCTATGTTCCAAATAGATTAAAAGTAGAATATAGTTTTAATTTATGTATTCTGTATGGAGTCCCTGGAAGGAACTCAGATTATCCAGAACTAAATTGGGACTTGAGTTGTTCCCCTGAACTCTTTAGAAAAGAATGTTCCTGGGGCGCCTGGGTGGCTCAGTCGGTTAAGCATCCGACTTCGGCTCAGGTCATGATCTCACAGTCCGTGAGTTTGAGCCCCGCATCGGGCTCTGTGCTGACAGCTCAGAGCCTGGAGCCTGTTTCAGATTCTGTGTCTCCCTCTCTCTCTGCCCCTCCCCTGTTCATGCTCTGTCTCTCTCTGTCTCAAAAATAAATAAACGTTAAAAAAAATTAAAAAAAGAAAAAAAAGAAAAAAAAAGAAAAGAATGTTCCTGGATTTATAAGAGAAACACCAGTTACTATGCAAAGAGCCAGCTGTCTTGAACAGGGGCAAGCAGAGAAGTATTACTGGGAAGGAGTAGTAACAAGTTCAGGGTTGGCCCAAGGAGAATAAACAGATAGCACTAAGAAGATAATTTTGTCCAGATCAAAGGAAAGAAAGAAGTGACCTCAGCATTGAGGCTGTTATAATTTTGCTGCCATGAATTTGTATGCTGATGTGGAAAACTGCAATAACACCCTGGCTTTTTGCAAAATTCTTGTCACTAGGGGGAACTATATTAGTTCCTATACAGGCAACTTACTCCTTTGCAATTGTCACTTTGTAATTGGCAAAAGACTTTAACTTACTATACACACACATACACAAATATGATTATTAATAATACTTTAATGGAAAATGTTCAAACTGTTTCAGTTTTCCTAATCATGAAGAAACACCTTTCTCTAGCCAAAAAGGAACTTGTGTGTTCCTGAGAATTCAGTATCGGGTTCTTTGTAGAGTTTTATATATTCATGGTACAGAATAACAGTTACCCATGTCTTTATGGAAATAATTAAGCTTGTAAATGAACATTTATAGAGTTTGTGGTATGCTTTTTCATCAGCATACATTATATTATGGTCAGTTTAAAGGACAGTAAAACTGACCTTCTATATATAAGAATTTGAGCAAACCAATTTGTTTCCAGAATAATCCAATTTCGGTTAATGGTTAGTTTGCTTTATAAAACTATAACATCTTCTGGATGAAATTTTAATAACTTCTGGGGAATAAAGTGAACCTTTAAGAAGTCTCTGGCCTGAGTTCAATGTAAGGCTGGTGGTGACGGAGGGGCTCAAAGGACAGCAGGAAGCGGGAAGGGAGAGCCCCTTGCGAAGGCCAGCGGGCAGACTGGGCATGCAACAGCCACCTGAGAAACTGGGACCCCAGCCCGACGCCCATAGCCCATATCCCAGTTCTTTTCCTACTGTCAGTTAAATGTCAGACTCTGGAACTGATTTTCTTGACTTCTAACTAAACAATAAAAAAAGATGGTGGTACTTCAAAGCAATATTAGCAGAGGAAAACAGCTTTCACATCTCTGTGAAAAACCCAAAAAAGCAAAAGTGACACTAGGATCAGATGGGGTAAGACTCTTCTGTATTTTGATAGCATGGCCTTGGCAAAAAGCAGACAAGAACTCTTTTGTGAAAAACTGAGTTAACTTTTAGTAAGCAGTTAAAAGGTTTTCTGTTCTTAGATTTTCATCACTATTCACTCTGAATGTTCTTTTTTCAAATTGTTAATAGAAAGTGTTTTGTTTTTCTTGGTTCTGCTCACTATAAAATCACTTCCAAATAATTGATGAGCTACAGGGATAGCACTAAGAACCGACCGGGTTTTGTGTGCCAACATGCCAGAGCGTATAGATAAGAAAGAAAAATGTAGTTTTATAAAAGGCTGATGTTACAGTATGCACATATCTCTGGCTTGTGACTCAAGCCAAAAATGAAGAGGAAATAGAAGATACTTGAGGCTATCACAGAGACTAACTTCAGAAAACCTACACGTCTCTTCAGGGTTCGGCTGGTAATCAAAGCTGAAAGTCAGGGCACATCCCCGCTCTGTCACTTGATAAGGGAAGAAACTCTCAAATAAGTCCACTCCTCTTTCAATACACTCGAGCACCTCATCTGGTCGGCTGACTCCACAGATGAGCCTGTGAAAACAACAGTAGGAACACTGACGTGAGGACAATGCCAGACTGTGTAGCAGGCAACAGATAATAAGGTGTGGTGGAAAGAATGCAGGACTTGGGCAGCAGAGGGACCTGGGCTCGAATCCCAGTTCTGCCCTTTATTTACTTACTGTGTGACTTTAGGGAGGTTTCTTAACCATTCTGGGTTTTTGTTTTCTAACTTTAAAAACAAAAGCATAATACATAGCTCACAGATGTGTTGCGAAGATTAAGGAGTTAACTGTAAAAACACACAGAGGAGTTTCGAGTCCCAAAGAGAAGTTCAATAAAGTTAGTTTCCTTCCCCCGCCAATTCCTTCTGAACAGCCTCCCTAGTCTTCAACTGAACTTTACAGTCTATCTATCCACTACACAGATTTTTTTTTAAGGGGGCAAAGCTATAGGTCAACTATACTTCACAATTTTTAAAAGATTAAAAAACAAAAAAAGTACAAAGCTGTGTGCTTTATTTCCCCCTCAAATACTTTCCATGTCTTAACTGTATTTTACCTATAGTTTCTTTTTTATAATTGGTTCAACAAAGACATTTTTATCTGTTGTATTCTTCATAGGTTCATTTACAAAGCAACTCTTGCTCTCAGAATTTGAACTCTGCCCACAGGATCTAAAACTCTATTTGGCTTTATTCTTCTTTGTATTTTCTCCATTAATAAAAAGTCTACATGGAATGAGGTGGTATTTTCAGAGGTAATGGGTAAGGCATTCTGGGAGGGTTAATCACACTCAACCAGGTTTTGCCACTAAAACAAGAAGGGGAGACACCCTGGATCAGGGTTGGCTGCTGGCTGCTTTTCTTAGTTTGTTTTTCTACCCACAGTCCCTTTTATGAACTGGCAGAGAAAAGCTAACAGACTCCCTGATTTCTAAGAGAAGTCCAAAAAAATCTTATGTAATATTAAACAACCAGAACATTTATATATATGACTACAGTTTCCTTCAACTAATGTTTTAGAACTCCTCTCCAACTAAAGACAGCATTTCTACACACATATAGGATGAAAAACAATCCCAGCACTCAAATCCAGTAACAGACATCTGTGAGCATTTAGCTCAAAGAAGTCTAGAAAATGACTGGAAATACTAGTGCTGGACTGCTATCTGCACCAGAACAAGATAATCACAGGAGGGGGAACAATGAACACAAGAGAACCAGGTTAAAACGATGGGGGAAGTTCTGGCTGCACTGGCAAAGGGTTGGTGGTTCTGGCTGTTCAACTCTGTGTTACAGGGCTGTATACATGTGTAAAAATTCATCACGCTGTCCATAAGATTCATACACTTTATTGCAAGTTATCCTGGGATTTTTTTAAAGTGGTAAAATTTACATATACTATATAGCATCCAACAGCCTGAGAGGTATAAAGCAGCATCCCATAATCAAACCTCTAAACATATGTGTAGGGAAAAAAGCATAAATATTCACACCACGTTGGACAAAAACTAGAGATTAAAAAGCAAAACAAAACAAAACAAAAAGAAAAATGGCAGTAGTATAATAAGAAAGACATCAGCTGTACTTAGAACCTTAGGATTTTTAGCTTTAAATCTTGTAGATCACCTCTCTACACCAGTACATACTGAATCCTGTTTATGGAAAGAACTAGTCCCATTAATGATGCCAGTACCCTTGATTTCAAAAAAAAATGACAGTTACTACATGCCTCAAATCTAAGAACTTCTTCCAGGTTCTTATTATTACAGCCCACCTTCGTTCTGCTAGGCACCCCCGATCTGTCCTCAACTTCCCTTGATTAAGGCCACAGTCCTATACGACTTTATTCCTGTCCCCAGGGGCCATGTTATAATGAAGAATATTTGCACTTGGCACAAAAATGAAGGGAAACAGTATAACACCTGCCCTCCCTTATGAGGATCAAATAAACTAGTTCACATGACAATTGTCCTTGTCTATATTCTGAAATCAAAGGCAGGACAGCTGTGATGGAAACTCTTCCCACAGTCAGCCTGAGCAGATTCAGCCCAGAAAAGGCATAATCAGTTCATCAAAAGACATGCCCATGTAGAGACTCGGCATAATACACAATCACCAGCACCCCTGCATTGAAGCCCACGAAACTTGGCCTGCGTCCTAACTGAACACTAGCCTGGGTTTGTCCTCCGGCAGCTCTGCAGTGACTGATGACAGCAAGTACAGTCTAGTTTCCAGGGTTGTGGGATTCCCTTGAAAGCCATCCAGAAGGAAGCCACCTACGGGCCGCTTGGCTGTCTCTCGTGCTGACCTCAGTCTCTCCTCCATCACATCTCCACCTTCAATCACACCAATGATGGTACTTTTCCGAAGGACCTACAGGAAGAAAAGACTGGATGCTTTAACTGTTTCCAGTAGTGGAAACCTTCGTTTAAAAGGACTATACATGGAAGACCAAGAGATAGAGGAGATCTCAGTGCAGTTGCTACAGCTGAAGCATGAAATGAGGATGATACTCCCTCCTCCCTGAGAATCTTCAGGGCTCCAAAAACCACAACTTGAAAGCCACCCAAATAAGTAAGAAAAGACTGAGTAGAAACTGAGGCAATAAGCACATATAGTCATGTTTGAGCTTAGATTAAATTAACACTGAGCAAGTACAATTTAGGTTACCTCCAAGTCTCTTAGAGATGACTTTAAGAACTTTATGGTTGGGGGGCACATGGTGAGTCAGTGGGTTAAGCGTCCGACTTCGGCTCAGGTCATGATCTCACAGTTCCTGGGTTCAACCCCGTGTTGGACTCTGTGCTGAAAGCTCAGAGCCTGGAGCCTGCTTCGGATTCTGTGTCTCCCTCTCTCTCTCTGCCCCTCCCCTACTCACACTCTGTCTGTCTCTCTCTCTCTCTCTCTCTCTCAAAAACAAACATTAAAAAAAGAAAAGAACTGTACGGTTGGGAACTAACTGTCCATTTGCGAAAAACTAAAAACTACTTTGCACACCATCTTCAAAAACACATCCCACAGAGCCCTATAATCTAAACATAAAAACAGAGTTATAGAAGTATCAGAAAGATATATCCAAGTTTTTATAATCTTAGGGTAAGAAAGGCCTACCTAAGCAAGCTAAAGCTTACCCAAAAAGGCTAACATATTTGAGTACAAAATCATCAAAACTTCTCTAGGGGCGCCTGGGTGGCGCAGTCGGTTAAGCGTCCGACTTCAGCCAGGTCACGATCTCGCGGTCCGGGAGTTCGAGCCCCGCGTCAGGCTCTGGGCTGATGGCTCGGAGCCTGGAGCCTGTTTCCGATTCTGTGTCTCCCTCTCTCTCTGCCCCTCCCCCGTTCATGCTCTGTCTCTCTCTGCCCCAAAAATAAAATAAAACGTTGAAAAAAAAAAAAAAATTAAAAAAAAAAAAAAAAAAAACTTCTCTAGTGAAGCACACTCTCAACAAAGGAGTTGAGAGGCAAAGGAGAACTCACTGCTTGTCGGAATAGATACCATACTATACTTATACCATAGAAAAGCCTCCAACAAACCTTCTAAGGAAATGACAACCCACAGACATCTGGGCAAATATGTGAATGTGAATAGGAACTTCTGAAAAATAAATGTGAATGCCCTGTACACATATGGAGAGCTAACTAAACCTCACCAGTAGGGAAATACAAATTGGCAACAATTAGGTACCGTTTTTGCCCATCACACTGACAAAATTGTTAAATGACAGATAGTGACACAGTGGAGGAAAAAGTGTTAGAGAAAGGACACATACTCTGATAACTAAAGAAGAGTAGAAATTAGTTCTGCTTTTTGGGAGGGCCAACTAAACAAAACTTGTCAAAATGTCGATGCTTTAATCCTATGTCCTAAAATTCCACTTATAAGAATCTCTCCTACGAGTATATTCATTCATAAGCACCAAGGTATATTCACAAAATGTTTAGAATAATGAAAAACTGGAAACAAGTATACATTAATAGAGTAAAGGCCTAAATAAATTATGATAAATTCATAGTGTCTTCCTACTCAGGTGTTTTAAAAAGAATGCAGTGGATATAGCAACATAGGCATTGACAAGAAATGAAATTCTGAGATACTGCTAAACAAAACAAGCACACTTCTGAGCATATGATCATATTCGTGCAATAAGAACCCCATATAGTCATGTATATATGTAAACACTATGTATATGCAACTAAAAAGTAAGGTTTGCATGGAAAAATGCAAATTGACAGTGGCTCTCTGGTAGAAGAGAGGAATGGGGAAGGAGCCTGGATTGCTGTGAAAAGGGAATTTCACTTCTCAGTTTAAGCAAGAGGGACACAAACAGAAGGAACACTTGGGCTGCTGTGTACAGAAATGAATTAAGAGTAAATATGGCTAAAGGATGGGTAGGAGGCAACTTTAATAATCCAGATGAAAGACCAAGAGGACCCAGACTAAAACAGTGGCAGTGGGTGAAGGGGAGGGGCAGGATCTGAAAACTCATCAGAAGGTACGATCCACAAACTTGACCAATTAGTTGCCCAAGGAGAGGGGGAAAAGTCTGGGATGACTCCTAGCTCCTGTTTTGGAAGTCCAGAGAGAGGATGAGAAGAGATAGAAAATTCTAGGAAAACAGTGGAGGGTGAGGCAAGATGATCATTCTGTTTTGTGCATTGTGAGTTTGAGGTATCAGCCGCTAAGTATACAGACCTAAAGTTTCAGACATGTGTGATACAAATGTGACTGCCTGGCTAGAACGACAGATGCCTGGCATGCTGCTGCCACTCCCCATGGCAGACATGGCTGACAGATAACTCTCTTCCTGCTGCACCCAGGCACAGCTCCAAGCACCTTGGGATGAAACCCATTTGCCATCCCTGGCCTAGGAAATATATGAAGAAAAGAATGCCAGCAACAGTATTTAAGTATTTAAGGGCATTCAGAATAACAGGATCCAGGGGCGCGTGGGTGGCTCAGTTGGTTAAGCATCCCACTTTAGCTCAGGTCATGATCTCACGGTTTGTGAGTTTGAGCCCCAGATTGGGCTCTGTGCCGACAGCTCAGAGCCTGAAGCCTGTTTTGGATTGTGTCTCCCTCTCTCTCTGTCCCTCCCCTGCTCATGCTCTCTCTCTCTCAAAAATAAATAAACATTAAAAAAAAAAAAGAGAGAGAGTAAGAGGATCCAGTGAGGAAAAGAGGTATGCAGACATACAAAGTAGGTAGTTACACAGGCCTGCCCCTTTCCATGACTGACACAGCCCTATCTGGAAAACCTCCTTTCATGGATGTAAGAAGCATAATCATATAACTTACTATCTAAAATGGAACATAGGTGCTCTCTCCTCCAGCCATCCAAGATGCTGGAAGGAGAGAAGCCTAAGGGGAAGAAGGTGGCTCTGGCCTCTGCTGTCATGAAGAAGCAGGAGGCCAAGAAGGTGGTCAATTCCCAGTCTCAGAAAAGGCCCAAGAACTTTGGCATCAAATAGGACATCCAGCCCAAAAGGGACCTCACCCACTTTGTCCAGTTGCAACTATATCCAGTTGCAGCGGCAAAGGGCTCTTCTCCATAAACGTCTAAAAGTACCTCCCACAATTAACCAGTCCACTCAGGACGTTGGTCTTGGATGGCCACACAGCTACTCAACGCCTAAGCTGGCCCACAAATACAGACCAGACAAAGCAAGAGAAGAAAGAGATTGTAGGCCTGGGCTAAGAAAGCTGCCAACATAGGGGATGTCCCCATTAAGAGGCCGCCCGTTCCTCAAGCTGGGGCTAATACTGTTACCACCTTGGTGGAAAACAAAATGGCTCAGCTGGTAGTGACTGCACATGATATGGGTCCCATTGAGCTGGTTGTCTTCCTGCCTGCAGTGGGTCCTAAGATGGGAGTTCCATACTGTATCATCAAGGGGAAGGCCAGGTGGGGCATCTGGTCCACAGGAAGACCTGCACCACTGTCCCTTCACACAGGTTAACTCAGAAGACAAAGGAGCTCTGGCTAAACTGCTGGAAGCCATCAGGACCAATTACAATGACAGATATGATGAGGTCCACCATCACTGGGGAGGCAACATCCTGGGTCCAAAGTCAGTGGTTTGCATTGCCAAGTTGGAAAAGGCAACGGCTAAAGAACTGGTCACCAAATTGGGCTAAGTGTGTGCTGTTGCTTTTCCTGTACATAATAGTACTAAAAAGTTCCCTTTCAAGAAAAAAATGGGACACATGTAAGAGTAATAACCATGTAATAATCATGTCAAGACAATAGCATGATTATAGGGATAGAAAGAGGGACCAACACACAGCAATAATGTGAAATGGTAAGGCTGACTAGCATGGAAGAGGGGCTTGAGGCTCATCCAGCTGTTCTAATAATCATGCTGTCACACTCCCTGTCCTCCTTTCTACTCATGGAAACATTACTCATCCTACAAGGATAATTACCGGCTCAAAACAATTGCTAGTGAGCAACGCTAACAATTAGGACCCACGGCAATGTCCCCACGCTGAATTCTTACTGCGGATACTGAGCGTTCTATTCAGAATGACAACTAAGGTCTCTTCTAATCATTTCATGTACACTAACGTTGGTAGCCAATTACATTTTTTATTGGTACACTTAAG
This sequence comes from Lynx canadensis, assembly GCF_007474595.2. NCBI lineage: Eukaryota > Metazoa > Chordata > Mammalia > Carnivora > Felidae > Lynx > Lynx canadensis. The sequence goes on from NC_044311.2 coordinate 98,552,110, forward strand.
ATAACAATGTTCTTCAGACTCAATGCGCTTTGCCACAGTGGGACCTAACCACTGCTCAGGATTCCTCCACATCAATGGTGTCAATGCTTGAATTCTCCCTTGTGGTCACACCTTCTCTTCTCCCACTAGCTCTGCTCTCTCCTAGTGAGCTTCATTCACTCTGCACCCAGGATCTCTTATTTCCTGCCACAGCTACATCCTCCCTATCCTGTCATACCCAGCTACCATCAGCAAGCATTTATTGAGGGCTTCCTTATGTCAGGCATTCTGCTACATGATGGAGATACAAAAATGATGCTCAGAAAATGAGTTTAAGGAGGTCACAATGTAATAAAGACAAACACATGAAGAAATCATTGCACTACAATATAAAATGAGCTATATAGTATGGCCACATACAAATTAAAGGGGTGGCAAAGGATGAACAGAACTCCCTGGAAGGGTCAGGGACAGCTTCCTAGAACAATGAATGTAATGGAATGAGCTGGATCTGGAAGCAAGAGAAGGAATACGACTGGAGATAAGAAAAAAAGAAACAGCCCAGAAGGAAGTCCATGTAGAGCGTCAGCAGAATGACACAGGGTAACACTGCTGGGAACTGCAAGTGACTGAGAAGGGCCAGAGTGCCAGCTGCAGCCAGTCCTGAGCTGGAGAAGTGGGCAGAGGCCAGGTAACAGCAGGCTGTCCCTGCCACATAAGCGCTGAATGGAAAGTCATTAAATTCTTTTCAGGAAGTTCTTATGGGCTCATATTCGTGTTTTATGAAGACTTCTCAGACAGCAGGGCTGAAGATGGATTGGATGGAAATGACACCAGAGACAGAGAGAATAATTAAAAGGTAACTGTCCACATAAGAGATGATGAGGTTATTCTGCCTCAAGGTGGTGATAAGAAGGATGGGGAGGAGGAGGCAGATCCTAGAAATCAAGAAGGATTCCTAGGAATCAAGAAGGAGTGGACAGTTGGATATTAAATTGGGTATTAAACCAAGCCTTGAAAGACTCAAATTTCTGGGCTGAGGACTTGGTGGCTGCTATAAACTGAGAAACAGAAGAAAAGAAGAGGTTTGAGGAGATCAGATACTGAGTTTGGTTACTTTGAGTTTGAGGTGCATGTGAGGGATATTCTAATACAACTCGGCTAAAGTCCACTTTATACAATTCTGAAGCTAAGCAGAGTGATCTTGATTATACATGCAATTTCAGAATTATTCAGCAATTAAAACTAAGGGAAAGCTGCCCAGGGAAAAAATCCAGAGTGGGGTGAAAAGGAGCCTAAGACAGAATCCTAGAGAGCAAGAATAGTTATGGTTCAGGAAAAGAAAACAGGAGAGTAAAAGAGACCAGGAAGTGAGAAGCAGAGAAGTGGGAGGAGGAGCAGAAAAGGAACCTAAGTAAGGGACAGTTTCAAACAGAAAGGAGTGGTGAGCGGTACAGCCTTACCTCTGACTCTTCCTGCAGCCGGAGACAATTATCCAGGAATAGAAGTGATCGATCAACAGACTTTCTGGCTCTTTTTATGGAAGTTCCTTCCTCACAAGATGCCTCTCCATCTGAGAGGCACTGGAACCAGTCTGGCTGAAGGGCCTGCTGAATTGTCATGAACTTGGAAGCAGTCATTTCGACTCGTCCCCCAACACCCCACACCGACACAGACTGTCAGGGAACAAAATAATGAGGAATGAGCAAGAGCAAAATGCAAATAAAAAGAATAATAATAAAATGGTAAAGCAATAGTAAATTTAATTCCTCTTTACAAATGGAGATATGGTGGCAATTCAATATCCTAGCTATGGTGAGTAGAAGAAGCTTCCTGCACCATTTTCCAATTCTCCAAGGACCTTATAGCTCTTAGAGAACCCTTCGGTGGCCACACAGCCAGCTTCTGAGCTAGCCCCAAGAATTCTTTGTTATATTTCTCTAGTCCAGTCTTCTATTCTCTGAGACCCCACCCCATGCATGCTGTTCCTAAATACACCACAGACTTCAATCTTTCTCTGTCTTTGATCACATTGTTCCTTTTGGCTGAAATGCCCTTCCCTTCTTCTCTGCCTGGTAAAATACTATGCATCCTTCCGGACAGAATTCAAATATCATCTACTGTATTGTGCTTCCCAAACCTATCTGGGCATAATCCATCACTCACTCTTCTAAGCTCTTACAGTAATTTGTACTTATTTCTTTCATAAGAAATACTTTTATAAGTACCTTATAAGTACTTTTATAAGTACTCTGGCTAGAATATCTCAATTCATGTTTGTACCCCAAAAGCCTAGTCTAGACCCTTACATATTATTGAAGGTTAGTAAGTATTTACTAGCTTGAGTTAGATACAGATAAAAAAAGTAAGTCAGATAATACATAAGCATCTCCATATAATGTTCTTTTTTTGGTTACTCCTTCCTCTACAGTATCTTTCTTCTTAGAAGAGATTGACAAGGACATAAATGGGGAAGCCACATACATCTTTTTATTCTGGCCTAAGGCTTAATTAAGAACACTATTTAGGGGCACCTGGGTGGCTCAGTTGGTTGAGCGTCCAACTTCAGCTCAGATCATGATCTCATGTTTCGTGAGTTTGAGCCTCGCATCGGGTTCTGTACTGACAGCTTGCTCAGAACCTGGAGTCTGCTTCAGGATCTGTGTCTCCCTCTCTCTCTGCCCCTCCCCTGCTCACACTCCATGTCTCTCCCTCTCTCTCAAAAATAAACATTTAAAAAACAAAACACTGTTTAAATCCTCTTTCCTTTACAAATGGGGTAGATAACAGAAGTAAAAATATCATCTTTTGGATTAAAATTACAAAATAAAGTTTAAAGCAGAAGAATAATTTAAAATACTTAGCCAAGATTAACAGATATTGTTGACATCAATAAAGTAGGTACAGGAAAAGTAATTGCATTTGTAAAGCAGCAGTATATACCGAGGCCTTGCCAGAATGTAGTCCTCAGAGACAAGACCAATGTGCCATGTCTCAGGTGAAAACTTGTAATGAAGTCCTTTTGATACTGTTCTTCACTAGCTAAAATCTCTGGCTGTGCACCCAGCTTTTTCAAATTCTGTTCTAAAAGCAAGCAGTATTACACTGAGACTCTACTATATATAGTTATACATGTGATAACACTCATCAGCAACTTCCCTAGCACTTCCTGAGGTTGTTAAAACTGCAAATAAAGCATGGCATAAAAAAATTATTGCTTTCTACCATCATAGCAATTTCTTTCTTTCTTTTTTTTTTTTTTGCCATGTACTTGACCTTCCTTCATCCCCCAATTTTTTGCAACAATGAAAATGCTGAGGATATATTCCTTACCTTAACCCCATCCACAGGCAGCCCTACTCTAATTCCTATAAACCACACCTCCCATTATATTCACAGACATAAGGAAAAGGTATAAAGGGGTCAGGAATGGGCTAGGAACCCAGACAGTGGGATCCAGCATTGGAGGGATACAATAGGCTGACTATCTGGGACAAAGCTGCAGCCTTGGAGGCCCTTCTGAGAACACACCTTGTTCGTTACATAACCGGCTGGGCAGGGGCTGACTGGATCATGCAGGGAACAGTACAAGAGTGATTCTGGCATGCCTGTATAGACATAGAAAAGAACTCTTGAAAGCACTTACATCAACAATTACACTGTGTTGTAACAGAGTGCAGCTTTATAAGTGTACTGCTGGATAAAGCAACTCTAAACATAGTAAACTGTTCATATCCGATCTTAGAATTATAAGAGGCCTGTCAACATGAATGAAAAAGTTACCTTTAAAACCTACTCATCTGAAAAAAGAATTAAAGGTTCATGTCGAATGACCAACGAGTTGCTACAAAAAAAGTACATCTTGAAGTATGAGATACAATAAGTGTTTAGGGCCACATTGACCCTACTTGATTTGTTTTGAAGAAAAATTTGATATCAAGTATGTTCATTCTAGGTACCATCCAAAGGAACTAGCTACTGGAAAGATAAAACAATATGGTCAAAAGGTAATCTCATTAATAAGCAAGCCATCCCACAACATGGGACCTTGAGGCAGAATTACAGGTAAGCTACAGGATATTGAAAATGGATCAAATTCTCAGTAAGTTTCATTGACTCAAGATGACAATTTCTTAGGTTGTTTACTCAAAAATATTGCCATTAAAAAAAATCCAAAAAAGTGCTTACTAAACCATATGTGCTTAAATTTCATATGCAACCCTGCATTTTACTAAAAAAAGGATTTTACTGAAAAAAGACCCAGAAAATAAAGCAAACTAAAAAATAAAAACAAAAACAAAAAACAACTCTGCAGCTCTCCACCTATTTCCATAATTTCAGTTAGTATGGTTATCCCTAGAAAGCTTATTTAGCTATTTTCACTCAATTATATATTTAATTACATATATAATACATATATATGTATGTACTTATACTATGTATTTATAATTGTATACTTTAAATCTGGTTTTAAAATTGGTTTCGGTCTAGAGGGGCCTCAGTGGCTCAGTCAGTTAAGTGTCTGACTTTGACTCAGATCATGATTCTCATGGTTCTTGAGTTTGAGCCCACGTTAGGCTCTGTGCTGACAGCTCAGAGCCTAGAACCTGCTTTGGATTCTGTGTCTCCCTCTCTCTCTGCCCCTCCCTGCTCATGCTTTGTCTGTCTCTGTCTCTCAAAAATAAATGTTAGTGGAGCCTGGGTGGCTCAGTTGGTTAAGTTTTGGACTTCAGCTCAGGTCATGATCTCACGGTCCATGGGTTTGAGTCCTACGTTGGGCTCTGTGCTGACAGCTCAGAGCCTGGAGCCTGCTTTGGATTCTATGTCTCCCTCTCTGCCGTTCCCCCACTCATGCTTTGTCTCCCTCCAACTCTCAAAAATTAATAAATGTTAAAAGAAATTTTCTTAATAAACGTTAAAGAAAAATTAAAATTGGTTTCAGTCCAAGGAAAACATTACATAAATTCCTCTAATGAAATACAAGGCCTTGTGACTACCACCAAGTTATCATGAAGTTTCCCTCAGAAGCAGAGGACTGAATAACCAATGGAAACAAAATTTTCATTCACTTATGTGAGTCTTAGATATTGGGAGAAAGCTTCAGGAGAAAGTTGTCTACAGAAGAATGGATTCTCAAGCTGGCACTGCTAAGCTTTCCTACAAACAAATGGACACATACATTTGCATATAAAATCCTATTTCTGGAACAAAAGATAATAAATATTAACATGAAAATATAGCTATAGGTAAACACTTGATCTTCTGCATTATGTTTTAGGCTCAAACATGCTAGACTGCTTTGAATCTTAGGTATGTCTCATGCAGCTTTTTACCTCCGGGTCTTTGCTCTGTGCCTGGTGTGTCTGCCCACACGTGTGTACTTCCACCACTGTGCCCACCTCCTGACCTGGGTAACTTCTACTTTTCCTGGACTCAGCTGAGATACCCCTTCATCCTCTTTCTCAAGAATCCTTTCTTGGGGCGCCTGGGTGGCGCAGTCGGTTAAGCGTCCGACTTCAGCCAGGTCACGATCTCGCGGTCCGTGAGTTTGAGCCCCGCGTCAGGCTCTGGGCTGATGGCTCAGAGCCTGGAGCCTGTTTCCGATTCTGTGTCTCCCTCTCTCTCTGCCCCTCCCCCGTTCATGCTCTGTCTCTCTCTGTCCCAAAAATAAATAGAAAGCGTTGAAAAAAAAAAAAAAATTAAAAAAAAAAAAAAAAAAAAGAATCCTTTCTTTAGTCCGACCTCCTTCCACACGTACCCCCTACAGCAAATTATGTGCTCCTCTCTCTGGGGTCTCACGGTACATGTACATATTCCTAATCCTGCAAATGCGGTCACTGTATCCTACTACAATTACCTATTAATCTTTATCCCAGACAGGCTCTGAGTTCCACTGGGGAAGCAACTGTTGCTATTCATCTTTGAATCCCCAATGTGTGGTTCTCAGATGCCCAGTAAGTGCTCATTAAATTAATGAATAAGTATCTGAATGAAAGATCAGTCAGCAGCACCTCCAAACTTCAAATTAATACATCACAAGACAAACACAAATAACAATTTTTACCTATGAACTTTCCAATTCCTTCCTTATATTCTGCCAAGACCTCATGGTGTTCTGCCCTATGAGCAAAACAGAAAAATACATAATGAATTGTTCTACAGATACTCTATGCAACAGCTGACAGTAAATGTACTCTTGAACAACAAAGCATGCCATTATTCAAGAGTCCCAACTCATTGGGCTGTGTTCATTAGCCAGAGCATAGATCTTCACTTTACAAGTGTTTCTGTGGGAACAGAAACTGCCAAAGATTAAGTGCTTCTAATACCCGGATTTCCTTCCTCCCCTATTATTAACACAATATTGCAGAGTTATTTCACCATATAGCATGTTCTTCAATGAAGGATAAAGTCAGTATGTACATTACATAAAATGATTTAACTCCATTAGTTTTGTTTTCATAAAATAGTACTAGCAAGTACATATGCAGATAAAGGGAAAAGTTTGAGGCTGGTACATGAAGACAGACTCTAGAGTCTAAGTTTAGTTCTTACCTAGCATTCCCTGCCTGTCACCTCTGGGAGTAATGGCAATGAAAGCCACCATACTGGCACGGTTGGATCAGAAGAATAGTGAAGCAGCTCTGGTATGTAGGTCTGGCCTGTGGCTTCCAGATTAGGGTCAGATAATGTATAATATTTGGTATCTCTGATTTCACTCTAAAAATCTACAAGTTTTTGTACATATAATCAAAAAAGTCTTCTCCCAAAAAACAAACAATCCAGGGAAGAATGGGCAGAAACATGAATAGACATTTTTCTAAAGAAGACATCCAAATGGCTAACAGACATATGAAAAGGTGCTCAACATTGCTCATCATCAAGGAAATACAAATCAAAACTACATTGAGATACGACCTCACACCAGTCAGAGTGGCTGAAATTAATAACTCAGGAAACTACAGATGTTGGCGAGGATGTGGAGAAAAGGGAACGCTCTTGCATTGTTGATGGGAATACAAACTGGTGCAGCTGCTCTGGAAAACAGTTTGGAGATTACTCAAAAAATTAAAGATTGAATTACCCTATGACCCAGCAATAGCACTATTAGGAATTTATCCAAAGGATACAGGAGTGCTGTAGGGGCACATGTACCCCAATGTTTATAGCAGCATTTTTAACAATAGCCAAATTATGTAGATCCCAAATGTTCATCAACTGATGAACAGATAAAGACAATGTGGTGTGTACACACACACACACACACACACACACACACACACACACAGGAATACTACGCGGCAATGAAAAAGAATGAAATCTTACCATTTATAACAACGTGGATGGAATTGGAGGGTATTATGCTAAATGAAATAAGTCAGTCAGGGAAAGACAAATATCATGTTTTACTCATATGTGGAAGTTGAGAAACTTAACAGAAGACCATGGGGGAAGGGAAGGAAAAAAAAAAATATATATATAGTTACAAACAGAGAGGGAGGCAAACCATAATAGACTTTTAAATATGGAGAACAAACTGAGGGTGGAACGGAGTGGGGGGTCAGGTATCAGGGGGCAGGGAAAATGGATGCTGGTGATTGAGAAGGGTACTTGTTGGGATGAGTACGGGGTGTTTTATGTAAGTGAAGAATCATGGGAATCTACTCCCAAAGCCAAGAGCACACCATATACACTGCATATTAGCTAACTTGACAATAAATTATATATTTATATAAAAGTCTTTTCTCTTTGCTGTACCTTATTAAGGTATCTAAGCTGCTGCCAGAGTTGATACTTAAATGATCAGATCTAACACTTACAGTGAGGACAGTGTAAGCTGAGCCATGGCAGGAACCCCGTGGATAGCATGCAGTGTCTGATGGGTCAGGTGTGGGGCAGAGCCGGTCTTGGTGTACAGAAGGCAGGCTGGAATGTCCATGGTGCGGTCTCCTGTTTTGCCCAGGTTTTTTATTTTTCCTAGGCGACAGCCATTAACTACCTTGGTAAGACTCAGCTTCATTCTGGGGGATTCCTCTAGGTCCTGATAAGAAAAGAACAGTACATTCAGGAGTTCCATGACATCTAAAGGCTAAGCATTTTACAAAGAAAGTAACCTACAAGATGATGAATGACAGCATATTTATTACTACTTCCAGCCTACAACTGTTTTAGATAGCAGGAAGAAAGAAATAGGAAAAGACCTGGACAGAATAAGATACCTTCTCCAAGTCTTAAAGCAAAATGATGACATCAACCATATTTAAATTCAGTCACGGAATTTTTGTCTGTGCTGAAGAAAAGCAAACAAACAGAAGGACAGGAGTAAAGACTAATCATGGAAATAGTGTGCACTCTTTCACCAAAGGCTAACTTTCAGCTTTTAAAATGTATATAGAGGAAGGCCACACTATGTAAGCCATACTGATTACTGATTTGATTCATTTTTTTCTTTTTCTAATTTGAGAGAGTGCTAAGCAACATAGCAATTTTTCCTAACATGTTGTTACATAAAGAAAGCAGGTTCCAGGGGCACTGAAGTGGCTCAGTCAGTTAAGTGTCAGACTCTTGATTTCAGCTCAGGTCATGATCTCACCGTTCATGGGATCAAGCTCTCTGTATTAGGCTCTAGGCTGACAGGGCAGAGTCTGCTCAGGATTTCCTCTCTCCCTCTCTCTCTGATCCTCCTCTACTTGTGCATGCATGCTCTCTCTCTCAAAATAAATAAACAAACACTAAAAAAAAAAAAAAAAAATGAAGAAGGCACATTCCAAATCAGCATCCTGGGGTTTATTAAACTACATGGAACAATATACATCAAAAGATAAACAGAGATAATCTCTGAGAGGTGAGATTATCTCCCAATTTGTTCTTATATTGTGTCCAAACAGAGGTGAGAAACCACGTGGAGCATACATGCAATTCATAAGCAATTTAGCACTACTTTCATCAGGGATTTGGTGACTAGTCCCTGGTCCTTTTGTGTGGCAAACCCTGGAGCCTGATCTTGTCCACACACTCAGCACAGATCCACCCTCAGGGTCAGGCTCAAACAAACTAATCTCAAAGACTAAACAACCAAATCAGAATGCACATAATTTAATCTGAGAACCAAAAACGAAAGAGGACCAGTTACTGCATTCATGACCTAAAGGGTACCACATGGAAAGCCAAATGCCACATGCATATATTACCTAGAATAGGAAGGGCAAGTAATGATTACATATATAAAGATAACTGAAAGGAAACCCACTGATTCTCTAAAATAACCAAACTCAGATTCTCCAAGGTTAGACACAGGGACTCTCCAAGAGGGAAGAAAACAGCTACATCTGGAAGCCCAGACTCCTGGCTTCCCAGACTTACCTTTCTCTCAGGGACCCCCTTGTCCTATCCTTGTGGAAAGAGACAATAAACATGTTCTAGGAGTCCCATCTTTTAATAGAAGAGCTTCAAATGTGACTAATCATCCACTCAATCCTGAAAACATTTTCTCTCATCTCCCCTTCCCACTCTCTCCTCAACTGAAGAAATAGCTTTCTTCATTCTTAGCCCAAAGTCTGCCATTAGGTCCTTGGGAGCTCTAGATGACATTGACCACCATGTTCTTAGATGCAGAGATGTGTTCTCCTGTGATACAATGCACAAAAGTTTATTCCCAATACTGTTGAATGTAAAATTCAAAATCCTCAGCTTATTATACTGAACACACTAGGTCAACTGGAGAGGAGTATCTACTTGGTTCTCTCCACCATGCAGGACTCTGATGCTATGTACTCACATTCTGCTATCTGGGGCTTCTTCAGAGTCCTATCCTCATGATCAAAAATCGACATGTCACCAAAGAAAAAAGTAAACAAGGAAAAGTAGACAGCTACATTTAAGAAAAAGTATTGTAACAGATAAACTGTTATTGTCAGTGATTCTCTGTATTGTGAGAATGGATACAAATATTAAGAATTCTAAAGAAAGCAGTAGAGAATGACCTTCAGCTGGAAATCAACATTTAAAAAAATAGCACACAACTTTGTCCAGAGCTAGAAGAAAAAGAACCACACCTTCCTTTTCACTGTTCAGTTTATGGTAATTTTTATAAGTGCATCCTTTTTCTAGGGGCTCAAATACAAAAAGTTTTTATTATGGAGTAATGTAAATACAAATACACACATATACATATTCATATATGTTTTTATTGTTTTTATTTTTTTTTAACGTTTATTTATTTTTGAGACAGAGAGAGACAGAGCATGAACAGGGGAGGGGCAGAGAGAGAGGGAGACACAGAATCTGAAATGGGCTCCAGGCTCTGAGCTGTCAGCACAGAGCCCGATGTGGGGTTTGAACTCATGGACCGTGAGATCATGACCTGAGCCAAAGTCGGACGCTTAATCGACTGAGCCACCCAGGCACGCCCATATATATGTTTTTAAAAAATGCTTTGGGAGGGATATAATCCACCAAACCAAGCAAATTTCTCAAGAAACAAACCAACAGACTCCAAAATATCAACTGCTTTTTATTTGCCTTCATCACCCTTTCCGTGTGGGTCACTCACTGTAGGAATCTTCTAAGATTTGTGGTGTGATGCTTTTCTAAATATACATTCACACTTCACTTCTACAGAGTTCCTGGGAAAGTCTTAAGGAAAAACCATTATCAAAACCATTTGGAAATGATTCACGGAAAAACCTTTATGGCTTTAAGGACAACTGACAAGCTGTCAATGGATCTGTGCCTTCACAAGGGCTAACAAAAATTCCCCACACCTCTGGCAGTACTATACCCGTCCTAATGCTTCCAGGGCCACGCATTCCCCACGCCACCCTCCACCGCTAGCATTCCTTCAGGAGAGAAGGGATTTCTAAATGTGTATTAGATGAATTTTCTACAGACTGTCATGGACAGATGACTGCAATACGCTTAGACAAGCTTAGGTGAGTACATATTTTTGTTAAAGAAAAATTGCATACATATTTATAAACACATATGTACACATACACTCTAAAATGTTTGTATATGCCTAGAAAAAATTCTGAAGGACTTCCAAACAATATGGTGCGCTGACTTGACTCAGAAAGACACACAGAAATGATAGGCTTTAAAATTCTAGAAAACAGTAACAGAAGATGAGACAGAGACTATTCAGAGGAAAAGTACCCTAAAATCCTTACACAATTTGGGAGGAGGGAAGAGATAATGAATAATGTAAAACTGTTAAGTATGTGTGTTAAAAAATTTTTAAGTAACCATTAAAAGATTAATGACAGAATGCATAATTTCTGAACTCACTGGGGAAGGATGGGAGATGATAAAGAAAAATTGGTTACTATAAATAAAAGGCAAAAAAGAGATGAGACCAAAAAGCTCATCAAAAATAGAAAACACAAAATAAGATGGTAGAAGTAAACCGAAGTATGTCAGGAATCACAATATAAGTTAACAATTTCACATAGTAACTTCAGTAAATAACATTTACTGGGCATACACTGTCCTTTACATATTAACCCTGATAAAATGTACCATCATATCAACCTCATAAGACAGATGTGATTATTAAATGCATTTTACACATGAGAAAACTGAAGGCTAACGGAGTCACCATTTGCAAAGTGGCGGAGCCAGTACTTAAATCACTGAAGTCTGGCTTTAGATGTTGTACTCTAACAGGCTGGTAACCTATTAGGAGTCCCATCTTGTCCATACTCATGTGCAATGTTCACACATTAACTGTAATGTTACGATACAATTTTATAGTCCTATTTTCCATTTTGCTATAGTGTTCTTATTATTGTCCTTGTTTTCCCTTCTCTTCCTTTATCCATTCTCCCAGCCTCTGCAACCTTTCTCCATACTCCTAAGAACATTTAAACGTACTCATAGATGGGAGTGGATGTTTTTTATAAAAAATGGAAATACACTACACTGTATGCATTTCTCTGCAATTTGCTTTTCTCTCAGGAGAAAATGGGTATCTTTCCTGAAGAAGAGACACAGAATTAACTTACTCTTTTAAATTTTTTTTCAACGTTTATTTATTTTTGGGACAGAGAGAGACAGAGCATGAACGGGGGAGGGGCAGAGAGAGAGGGAGACACAGAATCGGAAACAGGCTCCAGGCTCTGAGCCATCAGCCCAGAGCCTGACGCGGGGCTCGAACTCCCGGACCGCGAGATCGTGACCTGGCTGAAGTCGGACGCTTAACCGACTGCGCCACCCAGGCGCCCCAACTTACTCTTTTAAAATAACTACTTCATGATATTACATTTTGGATGTGACACAATTTATTCAACCATCACCCTTGTGATAGGCACTCAAGTTACAGAGCAGGCCCTATGATCTCTGCAAAAGTCTGAGGACACAGCTCCCCTAATCTCATTTCCACCATCTCTAATCTACTTTACATTATGTTTCCTGGCAAAGCGCTATGTTTATGTTGATTTTTCATCATTACAACGCTCCAGTGAGTTAGGTACTATCACTCCCAGTTTGCCGATGAGTTAATGAAGGGTCCGCGCTGTTTTAAACAGGTTGCCTGAGGTCAGCCACAAAGCAGGGTTCAAGCTCCCATTGTAAGCCCACCACCCTGCCTGTATGAGCCCATGTATCCTAGAGGGCAATGTCTCCGGGTACGTCTAAGTTCAATCAATAAGGATGGATTTTTCTTCACTCCATGCCTCCAGTGGCCTCAGACCTCGCGAAAGCCCTGAGCTCAAGGATTCGAGATCTTCCCAACCCTCCCAAGTACCCTGTGCCGTCCAGGAAACATTTCCGGCTGAGAACTTCATTCTTGAGCAGAGGGCAGTCGAAAGGAGGCCCTTTTCTCTCAGAGATGAAGTGAAGCTTACAGGATTTGGGAGAATCTGGATTTAGAGAAGCCAAGATCCATCAGAAGAGCCAGAAAAGGGAAGGAGAGACATGACAGAAGGACAACTACAGTTACTGCAACACAATCAGTGAGCCTCTGGGGGCGACGCGACTCAACCACCCGCAGTAGCCCCCATTCTTTCAGGGAAAGGGAGGACTTACGTGCACAACTCCCAACTTTTTTGGCCTTGAGACCCCTCAAACTCCTCGCAGTTCGTTACCACGTGTCCGGCTTGCAGGATTCTCGGACCCCTGAACCACCGCCTCCGATGTAGAGCCAATCAGGGAGCACTGCGTCATCACCGGGCGCCAGTAAAAGGCAAAGGTAATATTAAAGCGAGCTCCGGTGACTGTAAGGCCGCGGGACGGCTGCCGTTGCCATAGGTTACCGACCTAACTTGTTCCGTCTGCGCACAGCCTCCTGGGAGTGTTAGTTCGACGGCGCCCCACGCCTGCCTTCTTTGCGGGCGGAGGAACTACAACTCCCAGGGCGACCCGGAAGCAGCCTTGGCAACGGAGCGGTCTTTCCAGCTTTGCCTTGGTCCGGGCCTGAACCTGGAAAATGCTGCTGGCGCCCCAGGATATGTCCTCTTCAAGGAAGAGGACGGGGCCGAATCGCTGGAAACAATTTACCAGGAAGCCGAGTCCCAAGGTGATCCATCCCAATCGGGAGCTCTGGGGGGTGCGGGGACCGACCCCGTGGGCAGCCGAGCCGGGCTGCGCTTCCTCCTTCTTCCCCCAGGGGCATCCTTACTTGGCTCCCCCTTGCCTTGACTGCCCTGGAGCCAGCATTGCCCTGGGGAAGGGGGCCTATGAACTTTGGGGTCTAGGTACCTTTTGGCTTTGATGGGCAGTACCGTGAAAGAACTGTTTCCATCAAATGCTTTTCATAAACCGGAGAGGTCTGGTAGCTCCCATCCGGGTGAAGAGAATTCGCCAATTCCCTCGCCTCCCATTCCCACGCCCACAATTTTAGGGAAGTTCCCACACATTTCATTGTTTTAAAAAAAGGGGTTCCAATTTTAGATCTGTATTGGAAGGGGAAAGTCTTCACGTTAAGTCCTACGCCTAAGAGTCCTCCCCTTCTAATTTTACATAAATTATCAAAAATGAACTCAGGAATGCAAGTGAATATTGGACAGACCAATACTTGATTCACTTAAAAATTTCTGAATTCACCAACATTCAGAAAAATAATTCCTTTTTATATCTGTTACCTCCTTGGATGCATTAGCATCCAAAGACATGGATAACTGATAACCCCATTTTAAACTTGAAGCATACGCAAATGCCATGTGCAAAGTCACAGTCACACGGTGTGTGCCGTCCACAGACTACCTTTTTAACAGTCACAAAAATAAATGCTTTAAATGTGAGAGTACTAAAATGGAGTGGCTTCTCAGCTTTCAGCTCCTGAGCAGTTTCACCAGCTGTTTTCACCCTCAAGTTACACTTTCTTAAAAAAATATATTCTATAGACAACGTGACCTTTCTTAGGGCTCTAGGCAATTGAGCTTGCAGTTTATTTTAAATATACTAGCTAAATAATGCACCGGACATAGTCCACTTGGTGAATATCTTGACCAGAATACGGGAGGGTGGAGGTAGGAGCATTAGACTTGGAAAGAGTCTGCTCATATTGTAATGTAGTAGTTTCACAATAGATTGGATCTCAAATAGGTTATTGGTATAGACTTGATGATGAAAGGTAAAAATTTGGGTCAATTTCTTAAGACTCCAAAAAGGAAGGATTTTTGCTGCCAGTGCTCATTGTAAATGCCTGGAGGATAAAAACGTAAAAGCACGAGAGCTTCTTGAGGTTCAGTTGTTTGAATAGCATCAGCTCTTTGTTGTAGTGAAAAAGCCACTCAGTTGTCCATCTGCATTGATTAGTTATCTTGAGGTGCTGTGAAGGTGACGTATTATGTGAGAGAGTATTATACCTTTCCTTCTTCTGTGTGACAGTATGTTAGTTGAAATATTCCCTTCTTTATTTAAAGACCCACCTGAATTATTAGCAAAGCAAATACTTACCTCTATTTGTTAAGTGACTATTAGAGGGAATTCTACAAGCTTCTAAGAGTTACAGAGAGTGAAGAAAGGAAGTGTCTTACTGGTCTGGTTTCTAATTTCATATTGATATCTGACTGACATGGGTAAAAATATTTGTGATCTTTACTTCATTTTCAGCTTTGTAAAACAGTAGAAGATTGCTTATCCCTCATGATATGCACCGCCTCCCCTCCCTAGTTCTTTTTGGACCAAATAATATTCCTGCTGTAGGTAAGATAGGAAAGCCCCTGGCTACAGGTCATTCTTGAAAAGAGGGGCCCAGGGAAAGGGGCATACCCTTCTCCAAGCAGATTTGCTTTCATGATATTTGAATGATTTGGCTCATGAATTGGCGCTTGTTTGGGTTTTTATAAGGAATATCATATCTATCATTCCTCTATTTTGGTTCTGGAGAGCTTTAAAAAAAAAAAAAATACTGACACCTGGGGCCTATTCCAGACCAATTAAATCAGAATCTCCAGGTGGGCCTAGGCAGGAGACAAAAACAGAAGATGTCCCAGAGAAGGCTCCGTGTTTTTTCCTCTGACCATCTCTGTGTTCTTTTCTTGCTTAACTTGCTAATGAAATGCCTTGAGGAAAGAAAAAGGACACTTTTCCATATGCTTTAGTCAGAAGGATAGATTAAAAAGGCAAAGTTGATAAAGGTATTGCTGTGTATTAATATTCTGTATATATTATCTACAGCCTGCCTTTGACCCTGACAATGTGGAGCACTGGATTAAGGTAAGGATATTGCACAGTTAAGATAGGAAGAGAGTTAAGAGTCGGACATAATCAGATGGAAAGGAATACTAATCTCCATTTTGCAGTTTTTATTCTCATGTTAACTACGTTGCCTTAGTTGTGTTTTTTTAAAAATTTTTTTAATGTTTTTATTTATTTTTGAAGGAGAGAGAGATAGAGCATGAGTGGGGGAGGAGCAGAGAGAGAGGGAGACACAGAATTCAAAGCGGGCTCCAGGCTTTAAGCTGTCAGCACAGAGCCTGATGTAGGGCCCAAACTCACAAGCCGTGAGATCACAACCTGAGCCAAAGTCGGATGCTTAACTGACTGAGCCACCCAGGCACCCCTGTTGCTTTAGTTTTATATTCTTTAGTATTTTTTTTCATTCTGTTGCTTCTCATGAAAGTGTGAATGACGAGAAAATGAATATAGACATACTCTTTCAAATGCTGTGAGGATCACGTGAAGAAGATTAAAGGAGCAGGAGAGGAGAAGCTGTAAGAGAGGATGTGGCAGCCTTCCTAAGATATTGGAAAGACTGTCCTGTAGTTACACTGACCTATGGGACCAATGCATTAGGTGAAAGCTATGCATGCATCATAAGAATTTTCTAATGACTGGAGGGATCCAAACATGGAGAGGGCATTCTCCTAAAGAGATGTTTTCTTTTTTGTTTTTTAATGTTTATTTATTTTTGAGAGAGGGACAGAGACAGAGCATGAGCAGGGGAGGGGCAGAGAGGGAGACACAGAATCCAAAGCAGGCTCCAGGCTCCCAGCTGTCAGCACAGAGTCCAACATGGGGCTCGAACCCACGAACCGGGAGATCATGACCTGAGCAAAAGTCGGAGGCTCAACCGACTGAGACACCCAGGCACCCCAAAGAGATGTATTTTCTATCAATGGAGGTATTCAAGTGGATTCTGAAAGGCCACTTGATGTTAGACTAATGAAGAATATGTTTGAGCATTCTATGATGAGGGGATTGAATTAGGTAACTTTCTGAGCGTTCTTCCAGGCCTGAAATGTATATTTTTGAATGCAAGTACCATTTAAGTTGAAAGTACCATTAAACTACTTCAGGTGCCTGCCTCTGAGTGTCAGCTTGGCAACTTGCCATACTCAATTCATTTGTGCAGCATATGTTTCAAAGTCATGCAGCATTTTCCTGGGAAAATATCATTCTGCCTGTTAGTATTTTGAAGAGCTATTACTTACCTAAATTGACAGGCATTATGAGCACCAGGCCAGATGGAACCTAGGCTAGATGTAATCAATGTTATTCATCCAGACAGTATTTATGAAGTGCCTTCTAGATACCAGTGCACTCTGTTGGACACTGAAGATAAAATAGTGCTTGGGGCAGGTACTCTCTGCCTTCCTAGAGTTAATAGTCCAGCAGGGGTTAAACAACTTACTTAAAACTGTTGGGAGAATTAAAGATGTAATAGAACCATGTGGTGGGGGACACTAATATATATGGGCCAGAGAAGGCCTGCTGGCTCCTGCGGAAGGTCTGACTTAGAAGACAGCTAAAATGGACCTGCCATTGTGGAGGCTAGCCTCTGGGAAGCCCACTCCTCAGCCTCATACTAGGCTTACTTAGTTTACATGTCAGTGCTGAGAGTTCAGTGCCAGACCCCTGCAGGGCTTAGTTGCACATTTAGTTACCGTCTCCTCCAGAGGGGAAGATTTAAGTGACACAGAAGGATAAAATTGTGCTCTGACTTTCTACACCATTTTCCTCTTTTATGCGGTTGACAGCTTCATCAGTTAGATCTTTTATCATTCTTCTAAAACTTGTGCAGTAGCTCTGTCTCAGTTATGCCCTCAAATCTTCCATCTCAGGAAAACCCCCCAGTAAGTCCTTACTTGACCCCGCATTCCATTCTGATTGTGGTACATCTTGTTGTTACCTAGTGTCTTTGGGTGTATAGCCTAGACTCCCTGCCCTTTCATTTTTATTATCCTCTGGTGTCTACAGTAATTTCCCTCCCTGTTTCTGTTTCTTACCACAGAAATGGTTCTTATAAATGACTTCCTGATCAATCCTCTGTTATCTTCTTCATTCTCAAACTTTGTAAGATTTGTTTGATACAGTTATCACTTTTTTTATTCTAGAAATCCTCTCCTTATCTTTTTGTAACAGTCTTCTCTTGCTTCTCCTATTATTTTTCTGTTCATTCCTGTCTTCTTCTCTAATTTTGTTCCCTACTGTATCCCAACTCTGGATGTACCCTAAAGAGTTACAACCTCCGGACCTAAGACTTCAAATCCCCTTAAGTGGACCACCATCTCAAAATCAGCTTAGACCTTGTTACGTAGAAGAAGGGGGAAGAGGTATCTGGAAAGGGTGTGGAGCATAGTGAAGTTTGAGAAAGGGCTTTCTTCAGAACAGAAAAGATCACCAGGCAGCACTGGGGACTTGGCTAAAGCAGGTAACTAAAATCTTATGTGATACCAAAAATTGACAGATCAGATTGATCCAGACTTAAAAATTCTCATTGGAGAGACAAAGATACAAGAGATTTGAGGCTTATGTAAGACAGTAGCTGAATACCCATGCAGAGTAGGAAGGAGAGGACCTTTTAAAGGACTCCTAAGTTGGGAGGAGAAGACATATAGTGACTAAGGACTTGTTTAGGTGCAACACCAATCTAGTGGAGGAGGGGGAGCAAAAGAGGCCAATGGACAGGAGGCTGATGAGGGGAAAGGGGTTATCAGCTTTGGGGCTGAACAGTGGAAAATTCTGCGTGATGTAGTGCAGGATGACCATGTCGGTAGGTTGCTGAAGTACAGTTGAGGGGAAGGCCATTGGAATAGAGATCAAGCAAACCCTGAGGCTGAAATGTTGGTGAGTCTTCCTCAGAGATGTTGAAGTCACTTAGAATCAGGCAGATGCTTGAGTAGAACTGTGAGTTCTAGGGGAGCTCACCCAAAATGCCAACAGTTCACTATGATTTATAATTTATCCTCATCCTGATTTGATACACTGACTCATCTTTTTACTACTGTGCATTCTGTTACTTTGATACTTAAGCTTTCTAAACATTTTCATTGATTCTCTATTCTTGAACCTTCAGTGATTCTGCACGCCATTCAATGAAACTCTGTAAATTCTAGATGGGTGTTTAAGTCTCTCTGTCAATGTACCTGTAATATCAGTCAACCTGTAACAGCCCCTTTGCTGATACTCTGTGTGACTCCTGTCAGGCTGGTCTCCTTCCCATCTATCTTACCTTCACTTTGACTTACACCGATCTCCCCCCCCCCCCCAGCCTGGAATATCATTCCTCTCTGGTGTGTGTGGGGGGGGGGGGGGGTCAATCCAGATCCTTCCCTTAAAGCTCAGCTTGAGATGCACCTCTCAGTGAATAGCTTCCCCTCACTCACTTCAACCACCTAATCCCATTTTATCTAATACTTTTTCTTTGGAATTATTTTGGCATTCATACACAACAGAAACAGCATCAAGCATTTGCTTATATACAGAGTGATGAAAAAAGAATTGGGCAGTTTAAAAAATATCTTACTCCTGAAACTATTATATATAAACATGCAGTTTGTACTTGAGGGTATATTAAGAACCTTGTGCTTGTACCTCCCAACGTTGAGGAAATTGGAGTCCATTGTAGCTGTTGTTTCTGCCATTGGGTGGACAATGGGATTGATGTGTGCTGTGGGACATGAGGAGCTCATATTGAGCATTTATAAGATCATGGGAATAATTGAGATAGTTCCTTTACAAATTATATACTTTCATGTAACATAATTACTGAGTAACTTTACTATTCAAGTAACTCTGTTCAGGTTTTCAGGTTTTCTATGTAATCACCCTGTGTTACTTTAGAACTATGAGTTTTTTCTTGCACACATGGCATATGAAACAATAAATAGATAGGTAGGTAGATGAAAGTGAACTCTCTGAAAAGTCACTTTTAGTTTTGTTTTCCCCTTAATGTCCACTAAGGTAGTAGGAACAAAGCTCGCCTTCAATCCTTCAACCAACTTACTTAAAGAATAAGTTGTTAAGTTGACACTGTTTGTTTTAATGAAATATAACTTAAGATAAACCTCTTCCATTTCTCACATATTTATTTTGAAAGAAATGGTAAAGATGTAATATTTTAAACAAGGAATACAGACAACTTCTAATCCTTAGTATCATCTATTTTTTCCCCAAATTTTCATTTTAAGTGATATCCCAAACACTTGCTTTGTCAGAGCTGAGCAGACATTTCTCTTTACTCCCTTCCTTGTAAGTTATCGGTCTGTGCCCTTCTTTAGTACCCAAATCAGTCTTCCCTATCTCTAAGTTCTCTACCTCCTTTGATAAGAATCTGTACAAATTCTAAATCAGTCTTCCCCATCTCCAAGTTCTCTACCTCCTTTGATAAGAATCTGTACAAATTCTAACTCACATGAGATGACATACCATACAGAGTTCTTTCTTTCATTCATAGCCTGAGGAACTGAGTCTATGATCTGGGTTTGTTTACTTTTTGTTTGTGAATGTTGGTTTAAAAACTGAAAGTTGATCTATTTTATTTGCACATTATTTACATATATATATATATATATATATATATATATATATATAACATATACACACCTACAGAATATGTGAAATTCATCATGCTGTCTTAGAATGTTAAAACCTTAAAGGGAAGGACTATATGCCCAGCGAATTGTGACCATCTACTGAATGGCATATTGACCATCATAAATTTGGGCACATCAGAGACCAAGAAATAATGTGGGAAACAGATCTCTCCCGAGCGACCTCATAATGAGTGAATGATATTTTCTTTATTTTAACCCTGATTAGATCGTGTTTTCTTCTGATTCCTATCTTTTCCTGTGTGTTCTATTTTCCACATCTTTTTCAAATTACCTTTGGCTTTTCAGTTTTATTCCTCTGTTTCTAATTCAAACTTAATATATGAAATCCTCGAGAATTTAAAAGGTAAAGTCCCTGGCAAATTTTGGCAGAGGTACTACCAGTTTTTCCATGAAGAGCAAGAGGAAAAATCATTTCCAAAATAGATCAGGCAACAATATAAACTTTGGGAAAGTTTAGCTTTTTAAAATAAATCCTGCATGTATTCCTTTTTTCAGCAAACATTTATGGGGCATCTGTTATGTGTACTGGGGGATTCATGCATGAAAAGGACAAAAATGTCTGCTCACATTCTACTTAGGGGAGACAATAAATGGTAAAATATAAGGTCATAAGTGCTACAGAGAAAGAGCAGAGAAGGAGAATAGGGAGAGCCACAGGAGGGTGGTTACCTTCCTTTCATGTAGTGTAGTTCGAGAAGGACTTAGGATGAAGGTGATATTTGAGTAAAGAGGAGGCAAGGGAAAGAGTTGTTTGGCTATCGAGGGAGAGCAGTTCAGCAGAGGGGAAACAAGTGCAAAGGCCCTGAAGTGGGACCATGCTTGGCATATGTGAAGAGGAATGAACCAGTAGATGAGTGTGGCTGAAGTTGAGTGAGCAATGGGATGTAGCAAACAAGAAGGTTGGAGAGTTCACCAAGGGCCTCATGGTACAGGACCATGAAGCACATTGGAAGGACTTTGACTTTTATTCTGAGTAAAATACAGAACAACTGAAGAGGTTTTTTTTTTTTTTTAATGTTTATTTATTTCAGAGAGAGCACGAGTGGGGGAGGGGCAGAAAGTGAGGGAGACACAGAATCCACAGCAGGCTCCAGGCTCCGAGCTGTCAGCACAGAGCCTGATGTGGAGCTCGAACCCACAAACCGCGAGATCACGACCCAAGCTGAAGTCAGATGCTCAACCAACTGAGCCGCCCAGGCGCCCCAAGAACAATTTAAGAGTTTTGAGTGGAGTTATGTTATGGCTTTCATTTTAAAGGGACTATCTGCTGTGATGGGAGACTATCACAGAAAACCTGTCAGGAAATTGCAGTGCCTTGGACCAGGTGATAGCAGTAGAGGTGACCAGAAGGGGTCAGATCCTGGGTATAGTTTGAAAATAGAGTCAACAGATTTCCTGACCAATTGGATGTGGGGTAAGAGGGAGAGACTATGTTCAAGAAGGACTGCAAGGTTTTCATCCTGAAAACTAAAAAAAGTGGAATTGTTACTACCAGGTGTGGAGGAAAGCAAGTCTGTGGGGAGGGGGAAAATCAGGGATTTAGTTGTAAAATAAATTATTTTTTGTTGTGCAGATAAATGAAAATATGAACACAGTTTGCCCACCTCCACCAATCCCATGAATTGGGCCACGTTTTACTATTGAATTAAAACATTCTGGATGACTACCATTCAGTGACTCTATCCCAATTTTATTGAGCCTATAGTTTGTTTAACATATGATGGGAGGTTCATTTCAGGGGTAGTAATTTAAGGAAGTATATAGCTACTCTGCCTCTGGTTCATATTCATATGCAAATCCTAGTGGCGTTGGAGCTAATAAAATGTTCTATTTTTTATTTGAAATAAAATATCCAGGTGTCAGGATCCCATCACTAATGCTCTAAACAAAAATTATCTACAGTCTAAATAATCTTTTGTTCAAATATAAGCATTGTGAATACCTGTTAAAATTTGGCAAAATATTGTAGTAAATTTCATGTTTAAAAAATGAAATTATTTGGGGTGTTTACACCTCAGAGTTCCTTCAAAAATGGAAAAATGGAAGTATTTTAGTAGTTGATAGAAAATCAGTTCCATGAGCAGGAGAAAAATTCTTTAGCCCTGGACAAAGTTGTTGTCATCTTAATGGATTTCTTTTTTCTCTTATATTGAAGAGGGTGGAGAAAGCCTCAGAATTTGCAGTTTCAAAAGCATTCTCTGCTAGAAATTCTGATTTATCCAGAAGGCTTTGGAGCCATATCATAGATTTAGAAACACCTGAGCAAATAGAGGATCATGATGAAGTCTATGCAGAAGGTAAGAGAATACATTTTTTGCTGCAATGTTAACAGTTCTTTAGAATACAGTTTATTAAAGCATTACCTGTAATGCATTTCAAAGTACAGAATGGAAACTTTTCTTTCTCTTGCTGTTAATTTTTGTGTCTTTCTATCTTCCTGAAACTAATCTACTCTGGAGTAAACTCCAGTATTACAAGTAGTGCTCTATTTAAGGCCCATTTTGTCTCCTGAAATAGAACCACATTCAGAGGCAGTTTGATATGGCACAGCTAACTGGTGAGTGCTGTAAGGTATTAGTCCTGTTACACAGAAGGCAGCATGATAACTTCATCTAGTATTATGAGATAATTTGACCGCTAGTTTGTAAATCCACTTTATTCCTTATGAAGAGAGTCTAAACCTGATCTAACCTCCCTACCTTCCCAAAGCATTTACTCCTCTGGAATTTAGTATTTTAGTTTCTCATGCTCTGAGAAACTCCAGCACTTAGGGATGAAGAGATCAGGAGGAACCAGCAAAGAAGACTGGAAAGGAGAAGCCACAGAGGTAGGAGGAAAGTCAGAGTGGCCATCTCCTGAAGCCAGCTTCCATTTGGATCATCTATGTCTCCATTTATTCAGATTATGTCTTCGTTCAAAAAACATATATATAATTATTCTTTTATATGTATGATTATTTGTATATCTATATAATTTATTTATAATGAAAATTTGTACATTTGTAACAAAATATATATTTATTTTATATATTATATACATGTCAATATATATATACAATTAGTACTCTGAGCCAGGTACTATTTTAGATACTGGAGGAACAGGTTATGAACAAGAGAGGCAAAGCCCTTGCTTTCATGGGGTATATGTTTTAGTGTGAGAATAAAGAAAACTGAAAGAATTATTAGGTAATGATAAATCATTCCAGTTTTCACCTGAATAATAAGAAGGAGCCAGCCAACTGGTGATGGAGGAAGGGCATCCCAGACAGAGGGAAAGACAGCATCAAGAGTTGAAGTACAGACAAGCTTGGTGTGCTTAAGGAACTGAAGGAAGAGCAGTGTGGCCGGAGCTTCCCAATGAAGATGAGCTTGCAGGAGTGAGCAGAAGACATATTACATAGGGCCCTTATAGGCCTGGGAAAAGAATTTAGACTTTATTCTGAGTATGAGAAGACATTGAAGGGTTTTAAGCAGAGGTTTAGCAGCACAGTATTTGAATTATATGAAGAATGGATCATAAGGAAGAAAAGGAGGGACAAGGGAGACAAGTGGGAGGCTGTTGCAGTGGTCTGGGTGAGCAGTAATGGCACTTGATCTTGGTGGTTTGTAGTATTGGAGATGGAGAAAGGAGATTGATTCAGAAATTGGCAAGGCTACATCTTGCCCACCCTATCTCCTAATCCACTAGTGGGAATGCACAAAATAGTGTTTACTTACCCCATTTCCCAAGCTCCCTTTACCATGAAACTCTTTTTATCCTGAAATCCATATTCATATCTTGAAGAATTAGTGATACACATTAGAAAGTACTAGTATATGGACAGAACATGGTTTTCAAAGGTTTATATCCTTTTTTCTTTTCTCATCAACCATCTGTTAATATTCAATAAGAACCAATGTTCTGAGGAACATTCTTTGAGAAATTCTGCTTAATGTAGCCTTAGAGCCTCTGATCCAACATGAGGTATTCCTACAGTTGAACCCTCTAAGAGAAGTTCCCTTTCTTTTTTCTTTTGGGGCACTTCATACTAAACCCCTGTTTACTAATGAATGACATTTAGCAGATCTGAGTTAGTCTACACATAAATTATTATACACATAACTGCATGTATTACTGTACACAGGGTTACTCAGTAAATATCTGTCCCCTTTCTCTTCCTGCCTCTGAAAGCCAGTGATATTTGTTACGAGTATACTTTTCACACTTAGTTTCTACTACCTTGATTCATTTTTTTCTGTTTTATATGCATTGCTAGCTGTATTAAATGCCTTTTGGCATCATTTCATGTAATAAACATTTCATTCTCTCAGAGCTGTGTGATAACGGTAATAACGATGAAGATAGTGGTGAAATATATACTTTTCCTTTTTGAAAGCCCTCTGACCTACCCATAGAGCTGTCTGATAATGATGATAGTAATGAAGGTCATGCTAAAGTAGACATTTTCTTCCATACCTATCTATTTAAGAAGATTTTCTGAATATCACTAGGAACTTGGCTGCCAGGATGTCACACTGTTTGATTTTCCTCTTACCTCAATGGGCCTCTCCTTCCTAGTCTGCTTTCCTGGTTCTGCTTCAGCTCTTTAGCCCCTAAACACTGGAGGTGTTCAGAGCTTATTCCTGGAACCAGTTCTCTATCCATCTTCCTCCTTCGGCGAGTTTGTCCACTTCTATGGCTTTAAATACTGTCCGTATGCTGGCAACACCCACACTTATTTCTTCATCTTGGACCTCTTCCCTGAAATCGAGAGTGATATAGCCAATGCCTCTTTGACATTCTTATTTGACATTTCTTGTTTGTATGTCTCATAAGCATTTCAAACCGAACTAGTCTAAAACTGAGTCCCTGATCTTCTCTCCAAACCTGCTTTGCCCTTGGCCTTCCTTGTCTCAGTAAATGGCATCTCCATTTTTACAGTTGCTTAGGCCAAAAACCTTATACATTTCTTTCTCTCAATTCCCATATCATGTATCGGCAAACCAATTCCACCTCAAAGCATTACTTTCTAAAATTGGACCATTTTTAATACTTACACTCTAGGTCCGGGCTCCTATCACTTTTTTCCTAGATTATTGCAATTGTCTTTGACTTGGTGTCGCCTACTTCTATGCAAGGGATTTTCAACCTCAGCACTATGGATGTTTTGGGCCAGACAATTTTTTTTGTGGGGGCTGTCCTGTGCATTGTTGGATGTTTAGCAGCATACCTGGCCTCTGTTACCCCAGTTGTGATAACAAAAATGGCTGTAGACATTGCCAAATGTCTACTCGGGGGCAGGATCACCCCTGGTCTAGAACTACTGCTCTAAACCTGATCCCCATGTTACCTCTTTACTTCGTCTCCTACATTCCCCCTTCACTCACTCCTTTCTACACTGCCTCCTTGCTATTTCTCCAACACTCTAGACATTCTCTTCCGTGGGGCCTTTGTACTTGCTTTCCCTCTACATGGAATAATATTGCCTTACATGTCCATATGGCTCACTCCTTCACTTTCTTCTCTTCTTTGCCCAAATGTCTTCTCAGGGAGGCCTTCTTTGACCCCTTCCCCCCAGTTTAAAACTATCAATACCTACCTTCCATTTCTTGTATATCATTTCTCCTCTTCCTGCTCTGTTTTTCTGATTTACTTATTGTCTCTCTTCTCCAATTAGAATGTAAACTTCATTGGTGATAGGTTTTATTTGTCCTGTTTTGTTTGCTGCTCTATTCACAGCATCTAGTGCAGTACTTGACACGTTAGATGCTCAATTAATATTTACTGAATGAATGAAAACAGTGAATGAAGAAAGTCTCTGAAGTAATTGAAATATTAAAAAGATTTTTTGTTTCACTGATAGCTCAGGAGCTAGTCAACGACTGGTTAGACACCAAACTTAAGCAAGAACTAGCAAGTGATGGTGAAGATGCTAAAGACACGGTATCAAATATCCCTTCTGTGCTGGAAGCCACTGGGCATTCGAAATATGACAGGTTTGATGGTAAGAACTTGTCTGATTGTTTTAAGCTTTAACATCTAATAAATGTATCTAAGAAATCTTTTTAATTGTTTGGAATAATACATGATATATTATTTGACTTTTCTGTGTTTTTGCTTAGTTTTATAATTAGCTTTAATTTTTCTTGGTTCAATTTAAATTACTTACCTATATCCTCAGTAAATTCATAGTGTTTTTCAAATTAAAAGCATTGTTTGTAATTCTTTTGATTATAATAGCAATGCATGCTATTTGAGTGTCTTCCCATGTATTGTTGAATGACTCCTTACTTTGACAGGGGCTACATTTAAACATTCTTGTATCATTTTTAAAATTTTTTCTATTTTTGAGAGAGAGAGACAGAGAGAGAGAGAGAGAGAGAGAGAGAGTGCACACAAGCTGGGGTGGGAGGCAAAGAAAGAGGGCCAGGGAGAATCCCAACTGTCATCGCAGAGCCTGACACAGGGCTCAATCTAATGAACTGCGAGATCATGATCTGAGCCAAGATCAAGACACTTAACTGACTGAGCCACCCAGAAACCCCTAAACATTCCTTTATCATTTTATATTTATGAAATGCTTCATATATCTTTATAAGAGAGCTTATTGCTTGTGCACAGAGCCAGTTTGTGAGGGTTCCTCAAATGTACTCAGAATTTGATATTATTTTCTTCAGCATAAAGGTAGGCCTGGTGATGGTGGTGGCAGATCCTCATGTGTGACTCAGACACCCTGGGTAAACTCACCTGGCGGCATTTTTCTTGTTTAGGGCTCTACAAAATCAACAAAATCCCCAGCCCAGGAATCACAAAGTCATGAGCTCTTAACGTTAGAGGAATCCTTTAAGATCAGCTAATCTGATCTCTCCTCTTCACCCCCTCAGACAGAGATCCTTCTATAGTATCCCTAACATGGAGTGATACAATCTCTGCCAGTAGAGGAATGCCTGGGTGGCTCAGTCGGTTGAGTGTCCAACTTCGGTTCAGGTCATGATCTCACGGTTCGTGAGTTCAAGCCCTGTGTCAGGCTCTGTGCTGAAAGTTCAGAGCCTGGAGCCTGTTTCCAATTCTGTGTCTCCTTCTCTCTCTGCCCCTCCCTCACTTGCACTCTGTCTCTCTCTCTCTCTCAAAAAGAGATAAACATTTTAAAAAAATATTAAAAAAAAAAAAAAAAAAAAAAAAAAACTCTGCCAGTACAGCTCCCAGGATAGGAGGAGCCCATTTCAGCTGTTGTGAGGCTCTACTCCTCACACATTCTCTCTTGGGAATTTGTCCTGTATAACTTTTACCCTTTAGTACAACAGAAAATAATATCATGTTCCCTTTCCCAAGAAAACTGTTGTTTGTTTGTTTGCTTGTTTGTTTTGTGGGTGATATAATCATATCTGATCTCATATACTTCAATGTTCCTAGCTTAAATACACCAGTTCTCTCAACAGTTCTTTATGTCACATCATTTCTAAATCTCATTGTCCTGGTTGCCACCTTCTGGATGTTTTCTAATTCATTAATGTCATTACTAAAGTGAGGCATTTCCATACTTCATATTTATTCTGAAGCATATATGGAATATAGTGAAACTATTACTTCCTTTCATATGGTGCTAATAGATATAGTTATATTTCTTAGACTGGCAATTTTCATCTAGTATCATACCATCCCTCACACATCTTTTGCTTGTAGAGTGTTTTGTTTTCCTCATTTTTTAGATCAAAACTGAACAAAGGTATTATGGAGCCATTAAAGAGGATATTACCAAAAATATTGATTAATGTGATTATCTCAATAGACACAGAAGTACTTAACAAAATCTAACATCCAATCCTAATAAAAACTCTCAGCAAATTAGTAATAGAAGGTAAATTTCAACCTAACAAAGGTCATTTACATAAGATGTACAAAAAACAAATACCAAAATGACAAATATAAATCATATCTTGTCAGGAATTACACCTAATGTAAATGGATTAAATACTCCAAATAAAAGACGAAGATTTTAAAATATGAACTATATGCTGTCTGCAAGTTACACAATTTAGATTCAAAGACACAAATAGATTGAAAGTAAAATTCTGGAAAAAGATATACTGTGCAATTAGTAACCAAAAGAAAGTGAGAACAACTTAGTAATATCAGAAAAAATAGACTTTAAGATAAAAAAAATTGTTGGGGCACCTGGGTGGCTCAGTTGGTTAAGCCTCTGGCTCTTGATTTTGGTTCAGGGCATGATCTCACAGTTTGTGAATTCGAGCCCCACATCAGGCTATGTACTGGCAGTGCAGAGCCTACTTGGGATTTTCTCTCTCCCTCTCTCTCTCTCTCTGCCTCTCCCATGCTTTCTCTCTTTCTCTCTCTCTCTCTCTCTCTCTCTCTCTCTCTCTCTCTCAAAAATAAATTAAAAAAAGTTGTTATTACAGGGATGACTGGGTGACTCAGTTGGTTAAGTGTCTGACTCGATTTCAGGCTCAGGTCATGATCTCATGGTAGTGAGATGGAGCCCTGCATCAGGCTCTGCACGGGGCATGGAGCCTGCTTAAGAGTCTCTCTCTCCCTCGCCTTCTGCCCCTCCCCCACTCGTGCTTGCTCTCTCTCAAAAAAAAAATTGTTACTAGGGACAAAGAAGGGAGTTTTATAACGATAAAGGGACAAGTATAAACATACAACATACATACACCTAACAAAAAAGCCCCAAAATATATGAAGCAAAAACTGACAAAGTTGAAGGGAGAAATAGATAATTCAACAATTCTCCAAATTATTTGGAAACCTCATACCCCATTTTCAATAATGTATGGAACTAAACAGAACATCAACAAGAACGATGTTCACTATCCCTAGCCATCAAGAAGATGCAAATTAGAACTACTTTGAGTAACCAGTACATACCTAATAAAATGGCTTGTATCCGAAGACTGATGACACCAAGTATTGGTGAGGATGTGGAGTAACTGGAACATTCCTGTACTGCTGATGATTATGTGAAATTGTATAACCACTCTGGAAAACAGTTTGACAGTTTTTTAAAAAGTTAAACAGATACTTATACGATCAAGCCATTCCACTCCTAGGCATTTTCCCAAGAGAAAAGAAAGCATATGTTCATACAAAAACTTGTACACACATGTTTATAACAACTTTATTTGTAATAGCCAAGATCTGGAAACAACCCAAATGTCTATCCCTGAATAAATGAACAAATCATGGTATACCCATACAGTGGAATACTAATCAGCAATAAAAAGTGATAAACTATTGATATAACATGAATCTCAAAAATAATTATGCTGAGTAAAAGAAGGCTGACGAAAAAAGTACAGAGTGTATGATTTAATTAATACAAAATTCCAGAAAATGTAAATTTATAGTGTGAGAAAGCAGGTCTGTGGCTGCCTGGGATAAGACAGAGAACGTGGGGAGGAGTGGGAGGAAGAGCTTGCAAATCAGCATGAGGATCCTTTTGGAGTTGACAGACATGTTCCTTATCTTGGTTTTAGTGATGGTTTTACTGGTAGATGTATATGTCAAAACTTATGGTAGGCTTTAAATATTTACAGTTTATTGTATGTCAATTATACCTCAATACAACCATTTAAAAAAAAAAAAGCAACGGACGGGGCAGTTGGCTGGCACAGTCGGTGGAGCACATCACTCTTAACCTCAAGGTCGGGAGTTCGAGCCCCATGTTGGACGTGGAGCTTACTTAAAATAAAAAAATGTAAAAAAGAAGCAATAGAGTCTTCAAGGATGTTTAGACTGAAATAGTATCTTTTACGTTTTGCAATGAAGGAATCTTTAGTGACTTGGGGAGGGAAGATTCGTCATTTTTCCTCTCAGCTGAAGGTAGTTAATTGCTGAGGGCTGTACTCACCCAATTGGCATTATCAGTTACTGTTTATTAAACACCCACAGCTTTATATTTTTATTATACCAAGGTTATTTATTTAAATATGGAAATTGTACTAAATTTTTTTTCCCTTTTTTTGTTCTTGCTCTGTCTCCCCCAGAGTTATGTGGCTATTTGGAGGAAGAAGAGGAAAGTACCACTGTTCAAAAATTTATAGACCATCTGCTCCATAAAGAAGTGGTGGATTCTGGAATGTTGGAAGATCTTGGAATGAATGGAAACCAAGACAAGCAGCAGCAGAAGGATCCTCGCCTTACCATGGAGATGAGACATAAGCAGGTGGGAGGGAAAAACAAAATTAAAATGGGTAACAGGAAGCAATCTTTGTGTAGCACATTTAATAAGCTTAAATAAAGACTTAGGCTTTATTATGAAAAAGGGTGCCATCTGTGGTTTGGTTAGAAAGAATAAAAATAAAATATAAGAACTTCAGAAGAAAAATAATGCTCATAAACTGAGAACAGGAAACAATTTAAGAAAACCAAAAAAGAGAACAATTGATTTTGAACAATGGAGTGGTGAACTAAACTTTATATTAGTTTGTATGTGATATTTTCTATTATAAATATGTAGATTGGTTTTGCTTGAATTTGGTTTTTGAACTGTGACATCAATATATTAATATCATGAATATTCTAGTGAGTGTTATAATGATAATTCTTTTCCAGACAACTGAAAAATTCACTCATTTTGTGATTATAATTTGAAAGGGAGGACAGATCTGAATTAAATCTAGTTCAGCTGTTTTGAATTAGAAAGGCATATGGGAACTTTCTTTTCTTCAAAGGGAATAAATAGTGGGTTATAGGAAAAAGATGCATCTCCACTCTTTGTAGGGGAACTTTAGGAAATCAGAATGACCAAGTCTTTTCCACATGTCCAGAACTAAGACTGAACTAAAATAATTGCATATACATTTTATGCTACCTTTTTATAACTCTGAATTTCTGATTGTTTTAAATTAAGATGTGCCTAATCAGCACTGGAGATATTAGAAAAATGGGTAGAAGTATGATCCTTTTGGGTTTGTGAAAAAAGGGAGGAGAGAAGGTTTAATAAGAGATTGCCAATATCTGGAAGTCTTCTCATAAGTGGAGAGTAAGGTGAGGGTAAAGGTAAGTGACCTAGGAGGGAAGGAGCACTCCCATACTTACAGTTAGCCAAGCCTCTACAGAATCAGTATGCTTGAAAAATTGACTGTGCTTATTTAGAAATACCTGAGAAATTCATGGTTTTGATTTCCAAATAAGAGCCAGAGTCATTGATATATTTAAATAATGATAAAAATGAATAAAGGGTAGGGGGCGCCTGGGTGGTTCAGTTGGTTGAGCATCCAGCTCTTGATTTGGGCTCAGGTCATGGATTGAGCCCTGCGTATGACTCCATGCTGAGACTGGAGCTGCTTACGATTCTCTCTCTCCCTCCTTCTACCCTTCTCCCCCACTCGCTCTCGTTCACTCTCTCAAATAAAAAAAAAATTTTTTTTTAATAAATAAAGTGTGTGGTGTTCTTAAAGCAGTTTATCACTGTTCTATCCTTCACAATGTAGCCTCCCCCAAATATCCATATTCTTTCTTAAATTATAATCAGCCTGCAGACCGGGCCCAAATGAACAGCAGTAGTGTATATCTTGGAAAACTTTAGGGGTCAGAAATTATTACTAAGTAAGCATCCAGAATGTGGCATCTGACCCATTAGATTTTCAACTTTTCCGTGATGCAAATCATTCCCAGACTCTTTGGGAGTCCTCCTACCTGACTTCATCTAGACTTTTGAATTGGTTTGTACCCAGTAAACATGAATTCTTCCTATTTTTCTGATAAACAGTGGGCTTCTGGGCCAGAATGTTTCAAACTGGGCATATTGTGAACTTGAAAATGTATTCTAAGCTTTTGCATATCCTTTTCTACTTGAAAGGCTGCATTTCACCCTTGTTGTATTCTCTTTAAGGTAAAAGAAAATCGCCTAAGACGTGAGAAAGAACTAGAGCGCCAGAGAATTGAAAAGACCCTGAAAAAATCAGCGTTGTTAGAGGCTCAGTATTTGGTGCAAGAAGAGAAGAGAAAGAAGGCTCTGGAGGCCAAGAAAGAGGAGGAGGAGATTCAAAGGGAGATGGTAAAGCTGCGGAGGGAGATAATTGAGAGGAGACGCACTGTGGAAGAAGCATGGAAAATGTAAGCCGGTCGTGGTGAGCAGTGTGGAGTTTTTTTGTTTAAGCAGTCATTTTGGAAGTACTCTAAAAAAAATGGACATTGTAATAGCAAAACACAAAAGAGAAATCACCCACCATTCCAGTATCTTAACAAATTATTTAACATTTTTCTGTTTCCTCTGGGTCTTGATCCCTTTACATACTTAAAGTACATTTAATTTGTTATTTTGCTTGTCATAATTAACATATTGCCCAGAGTCCTGAGGTCTGTGTGTTACCCCACTGAGTTCCTAGACCATAGTTTATGTAATGACCTCCCCGCCCAACCTGATAAGCATTTCAACTCTTTCAGGTTTGTCACCATGTAATAATGCAGTGAGCTTCCTTAAGCATAGAGCTTTTTATATTCTTAGGCATGTAATTACTGAGTTGAACGGTACAGGCCTTTTAATGACTCTTGAAACATTGCCAAATTTCTTTCGAAATGCGTTGTACTTATTTACACTATTGCTGGCAGTGGGCCAGATTAGCACACTCTTCTCAGCATTGGGGAGTACTATCACTTTCAGTATTTTTGCACTTTTAATAGGTAGTTTGTATTAGTTAGTTTGTATTTCTTTCGTTACCTGTATATTTGCTCACTGTGCCTCAGCCTGTGTGAATTGTGTGTCTTACCTTCTGATAATCCTACAGAATCCTCATTGCCTTCCAGCCACTGATCAAGAACGGAAATATCTGACATAAGAGGAAAATCAAAATAGTCTTCACCGGATGTAGTACTATTATGTATCCTTATGCAGAAAATGAGCTTCCTAAATGAAATAAATAACTAATGTATTTATTCTGAGAAACAGCACTGATGCATAAATTGGAAAAACCTTGGAGCAACATGCCTCAAGTGACTGAATACTCAAAACTCAAAGGCTAGAAAGACCTATTAGATAATCCTTCCACCCCACCAGCCTACACAGCTTTTCCCCCTGTGTTCTTGATTGCTCTCATTCTACCCAATTTAAAACAGCTCGGCAGTGGATGTAGGCTTCACTCTTCCAAGTGCCAGCCTCAGGCTTCCTCCAGACGCCATTCCTTTCAGAAAGCAATCAACAGTGTTTTAGGGAGTTTCTCGCTAAGGGCAACCTTACTTTTCAGATTGCTCTTAAACTCTGAAAAATCTAGGCAGACCTAAAATAAATTATGAAAACAGGTAACATTTGATTGTAACAGGATGCTCTGTTCAGAGTGGGCACTCATCAAATGTTCACTGACCACTCATTTCTTTTAAAAGTTAAAATCTTGTCCGTGAGTCCAGCGATTCAGATAATATGCTCTACTGCTAGCAGATGAACTGATTTTAAACGTTCTAGAAAGTAATTTGGCAATAAACAACAAGAGCCGTAAAAATGGTGTTATCACTTGACCTGGGAGTTCCAATCTTAGGAAAACTCTCCTAAGAAAATGATCAGAAATCCAGGCAAAGATTTGTGCACAAAGATTATTAATATAATATTATGTATGATCAACATTAATAAATATTAGAAAAATTGATAAAACTGGTGGTACAATCAGATATCACTGACATATTGTCAGTGTATGTTTTCTGGGTAGAAATATGGATGGCTTTTATAGCTCTGGTGTTTCACAATGAGCAGCTATTATGTTCATAACATATTGTAATGTTATTTTAGAAAATCAGATCCATCGTATTAGAACTGTATTTCTTTAAATGGCCACTATGATCTGCCTACAAGTGTCTAATATAACATTATTATGGCACCTGGAGTCAGTAAAATTTTATTATTGATAGACCTTTTTAATTTTTTTGTAAGCTATCCTAAATCTGCTTCCCTACATAGTTTCAAAGTATCTCCTCTAAGAAATCTTTAATTACAAAGGGAAAAATGGCAACTTTACACTGGAGAGGCCCCTTTAACCAAGTGATGGTCAACAGCACAAGTCATAAGATACAACATTGTGCATCCCCTGTATGTATAGGAGAATTAATGAGAGCATGTTTATAGAGTATTCTGGCATCCCTCTCTCAGTTTGAGTTTCCACAACTGTGAAGTGAAATTCAGAAAGACCTGAGTTTTCACAGCTGGTTTGTGGGCCAAAGCACATAAATCCTGAGTCCTGACTAGGTGCTGTGTATACGACATCATCTTACACACATACATGTACACGTGCTTTAGTACATGCCAGTAAGAAAGCAGTGGCTGTGAGCTTGCTTGAATTGGCAGGTGTGAGAGAGATGACCTGGGTGAGAAAGAATAGATGGGTGAGACAGGGGATGACCAGAGACATCAGCAACACATTTACTGAGAGATTCCTGTCACTTGTTGAAGGCCTTTTATTAATTGTTATTCTATTTTTTCTCTTTTCAGCTGTTTTAGAATTAATATAAAGTCCCTTCCCTCTTTACTCAAGAATACCTGATTCTTTTATTATTTTTTCCCCTAGAAGCCTTGTAAAAGCCTTGGAGTAAAATTCTCATCCCTTTCTTACCTAAGGTCCTTTTTTGTCTCTCCCTCAGAAGAAAGAGAACTTATGTCTACAGTAGAAAACACCTAGGAGTTGTTAACTCTCAAATTTTGATCAAAGTATCGCTCAGTGGTAAACTCAGTAAAAATACTTTGCCAAAGGGGCACTTGGCTGGCTCAGCCCAGAGAATATGTGACTCTTGATCTCAGGGTGAGTTTGAATCCCACATTGGGTGTAAGAGATTATTTAAATAAATAAATAAATTTTTTGAAAACTTTACCAAAATATCTATAGGGCCTTCTGTTTTTCAGAGTATAACAGTTTTATTTCATTTAGTGTATATTTTATAAAGGAGTAAACTAAGGCTCACAAAAAAAAAAAAAAAAAGAAAAATCATCCTACTATGGACTTTTAGAACCAGATCTAAAAATCTGTCTTCTGATGGAAAATTCAGTGTTCGTTCCACTATGGTAGGGTGTAATTGCCCATTTTTAAGTCTCTTGTTCCTACATGTATTTTTAAAATTGTTATTAACAGAGAGAAGAAAAAGCAGGAAGAAAATTCTCAAAACAATACAGAAGAAAGCATCTTTCAAAGTGATCATATTCTGGATAAAGAAAAAATGGCGAAAGAAAGAAAGAAGAAACTGAAAGAGTTACTAATCCAGACTTTCAAGGAAAATCATCAGGTAGGAATTGTAACATACCTTTATTCAGCATAAATGACAGAGGGCTCTCTATCAGAGATACAACAGTGTCACACTAAGCCCAACTGAGGCCTCACTGCAAATACCAGAATTGCCCACACCACTATGCTGCCCAGCAGGCTTAGGGCCTGGGGCAGTGCTCCATTCCCTGGTCCCAGGGCTATTCTTATATGTACTCTGTGTGATCCTGGGAAGTCAGGTGTGAATTTGGGATGGCTTCCTAAATTATTACCCGTTTCAGAGTAGCATGGAACCACCAGTGAGGTCTCTGATAGGTTTCGAAAGCTCGGCTTCTACGGTCTTCTGGATTATTCAGAAGAATTACTCAGAAAGTCACTTGCTTTCTGGTAGCTATGATCTTAAAGCAAGATACACTTTTCCTTTTCATGGTCTGCATTTTCTTTTACTCTTTTCTCCCTCTCTTTTACTTTCACTTTTTGTAAAATTAACTGGTCAATTTTTTATTGACAAATGAGCATCTTTTCCAGGCCATTTGAGCATAAATTTGTTTCAGTGAAGTGGGATTCACAATAGTATGCATTTGAGGCTTAAAACATGTCAGGTGTGGAGCACCTGCGTGGCTCAGTCGGTTAAGCATTCGACTTTGGCTCAGGTCGTTATCTCACAGTTGGTGAGTTTGAGCCCCGCATCGGGCTGTGTGCTGACAGCTCAGAGCCTGGAGCCTGCTTTGGATTCTGTGTCTCTCTCTCTGCCCCTTCCCCACTCACACTCTGTCTCTCAAAAATAAATAAATGTTAAAAAAAAAGTTTTTAAAAACATTTCAGGCGAAAGGGATTACTTGGAAGGTTTGTAAAATGAGAAGGTTGGATGAGAAAGATAAACATGGATATATTTTATATCTTTTATAACACCCACCTATGGCTTTAGACTTTGCTGAAATTCAGCAAACAGTAGTGGAATGAATGCAGGAATGCATGGATTTAACAAGAGAAAAGAGAATGTCAGGATGATATTGAGGAGTTTAATAAATGTAGGACAGATTTACAAAAGCCCTGAAAATCAGAAACAGGAATTTGAATATAATATTGATAACTAGGATATGAGCAACAAAGTAAAGGAGTATAAGCAATTTAAAAAAAGAGAGAGGGGAGCACCTGAGTGGCTCAGTCAGTTGAGCTCCAACTCTTGGTTTCAGCCCAGGTCATGATCTCATGGTTCGAGGGTTCAAGCGCCACATCAGGCTCCACACTGACAGTGCACAGCCTGCTTGGGATTCTCTCTCCCCCTGTCTCTCTTCCCCTCTCACTTCCCCAACTCACATGCTCGTTCTCTCTCAAAAAACAAAAAAAACCACATTTGATGGAGGCATTTTGGACTGATGGGCAAAAAGTCATAATTGTTGAGATATAAACCAACAAGATTTCTGGTTAGGGTTTTGGCTTTAGGAATAGAGAGGGAACATAGTAGGAGGAAATATTAAGAATTGGGGTTAACATTTTGAGAAAGATTGGCAAGGACTCTTAGATGCTGCATCTTTCACAGGACAGATGGCATTGGTGTGTCCTCCTAAAATAACAGTTCAGATTTCTGAAGGAAAATAGGAAAGGAGATGAGTACTCAGGGGGCCATCTAGAGAATGCGTGAGGAAAACGTGCCATGGTATATTGTCCAACCAATGAGAGATTAATAAGACATGTGTTCTCTGTAAGCTTAAGTTTTAAATTTTATTGAAGTTCACTGTACAGGAAGAAGTAATGTATGTTTTAGATAGAAGTGGCTAGGTATAAATTTTAGACATATGTAAAGAGTTTTACGAAATTAATGGTCTACCTAAAATAGATTACTCAGGTTTTTTTTTTTTTTTAAGTTTATTTATTTTGAGAGAGAGAGAGAGAGAGAGAGAGAGAACGAGCTGGGGAGGGGCTGAGAGAGAAGAGGACAGAGGATCTGAGGTGAGCTCTGAACTGTCAGCGCAGAGCCCCATGGGGAGCTCTAGTTCACAAGCCATGAGATCATGACCTGAGCTGAAGATGGATGCTTAACCGACTGAGCCACCCAGGTGCCCCCAGATTACTCAGTTTTCAACGTTTATTTATTTTTGGGACAGAGAGAGACAGAGCATGAACGGGGGAGGGGCAGAGAGAGAGGGAGACACAGAATCGGAAACAGGCTCCAGGCTCTGAGCCATCAGCCCAGAGCCCGACGCGGGGCTCGAACTCACAGACTGCGAGATCGTGACCTGGCTGAAGTCGGACGCTTAACCGACTGCGCCACCCAGGCGCCCCCAGATTACTCAGTTTTAAAAGGACCAGCCATGGGGTGTCTGGGTGGCTCAGTCGGTTAAGTGTCCAACTTCGGCTCAGGTCATGATCTGTGAGTTCAAGTCCCGCATCAGGCTCTGTGCTGACAGCTCAGAGCCTGGAGCCTGCTTTGGATTCTGTGTTTCCCTTGCTCTCTGCCCCTCCCCCACTCACGCTCTGTCCCTCTCCCTCTCTCAAAAATAAATAAACATTCAAAAAAAATTTTTTTAAAGGACCAGTCAGGAATTCCTGGGTGACTTAGTCAGTTGAGCATTGGACTGTTGATCTTGGCTCAGGTCATGATCCCAGGGTCATGGAATCAAGCCCTGAGTTTAGCTTGGAGCCAGCTTAAGATCCCTCTCCCTCTCCCTCTCCCTCTCCCTCTCCCTCTCCCTCTCCCTCTCCCTCTCCCTCTCCCTCTCCCTCCGTTTCTCTCCCTCTACCTCTCCCTCTCCCCCTTTACCCATCCCCCACATGCACACATATTCTCTCTTTAAAATTAAAAAATTAAAAAACGATCAGCCAGTATAATATAAAAACGTAAGAGTATGAATAAATGATCTCTACTTCACACAGATTCTGCTTAGTGATCCTATACTTTATTGTTTTTAAGTTATTTTGAAATAATTGTAGACATACAGAAAAGGTTGCAAAAACAGTACACAGAGTACCTGAATACCCTTCACCCAGCTTTCCCCAATGTTACCATCTTATGTAAGCATAGCATAAATATCAAAACTAGGAAATTAACCTTGGTACAACACCATTAAATACATTAACTAAACCACAGACCTTATTAGGATGTCACCAGTTTTTTCACTGATGTCCTTTTTTCTATTCCAGGACTCAGTCCATAATTCTACATTAGGGAATACCTAGGAGTATATATACCGAGGACTCAATCCATAATTCTGTTTCATTTAGTTGTCACATCTTCTTTGTCTCTTCCAGCTTTGTGACAGCTCCTCAGTCTTTCCTTCTCTTTTATGACCTTGACATTTTTTTAAGGGTACTGATCAGGTATTTTGTAGAATGTCTCTCAGTTGAGGTTTTCTGATATTTTCTCCTGCTTAGATTGAGATTATACATTTTTGGTGAGATTACTTAAAGAAGTGATGCTGTGCCCTCCTCAGTATCGTATCAGGGTGTACAAGTGTTAATATGCTAGGTTTCTATACTATAAAGTTACTATTTTTCCTTTGGAATGTCTTAGAAGAAATATTGTAAAACTATGCAAATATCCTGTTTCTTCTTAAACTTTCACTTACTAATTTTGGCATCTATAGGTAGATAGATCTTGCCTGCAACATTAATGTATTTGTCTAATGATGATTTTGTATTTCCCTCATTTCTTTTCCATTTATTAACTGAAATTCTTCTAGAAAGAAAACCTGTCCTTTCTCCCCAATTTATTTATTTATTCAATTACCTACTTTTATCAGTATGGGCTCCTAGATAGGTATTTTATTCTATGGGTTATAATCTATTATTATCGTTGTTTACTTTGTTACTCAAATTGTTCTAACTTTGGCCATTGGGAAATCTTTCAGGTTGACTTCTTTGTTCTTTCAAAATATTTCCATTGTCTCGGGGGCACTTCCTTTCTTTCTGGCACCATAGGACATTCCAGGCCCATCTTGTATTTTCCCTGTTCCAGCCCTGGAATGAACCACTTCTACACGAAACTCTGGTTTCTTTATTGGAGAATAGTATTTAGAAACCAAGATCTGAATAGTAGGTGCTCTCCGTGCTCCTGGGGTGTCATTGCTTGGCAGACAGAGCTGGGAAATACATGTGTGTGTAGTAACCCACGCGTGCACCCACATTATTTGTATTTCTGTGTCTGCCTATCTGTATACATACTAAAATCCGTGAGTTCATACTGGTATCTCTAATTCCAGTGCAGTAACACAGGGGTCATGCTATTCTTCCCTCTTCCTTATTTATCACTTATTTCTATAACTGTCTGTATGTTTATTAAAATAATCATAAGTTCATAATGATACCTTCAACTCTAATCCAGCACCACGGGTTTCAGTATAGCCCCTCCCCCTTGCTGATTTAGAATTCCTTTTTCAGACAGTGAGAAACCTGACACATTATCAAAAATCTATTTACTTATTCTAATATACTATAGAAGTAGTTTCAGAATTGCCAACCATACTGCTATGTAAACAAATATACTAACCAGAGTATAGTATTTGTACATTATCTTCATTTTCAATCTTATGCAGCCAGAATATTGTTACTTAGGTTGGTTCTGTTCTTCCCCTTCCCCTCTCCCTTCCCTTCAGTGTGATTATGTTGTTCATTTGTAATATTGTCAGTGAACCTGTAATTCTGATTTCTCCAGTGTATATGAGTATAACTGAGACATGGAGAGAATCCACCTACCAGACTCCTCCGGCTTTTACATAGACTTGGCTGGAGACAGGATAGGCCTCTGGTAAATGCCATGGAGTAGCTCATTACCTTGGCCCTAGTCCACATTCCTACCCTGGTTCTAAAGGAGCCTAAAGCTGCCCTTGGGAAATGAAACTTAAAACACTCAGCAGCCTAAATATGATCACAGGATAAAAAGGGGGAAAATGCCTAGCTGGCTTGCAGAGAGTGACTAGATAGCAGGAAACTTGTCAGCACCCTCAAAATGGTTCACTGGCACAAACCCAACAGCCAGCTATACAGAGTATTTACAGGAAGACTGGAAAGAATCTGTTTCTAGGAGTTGTTCTAGTTCAATCTCCTTTAATTCTTGTAATTCTTTGTGCTTTGACTCTGGATTCTATTTGTTCCCCCCTAAACAATCTCTTAACATCACATTTGGGCCAAGTTATTTAATAGGAGACTTTCTGAGAGAAACTGAGCGGGCCCTCTTATCCAAACAAAAGCTCAGGTGCAGCACTATGCATGCATCTTTCCCACATACTTCATTGCCAGCTCTCTTTGTTTTATTAAAAACCTGTTTTTGCATAGAAACTCTCTACTTCCATTTTCTCTCCTAGTTTCTCTTTGATGTTGCAGTGAAATCTCTTAGGGAGATTCAGCAATCCACATGTCATTGCTAATTAGCAGAAACAACAAGGGATTAACTATGAAACTCATACTATTTGGAAAATGGCCTTCTGAATTCTTGCCCTATCTTGAAATACATTTTATGTCTTGTTAATAAGATAAAGTCTATGAAACAAGACTTGGGAAAGTTGAAGAGAACAATGAAACATGGGTTAATACTAACTGAAATCTTAACTCTGTGGGGGAGGGTTTTGGTTTGCTTATTTGGTTGGGTTTTTCTGTTAGAGAGTAAGATAATAGTGACCCCCAGGAAATCATTGTTAATGTTATGCTTATGGCATAGCGCCTTCCAAAAGGCCACCCCAAACGAAACCAAGGGAACATGGGGATATATGGAAAAGAAGCCTAGATTTTTCTAACAAGATGATGAAAACAGTAGTTAAGTACCTCATTTATATAGCACGATTCATCCCTAGAGATCTTAGTTACCTCGGGACTGCCTACACGCCACTGAGGTAAAGCCATTTCTGAGCTGAAACATAGCAACCATCCTCTCAGCAATGTTGTCTGTGTTTGGGGAAGGAAATGAAGGAAAAGCCTTTTTGCAAATAAAACTGTAGGGAAAGAAATGTCAGGCACACACATGAAGGACATTGGCTCTAAGCTATTGGTAAAGACCATGTGTGGTATCATTTTAGGAGGGGTTTGAAACATTATTATGTTTTACTTCATGTAGCGAACTCTGGAAAATATCCAAGTAAAATTTGATCGGTATTAGTAAGGAGGTTGTTTATTTTGTTGTTCTGCTCTTCCTTACCCTCATCCTCTGAGTAACTAGGGTTTCCCATTCTCACAGAAGGGACAGTGAGAGCCAGGTTACCAAAGTATCGTGCTGGGGTTTTGCTTTTCAAAATGCCATGAAGCTGTTTGATCCAGAGGTTCCAATTCATGTATATGTAATTGTTTGTCTTTTGAAAAAAGTTCTGATTAAATTCTGCTTTAAGAAAAAATAAGAGCTTTTGGCATAAATGGGGCCCATTCTATAAAATTTTATGAGTTGACTATCATTTCCCCTAAATGCTAGACATTTTGGGTGAATATATATAAGGATCTTGAGAACCATATTGGTAGAAACAAATGA
Source organism: Lynx canadensis (assembly GCF_007474595.2). Taxonomy (NCBI): domain Eukaryota; kingdom Metazoa; phylum Chordata; class Mammalia; order Carnivora; family Felidae; genus Lynx; species Lynx canadensis. Next base: position 98,594,001 of record NC_044311.2, read on the forward strand.
CATTATATCATTGTCTTACTGTCAGACTACCCTGGAGGTGAACCTAACATTTGTCTAATATATTCTGAGATGAGCTGTACTCTCGACATAGTTTGAGGGTGTGTGGCTGAGGTGGGAGAATGCACAGGGAGTGGGGATTGGTAGGAGGGAAGAAATTTGGAAGAGGAAGAGAGAGGAAAAGAGAGAAGTGATGGGAAGCAGTGGGTCTGCCCTCCCTAAGACAGGAGGCCCTGAAAACCGGTCTAAGCTACATTGAGGAAGGAGCCTTATCCTAATGAATAGTCAGGTTATAGGCTATATCATGATCATTCTTTAAAAGATCCGGGGATATTTGTTGGTTAACAATTTACTGTATGAGGATGCCTAGGTGGTTCAGTCGGTTAGGCATCCAACTCTTGATTTCAGCTCAGGTCATGATCGTGGTTCATGAGTATGAGCCCCACATCTGGCTCTGTGCTGACAGGTGTGGAACCTGCTTGGGATTCTCTCTCTCCCTCTCTCTCTCTCTGCCCCTCCCCTGCTCGCACTCTCTCTCTCTCTCTCTCTCTCAAAATAAATAAATAAACTTAAAAAAAAAAAAGAATTTACTATATGGTAAGACTAAGCAACTTCTTTCTGAAATTGTACTATTTCTGAAGAGAAGCAGAATTAGATAATTAAAGCAACATTATTGCTTAGCAGAATTAAGAATTTACAAAATGCCCTAATGTTGGCAAATACACAGTGACACATATATGTGTGATGTGATTTAATGTCTGATGTATAGAATTTATTTTTAAATACTCCAGGGGAAAAAAAAATGGAGGAGACATACAACAAGATTAGCAAAATGTTGATAATTTTTGAAGCTGAATGAGGGGTTTATTCTTCTATTTTTGGGTATGTTTGTTAAATTTCTGTAATAAGGGGTATTTTTGTGTGTGGGATTTTTTTTTTAAGTTTAAAAAAGGAAGGAGAAAAAAGCTAAGTACAGAAGTTAAAAGAGCATCACACCTTCCAGGATATAACAAAAGTAGCTTTTTGTCTGTAACCAGTGTTAACATTTTGCACAGCGGTTTTGCACAGTGGTAGTTGTCCAAGTTTAAGCCTTTGGGCTTCTCCGTGGAACCAGGCGTTGTCCAGGTCTCAGTGCTGTGGGCAGGGAACTGAATGTATTTTCCCTAATGTAATTAATTATAGGAGTATTTAATGTTGGGGTAGGGGACACAATGACTTCCTCTCTTTTCTTTGGGGCGTAATGATGAAAATCAGGAATAGGGTGCGTCACAGGGTACTCCTTCCCAGGGGCATGCATTTTTGCCTGAATAAGGATCTTCCTTTCCCCACCCCCCAGGATTGCATAGGTTCTATGGGGCCTTTAGCCTAGCTCTATTGGTCCCCAAAAGGAAAATAGTTGAGGATTGCCTCCTGTTGTAGCTATAGAGTGCCTGTTCCTCTTGGCCAGGGAGCAGCAAGGGGTCACCTGGGGCCCCACAGAGCCTGTGGCTTTATTGCTAACATCGGAGCCTTGGTCAGCTCCCCCCCAGCACTAGTTGCGCCACAGTTAGTTCTGTTCAGTTCTGTTCAGAAATAAACTGTAAACTTGTTGACATTTTTGTCCTCTTTACAATGCATTGTTTATTTTTCCATGACTGAGAATTTTGATGCAATTATCACAGAGATTTCTGACAAGAGGGAAATAGCTGAGGAATTTTGATGAGTTCCCCACTTCATTAATCAGAACAAGCGTCTCTAGTGACAGGGTCAGAATTACAACGAAGATTAGATAGCAAATTGCTGTTCCACCTGATGCCAATCATTCCCCACGACAGCAGTGTGATTACACGTCAGGGAAGAGCTTTTCTTGCCAACAAAATGAGGGCAACTCCAGTGTAGGTAATAAATTTAGCAGGGCGAGCTGTCATTTCTCCTTTTGAGTGGAGTCCTTAACGATCAGAGGATGTCTTATGGAAGATTTTGAGAGGATGAGAAGCATTTCCCTTAAAAACTTACTCAATTTCACTTTGTGTAGTATTTTATTTTATAAATTATTATAGATATGTATTTAGGAACAGTCTTTCCCACAGTGATTTTCTGTATTTTACTTACCTGTACGAAGCCTTAACTCTCACCACAACTATGTTAAAAAGAGGTGCAAGTTAGTAAAAAGAATATATGACCGTAGTTGAAAATCTATCAGAAACAAAACATGGTACAGAAATAAAGGAACTAGGTAAGAAATGGAGGGAGGTCAGAATAGTTGTCTGATGAGTTAAAACATTAAATTCTGAGGGGCGCCTGGGTAGCTCAGTCGGTTAAGCGTCGGACTTCGGCTCAGGTCATGATCTCACGGTTCATGGGTTCGAGCCCCGCATTGGGCTCTGTGCTGACAGCTCAGAGCCTGGAGCCTGCTTTGGATTCTACGTCTCCTTCTGTCTCTCTGCCCCTCCCCTGCTCATGCTCTGTCTCTCTCTCTCTGTCTCAAAAATAAATAAATATCAAAAAAAAAAAAAAAAACCCCATTAAATTCTGAAACCAAATTTATTGAATAATATGTATTAAACAGAATGTATTCCTCTTCCAACACAGTTGTGACTTTCAATAATAGTTCTTGTTTCAAAGAGCAAAAGGATAGAGCACTATTGTAGTGGCACTGAAGAGGAGAAGCAGGCCCGGGAACAGCAGGGACTCAGCTGGGGGGAGAGGTACTAGAGAGAATAAATAGATCATGACTATGGAAGTATGCCACTTCTCATCACTTCTAAATAAAAGCAGAGTGCTAGCATCTTCCAGAGAAGACAGGACTGAGAGTATTTTCCTTTCCCAAATACTTTCCTCCAAGTACATTTATGGGAATCCTATTTGCCGAAATAATGTTTGCCATGAATCAAGAATAACTAAGTGGCTATTTTTGATTCACACTTTTATTTATTTTTTTTTACTTTAATGAGATTGCTCTTTTGAGTAGTCAGGAAAGACCAATCACAAGTGAATTTTGAGAAAGCAGTTGCTATGAGGGCTCCTGGGTGGCTCAGCTGGGTGAGTTTCCAATTCTTGATTTCTACTCAGGTCATGATCCCAGAGTTGTGGGATCAAGCCCTGCATTGGGTTCTGCTCTGAGTGTGGAGACTGCTTAAGATTCTGTCTCTCCCTCTGCCACTCTCCCCTTCTCATGCTCTCTCTCTCTCTAAAATAAAATGTATTAAAAAAAAGAAAAGAAAGCAGTTGCTGTGAGTCTGTCACTTTGCTGTTACTAACTTTTATGTAGTGAAACTGAATCATAGATCATTAAAACTGATCATTTTGCCCTTAAAGTCTAATCTTAACTATTTCCACTTGATCTTAGCCAAACGGCCGAGAAGCGATAATCTTAACTATTTTAAAGACATATAATGACAATAGCATTTATTAACACAAATTTTGCCCTTTTAAATTCACATATGTTCCAGCAGTGCTCTTCTACCATAGTAAGGTATATATTGAGTTTTTTCTCTTTCAGTATAAAAGCAGCAAAAAATTTGCCCTTCATTTTTAAAAAGAAGACTTTTTGCCTAATATAGATTGGGTCATCAGGATGCCAGAATATTTCAGTGTTAACCTTAGGTTTGCCACTAGCTTTTCACTCTGTGAATTTAGTGATTAACCCTTCTCTACTTGAAGTTTAGCTTTGTAAAGTAAATCATAATATCTGCAGTCTCTCCATTTGGTAATGATGGTCTACAAATTAATAAAACAGTGCATGTAATAATTGTGCTTACAGCAATGCTTTGAACTTTGTAGACAAGGAATATAGAAATCCAAGAAGGACACTATTAATAGTGTTATTATTGTCCAGGTGGATTATGTTTATACTATTTCATCATTAGAAACATTCCAGGAGTTAAAATTAGAGATAGCTACACACAGAATATTTCATCAGATCGTTCAGGAGGAATATCTTAAATGAATCTGGTATTTTCTTTTGACAATGACACACAAGTTAACAATATATTTTTTTTCCATGGTCTATTTTGTGGGTTAGATGGGCAAATAATGCAAAAAGTATATCCCCTCAACTGGGTAGCTATGTGTCTTTTCTTTTTTATGACTGCAGGCATATCCTGTATTCAGCAAATGTCCCTTCCTCTCTCCCTCTCTTTTCCCTTCTTCCCTCTTTTCCTCCCTCCTTCCCTTCCTTCCATGGCATCTAAGGTAAACGTCTGCACAGTATTCCCTCATGTGACATAATGGAAAGGGAACAAGGGCTTTTTAAAGTTTGCCATGGTTTCTCCTGATAAATAACAATAGGGAAGATTTTGTAGTTTGTCTAAATGGAAATATAACTGAATTCTTGTTATTCCTGGACAAATGGTCTATTTGTAAGAATTCCAACATATGCTTCCTTCCTAATGTTATCAATCTTTCAATTTATATATCCTCTCTCCCTATAATCTCTCAAAAGGAGAAATTATATCTTAACTTTGTTCAGAGTTCCCAAATTTAAACGCAGTGGTGGTTGCTTACTAAATGTTGAAATAGTGAAAGATAAGTATTGGTACACAGACAGAAGCAGTAAGTACAGATGATCCTGGTAGAGCTAACAAGTGCTTGAAGCTGGTCATTAGGCATTCCCTATACTTCCCACAAAGTCACTTTCTATGAAGTTACTTTGTGTTTTATTGCTACCAACACGGATTTTCCATTTCCATTCATGGGACCCACTCCCTTCCTTCTGGAGGCTCACAGTCTAGTAGAAACCAGTGAACAGGTGATTATAATACAGTGTAATGAGAGTTTTGATAGAAGAAGCAGAGGTTGCTGAGAACACAGTGGAAGGGCACTGAGATTTGCAGAAAGTAGTTGGTGATAGGAGAACTTCCAGGGAGAAGTGAGTCCTAAGTAGTCAGGTAAAGAGGGGGCAGAAATGGAGGACCAAGAAATTAGTATGAACGTAGGAAGGTGTTAAGCAGTGTGGTTGATATAAGGCCAAGAGCTGAAAGTTACGTGATGTGGTGGGAACATTAAGTTTACTGTGAAGGTGGAAGATGAAGGCAATGACTAGATCTCAGAGATTTTCTCAAACCAGAGAGTAAAGTACTTCTCTGGGGATATCTTTAGGGTCAGTGGAACTTGTCTTACTTGTTGTCAGATGCATGGAGTGGAAGATCACAAGCGTCCTGAGCATCTAGTCTCTCTAGACCTGCTCACCAAAGCTCTCCCATGGTCATGGTAGCCCAGCTGAAGCTGTTTTAGCTATCCTGTTTCCAGACACCAGAGACCCCCATTCCATCCTCACGGGATCTTCTGTATTCCTTTGTGTAGGATATCAGCAGGTGTTAGTAACAGAAATTAACTAATTGGTTGGTACTTTATTTTATTAAGTTTATTTTATTTATTTATTGGGGAGGAGGGCACAGAGAGAGAGGGAGAGAGAAAATCCCAAACAGGCTCTGCACTGCCGGCACAGAGCCCGATGTAGGGCTCGAATCCATGAACTGTGAGATCATGACCTGAGCTGAAATCAAGAGTCAAATGTTTAACCCACTGAGCCACCCAGGCGTCTGAATCAGTTGGTATTTTAGGCTCCAAGACAAGTTGGCCATCCTCCTAGAAGCAGGTGTTTCAAGCTTTTCAAACAAGTCCCTTAACTGGGATCTTAGATATGACTGCTACTCCAGCTTCCCAAAGGACTGGTGCCTGAGAATGAGAATTAAGTACTATAGTTTAAGCCACGAGCCTCAGCTGCATGACTTGAATAGTTATACTTGGTTCTCCTTCCATCAAGACGACAGTTGCTAGATTTGTTAGAAAAAGTATGAGGGGGATACCTGAGGTGACAGCTCTCAGTATTAGATATTACAAACACTAGAGCCAATCAGTGATGATTTTCCACATGTTTCCATTGCAGTGTCAAAAACGGTATTTCTCTGCCTGGCACAAGCTGATCCTTGATCATAGGATCAAGCTGGGAAAAGCTGGGACCCTGTCTGACTGGAAGTTTCAACTGAAAGTCCTGCGGGCCTGGAGAGACTACACAAGATCCCAGAAGTTGGCACGGGAGACTCAAGCCATGGAAAATTACCTTAGGGAAGAAAACAGGTACTATTATCTGTACCATGAAAATCCTTCTGGTGTATTATAGGACATTTTTCCTCCTGAAGAATCCCAAAATAATCTAAAAATTATGTTCACTAGAATCATCTCATCCATTATAAAATGTGGTAATCACTGTTTTTCTATATTACATCCCAAACTAGAAAATTTTAACTGAGGGGCACCTGGGTGGCTCAGTCAGTTAAGCATCTGACTCTTGATCTCAGCCCAGGTCTTAATCTCAGGGTCATAAGTTCGCGCTGGGCATGAAGCCTGCTTAAGAAAAAGAAAAAGAAAAAAAAAACATTTTAACTGAAAAGTATAAGCAAAGATTTCATTAAAATATACTGATGCACATGCTCTCCTTTTGAAGAAAACAAGTACTATGTTTTTTCCTTGCCCTCTGGATGTCGTAGCATTGCACCTTGGACCATTTTGCCAATTCAGAAGACAGAATTTGGTTTATATGCCAGTAATTCTCACTGATGGAAATACCTGTCTGCACGCTGAATGTTAATTAGGAACACAGGGAACATCCATCTGCCAAGGTGATTCCCCCCACTCCTCTGTCTTCTGTACCACACCTTATTTAGAGGTTTTTGACACCTTTATATCAGCTCCCTCTTATGCTTGTGAATGACACAGAATTTGTCTTCAAATAAAACGTCCTTTGTTCCGTCATCTTAAAATTATATACATTTCTTCTATTCATTTCCAAGTTTAGCTCTGCATCCTTGAACCAAAATCATGGGTATAGAAGGAACCATTTGTTTGTTTGGGGACAGGGGCAGTTTATGTGCTTATGTGTAATCACTTCTCTTACCAGCAACTCTTATTCAGGGTGAAAACTTGAATGAATTGTGTGTGAAACCATTGTTATGTAGAAGGAAATGCTGCCCCCTGGAGTTGTGCAGCTGTGTGACAGCATCAGGCCCTGGGGTGGATACACAGGAGTCTGAAGCCCTTTTATGGGGAAGACAAGATCTAGAAGCAGGACAGGGGCTGAGCAGCATCATAAACCATCAAGTGCATAAATCAGCCCCTCTGCCACTGAGAACTTAGCAGAAGTGTCACACTGACTGAGCAGGCTCCTACAGAGTGCCAGGAAGGGCTTGATCAGGAAGGTGGGTCTTGAGCCGGACTTTGTACCATAAATAGGATATTCCTAGGTGGGGATGGGGAGATGAGGTGATGGCACTTGGTGTAGCCATTCAGGTTGGCCAGAGATCATCAAGCATGTGGCTTCTCAAGTTCATCAATTTGTGAAAGGCCTTGAATGCCAAGACAAGGAGTTTAGGAATTCTTTGGTAAATAAAGGTGAAGTCTTGATAGTTTTTAAGCAGAGGGATGACTTAGTCAATTTCCCTTTCTTTACAGTATGCTAGGGGGAAAAAAAAAGGTCAGCTTAGAAAACTCTTTCCCATAATTCATTTCTAAGTTCTTAGGACCTAGCGATTCATATAAGGAATTGGGATGATAGCTTACTGAAAAAGGAATAGCTAGCAAGATATGCTGGGTAAAGGAGAGAAACTGGAGGTGCTGTAAAAGGGAAGTGACATGAATGATGGTATGAAGGGAGTGGAAACTGAGTGTTGAAGTTAAACATGGCTGTGAAATTTACATACCAGAAGAAACTTGTAGAAGAAAAATATGAAGAACTTGAGATTTCATTGCAATTAAACTGCTTAAATATGAAATCACTAAATGGGGATTTCATAATAGCATTATGTGCCAATTTTTTTTTTAAGATCTTAGAACGTCTCGTATCTGTGAATTATTTTCAGGTGTCTATTTTTAAACATTCAGAATGGGTACTACATTTTTTTTAAGTGCCAGAGTTAGAAAATACTTAACTTGTAATAATTTTTTTACTACAGAACTTTAGAGCAAAAAAATGTAGAGCAGAAAGCCACCTCAAGGATCATCTGATCCTGCCTGTCATTTTACATATGTTAAAAGTAAGGCCTAGAGAGAGTAAACGACTCTCTCAAGGTCCAAAGGGTGAGAGTAGCTAGTCTAGGACTAGACTCTGGTCTCTTTGCTTCTGATCCAAATGCTCTTTCCTGTACCACACTGCTTCTGTACTAAATGTTATATAACATCTAGGTGGTGGTTCCCCAAGACAGCTGTATTTTTCATTTGTGTGGCAATTTACTTTAGATGGCTGCAGATGAAAAATAAAGCAGTAATTAACAAATGACAAGACATGCTGGAAACATATTGGTAGTAAGAAGCTACTAGATACAAACCATCCTTTGTGCTGCTTTCCCAAATCCCTGGCTGTCTGCATGTTTTTCTTTGTTCTAGAAAGAAGGATGGGATATTAAAAGTGGGGAAAAGCTCTAAGTTAGCTACTATAAGCAGAAACCAAGAAACATTAGTGGGATTGAGGGTGTCTGGAGAGCTGGGTTCTTTTCTGTGTTCATCAGAGTTTCTCCTAGTATCTCAGTAGACACCAAATACACATTTGCTGAATAATAAGTGAGTCAATGAGGAGTTTATTTGCTTCCTCTTTTGCAATTTAACTTGACAGTGTTTTCAAGTATTTTTTTCCCCTAAATAATGAGCTCAAGGGATATAATGGGTTACTAACCATAGAAACTAAACACCTACCAGATTGGCAAAGCACAGGTGGTTCTGTGGCCCATCCACCTGGACATGGAAATTATTTGCTATGCCCGTTACTCAGATGTCAGCTGTGTCTTCATCCTCCAGCTCTTGCATCCGCACTTGTTTCTGACACCTGAGATTTCCCTCACCGGCCAGTTCCCCCATGCAAGGCCTAGCTTTCCTGGCTTCCTTCCTTCCTTCCATCCTTCCGTCCTTCCGTCCTCCCCATTTTCCTTTCTTTAATTTTCTTTTGTTCTTTCTCCTATTTTTGTCTGTCTCTTTTCTTTTAAAAGTAGTTATGGTAGGGGCGCCTGGGTGGCGCAGTCGGTTAAGCGTCCGACTTCAGCCAGGTCACGATCTCGCGGTCCGTGAGTTCGAGCCCCACGTTGGGCTCTGGGCTGATGGCTCAGAGCCTGGAGCCTGTTTCCGATTCTGTGTCTCCCTCTCTCTCTGCCCCTCCCCCGTTCATGCTCTGTCTCTCTCTGTCCCAAAAATAAATAAACGTTGAAAAAAAAAATTAAAAAAAAAAGTAGTTATGGTAACGGTGTTATAAAATTTCAATACAATATTATAATATAATCTCGACCTTAACAAATATTCCCAAACCTGAGAATTTACTTGCTTAGGTAATACAATAAAACCCTGGTGCACATGCTTAGTTAGACCCTTTGATGTGGTGGTGTTGGAATTTGAACTGTATTTTTACTTTGCTCAGCATGTTCACTTTTAAAAGCTGACTTCATTTCTTCCATTGCTCCTCTCTCCCTTCCTCTCTTAAATTTGTGGCGAGCCCTAGACAAAATTAGGAAGGAGCGGGGTTTTCGACGTCTTCCACCAGCCCTTTTTGAGCCCCTGATTTCTCAGTTCTTTCCTGAGAAGCACCTCTGTTTTCCTCTCATTAACCTCTACATTACTTGCAGTCCTGCCCTCTCTTGTACCAGAGTTCTGGGCCTTTCCTGAAATATGCTTTTATCTCTTCCCTTTGTCCCTCAAGCCCCTCATGCTCTTTTACTGTAATCCTCAGTTGATGTTATCCCTCTCAGGAAACTGTGTATACTTTAACAGGCATGGTCTGGAAACAGTGCCCAATATGTAAGTGTTGGGGATTTGAGGGTACTGTGTGGCAGGCCAGTGGGAAAACTGGCTCTTTGACATCCCTCAAACTATGGTGTTCATTTGTTCACTTGTTCTTTCATTCTGTTTGATAGAATTTATTCTTTCAGCCAACCAGCTTTATTGACATTTACTGGGTACTAGGCTCTCTCCTAAGTACAGGGAGGAGGGACTTGAAAAAAGTGTTAAACACTTGCCTTCTAGGAGTTTTCCATTTAAGTGAAGTTAAACATGGCACCCAACTACTAAAAATAATTGCAACAGAAGGCAGCATAAGATAAATACTCGAGAGTGACATGGACTTGGCTATCGTGCGTTATAATCCCCTGAGGAGCTTTTTAAAAATAGGAATTCATGGGCCCCACCTTCTGAGAGACAGAATGTGGCGAAGTAGAAGAGGGCGTTTTTCAGTTTGGGGAAAAACTGGTAAATCAGCACATAGCTGGGGTGAGCCCACATGCTAGCCTAGAAGAGGGGAGGCTGGGTTGAAAATAGACTGTCAGGTCCCCATTTTCCCACACCTCATTTGAGCATTCTTTTGGGCAGTCACTTACAGCGCCCCTCTGTGAATCATGTTTGATGCCCTTCCCTCCATGCTCACCTGGTCTGAAGGCAAGAGGCCAGAAATTGCGTGGCTTCTGAAGCTGGTCAGGCTCCTCATATGTCTGTCATAGAGGCAGGGGGCCCAGATTTGCACTGCCTGGCTCACTTTAAAACCCTTTCAGACAGAATTGTGTTATCTTCTTTTTCCCTGTGGGCTACCTGGTGCATTACTGAATGCATTAGCTCGTTCATTCCTGCTCCTATTCATCCCAAATGCGACTGCTTGCACCGCTGCTGTTTTCATGCGTCAGATTTCAGGACTCAGATCACTAGTGTGTGCTTATTTATTTATCATTTTTCATATCCTTTTAAAAAATCCAAGACACTTTTTAGATATCTAGTAGTTTTGCCCTGAGACAGTGTTATCTTCCATGAGAATTTGTTCTCTATGTTTAGGGGTGTGTGTGTGTGTGTGTGTGTGTGTGTGTGTGTGAATTAGATCTTTTTAAAAAACTCCTGTAGAACAAGCAATGTAAAGCCTTTTTTTTTTTTTTTTGGGGTGATACCATTTTTTAGGAGGAATCTGAGGCTTAGAAGCTTCCAGGTACTTATCTAGTCACCCCTATCTATTCAGTTAGTGTTCTCCTGACTTACAGGTTCTAGTTCATGCACTGATCACTAAGTATCAATTCAGGTGTTGTTATAAACAGCATGGTTCAGGGGCACCTAGGTGGCTCAGTTGGTTAAACATCGACTTCAGCTCAGGTCATGATCTTAAGTTTGTGAGTCTGAGCTTTGTGACGGGCTCTGTGCTGACAGCTCAGAGCCTGGAGCCTGCTTCAGGTTCTCCCTCGCTCTCTGCCCCTCCCCCACTCATGCTCTGTCTCTCTCTCTCTCTCTCTCTCAAAAATAAATGAAAATGTTAAAAAATTAAAAAAAAATAAGAAACAGCATGGTTCATATTTAAACTCTTATTTAAACCCTAATAGTTTATTTTCTTTTTTAAACTTAAATTTTATTTTATTTTATTTTTACAATTTATTTATTTAAATTCAAGTTAGTTAACATACAGTGTAGTATTGGTTTCAGGAGTAGAACCCAGTGATTCATTACGTATATATAATACCCAGCGCTCATCCCAACAAGTGCCCTCCTTAATGCCCATCACCCATTTGGCCCAACCCCTCACCCACGTCCCCTCCAGCAACCCTCAGTTTGTTCTCTGTATTTCAGCATCTCTTATGGTTTTCCTCCCTCTCTGTTTTGTGTCTTATTTTTCTCTTATTTTTTTATTATTAATTTATTTTTTTATATTTTTCATTTACATCCAAGTTAGTTAGCATATAGTGCAATAATGATTTCAGGAGTAGAATCCAGTGATTCATCCCCTACATATAACACCTAGTGCTCACCCCAACATGTGTCCTCCTTAATGCTCCTCACCTGTTTAGCCCATCCTCCCACCCCAAACCCCTCCAACAACCCTCAGTTTGTTCTCTGTATTTAAGAGACTCTTATCTTTTGTTCTCATCCCTGTTTTTATATTATTTTTGCTTCCCTTCTCTTATGTTCATCTGTTTTGTATCTTAAATTCCACATATGAATGAAGTCATGTGATATTTGTCTTTCTCTGACTAGTTTCACTTACCATAATACCTTGTAGTTCCATCCACATAGTTGCGAATGGCAAGATTTCATTCTTTTCGATTGCTGAGTAATATTCCATTTTGTGTGTGTATGTGTGTGTGTGTATGCACACATACACACACACACACCATATCTTCTTTATCCATTCATCTGTTGATGGACATTTGGGCTCTTTCCATACTTTGGCTGTTGTCGATAGCACTGCTGTAAACATTGGGGTGCATGTCCCCTTCAAAACAGCATACCTGTATCCTTTGGATAAATACCTAGTAGTGCAATTGCTGGGTCATAGCATAGTTCTATTTTTAACTTTTTGAGGGACCTCCATACTGTTCTCCAGAGTGGCTGCACCAGTTCGCATTCCCACCTGCAGTGTAAAAGGTTTCCTCTTTCTCCTCATCCTTGCCAACATTTGTTGTTGCCTGAGTTGTTAATGTTAGCCATTCTGACAGGTGTGGAGTGGTATCTCATTGTGGTTTTGATTTGTATTTCCCTGATGATGAGTGATATTGAACATCTTTTCATGTGTTTATTAGGCATCTGGATGTGTTCTTTGCAAGTGTCTATTCATGTCTTTTACCCATTTCTTCACTTTTTTTTTTTTTGTTTTTTGGGTGCTGAGTTTGGTAAGTTCTTTATAGATTTTAAATACTAACCCCTTATCTGATATTAGAAGATACTGCAAATATCTTCTCCCTTTCTGTTGGTTGCCTTTTAGTTTTGCTAATTGTTTCCTTCGCTGTGCAGAAGCTTTTTATCTTGATGTGGTCCCAATAGTTCATTTTTGCATTTGTTTCTCTTGCCTCTGGAGATATATTGAGTAAGAAGTTGTTCTGGCTGAGGTCAAAGAGGTTTTTGTCTGCTTTCTCCTCTAGGATTTTGATGGCTTTCTGTCTTACATTTAGGTCTTACATCCATTTTGAGTTTATTTCTTTGTCTGGTGTAAGAAAGTGGTCTAGGTTCATTCTTCTACATTCTTCTACATGGCACTGTCCAGTTTTCCCAACACCTTCAGTTTGCTGAAGAGACTGTCTTGGTTAACCCATTCATTCTTTAGTAGGATGGTCTTTAGTCTCCAATAATTTGTTGTCTTTCCAAATTTTTTTCTTGTGGTTGATTACAAGTTTCATAGCGTTGTGGTCTGAAAATATGCATGGTATGATCTCGATCTTTTTGTACTTGTTGAGGGCTGATTTGTGTCCCAGTATGTGATCTATTCTGGAGAATGTTCCATGTGCACTGGAGAAGAATGTATATTCCACTGCTTTAGGATGAAATGTTCTGAATATATCTGTTAAATCCATCTGGTCCAGTGTGTCATTCAAAGCTGTTGTTTCTTTGTTGATTTTCTGCTTAGATGATATGTCCATTGCTGTAAGTGGGGTGTTGAAGTCCCCTACTATTATGGTATTATTATCAATGAGTTTCTTTATGTTCATGATTAATTGATTTATATATTTGCGTGTTTCCACGTTGAGGGCATAAATGTTTATAATTGTTAGGTCTTGGTGGACGTACCCCTTAATTATGATATAATGCCCTTCTTCATCTCTTGTTACGGTCTTTATTTTAAAATCTAGATTGTCTGATATAGGTATGGCTACTCGAGCTTTCTTTTGGTGACCATTAGCATGATAGATGGTCCTCCATCCCCTTACTTTCAACCTGAAGGTGTCTTTATGTCTAAAATGAGTACTGAAAGATAGGTTTTATTGCTACTGTGTTGTCTGTAAGAGTTGGAGTTTCTGGTGGTATTCTCTGGTCCTTTCTAGTCTTTGATGCTTTGGGTCTTTTTTTGTTTTGTGTCATTTTTTTCTCCCCTCAGAGAGTCCCCCTTAAAATTTCTTGCAGGGCTGGTTTAGCGGTCATGAACTCCTTTAGTTTTTGTTGTCTGGGAAACTCTTTATCTCTCCTTCTATTTTGAATGACAGCCTTGCCAGATAAAAAATTCTTGGCCACATATTTTTCTGATTCAGCACATTGAATATATCCTGCCACTCCTTTCTGGCCTGCCAATTCTATGGATAGGTCTGCTGCGAACCTGATCTGTCTTCCTTTATAGGTTAAGACTTTTTTCCCTTGCTGCTTTCATGATTCTTTCCTTGCCTGAGTATTTTGTGAATTTGACTATGATATGCCTTGATTGTCAGTTTTGTTGAATCTAATGGGAGTTCTCTGTGTTTCTTGGATTTTGATGTCTGTGTCTTTCCACAAATGAGGAAAGGTTTCCGCTATAATTTGCTCACATAAAAACCTTCTACCCCTTTTTCTGTCTCTTCATCTCCTTGGACTCCTATGATTCAGATGTTATTCCTTTGTAATAAGTCACTGAGTTCTCTAATTCTTATAATGTGCTCCTTTGCATTAGTTTCCCTCTTTTTTACTGCTTCATTATTCTCTACAAGTTTATCTTCTGTATCCCCCCCATTCTCTTGAAAAAGAAGAAAGGCTAAAATGGATTTAATATCAATCATAGTGACATGAAGCTTCCATAAAATCTCAAAAATACAGGGTTCAGGGAACTTCTGGGCAGGTGAACACATCCACATTGACACCCCAAATACACGGGGACAGAAGCTCTTGTGCTTAGGACCCTCCCAGACCTCACCCTATATATCTCTTCATCTGGCTGTTCATTGGTATCCTTCATCATATATCCTTTAATTAACTGGTAAACATAAATGTTTCTCCAAGTTCTGTGAGCTACTCTAGCAAATTAATCAAACCCAAGGAAGGGGTGGTTGGAACTTACAGTCTATAGTCAATTGATCAGAAACACAGGTGATAGATAACCTGGTCTTGTGACTGGCATCTGAAGGTGGTAGGAGGAATGGGGGAAGATACTTATGGGACCGAGCCCTTAAACTGTGGGATCTGACACTGTCTTCAGGTAGAGGTGTCAGAACTGAGTTGAGTTCTTGGATACCCTGCTGGGTGTACAAGAATTGCTTGTTGGTGTGGGTAAAAACCTCCACACATTTGGTGACTAGAGTGCCAGAAGTGAGGTATTCTCTGAAAAGGTAAAAAAGACACACAGGTGACAAACAGTGGGGAAAAACTGGATTTTTCCCTACATGGGAAGGAAAATGGAGTTTTTCCATTATATATGGTCTTTAGCCTTTCTGTGCATGCAGTTATGTAAGTATGATGCTCAATTTATATACTCGTACCAGAAATTCCCATATTTCACCTGGGAAGCATATTGGGACAGGATGTTTTCCAAAGGGAACTCTGTCCTTCATTTTATGATTAATTGGCAACTGTGTCTGAAACCATTTCTTTTGGTTAACATACCTAAGTATTGCATTGGATTGAGGTTTTAAGACATAAGTGATTTTTCACTTCCAGAAATATTTATGTTTTTAGTGTTAATCTTTTAAAAAGTATAGAAATTAGCTTATTTGGACTATTGTCACTCTGCTGAGGTGAACTGCAGAGGAACGGGAGTAAAACTAGCATTGTCTCTGGATCCCTGCCTTCTTCATGTCTACTCTTCCATCACAACCCTCAAATGTAGATATTTTAAACACACTTTGAAATCCCCTACATAGTCATTATAGAGTGGCTTGTAAGCACTATGGTGAACACGAAATTTTTACCCATTTTCTTACTGTTAGTCTTTTTGTTATACTTGCAGAAATATTTTTCTCTTTCCCTCTTTATAGTGTCCAAATAACTTCTTCCATGACAGAATCCTAGATCACTTTTTGCTGTTTATGCTGTAAAGACATGAAATTAACACATCAGATAAATTTCACACTCCCCCCCTTCCTGAGCAGATTGATGTAAATTGAATTTCACATTAATCAGACAGAGCAATATACATCTTCTATCCAGTGGAAATTTATGATTTTCACTTACTTAAGAAAAGTGCTATAGGCTTTCTATTTCTTTCACTATTTAAACATTGGTATTTTGGGAGCTTTTTCTTACCTGCATTGCTACCTGATTTATTATCCCTATTTCCTCTAAAATTTTTATTTCAAGGTTATTCTGTCTCATACTAGATAATTTATTTCCATCAAATTAAACTCCATGTATAAATGTTTATATTACCACCTATATTGTACTTTTATCACAAAAACATCAGTCTGTTAATCAAATATTGAGTACCTACATTAATACAGTAGAAGGAAGCAATTAAATACAATGAAGTCCACTATTGGCAGAGTTGTTGTTAGTGTTTATCCTGAATTTCATTATTTCAGTGGACTCTACTCTCACTAATTGGTTGTTTCATCCAATGCCTCTGACATAGGTTAAATTCTATAATACTAGAATAGTCTTTTTCAAACTAAGGGTTTTAACCCATTAATGGGACCTGAAATCAGACTCAAGATGAGCTGTTTTTTAAAGAAATGGAATGCATCAGAAATGTCAGAATGCACCTCTGGTAGTAAGGGTAAATATTGTTTGGTGAAACTTTTGTTTCATTTAGATATGTTTTTGTTTCAAA
The DNA here is from genome assembly GCF_007474595.2 of Lynx canadensis. NCBI lineage: Eukaryota > Metazoa > Chordata > Mammalia > Carnivora > Felidae > Lynx > Lynx canadensis. Next base: position 98,610,421 of record NC_044311.2, read on the forward strand.
CATACACATATACCTATAAACTTGTATGTTGAGCCACGGTGTAACATTTTTCTTACTGTAGGTGCCAGTCAAAAAAGATTTAAAAGTCACTTAAACATTTAACAACTCTAGAAATGTTCTCCTGACTCAGTGACTTAAGAACTTTATGATTTTTTTTTTATGTAACCCCAAAGAGTCTTTGAGGAGTGTTAAGCATTATGGATGTTCAACAGAAATGGGTATACAAATTGTATTCTAGAGAACATATTCGAGTCACTTTTACAAGATAAAATCAAGTAGGTGTATAGATAATAGATTTTAAACCTCAAAACTGACCCCTGATGCAATATAATAAGTTCCAAACTCTATAGCTTACTTATTCAGGGACAGTAATTATCCACTTATAGTGCTCAGAGACCTCCATGCTTGAATTCTCAAATGGCTGTTAGAAAAATGTCTCTTAATGGAGATCCCCTTTGGGAAGGGAGTGTAGCAAGCATTACCCAACTCCACTCAGTGATGTCTCCTAATGTCATGAAGTATCTGGGAATCAAAAAAAGGTCTTCCTTACAAAGAGAATTAACCAGACTCATTACTAGACTCTGAATGAGTTCCATGAGGGCAAGTGCCTTATCTCTGACACGTCTTTCACACTTGTCTAGTGTTTAGCAAGGCAGTGTTTCATTCATTCAGTTTAAGCATTTGGTAAATGAATCCTTCTCTTTAGAGATCCTGTGTCTGATCAAGTTCTTTCCTAAGATCCACCCTCCTGGTTTCATACTGACTTTTGTAAGTCTTATACTTAATTTGTTATTGACAGTTCACTTGTTAAATCTTATTCCATTCCCTTTCTCCCAAACCTGTCTTCATTTGCAAGCATGGCTGAAATCTCCCTCATGCATTCATCTTTTTAAAAGTAGTTATTTAGGGGCTCCTGGGCAGCCCAGTCAGTTAAGCGTTCAACTCTTGATTTCGGTTGAGGTCATGATCTAACGGTTCATGAGTTCAAGCACCGAGTCAGGCTCACGCTCACAGCACAGAGCCTGCTTGGGATCCTCTCTCTCTCCCTCTCTCTCTCTGCCCCTCTCCCACTCACTTGCACGTGTGGTCTCTCTGTCTCTCTCAAAGTAAGTAAACTTAAAAAAAATAAATGTAGTTCTTTATATGCCTGTTCTCTTTGCTCCCTTTTACTATTTTATGGTAATTTAGAAAATGTAGTATGTCTTTGTGACATGATAGAATTCCTTCTTCTGAGGTAATGTCTTAAGGTACTAATGCCCTCTACTAGCAGACCTTTTGCACCAGGGAATTTGATAAAGTGATTCCATTTTAGCTTAAATAAAAGGATAAGCTGGAGGTAAGATGGAGTATTTCTGGGACTCCTTTAGACTTGTCTCATTTATATTATCAACTAACAAGCGATAAATGGCTTCTTTTTTTTAACGGAAGAACTTTGTTGCTTAGAAAACAACAACTGGCCACTGAATATAACCGGAAACAAGTTCTCCGACACCACTTTACAGAATGGCAGCATTGGCATCGTGCAGAGATCCTAAAGAGAGAGCTGGCGCAAACTAAGAAGGAAACCAGGAAGAGAATGAATGAGCTGCTGATGGCAGCATCACTAGGGAAACTCAGTGCAAATGGGTCACCTGGCATCAGTCTACTTGAGGAAGCAGCAGCCATGGTGGATGCACCTGTAAGAAATGGAGAGGTACAATGTTTTTCCTTTGCTTGGCCTTCTACTTATTAAACACTGGCATCTGAGCTCTGCACTTGTATAGCCTAGGATATATTAGCCACTGTCAGATTGCCTTGACTGGGCTATCTAAAAGATGAGAGCTGTTTATAGTACACAAAGGTTACCTTTCAGTCAGTGTTTATTTTCTTGAGCTGAATCTTGTTTTTATATATCACATATAAACTTTGGTATAGTTGAGACTCGGTAGGGACATAATATAGAGAGGGAATTTACAATAAATGAAAGACTCTTTTCACAAATAGATAAAGATTGTTTATACCTTTTGAATTCCTCTTACTTGATCATCAGACATTTCCTTTCTAACTGAGCTTACGACATATGTATATATATATATGGAATTTTAAAGTTTTTGTCTAATAAGAAAGTCATATGTTAATTATTGTCATTTGATAGGAGAAAATGAGAGAGGAAAAAGAAAAGTAGCCTATAATTCCATCATCTGGAGATAACCACCAGTAACATATTGAAATACAGCCATATAGTCTTTTCTCTATTCATGCATATGTAAATTTTTCTCTTTAATATTTATATAACTTAATGTTTCTTCAAGTGACTGAAGATATCTAGTTTTTCATAATACAGAGAAAGTAAGGCCATTTTTTTCCTTCTTAATAACTATATCACTATGCTGTTTTTCTAAAAAAATAATTCATAATTTTATACTATAACATGTGAATTTTCTATGCCACTAAATCTACTTCTGCAATAGTAGTTCTCAACTGAGAGTAAACCACAGATGAGACCTGTTAAATCAGAATTTCTGGTTGTTGGGTGCCTGTATTTTTTTTAAGTTTCACAAATGACCCTGATGAATACCCCTTGGTGAAGCACTACCATTCTGAACCATCATTTTGTAACGGCTGTGGATACTCTATCGTGAACCCTAAGCTAGGATAGGTTTACCTTTTTCTCTATTGCCGGACATTTAAGTTGTTTCCAGTTTGACACTATTGCAAACAGTTCTTCAGTGCTTCAGTGAACATCATGGTAACGAAATCTTTGCACGCATCCATTTTTACTTAAATGCTTTGTACTTAGGATAAATACCTAAAAATAGAATGCCCATTTGAAGACTTACCAAATTGCCCTTCCACAAAGGTTGTGCCAAAGAAATGCCTATTTTCCTGTCTAATAACACATTTTTCATTTTTGCTAAGTTGATAGGTAAAATATTTTTATCTTATTATTGCTTCAACATTTGCATTTTTTTATTAGTGAGGTTAAATATTTTCTTAATGAGCTTTCTTTTTTTATTTTATTTACATCCATATTAGTTAGCATATAGTGCAACAATGATTTCAGGAGTAGATTCCTTAATGCCCCTACCCATTTAGCCCGTCCGCCCTCCCACAACCCCTCCAGTAACCCTCTGTTTGTTTTCCATATCTAAGAGTCTATTGTGTTTTGTCCTCCTACCTGTTTTTATATTATTTTTGCTTCCCTTCCCTTGTGTTCATCTGTCCTGTGTCTTACAGTTATCATATAAGTGAAGTCATATTATATTTGTCTTTCTCTGACTAATTTTGCTTAGCATAATACCCTCTAGTTCCATCATGTAGTTGTGAATGGCAAGATTTCATTCTTTTTGACTGCTGAGTAATACTCCATTGTATATATATACCACATCTTCTTCATCCATTCATCCATCGATGGATATTTGGGCTCTTTCCATACTTTGGCTAATGTTGATAGTGCTGCTATAAACGTGGGGGTGCATGTGCCCCTTCAAAACAGCATACCTGTATCCCTTAGATAAATACCTAATAGTGCAATTGCCGGGTCACAGGGTAGTTCTATTTTTCGTTTTTTGAGGAACCTCCCTACTGTTCTCCAGAGTGGCTGCACCAGTTTGCATTCCCACGAGCAGTGCAAAAGAGCTCTTTTTCTGCATCCTCACCAACATCTGTTGTTGCCTGAGTTGTTTGGACAGGTGTGAAGTGGTATCTCATTGTGGTTTTGATTTGTATTTCCCTGATGATGAGTGATGTTGAGCATTTTTTCCTGTGTCGGTTGACCATCTGCATGTCTTCTTTGGAGAAGTGTCTATTCATGTCTTTTGCCCATTTCTTCACTGGATTATTTGTTTTTTGGGTGTTGAGTTTGGTAAGTTCTTTATAGATTTTGGATACTAACCCTTTATCTGATAGGTCATTTGCAAATATCTTCTCCCTTTCCATCAGTTGCCTTTTAGTTTTGCTGATTGTTTCCTTTGCTGTGCAGAAGCTTTTTATTTTGACGAGGTCCCAATAGTTCATTTTTGCTTTTGTTTCCCTTGCCTCTGGAGACGTGTTGAGTAAGAAGTTGCTGCAGCCAAAGTCAAAGAGGTTTTTGCCTGCTTTCTCCTCGAGGATTTTGATGACTTCCTGTCTTACATTGAGGTCTTTCATCCATTTTGAGTTTATTTTTGTGTATGGTGTTAGAAAGTGGTCCAGGTTCATTCTTCTGCCTGTCGCTGTCCGGTTTTCCCAGCACCACTTGCTGAAGAGACTGTCTTTATTCCATTGGATATTCTTTCCTGCTTTGTCAAAGATTAGTTGGCCATACATTTGTGGGCCCATTTCTGGGTTCTCTCTATTCAGTTCCATTGATCTGAGTGTCTGTTTTTGTGTCAGTATCATACTGTCTTGATGATTACAGCTTTGTAATACAGCTTGAAGTCTGGGATTGTGATGCTTCCTGCTTTGGTTTTCTTTTTCAAGATTGCTTTGGCTATTCGGGGTCTTTTCTGGTTCCATACAAATTTTGGGATTGTTTGTTCTAGCTCTGTGAAGAATGCTGGTGTTATTTTGATAGGGATTGCATTGAATATGTAGATTGCTTTGGTTAGTAGACATTTTAACAATATTTGTTCTTCCTATGTAGGAACATAGAATGTTTTTCCATTTTTTGTGTCTTCTTCAGTTTCTTTCATAACCTTTCTATATTTTTAAGTGTATCAATTTTTCACCTCTTTGGTTAGGTTTATTCCTAGGTATTTTATGGTTTTTGGTGCAATTGGAAATGGGATCAATTCCTTGATTTCTCTTTCTGTTGCTTCATTATTGGTGAATAGGAATGCAACCATTTTCTGGGCACTGATTTTATATCCTGCAACTTTGCTGAATTCATGGATCAGTTCTAGCAGTTTTTTGATGGAATCTTTTGGGTTTTCCATATAGAGTATCATGTCATCTGCGAAGAGTGAAAGTTTGACCTCCTCCTGGCTGATTTGGATGCCTTTTATTTCTTTATGTTGTCTGATTGCTGAGGCTAAGACTTCCAATACTATGTTGAATAACAGTGGTGAGAGTGGACATCCCTGTCTTGTTCCTGACCTTAGAGCTGAAACCTAAAAACTGAGAGCTTTCCCCCACTGAGGATGATATTAGCATTGGGTCTTTCGTATATGGCTTTTATGATCTCGAGGTATGCTCCTTCTATCCCTACTTTCTTGAGGTTTTTTATTAAGAAAGGATGCTGCATTTTGTCAAATGTTTTCTCTGCATCTATTGAGAGGATCATATGGTTCTTGTCCTTTTTTTATTGATGTGATGAATCACGTTAATTGTTTTTGCGGATATTGAACCAGCCCTGCATCCCAGGTATAAATCCCGCTTGGTCATGGTGAATAATTTTCTTAATGTATTGTTGGATCTGGTTGGCTAATATCTTGTTGAGGATTTTTGCATCCATGTTCATCAGGGAAACTGGTCCATAGTTCTCCTTTTTAGTGTGGTCTCTGTCTGGTTTGGAATCAAGGTAATGCTGGCTTCATAGAAAGGGTTTGGAAGTTTTCCTTCCATTTCTATTTTTTGGAACAGCTTCAAGAGAATAGGTATTAACTCTTCCTTAAATGTTTGGTAGAATTCCCCTGGAAAGCCATCTGGCCCTGGACTCTTGTTTTTTGGGGTTAAATATTTTTTGTAATGACTATATATATATATATATATATATATATATATATGTGTGTGTGTGTGTGTGTGTGTGTGTGTGTGTGAAAATGGATATAGATATTTAGTGACTTGTCTCTTCATGTCATTATACTTTTTTTTGCTTGATTATATTTTTCTTATTTGTAGAGCTCTTTCTATTAGACTATTGATACTTTTATTATGACGTATTTTGCAAAATTGTTTCATTTTTTTTGTCCTTTTGGGTAAGTTTTGGTGTTTGGTACTATACAGAGTTAAGTTTTTATAGATTTTTTTCTTTCATAATTATACTTGTCATATTTGAAAAGCCCTTTGGGGAAGGTCCCCTGCCACCTCACCTTCACCCCAAACCCCTCCAATCTTTCACATAACACTGTTGAGCACTTAACTCAGACATGTAAAATAAACTGGGCACTAAAGGGGCCCCAGTCTTGCTTTTTACCCTGATTTCTGCCAGTAAGTAGGCTGGTTTTAATTTAAACCTAGTCTCTTAGCAAAGGGCTATCATGAGGATGCTTATTGGGACTTATGTAACATTTTGGTCCCTTCCCCTAGGCAATTTATCAACCTTTATGTCAGCTAGATAATTTTACTTCCATTGAGACCCAAGAGAGTCCTCTATCTTAAGAAATAGCTGTGTGGAACCTTTTACTTTACAAAGTTACACTGTTGTTATCTTTAAATTTAGAAAAGACAACAAAGTATTTTTTATTTTCATAAAACAGAAAAGTTACTATGTCTAATTTTCTTACTATATGTAAGATATAAAAAGAAATAAAAGCCTTTAAATCTCTGAAATCAACTCTGAAAAAGATATTCTTAAAAGAATATTATAAAAAATAAAGCAAGTGGAAATAAAAGGATATAATACTCTGTAGGTTATTAGATAAACCCTAACTTTTTCCACAGTGTAGAATATAACACAAATAAAATATAAAATCTTTAGTAAGATGCTCACTAATAACACAATTAAAGGGACTAATGTACCACAGATGCATACATTATACCTTGAAATTTTTCAAAATTATCAGCTTATAGATGAATTTCGCTAATTACACCAGCCTGTTCAGTCCTGTTTCACCAAATACAGCAAGTACCGTTAAGCTTTCTTTCATTCTTTTATTTTTACCTTGAAAAGTTACTGTGATCCAAATGAAATTTTGCTGTACCCAAGGCTTTTACAGTCTTGCTGGGTTAATAATGCACCATTATCACAAAGTTTAAAGGGGCCTAAAATGTATACCCTGCTTGATGCTAAATTACGTAAGCAGATGTTCTCGCAAATAAATATCCATTGACATTTCTGAAATAGAAGGTTATTTTTTAGTCTTTAACATGTCAGAGTTTCCATATACCATATTTTTCACTTTAGCTGAGTCTATAGGAAATATTTCCATCATCGTGAAAAATATTTAGTATGGTACCCTCTAGCTAAAAGCTTCTAAGATATAAGATAGTTCATAGTATTTTTCTCCCTGTATCATTGCAGATGGCAGAATCAAAAACTGGTCAGACCTTAGGACACAGAACCTAGAAGAGACATTTTAACTATGTGTTATTTTGGTCAGGATTAGTTTTTCTGATTAAGAATTCTGTTTCCTCCCCCTCTATATAGAACTTATACGAACGAATAATAAGTATGATATCTCAGTCTGTTGAATGAGGTCTGTTATATGATAAAGCTTTAACTCATATGCTAAAATATTGTATTATCGGGGCGCCTGGGTGGCGCAGTTGGTTAAGCGTCCGACTTCAGCCAGGTCACGATCTCGCGGTCCGTGAGTTCGAGCCCCGCGTCGGGCTCTGGGCTGACGGCTCAGAGCCTGGAGCCTGTTTCCGATTCTGTGTCTCCCTCTCTCTCTGCCCCTCCCCCGTTCATGCTTTGTCTCTCTCTGTCCCAAAAATAAATAAACGTTGAAAAAAATTTTTTTAAAAAAAGTAAAAAATAAAATATTGTATTATCGATAATAGTATTATATAATGCAGATATTTGCCCAGTGGTCATGGGCTTGCAAATATTTCCCACAGATAGTCTGCGAATAGCTGGAGACTATAAACTTTAATCCAGGCTTTGATTCTGAAAATGAATGAATGAATAGGTGAATAAATAACATACATATATACCCTGTAATTAATTTATTTGTGGCAAGAGGGGCATTGAGAGAACAGAGCTATTATTCATTTGTAAAGGTATTTGCTAGTTTTCAAACATTCTTTTTTATTTAATTTTTTTCCGAAAGTTTATTTCTTTATTTTTTAGAGAGAGAGAGAGCACAAGTGGGGGAGAGACAGAGACAGGGAGACACAGAATCCGAAGCAGGCTCCAGGCTCCGAGCTGTCAGCACAGAGCCCCACGCGGGCTCAGACTCATGAACCACGAGATCATGACCTGAGCCAAAGTCGGATGCTCAACCGACTGAGCTACCCAGGTGCCCCAGTTTTCAAACATTCTTGACAGAGAGTATATCCTTTGCCACAAAATTCAGAGTTAATTCATGCAGATTAAAATTCCTGTAATATATATCTGGAATAATCCTGCCTAATTGACAAATGAACTATCCAAATTAGAAATTTCTAAGAGCACAGTTTTCTTATTGTAAATGTCCTGGCCCACGGCAATGGTTTGTACAACTGTAGCCACTCGCCCACCTAGTTTCCATGGTGAGCAGCAGTGCACATTCTGAGAACAGCTCACAGATCTACGGCTGGTAGCCTCTGAGATAGCCAGGCCAAGAGCACAGGGCAGTTGTGCCATTGAACCAAACAAGGCTGACTAGATGAGGTTGGATCTCTTCAACATAGTCCTTTAAATAGCTGAACTGTAACATGCTCCTTCTTTCTCAGGTGACTGGTGGGCCACCTTTGTGGGAAAAGCCTCCCTCAGGGAGCAGTGATTGCATGCCCAGCCCCCACCTAGGAAGACCAACAAAGAGCAGCTTGCATTTTCCCTTCCAGCATGTCCCTTTGAACACATATGACAATAAGCAGCACGAGACCCAGGATGTTGAGCCGTCCCAACAGCCTGGCAGCAACAAGATCATCAGAACCACCAGCCAGAAAGCAGAATCCATGTGCATGGGTCATTTCCATAACCGCCATGTCTTCCAGCAACAATTGATTGAAAAGCAAAAGAAGAAACTTCAGGAACAGCAGAAAACAATTCTAGAGCTGAAGGAAAGCCAGCGGTTAGCAGAGGCTCGGTGGGCAGCAGAGAGGGCTGCAGCAGTCACAGATGCACAGAGCTGCCAGCTGTCAAACCCCAGAGGAAAAGAACCTAAAAGAACCTGCCAGGTGCTTCCAAAGTATGTCCATTATATCAGAACACTCTTTGGACTCATGATTTGGGTTTTTTCACCTAGTGTTTGAGAGGCCCCTGAACTTCTTTGACCAGCTTCCAGACTCCATGATCTCTCCCTTTCTTTTATTGTGTACTCTCAAAAGAAAGAAGCCCCTTTCTCATAGATATTTGAGGCCACTAGCGACCTATGAGTTATATAGTTAGCATTTGTGTTGTGGCTATCTTTGTCTGAGGAGCCCTGTTGCTATACCAGTAAAAGAGAATAATGCTTCCTTGCTTACTCTAACTTGATTTCTGGGTTTCTGATTATGTTTAGTCCTGAGAAGCCAGGTTGGACAATATCAGGTGCAAATGGAGCATTCCCTGGACTGGCTAAATACCTAGGTTAAATGTGTAGTTGGTTTGGATAAAAGTAAACATCTTTGAGCCTGAAATAAGAATCCAGATTTCTCAAAAGTGGTTTCAGACATGCTTGTGACATACTCAATACATGTGATAAATGGTAGGATAAGAAGTGGGTGATAGATACCTATTGATTTGAAGCCCTGGGATGGGAGTCTGAGCACCTGACTCACCTTGCAGACTGAGGACAGTCATTCAACCTTCCCATGCCTCCTCACACCAATTTATCGAGTGGGTATAATATGCAGTTATCTTAGAGAGTAAAGATTAATGAATATTTGTGAAATGCTTTGAGTTCCTCAGGCTCAAGAGTTTTGAACAATGCTGGTTATTGGTCTGAATTCTTTCCTTTTTTTTTTTTTTTTTTTAACCCCCAGCTCGCCTGTTGCTTCCCCTGGAACTGATGGTAGTAGAAGTGACTCCCAAAATTCTCTCTCTGGAGCCAGAAGGAACCCAAGGCAGCTGATGGCACCCCACCCCATACTGAAAGGCAGGGCGGTCTTGGTGGTGGTCTGGTGGGAGTTATCTTCCTTCCTGAAATAGGATATGCTGGGACTGAATCCCAGCAACTCCTGGGTTTTGAGACTTGGCAGAACCTGGTCAAAGATGTGAGGAGACCAGTGCACCAGAGAGTTCCACGGCTTTTTTCCTGCCCCTTCTGCCAAACTTTTTGGCCTTCCCAACCAATACAAAAAGAACAAAAACAAACTGAAAGATGTATCATCTTTCTGTAATATGAGATTTGGACTGTGGGAAAAAAATGGGACAGTTACACTAATGAGAAAACTCTGAGTAACTGCTAACAACAAACACTGATAAAGGTCACCTGACATTATACTTTGTTAACCTTAAAATATTGATCCATTTACAGCAATCCACATCAAGTTACTACATCATCTTATAATGAGTTGTACCTTGATGGTGATAATAACATTGTGATGCATGTGGTAATCATTATTTAAACCAAATAATGCTATGAGAAGAAAAGCATTCTCCACCTAGTGAATCTGCTAATTGTTTTTACTGAATACTCAGTCATGCACTGTATATGTTTGTATATAGAGGTAGGCACATTAGCAGTTCAGTTATATTGTGGTTTGTAAATCTGATTTTTCACCTATGGCAAGATAGTTACCCTAATAAGAAGTGACGTCACCTGAAGGCACGCTGTGCCTGAAGTCCTTCCTTTTCATGAAGAAAGTAGCAGGCTTTGCATTGACTCTTTGCCAGGACAGCAATCTATGCCATCTTTGTCTACCCCTGAGGATGGTCAGGAAATGCCTAGTTCAGTGTGCTTGTTTTTAAAAAATTATTGTTTGGATCAAGGGGTTATCATATTTTAGAACTGCAGGCTCCTTTTCAAGTAGTCTTTAATGATTCGCTCTAGAAAACATGGGGAAAGCGCTTATTACCAGAGACTCTGCTCCTCAGGGCTCTTGCTTTAATCCTCTAGTCTATTTCTGCCTCCTTGAAGACAGCCTCACTGCCGCCATCTGCAGCTTTCCCACTATTCTTTTTCTAGGAAAGCAGACACTTAATATCTGTAAGAAATAGCCTGGTGAGTTTTTTGTTTATTAATTCTTGAAAGTTGGACTTTTCCTATCACGGCACAAGGAACCAAAAGTAACTTGGCTGACTTAGGTGGACAGAACTTGATACTCCTCCCACCCGTGCCCATCTTCCTGTAAAAGCCCAACTGATGACAGAGTCATATTATCAGACCATCTTGCACATTTGCTTCTTTTGGATCGATATTTAATAGACTGTCAAGCACAGGAGTCTGACACTTGAATTCACTCAGATGCCAGTTCTCTAAATGCCTAGTACAATTCCATTTTCTGCCCATCTGGATATCTATTCATGCCTTAAAACTAGATTTTAATATATTCATCGTGACCCCAAACTTCAGTTTGTTTGTTGTTGTTGTTTCACCTACAGACATACTTACATGTATGTATGTAGTATAATGACTTAGGGAAAAATAGCAGACCCAATGGGATTTGAAGACTGATTGTACTGTCAAAGTCTGTGTCAGATGTATTTAAAGTTTTCTACATTCGTTAAAGAAATGATCAAATTAAAATTCTGGTTTCTGGGGGCACCTGGGTGGCTCAGTCGGTTAAGCGCCCGACTCTTGATCTCAGGGTCATGAGTTCAAGCCCTGCGTTGGGCTCCATGCTGGGCGTGAAGCCTACTTAAAAAAGAATTCTGGTTTCTGGATTTCATTAAGAAAAGTATCATCAAGGCACATTATCTTATTTAAATCAGTAAACATTTATTCTAATAGAAAAGTAAACAAAAAAACAATTTGCAAATTGTTCATCACTGCTGAGGATAGGATTTTAGGTCTTTAACTTGTACGGGGTATATAAGTAACACATATATACTCATATATTTATAAATAGCAACTACAACTTCTATTTTATATGAATTTTTTATTTATATATTTACCAACAAATAAATAAATGTTTCTGAGATTGTAAACACTCAACTGGCAAGAAAACCCTAACAGTAACACTAAATTTTGCTATAAAATGTGGAGACATTTCTTTTGCAATGTTCCTTATATTTTTTATATCGGAGCTCTGTTACTATTTTCTAGCCATGGAAGAGAGAGCAGTTCAGCGAGCTGAACGTAGGCGGATCTTGGCAGAGAGGAAGAAAAAACAAGAAGAGGAGAAATTGGTAAATCAAGAATGAAACCCCAGGCAAGAAAAAAGATTCGTATAGGTCTTTATTTAAAAAAAAAAAAAAAAAAATGAGGCCTAGCTTGTTTAAGTGTTTTGAGACAAGAGAGCTAGGCCAACTTTAGAAATGGCTTTTTACCCACTGGCCTGAACTCTGTGAAAATTTTAGGAAAACAAAGGTAAAAAACAGAAACACCATTAGTGTAGCAGGAAGGAAATGTTATAAAAGTTGATGAGAGCCAGCAATTGGGAAGATCTGCACATTTAGATTTAGATGTCTGATCTGGTAAGCTGCAAAGGTGAGTAGTTCCTGTCATACAGAGTTGTGACCTAGACTGTCAAAAGTAAATTTTGTACCTAGTAAGAAAAAATAAATAGTTCCAACAGTTTGGGGGGGTTTTGAGTGTGAAATGAAAGAAATTTTTCCAACACTTTATAGAGTTTGGATTTAGTGTTTCAGAGGTGAAAATAACTAAAAAGTAATTATTTTTTACTGAAAAAGTAATGTCCTTTTCTTGCTTAGTATCACCTTCCCAAGTAGAAGATAATTATTTTGGAGATACTTTTAAGTTACACAAGTGATCACCTATTTGTTGGATTTTCTACTTTTATCATGAAGTATAGGCTTCTTGCAGGGACAGAGCGGGCACTTTGGTAGATACTTGACTTTCTTCAATATGAAAAATCTTATGTCCATACAAATACAGCATTCTCATTGTTTACTGACTCTAATGTTGATTAGGCCCAGTTAAAGGCCCAAGAGGAGGACCGTCAGAAGAGGGAAGCAGAAGAAAAGGAAGCTCAGCTTAAGAAAAAACAAGAAGAGAAGAGACTGCAGAAAATGGTTTGTAGCAAATGTTTGGTCAGCCATACATAGCACCTGTCTGTTAAAGCCTATTGTGTGCATTACTGTGGCCCTGTGCACCTTCTCCATCCCAGAACTTCCAACCAGAACACTCTTTTCACACCTCTACCCTTTTTTTCTACCTTAGTTAGTGAAAACCTGCTCATTCTTCAGCTTAAACAGAACTTCTTCCAGATTAGCCTTTCTTGCCTTGTACACTGTCTTCTCCACCCAAGGTTAAGTTCCCCTTAATGGACTCTGAAATGTATTTCCTTCAAAGCATTATCAGGGCTTGTAATTAAGCATATGTTTTGTGGTTGTCTTATTGATTTCAGCATCCCCAACTAAACTGAAATCTCCTTGAGAATAAAGGGAGCAGTCTGGTGCTGCTCACTGTTGTTTTGGTTAGCAGTATAGTAGGCATATAGTAGGAACTCAGCAAGTGTGTTGAATGAGTGAATAGATGAATGAACAAATAAGTGAACAAATGGAGGAAAATACACACAGAAGAAATAAGAGCTGAAACTCTTACTTTCAAGATTATTAAATTCTGGTTGGAAAGATAAGGCCTAAAATTGCACACCTGTCAGACAATGTAGTCCAGCATATCCTGTCTTGTGCCTCAAAGTCCAAAGGAGATCAAGAGAGTCATACAAGGCAAGACCTATTAAGATTTGGGGGATATTATAGACCTTTTTGTAGAAAAGAGATTCAAATTGGAAATTGTATTAGTCATGATTCTACAGAGAAATGGAAGCAATAAGATATATGTATAAGGAAGAGATTTATTATGAGGAATTGGCTCACATGATTATAGAGATTGAGAAGTCCCACAGTCTGCCATCTGCAAACTGTAGACCCAGAAAATCCAGCAATGTAATTCCAGTCTGAGTCTGAAGGCCTGAAACCAGGATAATTGATGGTATAGATTCCACATTGGGAGCAGGACAAGACCAATGTCCCATCTCAAGCAGGCAGCCAGAAAGAAAAAAGAGGCAAATTGTTCCTTGGACAATGCCATTTGGACATTTGGGAGGACAGTCTACAAAGTCCATGGATTCAAATGCTAATCTCATCCCAAAACACATTCACAGACACACCCCTAAATGTTTCATGTAGGCATCCTGTGGCACATTCAAGTTAACACATAAAATTAACAAGTCTACCGCTTATCAACTTGGCATCCATACATATCTTCTTAACTCACACTTGATCTCCAAATAAAGACAACAACAAGATCATAATTCTGCTTAACTTGATACAACTATCCTGCGTACAAGTGAAAGCATACTAACTCCTTCCCCAGAAGAGGAAGTAGTGTTGTTGAGTGATGTTTACTCTTCTCGTTGCTCTCCCATAACTTAAATACCGTGATGTAAAATTAAAAATACTTAAACACAATGATACAAAGTCAATACATCTTATATTACTGTTCATTGCAGAACATTTGAGAATACCTAAAAAAAACTTTTTTTACATCTATGAGTTCAGCACTAAGAGGTAACTATTTAATACCTTAGTATATTTACTTCTTTTTCTCTAAGCATCTCTCTCTTAATTGATAACCTGGGGGTGGGGGAAGGGGCGGTGCATGTAGCTTTTAAGCTCCTTTTTTGCATTTCAGAGTCTATCATGAGTATTTTCACTTGTCATTCACAATTCTTCAAAACCTATATTATATGCTGAAGGTCATTTTTTTAAGTTTTTAAATTAAGTTAACATAGAGCATTACTACTAAAATGTTAACATATTTGTTTCAAGTGTAGAATTTAGTGACTCATCACTTACCATACAACATCGAGTGCTCATCACAAGTACCCTCCTTAATACCCATCATTTTTAAAAAATAAACTTTTTCTTTTGGATAATTTAGGCTTACAAAAAAGTTGCAAAGGTAGTACAGGGAGATTTCCTACAACCTTCACTCAGTTTCAGTTTCTTCTTTAATGTTACCATCTTATATTACCATGGTACGTTTGTCAAAGCTAAGAAACCAACATTATTACATTACTATTAACACCAGACATTATTCAGATTTCACCGATTTTTCCAGGTTTTCTAACTTTTTGCTGTGTCTCCACGTAGTGGAAAGAGCTAGGGAGCTCTGTGGAGTCTCTTTTATGACAGCACATCCCATTCTGAGGGCTCCACCCTCATGACCTAAGCACCCAAAGGCCCCACTTCCTAACACCATCACTTTGGGCACTTTGGTAGATACTTGACTTCCTTCAATATGAAAAATCTTATGTCCATACAAATACAGCATTCTCATTGTTTACTCTTCCCTTTTGGTATCCGCTAGCTCAGTCTGTAACCTTAAAGCCTTTGCCTGTGTGAGGTTCCCCCTCCACTTAGGTGAGATATGGGGGGCAAGTCTGGGCAGAGCTCTCTTCCCCCCAGCTGCAGTAGCAGTCCACTAGTACACTGAAGTAGGGCCACTTGCAGATGAAGGCTTTGTTTCCCAAGGGAGAATGGTTTGGGCAGATTTTACAGTGACTGCTGTTACTCTCCCCGAGCCAGAACCATGGTAGGAACTTTATCTGGATTCCCTCGATTCTCTCTGTGACAGCCTGGTGGAGTTCCTAGAGCAAAAGCCTGCAAAAAGGTGGGAACCTCCCTATCACTATGACCTGCAGATAAAATATAACATTAGTCCAAAACGGCAGACCAAGAGATTTGTCATATAGACTAGTTTCCATTTAGTAAATCTACTATAGCTGTTTCAATAAAGATAGATGCATGTTCAAACTGTGTTTGAGCTTTCTTTGCAAGCAGCTTCAGATCTAAAATACATTTGGCAGTTGTCTCCTTTGCTTCTGGGCAGTCATGCTCTCCACAGTGTATTTCTCTACCCAGTTTATCGTGAGGTCTTTTTCCTTCTGATGCATCATATTCTGCACAGGCAATTCTTTACCTCCTTGTGTACTTGATACAGCCATTCCCAGTAAGCAACTACCAAGGCCATGGCAGCATTATTCCTCTGGACAAAAAGATAATGACATTTCTGAACTAGTGCCTGCCATGACTTCTCTGAATCAGTCACATCCTGGATGTATTTGATGGGAGCCTGCTTCTCTTCTTCTAGTTGGGATTTTTTTTTTCTTATTATCTGTTTACAGTATGAGGTACCATATTTTCTAATTACATAGATGAGCAACCCTACTGTTGATATGGTAGAGAAGGTTTCTGGGGCAGTCTCATGTATTTCTTTGGATAAGAAATACAAGATAAGTCCTTTGACATGTTTCAGGATAAAGGAACTAAAACAATTCCTTAGGGATAAGCCTATGACAAATTTGTCCTGTATATTCAGAAAGAAGTGGTTCAGGGTTAAGACATGACTGCCCTTTCTGAAAGGGCCTACCTTGTTACCTACATTTTAGCTGGTGCTAGAAATTCTGCATTCTTCAGAGGAGGCCACTGTAGCTATGGCAGGAAGTATGACCTGGGACAGCATGGTCATTCATTGATGACCCAAGTGATGGTGGCTTAGTGTTTCTGTGTCCCTGACAGGGTAGCTTGTCAGATGTAGCAGTATGATGGCCACTTGTGGGTCTCATTCAGTGACCTTTTGAAAATAAAAATCTAGGGGTGCCTGAGTGGCTCAGTCAGTTAAGCATCCAACTTCAGCTCAGGACATGATCTCACAGCTCATGAGTTCTAGCCCCACATTGGGCTCTGTGCTGACAGCTCAGAGCCTGGAGACTGCTTTGGATTCTGTGTCTCCCTGTCTCCCTCTCTGCCCCTTCCCCGCTCATGCATGCGCGTGCTCTCTCTCTCTCTCTCTCTCTCTCTCTGTCTCTCAAAAATACACATTTTTAAAAAATTATAAAAAAGAAAAAAATCTAAACTTTAACATCCCATTGTCCATTTTTCTGAAAAGCTTACTTTCTAGTAATATTTATCAGGCAGTAACTTTTATGGATATATAAATATGTTTTTGATTAATAGACAATTGATGAAGTTTTTGGTTGAAAAGATAAATTTATCAGAGAAGACCAGACAAGATTTGAAGTCTTCCATAATTGTGTAACAAGCATATTTGTTCACTAAACAAGTATCTATAGAGCCTCTACTATGTGCTAGGCATCATTCTAGGTATTAGAATAGAGCAATGGAGAAGACAGACAACACTTCTGCCCTCGCAAAGATTATATGCTACCTGGGGAGAATAGGAAGTAAACAAGGTAACAAAGAAGTAGGGAGGGAGAGGTAAAATGGGGGAATGAGGGAAGCAAGATGGAAAGGCTTCTCTGAGGAGGTGATATTTGAGCTGTAAGATGCTAAGGAGGCTTCTGCAAGGTCCAATAGGGGCATGTTAAATGTGAGATACCTATTACACATCCAACTGAATGTATCAAATAGCTGAATATATCAAATAGCTGAATATATAAGCCTGGATATGAAGATTGTAGTAAGGAATGTGAAAGTCAAAAACATGTCAATGTTATTAATGCTCTGGGAATGGATGAAATCAGCTTGGGAGATTGGATGGAGAAGAAATATAAGGGTTCAAGACCAAGTCCTAGAGTGTATAAATAATTACTGAGGATGAGAAGCTAATGAGGTAGAAAGAGAACCAGAAGAAATTTTTGTCAAAAAAGCTGAGAGAAAAACCATTTCTGGAAAGGGGTTGATGGTAGTTAACTGGACTAAATAGTGCTGAGTTCAATTAAAAGGAGGACAGACTCTTTGATTTGGCAAGATGGAACTCATTCATGACTATGAGTATAATAGGGGTCACATGGGATCAAAGAAGATTCTGTCATGGCTGGTGATTGTTTTTTCTGCCTTATTTTATTTTCTAAAGATGGGAGTTACATGTACATAGTTGCATAGCGATGGGAATGATCCAGTAGTGAGGGAGAAATTCATGATACCAGAAAGCAAAGGGTATAAATTACAGGAGTATATAAATGTTCCAGAATATGTGCCAGAACACAATGAAAGGGTGGCTTATAGTGGACAGAAGGCAGAGAGTTTGGGAATGGTGTTGACTGCCCTGTAGTCTTCTTAATTCTTGCTGTAATTCCTGGTCTTTCAAAGTAGTAGTGGTGGAGAAATATACACATGCACATATATACGTTCAGATTAGTCTTATTTTTTGCACATGACTTGTTGAATAATTTAAATCAGAAAGATGCCCTAATTTTTTATCCCTTCTTAGCCTGAGTGAACTATGCTATATGAAACCCCAATATAAGTGCCATCTCAAAGCAGACACCATCATTTCATGTAATCCTTTGTTTTATATACAGGAAATGGAAAATATGGTAATATTAATGAAATACAGTGAACTCTTGAGGAATCCTTAATCAAGAGGTAAAATATATATTTAAATAATTTGCTGTGGAAACCGAATTTTGGCTCAAGCAGCTTTCTATTAAATGTTTTTCTTTCTATTTTTTTCATGGAAAAGTAAACTTCAAAGAAGGCTATTTTAATTTGCAACGATGTGGAAGGAACTAGGGTGTATTATGCTAAGCGAAATAAGTCAAAGAAAGACAAATACTGTATGATTTCACTCTTGTGGAATTTAAGAAACAAAATAGATGAACATATGGGAGGAGGAAAAAAGGGAGAAACAAACCATAAGAGACTCTTAAGACTAGAGAACAAACTGAGGGTTGGTGGAGGGAGGTGAGTAGGGGATGGGCTACATGGGTGATGGGTATTAGGAGGGCACTTGTTATTGATGACCACTGGGAGTCGTATGTAAGTGATGAATCACTGAATTCTACTCCTGAAGCCAATATTGCACTGTATGTTAACTAATTAGAATTTAAACAAAAATTTGAAAAGAAAAAGTAATACAGACTCATTTTCTCTGCTCCATCCAAAAATGGGTTTTCTTTTGAACCTACAACATCAGCCATAGAGTTGTAATTCTAGGAAAATATTTACACCATAACTTAGGTGTGTGTGTGAACAGGGTTGGTGAGACTGAGGATTTCTCCAAAGGCTTATTGTCTGTGTTGAATTACTGTCTGTAAGTTGCAACTGCCATCTCAATGCTACAGGGACATTTCAGTGGATGTGAAAATGGCTACTTTTCTGTTTTCCTCCCCACATAACCCTCAGCTGCTCCTTGTTACTCATTAAGAAAATTCTTATAAATGATTTTTATTTCTGACCATTCAGTTCAATATCTCAAGTGTCTGGAATAAAGATTATAAAGATAATTTTATGTTAGTGATTTAGAGAATGTGGACATTTCATCTTGAGGAATTTGTACTGAAACCGGTAGTTTGGAATGGAAGATCAGGACAAATCTCCCTTCCATATCAGAAATGTTCCACTTGCTTCTCTCATTTTTTTTTTCTTGCATAAGACTCAGCAATGAAGCAGCTTGTCAGAATCAGCTAATTCAGCACACTTTTCCTCAAGTGAAATTGGGGGGGGGGAGGGTAGAAAAAGAAGCTTAAATTCAATATTTTTATATTTACACTACATAGATGACAACTACTGTAAAGTCTTTGCTTTTGTTCTTGTGACTCTCGTAACGGGTATCAGTTGCTACCACTCACCTTTTTAAGGTAGTTTTTTCTCTCACTTTTATTATAGCTCATTTTTATTAAAAAGAGAAATACAAGAAATCCTAATAACCTTTACAGTAAACCATTAAGCTTCCATCATCTTCCTCAGTCAGCCTCTCGGGGTGCAGTTCTTCTTTGAAGAGAACAGAGGTGTCTTTTCTCAGTGCATCACCACGGATGGTTAAGCTTTCTCCTCCTCAGAGAAGGGAGGGCTGCCTAATGATCATCAAATATTTTTAACTCTTTTTTGGACTTATTTGTTCATCACGTTTTTAAAAATCCCAGTGTAAGAATATTATTGTAGGCATTAAATGGAGTATAGAGTATCTTTAAATTTAAATAGGGTATTATTTACATATAAATCTCTACCCCATAATCCAAACGAAGGGACTGTATTGCTACATTTCCCATAATAATGAGGGGAAAATATTGATTGCTCTTCTAACTAGATGTTTTACTTTGGGGGAAGTTAGTGACATACAAATCATCTGTGAACAATACTGAATATATCTAAGAATATGTACGGCATTCATTTGTGTAGTATTTACAACCAACTTTTCCCCACCCTCTTGGCAGAATTGTTTCCCATGATGCTCCAGTGTTCTGTTACCATGATTAGCACACTGTTTAGTAGTTATATGTTGAAATTACATTAATTAGTTATTTGTTGAAATTCATTAGTGTTTGGATCATGGCATTTTTACTTATTTTTTGCAGTTTTGCTGAGGTATAATTCTTCCTAATGAAGTGACCCTTTTGTCATGATATAATGACCTTTTTTATCTTTTATTATAGATTTTGGCTTAATGTCTGATGTAGATATAACTACCCCTGCTCTTTGGTTTGCATTTGCATGGAATATCTTTTTTCCATCCCTTTACTGTTAGTCTCTATGTGTCCTTACAGCTGAATTGAGCCTCTCCCAGGCAGCAGATGGTTGGGTCCTGGGTTTTTTTAATCCATTCAGCCACTGTATGGCTTTTAATTGGACAATTTAGTCTGTGTGCATTTAGGTTTTTGTTTGTTTGTTTTAGAGAGAGTGCAAGTGGGGGAGGGGCAGCGAGAAAGAGAGAGAGAATCTTAAGCAGGCTCTACGCTCAGCATAGAGCCTGACACAGGGCTCAATCTCATAACCCTGAGATCATGACCTGAACTGAAATTAAGAGTCAGATGCTTAACTGAGCCACCCAGGCACTGCAGTCTGTGTTCATTTTAAGGTAATTGATAAGGGGCACCCGGGTGGGTGGCTCAGTCACTTAAGCATCCAACTTCAGCTCAGGTCATGATATCACGGTTTGTGAGTTCAAGCCCCACATTGGGCTCTGCACTGACAGTGTGGAGCCTACTTGGGATTCTCTCTCTGCCCCTCCCCTGCTCATGCGCTCTCAAAATAAATAAACTTAAAAAAATAAATAAAGTAAATGATAGGTGTGGACTTACTCTTGCCATATTGTTTATTGTAGTTTTGTAGTTCCTTTATTCCTTTCTTCCTCTCTTGCTTTCTTCTTTTGTAATTTAATGATCCTCTGTAGTGGAATGCTTTGATTCCTTTCTCTATCTTTTTTTGTGTACTTACTATAGGTTTATACTTTTTGGTTATAAGGCTGACATAAAACATCTTATAGTTATAATCGTCTGTTTTAAGCTGATAAGTTTGTATACAAACTTCTACATTTTTATACTCTCGCTCCCAGTTTGTGTTGATGTCACAATTTACAATTCTTAATATTCTATAATTCTTAATATTCTATAATTCTTAATATTCTATAATTCTATAATTCTTAATATTCTGTAATTCTTAATTAACAAATTATCGCTATAGTTATTTTTAATACTTTTGTCTTCTGACCTTTATACTGGAGTTATAAGTGATTCACCCACCACCATTACAATATTAGAGTATTCTGGATTAAACCACACACACACACACACACACACACACACACACCTTTACCAGTAAATTTTATTGTTTTATAATTTAATATGTTTTCATGTTACTAATTAGTGTCCTTCACTTCAACTTGAAGAAGTCCCTTTAACACTTCTTGTAAGGCTGGGCTATCGTAATGAACTCTTTTCAGCTTTTGTTTGTAAAACTCTTTTATCTCTCCTTCAATTCTGAAGGACACCTTTGCCAGGTAGAGGATTCTTGTTTGGCAGTTTTTTTCTTTCACACTTTGAATACATCATCCCACTATCTCTGGCCTGCTAGATTTCTGGCTGAAAAACTGGCTGACTGTCTTATGGGAGTGCTCTTATATGTAACAAGTTGTTCTTCTCTTGATGCTTTTAAGATCCTCTCCTTGTCTTTTAACTTCTGACAGTTTAATTATGTGTTTTGGTGTGTGTGTCTCTTTAGATTCATTTTGTTTGGTATTCTTTGGGCTTCCTGGATGTGTATGTCTGTTTATCTCCCCAGCTGAGGGAAGTTTTCAGCCAGTATTTCTTTCAAAAAGCTTTCTGCTCCTTTCTTCTCGAACCTGTATAATGGACATATTTGTACCTGTGATGGTGTACCATTAGTGCCTTAAGCGATTCTTTGCTCTGTCTTTATGTTGGCTGATCCTTTCTTCTGCCTGATATAGTCTACTATTGAACCCCTCTATTGAATTTTTTCAGTTCAGTTATTGTATTCTTCAGCCGTATGATTTATGTTTGGGGTTGTTCTTTAAATATATTTTGTATCTCTTGGAGAAATTCTGTCTTTCCTCATACATTGCTCTCCTGACCTCAGTAAGAATCTGTACAACCACTGTTTTGAACTATTAGGCAAGTCACTTATTTCATTAAGATTGCTTTCTGGAGATTCATCTTGTTCCTTTGTTTGAAAGATATTCCCGTTTTTCTATTTTTCTTGAAGCTCTTGGTCTCTGCACATTAGATAAAGCAGCCACCTCTCCTAGTCTTAACAGAGTGGTCTTATGTAGGAGATGAACCTTGTCAGCTTGGCCCAGGTTCTTGGTTGTCTCTCAGACCTCTGTGATCATTCAGTCTGCTGCCTTTGTTCTTAGTTCCCAGTAGTTGAGCCTGTACCAAGACCTGTCAGTGTTCCAAAGGGGAGAATCTCAGTCAGCACCTGGATGCAAGCTGATTAAAAACTGTACCCTCAGGCAGCAGCTGGAAATGTAGGTAACTAAGCCCCTTTGAGAGAAACTATAAGATGTGTCTTTGCCTGCTCCCTCTGCACTGAGCCCAGGTGTGTAGCCACAGGGGGAGAGGGATGCTTCTAAACCCATTTAAAAACTGCTTCTTTGTTACAGTCCTATAGGACCTGTGAATATAAGCTCCATTGGCTTTCAGAGCCGGGCAAACCAGGGTCCCATCCCTCAGGTGGTTGTCATAAATGTTGGGTAACCAGATTGTATCCACACTCCTTCCAGAGACATGCTGGTGGTCTTGTTTTATCACTGGAGTGAGTTAGAGGGAGAGGACAGGGGAAGGCCCCATCAGACAACTTCAGTCTCTGGGGAAGACTATAGCCAACCCCTGAATGTGTGCTAAATTAGAAACTGGACCCTCAGGAATTAGCTTATAAAGTATGCCATCAAACTCTTTCAGGGAAATACTGGGAGATGGGCGTTTTTGCCTGCTCTCTCAGAGCTGAGCCCCACGGGGATGGCTGTAGGGAGTGCTCACACATCCATTAAGAACCATTTCTTGGTTTTGTGTATCTCATGGACACAGGCTCCACTGGCTTTCAGAGCCAGTTGTTTTAGGGGCCCTTCCTTTGGGTTGGTTGTTTTTAAAGTTGAAATACTAGATGTGCAGTCCAAACCCTTCATTCCTCAGAGAGAAGTTCGGAGTTGGGAGTTCCCTTCCTGTTGTATGGTGCAGTGCCAGGGATGGGGTTCAGTCAAGAATGTGTTTCAGCCTTTCCTACCCACTTTGATGTGGGTATTCTCTCATTTACCTGATATGGAAGTCGCTCAGCTAGTTTCTGGACTTCTTTTAGAGGGAAATGCTCCATCTGTGGCTATACACTGAGTGCATCCAAGGGAAGAGGGAAGTCCAGGACCTCCTAGGTCACCATCTTGGTCCTTCCTCAGCAGTTTTACTTTTTAATTTTTCCCAGAAAGAACTAGAGAAGCAGAAGAGAATTAAGAGGAACCAACAGCTGGAAGCAGCAGCTAAAGAACATTATGAAAGAGTGTTGCAAAGAAAAAAAGGCATGGAGCCTTGGAAAAGATTGAGAATGCAAAGCAAGCAAAACATTCAGGTATAGTGTCACGAGCTTCCTCCCAAAATTACAAAATGAATAAACAGAATTTTCAAATAGAATACACCCCCAATTAGGATTGTTTATTTGGTGTTTAAAAGCCAGAAATATTATTCCAGACCTACTATTTGAGTATATGTATTTCTTTATTTGGGATAAGAGCTCAGATTTGGTCATCAAAGATGGAGGAAGATTTCTGTAATTGGGTAAGTTGGAAACAAAGTGAGGTTTGTTTGTTTTGTTTTGTTTTTAGTTTTAGAGAGGGAGTGGGGGAGGGGGGGAGGGAGAGAGAGAGAGAGAGAGAGAGAGAGAGAGAGAGAATGAATGAATGAATGAATGCATGCATCCCAAGCAGGCTTCATGCTCAGCATAGAACCCAAAGCAGAGCTCGATCCCACAACCCTGGGATCGGACCTGAGCCAAAATCAAGAGTCAGGCACTCAACTGAGCCACCCAGCTGCCCCAAAATTAGTAAATGTTTTTTATTAAAGACTTTCCAAGTAAGATAAAGAGAGGCCTTTCTCAATTTTAGCCATGTTTTTAATAAAGAGAAAATGACTACCATAAGGAATATTAGTCAGGTTTCTACTTCAATAAAACTGCATAACAAACAGCCCTCAATAATCAGTGGCTTATTTCTTACTCACATGTCTGTGGCCCAGTTGTGGATTACATTCAGATCTCTCCAAAGCCTCTTTCTGGCTTCAGCAGTAATTTAGGCCATGCTTTTACCTGGTAGATGTCTGAGGTACCAAGACTAAACCCAAATATGTACACCAATACAAAGCCTCTGCTTGTATCACATCCACTAACATTTCATTGGCCAAAGTAAGTACCAGAGCCAAACTCAAGGTCATTATGGGAGAAAAAGGTTCCTACTTCATTGGGAGGCACTATGATATGACACACAAAAAGTATGGGTGTATAATCCTATTATAGGGACAATAATCTACTCTGCCACACAGAAATACATAAAATCAAATAACATTAAACTTCAAATTTACCCACTACATAGGGCAGGACATTCTAAACTAAATGATCAGAAACTCAAAATGGATAAAATGTTATTTTCAAAATGCTGTCTAATAATAAGCACAGTAATCTATACTAGTTATGACCACTCTTACTTACACATTTGGCCAGGTTAATACTGAAAAGTAAAACTAGCATTTTTGATTATGAAAACCAAATATAATAAGAGTCCCACAAAACTGAGTAATGCTGTGAGTTATACCTCTGTGCACATGACTTAGGCTGTTTTTTTCCTCCCTACCTAATCTATTCATTCTTCATTCTCTTTGTTCTCTTCCTTTCACACTTTCTTTCTACCTTCCCAAAATGTCCTTCCCACTGTCTTTTCTCTGTCCCTGATTTTTTGCACTCAGCCTCCTTACCAGTGGTTCTGGAACTGTTGAGTATTCCAGACCTGCTGATGAAGTCAGTTTGTGGTGATCAGGCCTGAGGGCAAGAGGATCCATCTGTGCCCTAAGCCATTGCTTTTTGCTTTGGCTTTTTCTTGTAATGAGATAAGAGGGCTGACTCCCTGGTCTTCTGAATGAATGAATCTGGAAATGAAATTTGAAATTCGAATTGAAATTTGCTTCTTACAATATACTACCAAATTATAAGTTGGTTATATCTGATAGTTTGCTATCCAATTGAATTTCTAGTTTTGTTTTACCTGGATTTTGTATATTTTGGGGAGATTTTCAATTATTAATACGCAAAGAAAAAGTAGACAGGGAGTGGAAAGACTCACTCTTATATTTTTATAAGCTCTTCTTTTGTCCTAATTTTTTACTAAACTAAACATCTTGGAGGCTCCTGGGTGGCTCAGTCAGTTAAGCGTCTGACTTCAGCTCAGGTCATGATCTCACAGTCTGTGGGTTTGAGCCCTGCATCGGGCTCTGTGCTGACAGCTCAGAGCCTGGAGCCCTGCTTCAGATTTTGTGTCTCCCTCTCTCTCTCTCTGTTCCTGTCCCGCTCATGCTCTGTCTCTCTCTCTCTCTCAAAAATAGACATTAAAATTTTTAAAAAATTTTAAAAATAAGGTATAAGATTTTGAAATGAAATTGAAATTGAATCTATGGGTGAATAACCAAATGAAAAAAAATTTTTTTAAGTTTATTTATTGGGGCGCCTGGGTGGCTCAGTTGGTTAAGCATCTGACTCTTAGTTTCAGCTCAGGTCATGATCTCAGTTTCATGAGTTCAAGCCCCATGTCAGGCTCTGTGCTGCCAGTGTAGAGCCTGCTTGGGATTCTCTCTCGCTCCCTCTCTGCCCCTCCTCCACTTGCACTGTCTCTCTCTCTCAAAATTAATAAATAAACTTTAAA
Source organism: Lynx canadensis (assembly GCF_007474595.2). Taxonomy (NCBI): domain Eukaryota; kingdom Metazoa; phylum Chordata; class Mammalia; order Carnivora; family Felidae; genus Lynx; species Lynx canadensis. The sequence continues at coordinate 98,636,391 of NC_044311.2, forward strand.
AAAAGTTTATTATTTTTGAGAGAGAGAGCACAAATAGGGGAAGGGCAGAGAGAGAGATAGGGAGACACAGAATCTGAAGCAGGCTCCAAGCTCTGAGCTGTCAGCACAAAGCCCCAAACTCATAAACTGTGAGATCATAACCTGAGTGGAAGTTGGATGCTTAACCAACTGAGCCACCTAGGTGCCCCCAAATTAATTTTTTTTTAATTTATTAGAATATAAAAATAGGAGTTTGAGTTCAAAAGGATAATTATAGGCTTTAAAAATAGAAAATCCCTAAATAGATTATTAAAAATAATAGTGATAATAAATGAATAATATAAAAACAAGAGGACAAAACATAAGAGACTCTTAAATATGGAGAACAAACAGAGGGTTTCTGGAGGGGTTGTGGGAGGGGGGATGGGCTAAATGGATAAGGGGCATTAAAGAATCTACTCCTGAAATCATTGTTGCACTATATGCTAACTAACTTGGATATAAATTTAAAAATAAATAATTAAAAAATAAATAAAAATAGAAAAGCCCAATTAAAATAAAAATAGGAAAACAGTTCTGAAACCAGTATTTCCAAACTTTTCTGTTCATAAAACCTGTTTTCTTTTCCTCTGGAGAACTTCTAAAAATGAACATTCCCTGGTGCCCCCTCCAGGTATTCTCAGTAGGACTGAGTTGTGGGCTGGTATATGTGTCAGGGAATCTGCATTTTTTAAAAGTAGCCCAGGAAATTGAGTGGTCTGAGCACCACATTTTAGGAATCATCTCTGCAGCTTATGACAAGAGTATTAGCTTCCTATTGTTGGTACAACAAATTACCACAACTTTAGTGGCTTAAAACAACCCATATTTATTATCTTAAAATCAGACTTGCAGGGCAAAGGCACGTTCCTTCTGGTGGTTCCAAGGGGTATCTGTTTCCTTGCCTTTTTCACCTTCTAGCAGCCACCTGCATTCTGCTGCCCCCTCCTCAAATCACTCTTCTCTCTTGCTTTCATGTCACATGTCCTGATACTGACCCCTCTCCCCCCCAACCTCTCTCTGACAAGGATACTTAGAATTACATTTAGGGCTCTCCCACATAATCCAGGATAATCTCGTTTAAGATCCTTCACTTAATCACATTTTAAGATTCTTCACTTAATCACATTTGCAAAATCCCTTTTACAATGTAAGGTAACATATTTCCAGGAATCAGGCCACGACTGTTCCTGAGGGGCCATTATTCAGTCTATCACAACAAGACAGTAGAATTTTAGAGCATTAGCAGTCCTCTCCATCTCTTTCAATATGTAATAAGAGAACTGAGCCTTAGGAGAGCGGACATGCTCTAAGTTACACAGCACATTGGTTACAAAGCTAAAGTGTGGCACCCGTTTCTGCCAGAAACCCTGCCCAGGTCTGGCATTCCTTTGAACTGTGTAAGAATCAGAGTATTTGTGTAGACAACAACCACCAGTTGAAACTTAAAAAGTAAAATGAGGGGCGCCTGGGTGGCGCAGCCGGTTAAGCGTCCGACTTCAGCCAGGTCACGATCTCGCGGTCTGTGAGTTCGAGCCCCGCGTCGGGCTCTGGGCTGATGGCTCGGAGCCTGGAGCCTGTTTCCGATTCTGTGTCTCCCTCTCTCTCTGCCCCTCCCCCGTTCATGCTCTGTCTCTCTCTGTCCCAAAAATAAATAAACGTTAAAAAAAAAAAATTAAAAAAAAAAAAAAAAAGTAAAATGAAGTAAAAGAAAAAGTTCTGGAGGACAGTAAAAGGAAGGGTTGCTTCTTTACCCATCAGAGTTGGCTTCCAGAAGAGATAGAAAAAAGAAAGGTCCAGTTCAACAGTTCCTGGCTTGTTTGTAACATGTTTTCATAAGGGTTATTTAGCTTTTCCCTTAAACTCATATATGCTATATGCTATTTATTCCAACATCCATTTTCAGAATTTCCATGGGATTTTCTGATAATCTTTTTCTTCTTGGTTCTCTGTTTTCCCAGAGAATAAAAATCAGGGAGAATAGGAGGCTCCCCTTGCCTTTCGGCTCCCAGGCCAGGATGAGTGAGGACAGGCAGTGGTCTCAAGGGCCACAATGGCCTCCTGGATGGTTATTTTGACCAAGAAATATGACTGTTAGGAGATTCGCTTGGATCATTCACAGTGCTGGATAGCTAGACAAGGCTTGGGAAAATTTCTAATTGTCTGGACAGGATTGAGAGAGAAGGATTTTTCCCTCCTGCCTCTTAAAAGAATGTAACAGTTACCTTTTAAAACCCATAAACTCTGAGTTACATGTTTGTTTTGATAGAATGATGCTCTGAACCTTTTAAGTTGGTAAGACATTAAATTATTCATCATGTTATTTTCCTATCAAATGTTTTTGTGGTTTATTGATAATGTCTAAATTTCAATTCTGGTGACAGCTCATACTATAAAACTAATTGAAAGTATTGGCATTTCTTCAGTTAGATGGTGGTTAAGTACATACTAGAGAAGTTTATTATGGAGTTGCTGTCTAAGCTCCAGGAGAACAAACTGAGAATGTCAGCTACTCACTTCAAAACTCGGTGCAAGTGAAATATGGCTTTGGAGGTTCATTCCATTTCCCTAATAACCAGCCAGTCACTGTGGTCTTTAGGGAGTCATCGCTGAAAGGCTATACATGATGTGAATCTAAAACCCCCATAAAAAAGGGTCAGTAGTCAAAGCTCTTAGGACATAGTCTGAATGTCCTTAGTATTCTTACCTCTACAACTACCTACAGGTGTTTTATAGCATCGTTTGCTAAGGTGATTTGTGCTTTCTTAAATGATTAACCATATAAGGAATAATTTCCTTTTCTCATTTAAAAACTTCTCCAGGTGGCAGAAGAACATCACTCTTTGGCTCTACAGAGGAAATGCCTGTTGTCTTGGCTCCAGTATAGTCAGGAAAGCCTGGCTAGGAAGACAGCCTGGGCTGATCAATTTTATTGCCAGATATTGCTTAGGAGAGTTATCCGGAGCTGGCTACAGGTAAGGCCACAGGGAAGGAAGCTTTAAATACATGTCCCTGCTCAGTCCCATGTAAGAAAATCAGATGCAATCCAGATGTCCATAATCATTGTTTTTTCAAGAATATAGAATAGTCAATTCAGTTCCTTGCTTTGAAATGAATATGAAAATGTCAAATCAATTCTTAGTATAAAACATTTCACAGTTTCATAAGCTGTTTATAAAGTGTAATGTATCATTACATCAGCTTTTGTTTTTATACTCATTTCTTGTTTCTTGTCCCATAATTGCTCAAGTGATTTTACTAGAACCCTACCCCCGTCCCAGGCTTATAATTGTTTCTACACCTCTGGTTCCATTATTGTTTAATACATTGCAGAGGATATTATCTTGGCTGCCATGTTGTCTTTTTCTCCTTCTGCCTCCAGTGTCCTTTCTTCCTTTGTTTTGTGTTTGCTTCAATTCTCTTTTGTACTGCTTATTTGTTCCAATTCTTTATGATATTATTTGTCTCACTGTTATTCCTGTCCTCATCCCTAGTACATGACCGAACTGGAGGAAGACATACGAAAACTGTGTGTACATTTTCTTCAGAAGAAGATGTTCAGGGCCTGGTTTAATGTGGTCAGGGAGGCCAAGACTGATTCCCAGAGCAAGCACAAGATTGCGGTGGAACATAGTGACAGGTGAGGTTCTGATTTCTGAGAAAATTCACTCAGACTTCACAGCTGCTCTGCAATATATTGTTTTATGTTTATTTATTTATTTTGAGAGAGAGAACATGAGTGGGGAAGGGGCAGAGAGAGACAGAATCCCAAGCAGGCTCCACATTGACAGCATGGAGCCCGACTGATGTGGGACTCGATCTCAGGAATGGTGAGATCGTGCCCTGAGCCTAAATCAAGAGTCGGACACTCAGGAGCCACCCAGGAGCCCCCCCACCCTTTTTTTTGTGTGTGTTTTATAGAGAGAAAAACAGCAATCAAGACACGAGTTGGAGGGAGGCAGAGAGAGAGGGAGAGAGAATCTTAAGCACATTCCACACTCAGCATGGAGCCTGACATAGGGATCCATCTCACCACCCTAAGATCATGACCTGAGCTAAAATTAAGAGTCAGATACTTAACCGGCTAAGCCACCCAGGCACCCCTGCTCTGGAGTATATTCTATGCCCAGAATATGTCTGAAAGATGAGGTGGGGGCTAGGAGAGCTGGACACTCGAAGATACCAGAGAAGGGTGAGAGTCCTAGCTTGCCCACTGACTACAGGGATGAAGGCAAGGCAGTGAACTCCTAGAGCTCCAGGGTCCCAATCTTAAAATGAGGAGGAGGATGCCTGCCCTCTCCACCTCTCTACCTCACAGGGGCTTCCCAGAGGATAAAATGATAGGAAATCCATGAAACACACCTGAGCAAAATGTATCGTATACTTTATTAGTCATATAGGTTTATCTTTTAAGTTCAATTATTTTAACATTTATTGTGAAATATAACACAAATATAGAAAAGTGTGCTTAAATCAATCATACAAATACAGCCTACTGAATTACTGTGAATTGGACACTCGTGTCACCATCACTCAGGTCAAGAAACAGGACATTGCTGGCCCCTACAAATCCCCACGGGCAACTTCCTAATTGCAAGCCCTGCCCTTCCCTCCTAAAGGTAAACTACTCTCCTGACTTTTAAATAATGAGCACATCCTGGGGCACCTGAGTGGCTCAATCGGTTGAGCATCCGACTTCAGCTTAGGTCATGATCTTACCATCCATGAGTTTGAGCCCCACGTCGGGCTCTGTGCTGACAGCTGGGAGGCTGGAGCCTGCTTCGGATTCTGTGTCTCCCTCTCTCTCTGCCCCTCCCCTGCTCTCGCTCCATCTTTCTTTCTCTCAAAAATAAACATTGAAAAAAAATTAAAAAAAAAAAAAAAAAAAAAACAAGCACATCCTTGTGTTTCTTTTCCCTTTGACCTAAGGATGAAGCCTTCAAGGCTATAATTTCATGTTGCCTGGTTTGGAACTTTATATAAGTGAAATCACATTGCCATATTTTTATAATACAGTGATGTTTCATTTAATCCAGTGTCCTTGCAGAATAAGCTATTCTATGTAAGTTTTTTCTTGGTTTTCTACTTTTAGGCATTTTGGACAGAAATGTTCTAAATTTCATTACATACTTCCCTTTGAGAGTAAATAAATGACCTATGTTTTGGTGATCGGTTGTCATTGCTTATGAGCATAATGTGGTGGGCATATATCTCCAAGCTCTGAGGTGGCAAGATTGTTGTGTAGGTAGGAAAGTGACCCTTTCCTCATTACACCCAGATTCATTTTTGGTTGCTTTGTTTTCATTTGTGTGTATGTGCCTATGTGAGTGTCTGGTTTTTATAAAAGTGTTCCTATCTTGTTGCTGCTAGGGTGCCCACCACCAACAAAGCCTGCTCACCCTTGTTTAATTTACAGGTTACTGAAATCTGTGGGCTGGGAAAACCTCAGTAAGTTGATTCTAATTTTGTCTAAAATAAAATAAGCAAAGAGGGGCGCCTGGGTGGCTCGGTCGGTTAAACGTCCGGCTTCAGCTCATGTCATGATCTCGTGGTTCATGAGTTTGAGCCCCAAGTCAGGCTCTGTGCTGACAGCACGGAGCCTGCTTTGAACATTTAATTTTTTTTTGACCTTTATTTTTGAGAGAAAGGGAGAGACAGAGCGTGAACAGGGGAGGAGCAGAGAGTTAGGGAGACAGAATCCAAAGCAGGCTCCAGGCTCTGAGCCATCAGCACAGAGCCCAACGTGGGGCTCGAACTCACAAGCTGCAAGATCATGACCTGACTTGAAGTCGGATGCTTAACCGACTGAGCCACCCAAGTGCCCCAGCACAGAGCCTGCTTTGGATTCTTCCTCTCTCTTTGGAGACTCTTTGGAGTCTTCCTCTCTCTCTGTTCCTCCCCTGCTCGCATTCTCTCTCTCTCTCTCTCAAAAATAAATAAAAGACTAATAGATAAATAAACTAAACTAAACTAAACTAAAATAAAAGTAAGCAATGAGAAAGGGTACTCAGAGGATTTGCCTTTGAATAAACACTTCAGTTTGAAGGTTGAAGTTTCCTCATGTGACCCTGGATAAATAACCTTTTGAAGCCTCCTCATTCCCTGTTTGTAAAATGAGAATAACAACAGAACCAATCTTAGGGAGTTGTTGAGAAGACTAAACAGGCTAACACAGTACCTCACTTAGTGCATGCTTAGCCCCAAATAATAGCTATGTTTTGTTTACTGTCATTATTAATGTGTTGTTATTAAACATCTTGTTTGTCCACTTTTCTTTCTGTTTCTCGGCTGCCATGTACAGACTGAGAGACTTATTGGGGCGGCCGCACAGGACAGCTAAGAGAGGGCTTTCGCACACACCAGAGGGTGGGGTACAGTGTCAGTGTTTCCCTTTTCAGGCAAGGAGACTGAAGCTACAAGCAGGTAGGTAAACTGCCCAAGGCACACAAATAACAAATGGTGGAGCCTGGCCTCTGATTCAGGCTTTCTGACTCCAAACCATTCTCTTCTTGCTATATCCATCTCCTTCCCCAGTTTTCTAATTCAATCTAATTCAATGTAAACTATAAAATATAGTAGTGAAATAGTGGTCCTATTCACTGAATATTCAGTTATGAAATCTATGTGGGAATCCACACATTCAACAAGAAATAAATTCTCGACCAGTGTCTATTTGATATAAAAGCATCGTGGAAAATTCATGGCTTCGCTCTTTGCTCCATTCCCCGGGCACCAGCCCCAGTGGCCTCCTGGTGTTCCTCAGACAAACCTCACGTCTGCTTCACAGTTTGCACAGCTTTCACATGACCTGGATCAATGCACCTCCCTGACCACCCCATCTCCTGTCTATCCACTGACATGCCCTGTTTTCTTCACAGCACTTGAGACTCTCTGAAATTACATAATTTATTGTTTACACATTTATTGTCTGTCCCTTCCAGCAGTGGAAGGGCCACATCTGGCTCACTACTGTGTTTTCAGTGTGTGACAATGCCCAGTACACGGGTGCACAGTAGATACTTGGTACATAAATGAACGGATTTTCTTACAGGAATGACACTGTAATTTAGTCACGGGTCTTTTAAAAGGACCTTTAACAAGCTGATATTCAAAGTTCTTATTCAATGTTATATGAATGAAAGAATATTGTCTAGAAAAGCTGTGGGTGAAAGAGAAGGAAAGAGAGACATTTGTAAGTGTGAGGCCTCACCTTAAAGTTGCAGTAATTCTGTCAGATGATCCTAATAAGAGCATGAGGTGTAATCTTATATATCTGTATCACTTCTCAATATATTACTTTATAATTACATATAGATTTCTAATTTTATAAATCTGGAATTTTATACTTGGTGGGGATGTCAGCCTGACCTAAGTGTCTCATTATCACTACTTCCTGTGTAGTTCTGCAGTTAGAGCTCAGCTGTATGCCTGTCCAGTGCCTCTCAGATGAACTGGTATATATTTATATTTTTATACTATAGATACTATTCTATTTGTTTTACATATGTGATGGCATTGGATAAATGACATCTCCATGATTAAGCAATTATTGTTATCCTCATTGTTTCATTTTCTTTTAATTCCAGTATAATTAACATATAGTGTTAGTTTCAGATGTACAATATAGTGATTCAACAATTCTATACATTACTCAGGGCTCAAAACAATAAGTGCACCCTTAATCCCCTTCACCTGACCCCTATCCATTCCCATACCCCTCTCCCCTCTGGTAACCACCAGTGCTTTATATTTAAGAGCCTGCAGGAGGGAGCTGTTTGTCTCCTTTTTTCTTTGTTTTGTTTTCCACATGTAAGTGAAATCGTGGTATTTGTCTTTCTCTGACTTATTTCACTTAGCATTATACCCTCTAGATCCATCCATGTTGTTGCAAATGGCAAGATTTCATTCTTTTTTATGGCCTTCATAAATATTTCATCATATATATACCACATCTTCTCTATTCATCTATTGATGGACACTTGTGTTGCTTCCATAATGTGGCTATTGTTTTTTTTTTAATTTTTTTATGTTTCTTTATTTTTGAGACAGAAACAGAGCATGAATGGGGGAGGGGCAGAGAGAGAGGGAGACACAGAATCTGAAGCAGTTCCAGGCTCTGAGCTGTCGGCACAGAGCCCAACACGGGGCTTGAACCCACGAACCGTGAGATGATGACCAGAGCCAAAGTCGGACGCTTAACCAACTGAGCCACCCAGGTGCCCCCATACTGTGGCTATTGTAAATAATGCTGCAATAAACATAGGGGTGCATATAATTTCAAATTAGTGTTTTCACACTTTTGGTAAATACCCAGTAGTGGAATTACTAGATCATAAGGTAGTTCCGTTTTCAATTGTGGTAAGAACCTCCATACTGTTTCCAGTGGTTACACTAGTTTGCATTCCCAACAGTGCACAAGGGTTCCTTTTTTCTCTACATCCTCGCCCATATTTGTTGTTTCTTGGGTTTTCAATTTTAGCCATTCTGACAGGTGTGAGGTGATATTTCATTGTGGTTTGAATTGCATTTTCCTGATAATGAGTGATGCTGAGCATCTTTTAATGTGCCAGTTTGCCATCTGTATGTCTTCTTTGGAGAAATATGTCTTTCATGTCTTCTGCCCATTTTTAAATTGGATTGTTTGTGTGTGTGTGTGTGTGTGTGTGTGTAATTGTATAAGTTCTTTATATATTTTGGGTACTAACCCCTTATTTGATATATCATTTACAAATATCTTCTCCATTCAATAAGTTTTCTTTTTGTTTTGTTGATTGTTTTCTTTGCAGAAGCTTTTTATTTTGATGTAGTCCCAGTAGTTTCTTTTTGCTTTTGTTTCCCTTGCCTTAGGAGACATATCTAGAAAAATATTGCTATGGCTGATATCCAAGAAATTACTGCCTGTGCTCTCTTCTAGGATTTTCATGGTTTCAGGACTCAACATTTAGGTCTTTAATCCCTGTTGAATTTTTGTGTATGGTGTAAGAAAGTGGTCCAGTTTCTTTCTTTTGCATAAACTGTCCAGTTTACCCAATATGTTTATTGAAGAGACTTTTTGCCATTGTATATTCTTGCCTCCTTTGTTGAAGATTAACTGCCCATATAATCATGGGTTTATTTCTGAGTTCTCTATTTTGTTCCATTGATCTGTGTGTCTATTTTTGTGCCAGTTCCATTCTGTTTTGATTACCACAGCTTTGTAGTATATTTTGAAATCTGGGATTGTGATACCTTCAGTTTTGTTCTTCTTTTTCAAGACTGCTTTGGCTACTCAGTCTTTTGTGGTTCTATACAAATTTTTGGATTATCTGTTCCAGTTTTGTGAAAAATGCTGTTGGTATTTTGATAGGGATTGCATTAAATCTGTTTTGTTCTCCCAATTCATAAACATGGAATATCTTTCCATTTGTGTAATCTTCAATTTCTTTCATGCATGTTTAGTTTTCAGAGTACAGGTCTTTCACTTCCTTAGTTTATTCCTAGGTATTTTATTATTTTTGGTGCACTTGTAAATGGGATTGTTTTCTTAATTTCTTTCTGCTACTTCATTGTCAGTGTATAGAGATGCAATGGATTTCTGTATATTGAATTTGTATCCTGTGACCTTAATAAATTCATTTATCAGTTCTAGTTTTTTGGTCGGGTCTTGAGGGTTTTCTATAGATAGTATCAATCATCTTCAAATAGTGAAAGTTTTACTTCTTCCTTACCAATTTTGATGTTTTTTATTTCTTTTTCTTATCTGATTGCTGTGACTGATTGCTTTTTCTTGACTGATTGCTGTGTTCAACAATATTATGTTGAACAAAAATGGTGAGAATGGACATCCTTCTCTTATTTCCTGATCTTAAGGGAAAAGCTCTCAGTGTTTCACCACTGAGTATGTTATTTGTGGGTTTTCCATATACGGCCTTTATTACGTTGAAGTATGTTCCCTCTAAACCTACTTTGTTGAGGGTTTTTATCATGAATGAATGTCATACTTTGTCAAGTGCTTTCTCTGCATCTACCAAAATGATCATATGGTTTTTATCCTTTCTCTTAGTGATATGATGTATCACACTGATTTGCACATATTGAACCACCCTTGCATCACTGGAATAAATACCACTTGATTGTGGTGAATGTTTGTTTTAATGTATTGTTGGATTCAGTTTGCTAGTATTTTGAGGATTTTTGTATTCATGTTCATCAGAGATTGGCCTTTAGTTCTCTTTTTTTGTATTGTATTTATCTTGTTTTGGTATGTGTTTAATACTGGCCTCATAAAATGAATTTGGAAGCTTTCTTTCCTCTACTATTTTTTGGAATAGTTTGAGAAGAATAGGTTATCAACTCCTCTTTAAATGTTTGGTCAAACTCACCTGTGAGTTTGTCTGGTCCTGGACATTTGTTTGTTGGGAGTTTTTTACTGATACAATTTCATTGCTGGTAACTGGTCTGTTCAAATTTTCTATGTTTCTAGGAATTTACACATTTCTTCTAGGTTGTCCAATTTGGTGGCATATGGTTTTTCATAGTATTATAATCCTTTGTATTTCTGTGCTATTGGTTGTTATTTCTCCTCTTTCATTTCTGATTTTGAGTCCTCTTTTTTTTTTTTTTTTTTTTAATGAGCCTGGGTAATGGTTTATCAATTTTGTTGATCTTTTCAAAGAATGATCTCCTGGTTTCACTGATGTGTTCTGTTGTGTTGTTTCTTGTGTTTTTGTTTTGTGTTTTAGTTTCTATGTCATTTATTTCTGCTCTAGCCTTTCTTATTTCCTTCTGGTTTGGGCTTTGTTTGTTCTTCTTGTTGTAGCTCCCTTATGTGTAAGGTTACGTTGTTTATTTGAGATTTTTCTTGCTTTTTGAAGTACGTCTGTGCTGTATAAACTTCCCTCTCAGAACAGCTCTGGCTACATCCCAAACATTTTGAACCATTCTATTTTCATTTTCATTTGCCTCCATGTATTTTTTGACTTCCTGTTTTATTTCTTCATTGACTCTTTCATTGTTTAGTAGCATGTTATTTAACCTCCATGTATTTGTGGTCTTTCCAGATTTTCTCATGTGGTGGATTTCTAATTTCATGGCGTTGTGGTCAGAAAAGATGCATGGTATGACTTTGATCTTTTTGAATTTGTTGAGACTTGGTTTGTGGCCTAACATCTGATCTGCTCTGGAGAATGTTCCATGTACACTTGAAAAGAATATGTATTCTGCTGTTTTAGGATGGAATGTTCTGAATATATCTGTTAGATCCATCTGGTCCAATATGTCATTCCAAGCTATTGTTTCTTTGATTTTCTGTTTGGATGATCTATCCATTGATAAAAGTGGGGGGTGTTAAGGTCCCCTACTATTATTGTATTACTATTGATTACTTCCTTTATGTTTGTTATTAGCTGCTTTATGTATTTAGGTGTTCTCTTGTTGAGTGCATAATTAATTGTTTTATCTTCTTGTTGGATTGTTCCCTTTATGATTAGGTAGTACGCTTCTTTGTCTCTGCCATAACACATGGTAATTAAAATGGCAAAGAGTAGTGATAAAGAGAGTTTTAAAATCAGCAAAAGAAAAGTTACATTCAAGGAAAACCCCATAAGGCTATCAGCTGATCTTTTAGCAGAAGTATTGCAGACCAGAAGGGAGTGGTATGATACATTCAAAGTGGTAAAAGGAAAAAAATCTACAACTACCAATATTCTATCCAACAAGGCCATCATTCAGAATGGGAGAGATAGAGTTTCCCAGACCAAAACAAAAATTAAAGAAGTTCATCACCACTAAACCAGCCCTACAAGAACTGTTAAAGGGAACTCTTTGAGTGGAAAGGAAAGACCATAAGCAGGAGTAAGAAAAGCAGGAAGCACGAAAGCAGTAAAATTAAGCATATCTCTAAAAATCAGTCAAGACAGGCACCTGGATGGCTCAGTCAGTTAAGCATCCAATTTCAGCTGAGGTCATGATCTCATGGTTCGTGAGTTCAAGCCTCGCAGCAGGCGTTCTGCTGTCAGCACAGAGCCTGCTTCAGATCCTGTCTCCCTCTCTCTCTGCCCCTCTCCCACTCATGTTCTTTCTCAAAAATAATCATTTTTAAAAAATTGGTCAAGAGATTCACAAAATTAAAAAATGTAAAGTATGACACAATATACCTAAACCAAGGTGGAGTAGATAAAAATTTAGTACTTTTATTTTTTTTTTTACTTTTATTCTTTTTAATGTTTATTTTTGAGAGAGACAGAGTATGAATGGGGGAGGGGTACAGAGAGAGTGAGACACAGAATCAGAAGCAGGCTCCAGGCTCTGAGCCCTCAGCACAGAGCTCGATGTGGGGCTTGAACTCAGGACCCATGAGATGATCTGAGCTGAAGCTGGATGCTTAACCGACCGAGCCACCCAGGTTCCCCTTATTTTTATTTTTTAAATTTAATGCTTTTAGAATGGATTCTAAACTTCAGTGACCATCAATTTAATACAGACTGCTATATGCAGAAGATGTTATATATAAACCTAACAGTAACCACAAATCGATACCTGGTAATAGATATGCAAAAAAGAAAGAGAAATGAATCCAAGTATGTCACTAAAGAAAGCCAGTACACCATGAGAGGAGAGCAAGAGAAGAAAGGAGCAGAGAAGAACTGCAAAAATAACCATGAAACAAGTAACAAAATGGCAATAAGTACATACTTATCCATAATTACTTTTAATGTAATGGGCTAAGTGCTCTAATCAAAAGACCTAGGATGGAATGGATAAAAAAGCAAGACCTATCTATATGCTGCCTTTAAGAGACTCATTTCAGACCTAAAGACACTTGCAGATTGAAAATGAGGGGGTGGAGAAACATTTATCATGCAAATGGAAGTGAAAAGAAAGCCAGGGTAGCGATACTTACAGCAGACAAAATATAGTTTATTTTTTGTTGTTTATTTATTTTGAGAGAGAAAGAGAGAGAGCACAAACTGGGGAGGGGTAGAGAGAGGAGGAGAGAGAGAGTCCTAAGCAGGCTATGTGCTGTCAGCACAGAGCCCAGCATGGGGCTCAAACTCATGAACCGTGAGATCATGACCTGAGCTGAAATCAAGAGTCAGATGCTTAGCTGACTGAGCCACCCAAGCGCCCAAAATAAACTTTAAAACAAAGACTGTAACAAGTGACAGAGAAGTACTTATATTTCTGATATTGCCTCAGTACTATAGCTCTGAAGCATTTTGGAATGATAGGCCCCTTCATAGGAATAACAGTCACAGACCTACTACACCCCCAGAAATGGGCATATGCACATCTCATACAATGTTACACAAAATGTCAAAGAATCGTGGACCTCACGTTAAGAATTCTTATGTTGGTGACTCACAACACATTTGTTAACACAATACATGCACATGTCATCTATCAAGACATACTTGCCAAGCATAAAAAATGCCTAATAACATGGTGTCTGGCTCCCATAATTCAGCAGAAAATGAAGAGTAGATAGATACATGCTTACATACAGACCATAAATAAGTGCCAAACCAATGATTGTGACCATGTGCTGTAAGAGGAGTTCAGAGGAAAGAAAAATAAATGCAGGCAAAGATAGTCTAGGAAGATTTTTCTCGAGGGGGCAGACCATTTCCATTAGGGCAGAACAGTAGGAGATAAAATGTACAAGTCAGAAAGGGGGAGGGGAGCCAGGAGAAAGATGTGAACAGAGGTAAGAGTCGGAAGACAGGGTCGAGGCCTGGGTGGCCAGACAGCTGAGGACAGTAGATGGAGGACTGGATAGGAGAAGGAAGAAAGCAAATGTAGCTGCACTCCTTGAAGCCTTTTTGTGCTTAACTTCCACCAACAAAAATCACCAATATCAGAAAGAGCAAATAACTATCAGCCACGGAACTAATGGGGACTGTGATGCCTTCTAGGGTTTTGTGACAGAGTCAAGAAGCCAGAATAAATCCCATCTATGCCTCTAGTTGTGAAAATATAAACTCAGCTACTCTGCATTTTTGTTTCCACAACATAACTCTATTTGTAATTCCTTCTACACACCATGCTGTTCTTGCCTCTTTGTCTTTACTCAAGACATGCCGTCTTCTAGAAAAGCCTTTTGTCTGACAAAAACTCCGTTCATTCTCTTTCAAAAATTTCAGATGCTCCTCACCACAAGACTGGTGAGTACCCTGTGCTTATCTGCACCATGGTAGCTCCTCACTGCACTGATCTGTTCACCAGGTTAACTCCCTGTGTGGGCGGAGACCATCTGGCTTACCTTCTCATTCCCAGTGTGCAGGTAGTTGCGTTATCCTAAAAGGCCACTGCAGGTCTCCCTAGCTGCAACATGTGACCCTCCAAAACTGTGATTCCAGAAATTGACATCAGGGTAATCTTTTCTCAACTGAAATTCAAGGCTGTTTTTGTTACTGGAGGTGATGTTACCAGTGGCCTTTTTAAACTATATACAGACACACCTCAGAGATCCTGTGGGTTCCATTCTAGGCCACTGCAATAAAGCAAATATCACAATGAGTCAAATGAATTTTTTAGTTTCCCAGTACTTCTAAAAGTTATGTTTACACTGTAACTATTAAATATGCAATAGAATTCTATGTCTTCAAAAAAATGTACATACCTTATTTAAAAATACTTTATTGCTAAAAAAGGCTGACCATCATCTGAGCTTTTAGGGAGTCATAATCTTTTCCCTGGTAGAGGAACTGCCTCAATGTTAATGATTGCTGACTGATCAGGGTGGTGGTTGGTGAAGGCCGGGGTGGCTGTAGCAATTTCTTAAGACAACAGTGAAGTTTGCTGCATCAACTGACTCTTCCCCTCCCAATTTCCTCTGTGGCACATGATGCTGTTTGATAACATTTTACCCACAGAACTTCTTTTAAAATTGGGGTCGATGGCTCAGTCAGTTGAGCATCTGACTTCAGCTCAGGTCCTGATCTCACGGTTTGGGAGTTTGAGCCCTGCGCTGGGCTCTGTGCTGACAGCTCAGAGCCTGGAGCCTGCTTCAGATTCTGTGTCTCCCTCTCTCTGCAACTCCGCAGCTCACGCGCACTCTCTCTCAAAAATAAGTAAGCATTAAAAAAAATTTTTTTTTAATTGGGGTCGATCTTCTGATCCCCTGCCACTGCTTTATCAACGAAGTTTATGTCTTATTCCAAATCCTTTGTTATTTCAACAGTCTTCTTGGAATCTTTACAGGGATAGATCCCATCTCAAGAAACCACTTTCTCTGCTTATCCATAAGAAGCAACTCCTCATCCATTAAAGCGTTATATGAGATGGCAGCAATTCAGTCCCATCTTCAGGCTCCACTTGTGATTCTAGTTCTCTTGCTGTTTCTACCCGATCTGCAGTTACTTCCTCCACTCAAGTCTTGAACCCCACAAAGTCACCCAAGAGGGTTGGAATCAGCTTCTACCAAACTCCTGCAAATGCTGATATTTTGATCTCTTCCCGTGAATCACAAATGTTCTTAATGACCTCTAGAATAGTGACTCCTTTCCAGAAGGTTAATTTACTTTGTCCAGATCCATCAGAGGAATCACTATCTATGGCAGGTACAGCCCTAAGAAATGTTTATTTTTTGGTTTTTATTTTAGAGAGAGAAAGTGGAAGGGGCAGGGGGAGAGGGAGAATCTTAAGAAGGTTTCACACTCAGCACAGAGCCCGATGCGGGGCTTGATCCCACAACCCTAGGATCATGACCTGAGCCAAAATCAAGAGTTGGATCCTCAACCCGACTGAGCCACCCAGGCGCCCCTAAGAAATATATTTCTTAGGTAATAAGATGTGAAAGTCAAAATTATTCCTTGATCTATGGGCTGCAGAATGGATGTTGTGTTAAGAGGTATGAAAACATTAGTCTCATTGTCCGTCTCCTTCAGAGCTCTTGGGCGACCAAGTGCATTGTCAGCAGTCATATCTTGCCAGGAATCTTTTTTTCTGAGCAATAGATCTCAACAGTGAGTTTAAAATATTCAGTAAACCATGCTGTTAACAGATGTGCTGCCGTCCAGGCTTCGTTGTCCCATTTACAGAGCACAGGCAGAGTGGATTTAGCAGAATTCTTACAGGCCCTAGGGTTCTTGGAATGGTCAGTGAGCACTGGCTTCAACTTCAAGTCACCACTTGCCTTATCTCCTAACGAGAGAGTCAGCCTGTGCTTTGAAGCTCTGAAGCCAGGCACTGACTTCCTCTAAGAAAATCCTGGATGGTGTCTTCTTCCAAAATGAGACTGTTTTATCTACGTTGAAAATCTGTTGTTTAGCATGGCTACCACCTTCATGACTGATCTGAGCTAGACCTTCCAGATAACCTCCTACAGCTTCTACATCAGCACCTGCTGCTTCACTGTGCACTTTTATGTCATGGAGAGGATTTTCCCCTTAAACCTCAGGAACCACCTTCTGCTAGCTTCCAACTTTTCTTCTGCAGCTTCCTCATCCTTGTCAGCCTAACTAGAATTGAGTTAGGGCCTTATTGTGGCTTAAGCTTTGGCTGAAGAGAATGTCATGGTTGGTGTGATCTTCTATCCAGACTAGTCAGACTTTCTTGTATCAGCAATAAGGCTGTTTTGGTTTCCTAGTATTCCCGTGTTCACTGGAAAAGCATCTTAATTTCAAGAACTTTTCCTTTGCATTCACAACTTGGCTATTTGGCAAAAGGCGCCTAGCTTTTGGCTTCTCTTGGCTTTAGACGTGCCTTCCTCACTAAGCTTAATCATTTCTAGCTTCTGATTTGCAGTGAGAGGCATGCGACTCTTCCTTTCACTTGAACACATGGAGGCCAGTTATTAACTGACCTCATTTCAATATTGTTGTGTCTCATGGAATAGGGAGGCCTGAGGTGAAGGAGAGGGATGGGGAAACGGCTAGTCGAGCAGTCAGAACACGCACATTTATCACTTAAGTGTGCCGCCTTGTCTGTGCATGGGTTGTGGTGCCCCAGTTACAATGTTAGTATCAAAGGTCACTGATCCCAGATCACCATAACAAATACTGTGATAATGAAAATGCCTGAAATGTTGTGAGAATAACCAACATGCACCATAGAAACACGAAGTATAAGTAAATGCTATTGGAAAAGCAGAGCCGACTGACTTGGCTCAGTGCAGGGTTGCTGCCATAAACCTTCAGTTTATAAAAAATGCACTATCTGTGAAATGCAATAAAATGAAGTATGCCCATACGTCTAAGTGCCTGGGACTCAGTCTGTGACTGTGGTACTGCACTTGCGTTTCCAGCATCTTTGCCTTGAGGTGTTTGGCTGCTGGAGCCCTCGGTCCACTGGTTCTGTCTTGAGTACAAGGTGCAGGCTGTGACCACATCACCCGGAATGTCTCATGGCCTGCATTTTCAGAGGCCACTGGGTGCTCCACTCAAATGTCACCTCAGAGAGGGTTTCCCTGATCCCTGGATGAAAAATAAAAACCCATCAGTCACTCCATCCTGTTTCACTGCTTAATTTTCTTCATAGCACTTCTCACTGTCTGAATTCCGATTCTGATCTCCGTATTTCTTATATAACATTTTATTCAAAGAATTCTTCTTCTACTGATGGAAAGTAAACTTTTCCCTTGGTGTTTTACCTTTTTTTACTTTTCATTTTTAAAGGAGGATTCTCTGGATCACATTTCAGACGTGGAAGAAGTTTGCAAACTCTATGAAAGAGGAAAGAATAAAAGAAGAAAGGCGAAAGCAACTCCGCAGGAAGGTAGCTGAAATTCTCCCAGACTTCCAGATGCCCGCACCACCGTGACTCCTGTGGCAGCAGCAGACGCAGGCCCTCGTGTCCCAGGAGTCCTTGGGAGACGGTGTGCACGCGCAGTGCAGCGTGTGGGATGGCCATCCGCACATATGTGCATATGCCTGCTTTGTGTTCTGTCAAATACTTCTTGGACTGGAGGAATTATCTGGGGAATTTTAACTTCCTTCTTTGACTCTTCTTGGATTGCTAATTCATTAAAGCATTTATCACAGCAGGAGCATTCAGAAGAACAGTCTAAAGTTCAACTGTTCAAGTGTATCCTATATATTTTTAGCATCATAAACTTTAAAAGGGGACAAGTGTTTGCTTGCCTGAGTCTTTGAAGGAAAACGTGTCCTTATGGTTTAACATTGGTCGTTGACAAATGTACCTTCGATAGAAATTAAAGGTAGTGAGTATTTGGAAAAGGAGTCACAGGTGCTCAGTTATCTAGAAGGTCAGCATCAGCAACAGACATGCTGCGAGGCCCCATCCTTCTGCCCACCCCTGATGGAAAAGCACGTATCAGACGGACTTCCATGCAGCTGTGGCAAAGGGCCGGCAGTGGACCCTCATTTCAGAGAAACTGCGGCATCGGAGATCCCTCCCTTTGGAGCATCCTGACCAGCGTGAAGGGGATTCCAAAAGCCAACGGCTCCATCAGAAGCAGTCCGGAAGTTTGTTAACGTGTGTGTTCATGCTCACAGCTGCGGCTTCTAGGTAATACACCAGGTCTGTCTTCTAGTCTTCAGTTCAGTTTGATCCACGTACGGAGATACTTCTCTCTGATTCAAAGGCGGATTTACCTTTAAGGTGCAGAAGACTATGAACACTGAAAAATGCTCTCCTGTGGACTGTCTGAATTACGTGCTAGAAAAAAACACTTCCTCACAAACAACAGGTTTACTGTAACAAATCTAAGTATACTAGAGAAGGGCACCCAGTAAAACCAGAAGGCCCCTTGCAGCTCCAAGGTCACTACTGTTGTTTGGTAACTGGAAATTTTAAGCTGGTAAAATAAAACCGCGTTTGCTGTTCAAGAAACCGCTGTTGTCTCTCGCTCCCTAGAAGGGACGTGCTGTTGTGCCACCGGCACAGCCACCCCCATCCTTTGTCTCCGGAACACATGTGAGGATTTACTCAGAACTGACAAAACGCCCTCGACCGAACTTTATTTCTCCTACAGAGTCCCTGTCCCCACACATCCTTTCATGTGAGTATGCAGGTGTCAGCTAAAAACTCTTTTTAAGACCAAGAGGCACCAAAGAAAGTGGGACTGAAACGAACTCGTGCTTAATCTCTTTCCATCCAAATCACCCTCCACCACCCTTGTGTGTGGTGCAGCACAGAACCCTGGTGACCATTAGCACCCAGATGCCAAATATCAACTTTAGGGCAGTGCCAGGCCTGCAGATAAGGAAGGATGAGCCCCTTAAGTCAACATGCCAAGGGCCCAAGTAAATCTCATAAAGCTTAGGTTTTCTCTCTTAAGCGTTCCTTTATTTCTCCTTCACCTCAAGCATCAAATTAGACAGTGAGTCTTTAGCAACCCATATTGTGACTGGGCCAGTGAGGACTTTTTACCTATTTCGGGAACCTTCTAAAGACACACGGGAAGATCACTTTGTCAGTGACCTCTGCTTCTTGCTGGACTATCCTAAGACATGATTAGAAATATTACTGCTGACAGAATGTCCAAATAAGCAGGATGCCTGGCCTATAAAACTAGAAAATGTAACCAGCAGGAAAAGGACAGTTCAGGGCTAGGGGTAACTTAGGTCACAGGACGGGGACCCCTCAGTGGCCAAAGCAGCCGCCCAGCTCTGACACAGGCTTCCCTTGCAGCAAAACAGTTCAGGAGACACACTAAGAAACACCATTTCCCTTAAAGAAAGCACTTTATTTTCTATTTAAGCAACTTGGTCACAGTACATTATTTTACATAAATGGCAGTAATTTTTTAAATCTCCACTTAAAAGGCCTTGTGTCTGAGGTGATAAGAGGATATGAACACAAGTATAAAAACAGTGCAAAACGTTTAGCCCGTAGCCTCCAGAGTTGGCGTCGGGAATCCCCTCGCACGTTGCTGGGCCAGTTACATTAAACACTGAATAGTAAACATTCCTGGGTGTCCTTTAGTCTAACATCAGACCCAGAAATGTAATCAAGTGAAACGGCTCCACCACCCCAACAACTCAAACCATCCAACCCCCCAGACCATAGGCCCGCAGCAGGTTGAGCTCCCAAGTTCTGTGACGTGACGTCTTGGCAGTGGTGCCGTGGGAAGAAATACAGGATGTCTGTCGCATTGGGAACCAGAACAGACTAGCTCTGCTTTTAAAGCTTTGCCTTTAAAGTATGAATTCTCTAGGAGTAAAGGTGCCACCAGGAAGGCTGGAGTAGCAGGAAGTCAAAAGCCCAACTCGGAAATGTAGCCAGAAATGGCCACAACCTCTAAGAAAATTGTCTCCATTAACCACTGGGTCTTTGCTGCTAAAACTACAGTGAAGCACTTGGTGCCGACTGAAGTGAGGTTAACAGCCCATGAGCAACAAGATTACATTTAGCTGATTTTGCAAGAAGTGTCTATTCACCACAGCAAACGCCGGGGAGAACATAGGGGATTTTATTCAGCACGAAGCACAGCTCTCATTCTCCCCCTGCATCACCTTGGCAGTGTTTGATATAACGTGGCAGAAAACCAGATTCCACACAAGTGCCTCAAGCAAAAGTCTCTACCATCCCATGCTTGTTTGAGGAAATTCTCTTTTTTTCAAATTCAGGGTACCAAAATATGGCTCAAATGAAGTCCTATAAACCTACTTACCTCATCTAAAGAGACCCTTAAAGCTCACAAAACATTGTTAAACATCCTGGTTAAGACTGTGCTTCTAGATGTCGTATTTTTGCTTATATTAGTTTTGTAATAAAAAGCTAATTTCCTACCCAAAGGAAATAAGTCTATTAAGCAGATGGTCAGTATTCCAAGCGAACCTTACTGGCATTGTTTTCTGGCAGTGGAAGATTCTAGTATAGAAAATTTTCTCTTACTAAAAATATTAGAAGTACCAAGGACTATTGCATAAGAGAAAGTTTGTAGCAGCCTTTCTGCTAGGCAGGTGGCACAGTGGAAGATAACAATTACTTCATTCACCAAAGGACAACACTACTTGAATGGCAAAGATTTCCAGCATCATAAGCAGACACAGAGGTGGCTGAGGTGAGGTGAGCAGCAGTGTCCCTAAAACTCACTTAAGGCTTATTAAAGGTCAGTTCATTTCAGGGGGCTCTGCCGTAACCACAAAGTACTCTTTGGGTATCATAAAAAACATTTTAAATACTGAAGGACTTTCTCCTTTCATGCAATGCCGATCCTTAACTACTTTTTCCCTTAAATCCTCCAAATGGACTCATTTCTCTTCCCTAGGAATGATACACAATGGCATGACCACGATTATAGAAGCTCATTTATAAAGCTCCATATCCAATATGTTCATTAACAGGCTGAGGATGGGAAGGGGGGCCTTGCCTCTATGGCCAACAAACTACTGGTTTATAGGTTTGCAGACCAATTCCCCCACAGCCACTATCACCAAACGTTTCTCTGGAACCATTTGTTCACAGAGGCTTTGTCGTTTAAAAGGGGAAAAAAAAAATCCCTCAAATAGTTCCAGGTCATAACAAGATGTAAGAATCTAGGAGTGTAGACTAAAGGTGTACGAGGACCTACAGAAACCCTGCTCACAAAGAGCCCCTTGTTTGCTGCTCCTTTTAGTGCAAATATTTCAGTAGGCTTTTACCCCCACTCAACCACTGAAGTTTTCAAAAGTTTGAGCTTACTTCTGAAAAACACCAATCATGAAGATCTCGAGGAACTTAAAACAAGCCTCTTAGTTCCCACCAGCCAGAATAATATATAAGGAGCCCTGCAGGTGAGGGAGCCTGAGAGGCCCCATGCGGATAAACTCGAAGGCTGCGCAGTTATGCAGATGGCAGTTGCTCTCAATCCTCCCACATGACCCTGGTCTTTTGGGGACTACTCCTCTTTGTGTCTGGTTTTGATGGTTGTTAAAGATTTAGCAAGAGGCTCAAATTACCGACTATGCTAACATTTCTATGAATTCTACCATCAACTGTTTAGACAATCAGTTGCCTACACATCTGGTGTCCAAGAGATGACAAATAGAGGTTTCTAGCCACATGTGCTGTCCCTGACATCATTACTCTCTCAAACTCACACAGAAAAGAATCAGTCCTATCAGATCCAACGTTAACTCCAAACTAATGCTTGACTCTGGGCCAGGGCAAGGGCATCACTGTAGAAACCACAGACTGCTAACATCCCCAGACTTGCTCTTTGGCTCGTCCCAGGGGAATACGGAGCCTCTCATTGGTTAAACAATCCATCTCTGGGGAGAGCAGCGACCAGCCTGATATAAAAATGTGGTGAGTGTCTTAAGGACAGCTTTGTTTCATGGCAGAACTAGGGACGGTGCCAGCTCCAGAGGGAAAGTTGCAGGAAGGAGCAGTATTTCCTCTCGACATTTATAAACCTCTTACTACGGCAGCATGCACAGAAAGACGGGAAAAGCTGGCAATATTTCCCCTATATGAAGCTATAAGCCAAAGCAAATTTAAGGACTCATGAATTTTCTTTGGGATTGCAAAATAAGTACATGTATAAAACCAAATAATTCAAGATGGTATTTTCCCCATCCAAAATCGCCTTATCCTAATTCCATGGCAGAATAGACCCGTTCTCTATAAGTATTTAATCCTCTGTACATTTTCAGTTTAAAGATACAATTAAAGAGACAACTTATTATTTTAGGAAGAGCTAGGGAGGAATCGTAGTCCATTAATTAGTGGAAACCACATATACCCTGTTTCTTCTCTCCAAGTGAGATACTTTTGTCTAGGGAACGGTGAATGAGAAGTAATGTGCAAGTAGGAAGATGTCAGTCAATTCCTCAGAGAGGTCATGCCAGAAGAACTGTGAATGCCAGAAGACTGGTTTTTGCAACTGAGTGCTGTAACGACAGTGTCTGAATTACTTCCATGAGAAAAAAAAAAAAAAAATCAAGCCCTTGATAGTAACCAGCCACTCTACCCAGGAAAGAGGGTAAAATGCTCCCCATGGGGTGTCTGTTCTCCTCTTCCAGCCTCATCCTAAGTGCTCTAGCACCTTCCCAGGTGAAGCACAGAAAGAGGGGAAAAATTAGTAATGGCTATTGGAGTTTGGAGTTATGCAGAGTAAATCCAAAGAGAATAAATGTATAAGAAATAAGATGAAAAACAAGGACTCATCACCTGAATTCAAGACCAGCGTATACTACACGACCAGTAATCGTAACTGTTATCAAGTGTCCCTTCAAGATCAGAAGATCGTGTAAATCCATCCGGTCATCCTCTACCCCGTTTGAGTAGTTAATGTCTAATACTTCAAAGAGAGAAGTTGCCATAACTGTACAATATGGTATTTCAGGATCTTTCTTCCATTCTGAAAAGCTGAAAGTGGATTACTCTGATACTTTTGGCTTCAGTATTCTGATCTATAAACAGTTTTCTCAGTCTTCGAACCTTCCTAATAATACTTCAAACCTGTTGAGTGCTTTCGTCATTTTCCAGTGCTTTCCACATACCCCATCCCTCGCACGACCCTCACAACTGTGAGGTAAGCCAGGGCAGGTGCTACTAGTACCCCCACTTTACAGATGAACCTGAGACTCGGGGAGGTGACTCAACTAAGGGTCACATGGCTATCAGGAATTGAAAGAGGGACTGGAAACTACCCTAATCCAAACTCTTTCTCCCCTAGTAATCGATCGGAACTGCTTCTATCAATCTGTGTATTAACAATCCACATCCTTTTCCACATGGTGACTGAGTTAGTTAACAAGGTGACTGGAAAAGAATGGCTCTTTTACTGCTTCAATAAAAAAATCTCTTAGGTTGAAGTCAGGAAACTTCATTTCTTCCCAGTCCAATGTCTAAACCTGAGCATGGCCCTATACAGCCTTTAGGAAACTGGGGATAAAAACAAACATCCTGCGTGGACACTGACGTGTACAATGGGAGGGAGCAGAGGGAGGGGCCGCCCCTCGCAGAGTCACACGGAAGGCACTTCAGACAATGTCCTCGGCAGGGTGGTGGAAGGGGTGGGCACCCAGGGTGGAGAACTGGTACCAGTTCCGCAGGAAGCCCCGGTTGTACTGGCCTGTGTCCACGATGAGCCCACAGAGGAGCCGGCGCCCCGTCTTCTGTCGAAGGGCCTGCTGGACTTCCCTCTCGGTGACGTTGTAACTGATGTTTATCAGCTGGATGAGGAAGATGTAGGCCATGCCCGCCGTGATGATCACAGAGTACCACACGCAGGTGAAGGACAACGCTGAGCTGGGAGGAGAAAGGGCAGGTCAGGACTCTACCAATCTCTTCGGTGGGTAAGTGGCACCATTCTAACATTTGACACGCGCAGTACTCGTTACGAAGGACTCTGGTACCTTCCCCAGTTATGCCGATTGGAAGATACTTTTCCACCCTCAGGACACCAGAATGCTTAACACAGAACTATTCCCATGTCCTATTTCATGCTATAATTATCAGTGCCTCTTTTTCTAGAATGTTGTATTACAGTAGCAAGGACATTTTTGTATTTGGTGTCCCCCATGCGACCAACACAGTGCCTCACAGAACAGCATCCCGAATCTATCGAATGAATGAACAATTCCAAAATCGTTCTTAACTGAGCAGATACTGCTACAAACATCCTCAAGGAAGCTGTGGGTGGGAACGCAGGAACAGTGCTAAGGCCCTGCATCCCCATTTTGTCAGTACGATCAGTACAACATTGATGGACACAA
The DNA here is from genome assembly GCF_007474595.2 of Lynx canadensis. Lineage (NCBI taxonomy): Eukaryota > Metazoa > Chordata > Mammalia > Carnivora > Felidae > Lynx > Lynx canadensis. The sequence goes on from NC_044311.2 coordinate 98,660,996, forward strand.
ACCGCTGCAGGTCCTGATGTCTATAAATCCAGCCTCCTCAAGCCAACAAAATCACACCAGACAAGAAAGCTCCTTTCAACTCATCAGTCAGACTGCAAAGAGAGGCTACTGATTAATGTCTGCCAGTTGACTCTTTTCAAATATTTGCAAATGAAGGGTCAGCTGGAAATGAACCCATCCCAAGGAATCTTCATTTGTTAAGCTGAAAGGGACTCAGAGATGATTAACTCACCAGAGATGAGGAAAACCAGGCTCAATGAGGTGACGTGAAGCACCTGTATGGAGGGTGAGTACCAGCGGCGGACCATGTTCCTCATTCCATGTCAGTGGCCCCCAGAAAGCTCACAAAACTCATGCTTAGCAACACAAAGACGTGCCCTGCTTTGGGACTTTATCACCCACATTTCACAACCTACTAACACTCTCAGTACAGAAAGAAAAGGAATTGGCCCTGAGGAGGAGGACCAATCTACTCTACTAATGCTCACAAACCTCTAGATGGAGAATAGCAATGGGAGATCTGGCCACAAACTAATGTAAACAAATACCTCCACAGAGGCACTATGTAGGGAAAGCGGGGATTGTTCTGAAAACGAAAAGTAAGAAGAAAGAAAAGGAGGGTGCCTGGGTGGCTCAGTCTGTTAAGCGTCCGACTTTGGCTCAGGTCATGATCTCACAGTTCGTGGGTTTGAGCCCCACGTCAGGCTCTGTGCTGACAGCTCAGAGCCTGGAGCCTGCTTCGGATTCTGTGTCTCCCTCTCTCTCTGCCCCTTACCTGCACACACTCTGTCTCTCGAAAATGAAGAAAGAAAGAAAAGAAAAAAGAGAGAAAGAAAGACAGACACAGACAGACAGACAAGGACCATGGGGCAGAGCTGTCCTAGCTCAGACTGGGAACCACAGACCCCACACAGCATCCTCCTCAGAGGAAAAGGTGGAAGAGAGGACGCAAAGAACACAGGCAGGGGGCCCACAGCGCTCTGGGGAGGGGCTGGCTGCGGCTAAAGCTGCAAAACCCTGGCTTCCCACAAAGCATGGAGATCTCCACAATATATAAATGTGCCCCAACCTAACAAAGGAAATTGTGACCTAGATACCACAGTAATCATGAGTGGTGATATTTTAAAAAGTAGAACAGGAAAAACCAATGGAGGTTACAAAGTAAAGAAATGTTACAGAAATTGTGAGCACATCACAAAAGGGTCAGAAGCAATAAATCCAGATAGGGCTAAAGAGCATGAGAAAGCCACAACAAAGGGAGGCAAGATTGTCCTGCCTTGACAATCTATGACAAAATAGACCACACACATACCCTGGGACCGCTCCTTTATGGCTTTAGTTTCACTACTGCTACCTTGGCCATGCACGTGGTCATCTGACTCCGGACTTCCCTGCCTGAGCCCAGCCCTCCCTGCAGCATACTAGTTCCTCAGTCTGTAAGGGTCAACGGTCAGCACCCTAGAGAAACACACCTGTCCACTGCACAATTCGGTTGGCAATTTCAAGGATACCCGGCATCCGATAACCTGTCCCATGTTTTGGTTAAAAACTGACGTGGCAGCAAATCACAGCCCCTTACATTAACGGCAACATCTGTTCCCTCTTCTACGGGGCTTTGTGCTACGGCAGCCACATCTCACCTGTAATCTGCGTAAACTCCAGGACAGTAGAAGAGAGCTGTGAAGACACTTCTATCTCTACAAATGGTGTCCAAGGTCAGTGTTATCCCATACGCCGAGGTTAGCAAGAAGATCGAAAGGGCAAGTATAAATGCTTGATGATTTGATTCTCCAACACAGCTATTTATCCTCAAAACAGCATAGGGGGAAGAAAAAGCAAACATTTTAAAAAGTTCTCGATACAGATGGTAGCTAGATTCATCATGGTGATCATTTCATAATGGACATAAATGCTGAATCACTACACTGTGCACCTGAAAGTAATATAACGTTGTAGATCAAGTACAGTTCAATGAAAAAGAAGGGGGGCCTTGCCTCTATGGCCAACAAACTGCTGGTTTATAGGTTTGCAGACCAATTCCCCCACAGCCACTATCACCAAATGTTTCTCTGGAACCATTTGTTCACAGAGGCCTTGTTGTTTAAAAGGGGAAAAAAAAAATCCCTCAAACAGTTCCAGGTCATAACAAGATGTAAGAATCTAGGAGTGTAGACTAAAGGTGTACGAGGGCCTGCAGAAACCCTGCTCACAAAGAGCCCCTTGTTTGCTGCTCCTTGTGGTGCAAATATTTCAGACTTGAGGTCCACTCCCAGCCCTCCTGGCCTTGCTGCACCCTCCTCCTCCCCTACGTCCCCTTCTATGGGCGAGGGGGCAGGCCACATGACCAGAATCCTCAGCATCCTAGCCATAAAAAGCAGAATTCCCTGACCACAAGTGCCTCGAGAGCTACAGAGCAGCAAACGCACTACTTACAGCATTCAGAATCAACTACACCATTTTAGATTCACTCAGTGAAACAGCAACACTGTCTTCAAAAGTTGCACTTCATATAGTATGGGTGTCCTAGTTTGGCACTGGCCAGCTGGAAGGTACCAAAAAAGCCCAACTTTCACGGCACCTAGGTGGCTCAGTCACTTGGGTGTCCGACTCTCGATCTCCGCTCAGGTCACAATCTCATGGTTTGTGGGATCAAGCCCCACGTCAGGCTCTGCGCTGATGGCACTGAGTCTGCTTGGATTCTCTCTCTCCCTGTCTCTCTGCCCTCTCCCTGCTCTTTGTCTCAAAGTAAATAAATAAAACTTAAAAAAAAAAAAAGCGCCCACCACTCTACAAATAACAAAACAGGAAGGTACCTGGTACCTGGTAGGGCCTTCCCTCAACAATGCAGACCAGGAGTCATCAGAATGGTAAAGGATGGATGGTGAGGGGACAGGGTCACCTACAAATATGGGAACACTTTCTTGAGCTCTGTGTTCAAAAGGCACAGCACAGGGAAACGTGCCTATATGGATTCTGATCCCTTCTTTTTTAAAAAAACACCAATCGACTGCAGATACTTCTCTTGCAGGAAGGAGAAGATAACAGAGGGGCAGCTCAGAAGGGAAAAGCAAAGTAGCAACACCACCACCACCCTTCAGGAAATGACTGAGGGGACTACATCTGTGAGACTGGGAAGCTGGTGACTCAGTGGGAATGTCATGCCAACACACAAATATCTGCAAGGTGTAAAGCTGGGAACGAGTGAGATTTTAGGGTGGCGCAAAGGAGGAGCAAACACAGCTAGAGTCTCACGTGAATTTACACTCTGCAAGCCACCAGATTTTCCCAACATACCAGACACAGTGATGATCCATTCTCCTCACACAGATGCCACAGATCCGGCAATGCCACGCCCGGGCTGGTCGCACCAGCTGGCACTTGGCACACCAGTCCTCCTTGACCTTGGTAGGGCTTCCAACCAACACCCTGGAAGAGCCCTTAGGCTCATCCTTCGGTGTGCGGTTGTTGAGACTACCCGACGATTCTGCGCCCGGGAACCCTTTGGTCTTCTCCTGCCCTTTTCTGGTCAGGCATTCAGTCTGGCCGCTGCTTAGAGGTCTGTCATTGCTTGCTGGATTTCTGAGGTAGCCTGGATTCTTCTTGGCTCTGTACAAGGCTAAGAGTATCAGAAATAACCCACAGGTAAGAAGACCCAGCTGAGTGGGTCCCACACGCCCTTTGGGGACCACTTCCTGCAGGAACACATAGTACATGTAGCCCAGAGAGAACAGTCCGAGGCTCAGGAAAAACAGAGTCTGTTCTTTCCTTCTGTGAGTGAGGTAGTAGTACCACAGAGCCAGCACAGGAAGGGAGGTCAAAACCACCCCCCCCAGGAGGAAATGCCAGGAAGCCACGCGGAGGAAGACGGGCAGTAGGACGAGCGGGGGAATGATGCTAATGTTAACTTTTTTGGCTCCCCTAAGCCAAGGAATTCGGAGGCGATCGGAAATAGTATCCATGATTCTTTCACAAGTCTCCGGCTGCACAGATTTACATGTAATCCATCTATTCAGAAGAGCACAAAAAGAAGGCACTTCACATGGGGTTTGCTAAACAAAAAAAACACTCAACACCACAGGCCAAACAGCAGGATAAATGATAAAAGAGGCCAAAGGCCAAGTATTCTACTTCTATACTACTAAACATGAGCTTTTCGGATCACGTATCATTTTTTAATACGAAAGAGACTAGCTACCGTTTAGAAATGTAACAGTTAAAAACCACTTCTCCACGAAGCAAATATGTAGGAATACACACATATTCTGTACAAGTACTGTTTACGTTTGGGGGCGTATAGAGACTTAAGATCCTCAAAACAATTCACAATCTAGTTGCAAAGACAACATGGGAATTCAGGAAATCTCAGGACAAAGTAGCAAAATCGCCTAATGAACTCTTGTGGGCAAACACTGAGGAGTGCTCAGAGGAGAGTAAACACTTCCGGGTGGAGTCACTAGATGGGTCTCTGTGAACAAACGTGGGCTCGGCGCCTGATCTCCACGGCTGGCTGGCACTGGTGTGGGGAGCTGGGGAGGACAGGAGGCAGGGAGTCGGCCCAATGCAGAGGCACATGTACAGCACAAACCTGTCCTGTGCCCAAGGAGTAAACCTGTCCAGCAAGGCCAGGGGGCTGCCTAAGAGTGGAGATCAAACCGGTAAGAGAAAAATGACTAAGCCTCGTGGACACGCAGTATTTGTACATATTTTTTGCACACTTGGGCTCCTAAGACAACGATCAGCTCAAGGAATAACTCTGACCGTAGACAGACAATTTGGAAACATAAGGCAACACCTTGAACGTTGAGGGGAGATAACTACATGGGAGTGGTACTGAGCAGCAGGACAGTGGAAAGACCGGGAGCCTATCTCCAGAGACAGAGAACGCAGCAACAGCCCAGGTCTCAAGGGCTAGGAGAGAGGAAGAGCTGGAAGGTTAATGGAAGAGCTGTGGTCTCGACTGATGGAAGTTGTGGAAACAGCATCATTTTTCCATTCATTAAAGCAGAGTGCTCCATTTTCTCAGTATGGACTTTAGACTGAGTCCATTTAAAAACACCTGTAAAAAAGACTACAGACACTATCAAGGAAAAATTACAAAAGGACTATGGGGTCTTCAGGGCTCTAAACTACAATGTCCCAAGAACACTTTTCATGTCGAGATGGATGCACCAAGCTCTAAGTCAACAATGTTCCTCTGTGGTGACTTTTTTAACCAGATATAATTATTAAAGGGAAAAGCAACTTCCCAAATGTCCTTATTCTTCTCCCACATTATGCTTTCCATATGGCAACAGTTTTTAGATATATAATTATTTAGAAAATGGGGCGCCTGGGTGGCGCAGTCGGTTAAGCGTCCGACTTCAGCCAGGTCACGATCTCGCAGTCCGTGAGTTCGAGCCCCGCGTCAGGCTCTGGGCTGATGGCTCAGAGCCTGGAGCCTGTTTCCGATTCTGTGTCTCCCTCTCTCTCTGCCCCTCCCCCGTTCATGCTCTGTCTCTCTCTGTCCCAAAAATAAATAAACGTTGAATCTGTTTAAAAAAAAAAAAAAAGAAAAAGAAAATGGATAAAACCTGTTATTACTGTTGGGCACAAAATTTTTCTCAGATGTTAAAAATCATCTTTTTGGATAGTAATTTCCAACACTGGGGATTAATGGTGAAAATAAAAGCCAAATACAATAATATCGGTCAAGACTGTGTTGCTGCCCATGCTGAAAACAGCCAGTCGGGGGAGGGAGGGCCTTCTGGCAAGACCAGTTCCAACAGCAGGAAAGTGATCGTTCCGCCCTCAAGACCCTTTGTGGCCAGGTGCAGTCCATCCTCAAGTAGTTGGTCGCTAGATGCTAAGACCACTGAGAATGTAAGCACTTTCTGGTACTAATGTGTTCATTTTAAATGTACGGATTCTGCGGGTCTGTACTTTATTTTTTTATACATTTAACTTGCCACTATCCCTTTATTTGCCTGTTCTCTCCATCATCTTCTCCCTTTAAAAATGAAAAAAATAATTATGTGCTACTAAACTGAGCCGAATAGACAGTTGTGCACTACCCAATAATTCATCTTTACAAAACCCTCACACTTGACATAAAAGACGACTATTTCAGACCCTTGGAAACAGCATCGGGAGCAAATTCTAGTGTTGTGGATGGCTAAGCTTAAAGTATGCATGGTAGTTCTCAAAACGGCCAGGGGGTCAGCATCAAGAAACACTCCGCCCTTACCTATCGCACCCTTCATCGAGATCTTGGCAATCGCACAAACAGGCAGCCACGTGGTTCTTTTCCCCATTTCGATCTATGTACTCGCAGCAGCACAGGGGCTCCAATTCAGGTTCTTCCGCTTTGTTTGTCTTCACTGGCTTCATACTGCCCATCTGTGTCACGATTTCCACCTGTCACCATGAGTGGTAAGAAGCCCTCAGAAGGTAAAGGTGGAAAGAACACAACTCATCTTGTAAACACATCCACGCCTCTCTCTGATTATCCGCCAACGCCTGAGAAATCAAAAATGAGAAGAAAGAGGGGGAGGGGGTGTCTCGTTCTCATCATGCTTTTCTCTCTCGGCTTGGCCAGACAGGGAGCTCTAAGGGCTCCCAACCCCGTTCACCGTCCCTTCCCACCAGGGCTGGAGCCGTCTGGGCACCAGCCGTTCCCATGGTGACAGCCGACCACACAGCCCAGGACAGCCAGGGCGCGGGCGGCTGCGCTCACCTGCCGGTGCAGGCTGGGGAGGGCCGAGCGGTCCCCGCCCAAAGACTGGGCGCAGGTGGAAACTCACCCTCGGGGCTGCGGCCGGCGTCTGCAGCCGGCTCCGGGGAGGCCACCAGGCGCCCGCGCAGCGCTCAGAGTCGCCGTCCAGCCCCACCGCTCCGGCTCCGCGCAGGGCGCCCCTCTCCCGCCTCCGCCGACCGTGAGGACGTGGGCGGGCCGCGAGCGCCGCCCCGCCCGAAGAATGACCTTGGAAAGGAAGTTACCTGCGCTCCAGGGCCGAGGTGCGGCTGCAGCCAAAGAGGCCGAGGTGGCGGGGAGAACGGCCGGTTCCTTCCGAGGCGCGGACGCGTCTTCCCACCTCGGAGCCGCTGGGCTCTCGGTGTGACGGCTGGAGTCTCGAGGACCCCGGCTCCGCTCCGCCGCGCCTTCGCCGCCGCCGCCCACCTGTGAGCACAGCCGGCCGCGGCCCGGGCAGTGCGCCCGCCTCCCCGCCGCCCCCCTGCCCGCCGGGCTCGGCGTGGCAAGTCCGCGCGCGCTTCCGGGTGCCCCGCCTCCGGCGCCGGGGATCCCCGCCCGTCCGCACGTGCGCCGCCCGCCGCCCCGCGGAGCCCGCCGGTGAGGCCCCACCCCCAGCCCGAGGCCCTGGCGCCCGGAGGACGCGGGGATCCGAGGACCCGAGGACGCGCTCCCGGGCGCGGGCGCCAGCGGCGAGGCGCAGGGCTGGCCCGGCACCTCCGCCCCTCCCGGCCCCCGTGCGGCCCCGCCGGTGCCCGCGGGCGGGCGGTACGTGGGCGGGGCAAGCCCAAACCCACGGCCGGGGGAAGTGCCGACGGAAAGACGGGAACCCCGGGAACCCGGAGGGTTCCCAAAGTACTGGGGACTCGTGGGTGGGCCAGCCTTCATTCAGACGCTGGCAACAGGCTTAGGGGGAGATCTCCACCGCGAACTGTTCCCGAGGTACCGCCCCCAAATTCTCCAGCCTTCCCTTAAAGGCCCATCGCCGTCCCTGAGCTGTTAATTTATAAAGCTTGTTCATTTTCATGATTTCTGGCAAGCAGATTCTACATTAGACCGGCAGGCCTACTAGTACTTTTGTTCCAACAGTCTGCATATTTGAGATGAAATTGCCCGAAGATGACCGTAGAGTCCTCTTTGGGTTTTATTTTTGCAAAAAATTTTAAGAGTGTAGGCCCATATACACTTTTTCGCTGTAGCAGCGTTTCTAGTTATTTTTGTTTGGGTTTTTTTTTTTTTTTAAACAGAAAAAGAAAAACTACAACTCAGACATTTTGGGTTTTATTGGTATCAATTTACATTAACAGGCTGAAATGCAATTAATTGAATTCTGCATGCATACATGTTCAGTCAATCTATAAAGCAACTTTGTTAATTTCCTTTGAGGTATGTTTATGAAGTACAAGTTTTAAATAACATCACAAAAACATTCAGCTTGCCACTGATCATTTTTGTGAATTTAACAGAGAACAAGTCTTCAAGTTTAATATCCGGTGACTCTTACTCACAGCCAGACACTTCATAAATCCTTTTTTCAAAAACCCCAGGTAAGTACACTGGTACCCCAATGTAGGTTTGTTGGGAACCACCCAGAGAAATCCATTTTCCCTGTAATGAAGTTAATACTTTCATTCTCTACAGGCATCTCAAAAATGACTTTAGCTATCTCATGTGGCTTTGGTGACTCTGGGGGAAAAAAGAAACATATAACTAAAGGGAAGCAATTGTCCAAACAGTAAGAATATATACAAATTACTCGGCACTATCTTTCTCTTGTTCCAAAGACATCATATTGAGACATACATGCCTAAAAAATTGTTGTGAAAGAGCCAAAGCTTCTGTCTGGCCTAGAAGTTCAGTCAGTGCACTAGTACTGGAACACTAAGTGCCCAGATTTCAACATAATCCTCTCGTTTTTAAAATCAGCACGTGGTTCTTCATTTTGAGTGTTGGTACCCTACATGTCTCCTTTTCCAGAATTTACTCTTCCACCATTTGATACATGAAGAGGCAAGATAATCTCACCTCTCATATCTCCTGAAACATCTATCTTCAAAAAGATACAACGGCTGAAGAACCTTTCAGGTAATAATTACCAAGTTGTACATTCAGAACCTGACTACTGAATTCCCATGCTAAAGAAAAAATGAAGACACTGTAATATTTACAGTACACAAACTTAGAAATGTTATAATACATGCCTGAAACCTGGTCCTTCACAATTCATAATGATACAGAGGTTTATTCTTAAATTTTCTTTAGCATCTTCAGTGTATCTCAACTGGGAAAGCAGCCTGTCGAACACGTACTGATTCTGTGCTAACAGATAAAGCATCAAACTTCAAATCTCACTGTAAAAACAAGGCCATACTACTCAGTTTGGAGTGTCTCATTTTCTTTTTGTATTGTAGAAATTCAAGTCCACAACATATTTCACCTGAAATATCCACTGGAGAATAATTCCACTGGAGAAATCCACTGCTTAGAATTACGTATAAGAAGTGAAAGAATGGATCATTAAGGCCATCAGAGACTAGTCATCACATTAATGTTATTAAAAAGATTGTTCATATTAAAAGTACCAATAATGAGAAAATATGGAAATGTTCCTGTGACAATTAAAATCCTTCATCCTCTGGTTTTCTTTAAGACGTTTTCTTTTAGTTCCAAGTATCTCTACAGTTTCAGGCCTTGAGATCACTAGCTTTTGACAGTCATGCCAGTCTTGTTTTTATTTAGTAGATCAAAAGTTCTCTGAAGCATAACAAGTGAGCTCTTTAACTGCAAACAAAATTAATTTTCAAAATAAGATTGTTTCACCTGCTTATTTTTATGCCAAAAGTTTACATTTATATATTCGATATAGTTTTGTTTCTACTGATGCCCAGATAAAAGACTGAATTTATACAACAGCCAGCTGCTTCGGGTGTGTGTCAGTACGCCTCCTCAGGAGCTCTTTCTGTCCACTGTGCCCCGCTCTTCTCCCCGCACTGTCCTGTTGCACATTCTGCCTCCCAGTAGGTTGTTTCCTTAAATGGTTTCTCAAGTGGCAGCGGTCTTGCCACTGTCCCCTGAACGACTCAAGTGCCACCTCCAGGCCTTTGCTTGCTATTTCCTTCATGCTTGTATTCACCCATCTAAAACTTACCCATCACCACCATCTCTGTGTCACCTTCCCTAGTCATCCTGCCTTTAAACTCCCAAAGCATTACTATGTACTTAACACTTAACTGTGTACTTTTTTTTTTTTTAATTTTGAGAGACCGCACTGAGGGAGAGAGGGTGGAGAGAGAATCTCAAGCAGGCTCTGTTCCGATGGGGGGGGGGGGAGTGCGATTCCATGACCCTGCAATCACAACTTGACCCAAAACCAAGAGTCGATTGCTTAACTGACTGAGCCACCCAGGCGCCCCAATTTTGTATTTTTTTATAGTCTTTAACAATGTATCTGATTTTTCTAATAAAGTTATAGGCAACTTGAGAGCAAGAATTATTCTTCTTTGTATTCATTCCTTGGTTCATTCAGTAAATGTTAATTGCTTACCTCTCACATGCTGGGTTTGTACTAAGCACTGCATATACAATGGTGAACCAAATAGGCGCCGTCCCTGCTGTCCTAGAGCTGACAGACTAGTGAGGGATACAGGACTAAAACGTACCATCACATCTATACATATATGCTCACACAATGCACTAAATTTCTGACTGGAGGATCGTAGTGTCATTTTCTGAAATTACATCAACTAGAGGAGAATCAGGCCTACCTAGCTCAGGATGAAAACTGAAGTCTGCTTTGGTCATGATCAATTTGTGGTGGCCTGTCAGTACCCAGGAGAAGATGCCAAGTCAGCAAGTGACCGCATGAGTCTGGAGCTCAGGGAAGAGGTTAGGGTAAGGGAAATGGATCTGGGAGTCAACGGCACACATGGCACAACCTAGGGGAGTGGATGAGGCCACTTGAAGGGAAGGAGAGGAAAAGGGAAGAGAATCTAACGCAGAAAGTCTGGAGCACTGGACCAGGAAGAGGTCAAGTCGAGGAGATAGTTTTAACCAGCAAAAAGTCATTTTACTTTATGCTAAGTAAAAAAAGCCAGTCACAAAAGACCATATAGTATATGATTCCATTTATATGAAACGTCCAGCGTGGGCAAACCTATAGAAATAAAAAGCAGATTAGTGACTAGAAGCTGAGAGAATGAAGCATGGTGAGAGGCTGCTAATGGATATAGGGTTTCTTTTGGGGGTGATAAAAATGCTCTGGAATTAGTGGTGATGGTTGTATAACTTTGTGAATATATTAAGAATTCTTTAAAAGGCGAATTTTATAGTATGTCAATTATATCACAATAAAGCTGGATTTTTTTTATAGTTTTAAAGAAGGCCAGATTAGATACATTTCATGAAAAGAGTGGTCAGCTCTGTCAAATGCTTACACTGTAAGGTGAAAACTGAAAACAGCTATATTAATTTTAACAGCCAGAGCTCACTGGGGACTTTAGCCGGAGCAATATCAGTGGAAGATATGGGGAAGAAAATAAGGCAGGAGTGACCTGAAGAGCGAATACTGGCTTCAACACAGGCATCCAATTTTACTCCCTCCTGAAACCCACTAAAAGCACAATAAAGGGACTCTTTAAAGGCATACATCCACAAGGACAGGGAGAACAGAAAAGGCAAAACTTTGGAAACAAGAAAGCAGATGGATGACTTAGGAGACCAGAAAAAGTGAACTCCTAAGCGAACTGCAGAGAAAGCTGAGAACCAACCAAATCTACCCTGAAGGATCCTCAAAAGCCTCAGGAATTGACAGGAATCTCTGAAAGTGGGAATATAGAGGAAGGGACTAATGTAATGACTGAATGGCATTTGTGCTCTTCTACTACCTGGGAGAGGTCTACAATTTTATTATCTGGAGAGGATCTCTGGTTGACCCAGGGACAATAAGACACCATTTAGGACAGTGGTACAATCCCCAAAATGGGGATTGTATAAAAGAGTGGTGAGACCATCTTCCTCTGCCCTGCCCTCCTCCACCCCTCTACTTTGGCTCTCCTCCTAAAATGCCAGCAGCCAGCCCTTAATCCTTTGGGTGGAGACTGGAAGACACTTCTTTGTAGAAACTGACCAATCTAAGAGGAAAGACCCAAAGATAGTGATATCAGGGTTTCTCAACCAACAGCCCAGCCAGATCTACAGAGAAGTTCAGGAGACACCAGCCCAACCTACATTACGAGCTTAACAACTTCTGATCCACACAAGCAGACAACCAAGGACTACAGACATGTAACGAAATCTCCTAACTTTAAGGACAGAAATCAAAACAGGAAAGGATCTTGATGGAAAATAAGTATGCAAGAAGAAGGGAAAAAGTTTTTAGCCATCAGTAATATGATCAGAGAGATGAAGATACTATAGTCATTTAAAAAGATCATAATGCCATAAAAAAAAATTCAGAGAAGTAGTAGGTCTTTGGAATCAAAAACTTGTTAGCAAAAATTGAAAAAGGGGCAATTTAGTGAAGATAAAGTTGAGGAACTCTGAGGAAGCAGAACAAAAAGGCAAAGATGGAAGCTGAAAAGAAAAAGTAAGATTAGACAGCCTGTCCAAAAGAAGGTAGACATCTCAATTACAGGAGCCTCAGAAAGTCAGAAAAGAGAGTGGAGGAGAGGAGATCATCAACCGTATAATTCAGTATTTCCTAGAACTAAAGGGCATGAGTTTCCAGATTAAAGGATGAGGAATGGTAATAGCTTCAGAATTTTCAATAGCAACACTAGAAGCAGAGAAACAATGGGGCAATGTCTTAAAAACTCTGAAGAAACATTGTTTCCAAGCTAGAGTTCTCTTCCCAGCCAAACTATTAATCAAGGGAAAGGATGGAGTAAAAAACTTGCATACAGATTAAGTCTTAAAATATTTACCTCCATGCTCTCTTTCTCAGGATGCTACTAGACAATATTCTCCATTAAAAGGAGGGAGTAAACCAGGAAAGCAGAAAACATTCTGGATATGGGAAACAGAGGGGGTGTTCAACAGGAAGCCCCAGGATGGTGGCTGTGTCCCTGCACAGAGGGCCCCTGGGCCTGACTGGAGCCAGCCAGGAGGCTCCACCCACAGAATACCCAAGGGGAATGAAGGTTATAAGAGGAGACTTACAAACAAACAGAGCTTTAGGAGATGACATACTTACAAATAATGGTTAATTAACCAACAGTAGTAAGACAATTTCAGGAATAAGAAAAAGCACAGAAAAGAAAAAGTAGTCCTGGTTTATTCCATCGCTCAGCTCAGAATAGCAAACTTTGTCAAAATAAACACTGGATGCTGATCATACCAAGATTATAACTTCTTTGGGAGCATGGGGGATCAGAAATGGAGGCAGGAAGAGGTGAAAGAAAACAAAACAAAACGTTTGTCTTCCATAATGGGTCAAATGATCATGTCTAAAACTGAAAAACCAAGAAGTATCAGTACATGCTTGTTGTTTATAAATATGGAGGTACACACCAAAAGAAACTAAAAGAGTTAAAGATTGTTGTATTTGGGAAAGTATATAGTGGGACTGCTTTTTTTCTGAGCGAGCCTGGCAGAACAAGTTAACCATGTGAAGGAGTGACTTTGGTGACAATAAAACCTTAAAAAAGTGAACAGGTTATGAAGGATAAAGTAGTGGCAGCCACCACAGGCAACTGGGAAAGAGCCCGACTGTGAAAGGGAGCAGAGAGAGAAGGATGTGGATGGCGTGGGTGCTTTGATGTAGAAGAGACTAGAGCAGGGACCATGTGCAGATGGGAAAGATCCAGTCGAATGAGGGAGACTGAAATGGGAAGCCTGAGGGTGATGGACGAACAGGGTCTCCCACTAGCACATGCTGGGACTCTCCTCACAGGCAGAGCGATGCTCTGACAGCTGTGGACAAGAGGACAGAGTGCAGCAATTGGAGGGTCTGTAGGTCTGGTTACGGAAGGAGAGGAAAACTCTCTTTTCTCTTTGAGGCAGAGTCATCAGTTGAGAGTCAGGGAAACAGGAGGCTGAGGAGGAAAGTGCAAATATGACCTATTCCCACTGAGAGTGGGAGGGGAATGGCACCAAGAGCTGTAGATACCACGCATGTGACAAATGCCTAGTTGAAGCACCTGTAAGTTGGGGCAACTTTAATGCCCCATATGGCATCCTGAGAAAAAAATGAATCTTCTAAAAACCAATGCACAGAAAAAAAGGATAGAAGGAAACAAAATATTAATAGTGACTATGTCTGAATGCTTAGAACTATAAGTTTTCTACTCTTCTACCATTCTCTTTTTTAAGCTTGAAAAGTACGCATGTACTATATTATGACGGAAACAGTAATCTTATTTTTCAAAGGGAATCCTAAATTTTGACTCATGGAACTGAGCATCACATATTGATGATACTGTCCTCAAGAAATAAATCTTCAGGAGCACCTGGGTGGCTCAGTTGGTTAAGCGTCCAACTTTGGTTCAGGTCATGATCTCACAGCCCGTGAAGTTGAGCCCCGCGTTGGGCTCTGTGCTGACAGCTCAGAGCCTGGGGCCTGCTTCAGATTTTCTCTCTCTCTCTCTCTCTCTCTCTCTCTCTCTCTCTCTCTCTCTTTCTCTCTCTCTCTCTCACTCTGCCCCTCCCCTGCTCATGCTCTGTCTCTCTGTCTCTCTGTCTCTGTCTCTCAAAAATAAATAAAACATTAAAAAAAATTTTTTTAAAGAGATAAATGTTTATAGCAACACATCAGAACAACCTAAATGTTTATTCTTTAATGGAGGGCTGGTAAAATAAGTAATTATGGTACACTTATACAGTTGAATTCTATGCACTTGTTAATAGGAGCTGCTTTTATGCTAATATGGAAGCATCTCCAAGATATATGGTGAATAGATAAAAACAAAATAATCAACAGTGTACACAGTGTACTTCTACAAAAAGTTAATATTAAGCATAAATTTTTATATAGAAGTATCAATAAAAAGAATGAGGTGGATGTATACAGTTGACCTTTGAACAACACAGGTTTGAACTGCGAGGGTCCACTCACATGTGGATTTTTTACAGGACAGTACTGTAAATGTGTTTTCTCTTCCTTATGATCTTCTTAATAACATTTTCTTTTCTCTAGCTTACTTCATTGTTAGAATACAGCACATAATACATGTAACATATAAAATATGTGTTAATCGAGGGGCGCCTGGGTGGCTCAGTCAGTTAAGCATCCGACTTCAGCTCAGGTCATGATCTCACAGTTTGTGGGTTTGAGCCCTGCGTTAGGCTCTGTGCTGATGGCTGGGAGCCTGGACTGGACCCTGCTTCAGATTCTGTGTCTCCTTCTCTCTCTGCCCCTCCTCCCTTGATCATGATGTCTCTCTCTCAAAACTAAATAAACATTAAAAAAAATTTTTTTTAATAAAATAAAAATATGTGTTAATCGACTCTGTTATCAGTAAGGCTTCTGGTCAACAGTAGGCTATTAGTAGTTAAGTTTTGGGGGAGTCAAAATTATATGTGATTTTCGACTGTGCAGTGCTCGGCACCCCTAACCTTGGCATTATTCAAGAGTCAAATGTACATGCTGATATGGAAACATCTTCAAAATATATTGTAAATTGTAAAATTTACAATTATTGTAAATAATTGTAAAATGAGGGTATGCAATGGTGTGTACAGTATGCTCCCATTTTGAAAAAAAAATGCAACTGACTATACATATAAAATGCATAATATAGAAACTGGCAAGGATAGTTGTCTCTAGGAGGGGGGTTTCTTCAAATAATGGTATGGTAAATGTTCTCACACAACCAGAAGAGTAACTGCTTCATGCTGGTATGAAAGTACTATGTAGTGTGGTACACAGAGTTGCCTACCTGTTCAAGCATCACGATAGAGTCTCGGAGCACTCCTTTTAAACGATGGGCCTGGTCTTTGTTCTTCTCAATACTTTCTGCTCTTGACAGCATACCAGAGGCTAAACTGAAAAAAAAATACCATCTTAAAAATAAGGGGAATAGCTTCTAATCTTGTCATTTCTAGAAATCATCAGTGTCCTATGAATTTGCAAACAAAGCAAAAAATTAAATTAAAAAAACCTTATGATTAAAGTATAGTTAGCAAACCAAAATCTCCAAACTGGAATTCAGTTTTCTGCAGCTAGAGAATTACTGAAATAATAACAGGTTGGGGGGAAAAAAAGACTTACTGCAGAGATTTCTCTTCTTGGAGGTGGAGACGGTAAAGGGACTGAGCAGCAGATTCTATCCTTGACAGCTTCAGAAACAGCGTCACATTCAACAGAACTAGCAACAGCAAACTAGGCAGAGCAAATTAATTGTACCTGGTTAATCCACTCTTATCCAGACCTAAAGCATTGCCATGTGAAGAACAGACACGCAAAACCTTTAAAAATGTACGTTGTCCAGTCCGTGAGTTCGAGCCCCGCGTCGGGCTCTGTGCTGACCGCTGATCGGATTCTGTGTCTCCCTCTCTCTCTGACCCTCCCCCGTTCATGCTCTGTCTCTCTCTGTCTCAAAAATAAATAAACGTTAAAAAAAATTTTTTTTAAATGTACGTTGTCCAGACCAGTTTCCAATTATTGTTATTGTTTAAATCAGTTATCTCTATTTTATGGTATGAGGTAATTAGGTAAAAAGTGGATGGTGAGGAAAAGTTAGAAGGTAACTAGAGTGACGAGTGACAAAAAGTCCTCAAAATGGCAGGTTGGGATTGTCCCTGACATCTCTTCTCTCTGCAAGGAATCCCAGCCAGTGCTGATGTGCGACCACCAACTTAGAAATCTACCAGGTAACCTTGAGAGATCTATTTTTGGGTGCTTTCAACTTAAGCAATTATAAGCAATTATACCCCCATTATGCTGCACTTCAAAAAGGAAATGAAGATCAATATGGACTTGATCTTATGTAGACAGTCATACACCTTATTCCCTGTGAAAGCCAAAACAAATTTTTGGAATTACTATTCAGCAAAAATTTCTTCTAGTTCAACTTAGACAAAGGAAGTATCAAATCCCAAATATGCGTGAATTGCATCATATATAAAATCTTACATGCTAAATGGATTTACTGTACTGGTTCTCACAGCAGCCTTTCAACTGAATGGAAGTATTTCTTATTACACATATATACAAATATATAGGTGGCATCATATCTTTCCTATTCTGTTAAAATATTGACTTCCCTTAAAAATACATAGAATTCATCTTTACCTGCCAAAAGAAGATTGTTTAAAAAAATGAAAACTAAGGAGGAACAAGAAAACCAAATCTATGAAATTATTGTGGCACTGAAATGGCATATAGATCAACATTTCAACCTCTGACTATAAATTTTCTACATAGTAATACAAAAGATCACTGCCAATATTTAATATTCAAAATTATTAGAGCAAACCAACTTAAACAGAATATAAAAGTCTTTCGTAAAGCTCAAAGGTATATCAAACATTTGTGTGTTCCGAAAGTTATAATTAGAAAAAACAGAGGATATAAGAACTTCATTCCAAAGTATATTCACCAAGAGTGTATCACCCAGTCAGAACCAATTCAATTAAATCTAATGGACTACCTCAATATTAAACTACATCCATGTAGATAATAGTAGTCGAAATATGTCTGCCTAAGTAGATTCCTATAGAATACTCTGAGGTTCTTGCTCACTGCTCGAGACCTTCTGACCCAATCTCTGGCACTGAGGCCTAGAAATCTGCATTTTCACAAGTGATCCTAGAGGGTAAGGATCATTGGTCTAATCAGATAGAGCAAAATAGCACTATTGGCATTTCACCAGCCTGCATATATAAATATTCTCTTTAAATCTATGGAACTTCCAGTAAAAACCTATGATGGTAGAAATAAATCAGATTAATTTTTGAAAAACAAAACATTTATTGAATGTGTACTTGGGGTATTCCCTCAGATTTAATAATTCTCCTGAAAATCATACATCAAAAACTGTCAGACTGAAGTATATAAGAGACAGAGCATGAACAGGGGAGGGGCAGGGAGAGAGGAAGACACAGAATCCGAAGCCGGACTCAGGCTCTAAGCTGTCAGCACAGAACCCCACGCAGGGCTTGAACTCACCAACTGCGAGATCATGACCTGAGCTGAAGTGGAATATTTAATCGACTGAGCTACCCAGGCGCCTCAAATAGTGGCAATTTCTACACAATAACATACAAATGCATTCAAATCCTTTTGGAAACCATTAAAAGATAAGTGAAGGCACAAGCAAAATAAGCATGCAAAACGAATACTTACAAAATACTCATCACCACAATAAGGGCAGTATTACAGATTTCCATTTCCTTTTTCTTTCCTGCAGATCACAAACACACAAAAAACTTACATTAGAACAGGATTGTGATTAACACTAGTTAAAATTTAACTTCATTTGAAAAAAAATGGAGAAGAAATTTTGTACATGAATTGTAAAAACAACTTGATATAGGATGAATTCCCAGCACCCTTTTTTTGATTTCTAATATCCTGACTAATGTGAAACTAATGTATGAAAAGAAAACCTATGTTTGGCCTACATTACAATTAATTTACTCTAAATAAACAAGCAATTCAATACATCATGTATGATCTCTAGTGAAGTTCCATCTCTGCAAATAATATTTGAACTGGGTTTATATACAATGCTTCCCTCCTTAATTTTTTTAATCACCCTCACCTGTTCTCTGTTGCCCAAACTTTTAAATTCCAAAACTAAAGAGCTTAAATTTAAATAGTAAATAAACATTCACACTAAGATATAAGCCTCAGAAGAGGATTTGATAATGTAGAATGAGGATGACAGTTTTATAGTTCTAAGAGAAAGGGAGTAAGAGTAGAGGCAAGATGTCTTCAAATTTGAGAATGGGGATAGTAAGAGTCAAATTCCATCTCTGCAATTTGCTGGGTTGGACCTGACAGGTACAGAAGGACTGAAAGCATATCATCAGTTTAGTACTTTCAAGGGTTAGAAGTCAAATGTCTGTAAATGCTAGGTAGGAAGTTAACAGAATGAAGCAGCCAGCAGCCAGGGACAGTGGTGGGGACTGGTGACATGGGAGCACATGCTCTAATGGCACAGCTTCTACTAAGCTCCAGCAACTGTTGCTGTGAAGAGATTTGGGTCCAGAGCTGTCAGATGTGAGTTTTTACATAAAAACTCCCACCTTTTAAAATATCATGTGGGCCAAATAAAACACCTCTATTGGCCATATGCCTGCCATTTTGCAACTGCTTCTTTACACTTACACATTAGTTATACTGAAGGAAGTCCGAGTTTGATAAACATTATCAGAAAAGGAGAGGAAAAAGGGAAACCTCCTTTCTGATGTGTCCTATAAACAAGAGATGTATTCTGCTTCATATAAGTAAATTAAAATCTTCCATCTGTTTACTACATAATAGCTACCTGAAATATCCCCTTTGGCATCCAAGCCCACATCTCCAGAAGAGCGCTGAGAAGAAAGTTTAGGAACTGTTTCTGCTGTTCGGTTGAATGTTCGCCTTCTCCTTCGTAAGCCACTAAGTTTTCCAGCATCTTCAACGGACTGATTTAACACAGATTCTTCCGCTAATAAGTTTGATTCTAAGAAGGAAAAAAAAAATCTTTAGACAGCAGAGAAACCTTCTTGACTATAAGATGTGAGGGTAGGGAGGGGATTGCTTTGTTTTCAGTTTTGTTTTTAATTTTTTTTAAATTGTTTTATTTATTTTGAGAGACACAGAGAGAGTGAGCAGGGGAAGAACAGAGAGAGAGGGAGACACAGAATCCAAAGCAGGCTCCAGGCTCTGAGCCTGATGTGGGGCTCAAACCCACAAATCATGAGATCATGAACCATGAGATCACAACCTGAGCCAAAGTCGGACACTTAACTGACTGAGCCACCCCGGCGCCCCTTCAGTTTGTTTTTTTAAAGCCTTGGTAACTTTCTTTAACTATTACTTAGGCTCTTGTGGCCTAGATTCAAACCTTACTATTAATAAAAAGTTTTGGAGGATAAAGTGATCCTATAATGAGGCTTCACTATTCTAGGAAGAATGAACTGTATTAATAAATGATGGAATCATCAGAGCAAATTCACCATGTGCTATATTAAATATTAACATAATGATTTCAGTTATGGAAACAACAGGCTACCCACTTACACTGGATCATTAGAAAGATTTCCAAGAAAGACTGTGGTACTTGATTGTCAATATCAAAGGAAGGAGGAGCATATAATAGTTCTAGTTTATAAATGAGGGTTTGCAAAAAGTGAGTACTGGTAAGAAAAATCTGCAAACAACCTAAAAACCTCATTTTTGTCTTTTTTTTTTTTTTTGACCTTTCCTTCACCAGATTTTTCATTAGAAGCTCATTATCCAGTGGCCAAACTAATTTTTGAATAACATTTTCTTTGCTCCTGATTAGGAGTTTAATAATGAATAGCCAAGAGAGAAGAGCAAGAAAAATAACCAACAAACTAGATAATCAAGCCTTACTTTACCCTGAGCTGACTGACCCCAGCTTTTCTTTAACCAGAATTGTTTATGTATATATATATTTTTTTCTCATGTTTTATTTTAAGGAATATCCAAACAGAACTATATCACTTCCCCAGTCTAGTCCCTACCTCCACCAAATCCATACACGTACGTGTTACCATTGCTAAGTGGGCCTGCATAAACCCAAGGAAGCTGCATTGATAAGGATTGCGGGGTAGAGGTGGGGCCACCAAGGAACACCAAGTGCATATTTGTGGTAAGTTATGCAGTTTCTCACTACAGTCAGCCTTCTTGGCTCCTTGCAGGGAGTGACAGCTCCTCACTGTGTGATCTTGGACAAGTCACTTAACCTCTCTCTCTGTTTCAATATTTATTCTTTAGTAAAATGGAAAAAAAAAATAATAGTACCTACTGCACAGTATTGTAATAGGTTGATATTTATAAAGCATGCAGAACATGTCAGGCATATAATAAGCATAATATGAATGTTTGTTAGACCAATGAAAATTAAAGTTTCCAAATTCCAAGTCAGGTAGTTAGGATCACTTCAGTGGGAGTCAATTCAACTTCATCTGCTGTGAATCCAAATGAGGTTATCAATCTGTTTTGTTAATATCTTTACAAAAATAGATAAACTAAGAAATTTACAAACCAAGCTGTCTGAAATAGTCCTCCAATGAACTCCAGGAATTCTTTTCAATTAGAGATTTGATAATGGCCCATGGTTGTTTTCTGTACTTCACATCTGTAGAAACTCTAATAAAATACGGAGAAAAAAGTTTATTTAAAGGATAGAATTTAGAAAAAAAAAAAAAAAAGGATAGAATTTAGTTCTATTATAGTTGTATTTATAATCTAAATGTAAGATATGTCCACTGGAAAGCCAAAGGACTCAAAGTCATTAAGACTATGAAAGAAAATTTATGCACTGATGACAACTTTTTAGAAAATTACTATATGCTGCTAATAATTTCATGAAATTTTCCTTCTAAGTACTTGGCATTTTATTTTTTCCTTTCTCTAGCCCTGAATTTTCTTTACTTAAACGGCAATAAAGGCTCAAAATAAATTCTAAGTTTTCTAAATGCCTTGTATAAAAAAATCTCTAGTGGTCATAAATTAGGTAAAAGTAACTACATTAACTAAGACCAGGCAAAGCACATGGTGGCACATCACTATCTTTAATATACCAACATTTCTTATTTCCATTGCAGCAATGTGCTCACCATGTGCACCTCAAGAACTCACAGCTGCCTTGACATAAAACAGGGTCCTGTGACTAGTTTTGGCCACTGGACGGTGAACACAGTTCTAGAACTCTCTTTTCCTGTAGCAACTGAAACAACACATATTCTGGATGGTGCAGCTACAGAATGTCAAAGTGTTCATCAGTTTGTGGCCTTGAGTAAGGAGCTCCACCCCTCTGCTGACCACTGGTGGTCATATAATTTGAGCAAGAAATAAAGCTTGGTTGTCTAAGGCTACTGCTAAGATTTTAGGATTGACATGTTCCAGAATAAAATCTCACCTATCCTGACTAATATTTCATTTACGATATTCATTTACGATAGCTCACCTCAGCCGGCATTTCTGTTTTGAGGATCGGATGATATGGTATCTGTTCAGGGTATAGAAGTAATCATGGTAGGGAACATCATGTGTCAGTACTTCTGAATCTACCAAATAAAATTGTGCTTCCCGACTTTCTTTATACAGTGTCTGTCAAAATAAGATTAAACATTTTTTTTGCATGTTCAAGTTTAATATATCAAATTCCTTGCCAATTTAGAACACATACACTAAAATTACAAAAGACATGAGAAGCCTACATACAAACCCAGAAGAGCCTTCGTGTTGGCTATGCAATCTATGAATTGAGAAGATGGGACCTGCAGAAAGAGTATTTGTTGCCTGTCATTTCATTGTACCATTATTTTTTCCTTCTTTTAGGTATGAGGAGGAGAGTCTCTTATGTATGTCATTAGTTTATAAAAATTTTTAAATGTTCCTGATAGGGGAACAATTTAAAATTCAAACTGGATGAAGCAAAGACCCACCCCAAAATTCATAAAAATTTAACAATCACCCTTCACCAAAAAAGTGAAGGAAGCTTGGGGCACCTGGGTGGCTCAGTTAGGTGTCCGACTTTGGCTCAGGTCATGATCTCGTGGTTCTTGGGTTCGAGCCCCACATCAGGCTCTTTGCCAACAGCTTAAATCCTGGAGCATTCTTTGGATTCTGTGTCTACCTCTCTCTCTGCCCCTCCCCCTCTCATGCTCTGTCTCTATCTCTCAAAAATAAATAAAAATGTTAAAAAAATTTTTTTTTCAATGAAGAAAGGGGACAACCAAAGAAAACACTGCCTACCTTAACAGGATTTGGAGTGGTTACTGGTCAAACCTTCCTCATTTTAACCATACCCTTTCAACCTATCCTGTAACATTATCAAAGATTCTCCAATGTCAAAATACCAAACTCTTCTTAAATAAGTCCTTTTAAACACTGGACAAAAACCGTAATAGCATAACTAGTTCAGATGTTAAGATATTTTCTAACTATTTGCAGAGCAGATACACTATACCTCAACATAAATTGGTCAAACACAAACTCTACTATAAAGACAGTGCCACACTGGCCAGAGTAGAGCACTGAATATCTTATCATCTCTTCCCATACATCACAGCACCCCTCTAGTTATTTGGCTATAACTCTTGGCATGATCCCGTATATTGGATTCCAGTAGTGTTCTTTATTAAACCATTTATTATGGAAAAGTTAAAACATACACACGAGTAGAAATGAGGTATAATGAACCCTCATAAACTCAACAGCCAGCTTCAACAACGTTAACTCTTGCCCAGTCCTGCTTCATCTGTACCCCATCCCCACATTCCCTCCCTCTACCACCATGCTCTCCCTGGCTAGATTACTTTTAAAGGATACCCCAGATATCAGAATAATTTTATTCATAAATATTCCAGTGTATCTCTTTATTTCTTCAGTGTGTCTCTTTAAAAGATATTCTTTTCTTTAAAATACAGCTACAATACCATTAATATATGTAAAAAATTAGTAATTCCTTAAATCTCCTAAATATATTTTTAGTTGGTTTGTTTGAATTAGGGTTGGTTGATTTGGTTGATATGCCTCTTCAGTCTTTTTTAATCTGTAATAGTTTCTCCTCCCTTTTGTTTTGCCATTTATTTCTTAAAATTGTCTTGTTAACTGGGGACAATGACAGGTTTCTCTCTTCCCACATATATGATTCTTTTGGAATACTGATGGAGGAAACATACCTGCTTTTCAGTGGCAGTGGTGCACTTTCCAGTAAGTGGATTATTAAGGATTATAGTGTAGGTCATGGTTCTCAGTTGATCACCTCCAGGTTCTATTTTCCAAGGGGTGGACACTACATCTAATCACAGCAAACGTAAAGAGTTGGTTCTAAAACTCTGAAGAGTATGACTTGAAATGGAATCAGAGGTAGGGCTTTTTTTTAAGTATAATTAACATACAGTGTTGTATTAGTTTCAGGTGTACAAAAAAATGACTTAACAGTTCTATACTTTACCCAGTGCTCATCATGGTAAATGTACTCTTAATCCCCTTCACCTATTTCACCCATCCCCCAAACACCTCCCCTCCAGTTACCACCAGCTTGTTCTCTGTATTTGAGTCTGGGGTTTTATTTGTCTTTTTGTTTTCTCTTTTGTTTTCTTAAATTCCACATATGAGTGAGATCATATGGTATTTGCCTTTCTCTGTCTTATTTCACTTTGCATTAATACTTTCCAGGTTCATCCATGTTGTTGGAAAGGGCAAAATCCCATTCCTTTTTTTATGGCTGGGCAATATTCCATTACACACACACACACACACACACACACACACACGTACGTATACATACACACACACAGACACACCAACACCATCATCACCTCTTCTTTATCCATTCATCTGTTGATGGACACCTTGGCTGCTTCCAGATCTTTGCTATTGTAAATAATGCTGCAATAAACACGGGGGTGCATATATCTTTTTGAATTGATGTTTTCATTTTCTTTGGGTAAAAATCCAGTAGTGGAATTACTGAATCAATGGTAATTCTATTTTTAATTTTTTGAGGAACCTCCATACTGTTTTACATAGTGGCTGTGCCAGTTTGCACTCCCACCAACAGTGCACGAGGGTTCCTTTTTCTCCACATCTTCAACAACACTTGTTATTCCTTGTGTTTTTGATTCCAGCCATTCTGATAGGTGTGTGGGGTATTTCACTGTGGTTTTGATTTGCATTTCCCCAATGATTAATGGAAAGAAGTAGTTTTTAATTATTTAAATTTTTATTTTTGACCAGTCCTAATATCCTTTTGACAGTGTTATCATTTTAACATTAAAGAATAGTAAAATTAAATGTAAGGCCCTCTTCTTGTATGTGACATATTCCCCATCTTTGATCCATTTACTTCTAAATTGTTGTCTATTAACACACTTTCTTTCTTTTCTTTAGAAAAGAAAATTAAAAGTTGTTTCATCTGTAGGCTTCATTTTAAAGTCCCCAGTACCTGTGAAGAGAAATATTGGCACCAACCTTATTAAACACAAACAGAACAACACTTTAACGTTCCCATCATTGAGGACAAAACCTTGAAAGACATTTGCCATTATGCAACAATAAGACCTTGATCCCAACTTGTGGAAAAATCATGTAATGAGAAATCATGTAATGTTAATGGCTTATCTGTCAAAATCTTTAATCAAGAAGGGGGCTATGAAGTGTAATGACATAACCTTTTCCAAGTTGAGAAAGCTATAGGATAATCTCTGTATTAATGGCAAGATCTTGTTAAAAATTCTCTCTTAGGGGCGTCTGGGTGGCTCAGTTCAGGGGTGGCCAACTTCGGCTCAGGTCATGATCTCATGGTTCATGAGTTCAAGCCCGGCGTCGGGCTCTGTGCTGACAGCTCAGAAGCCTGGAGCCTGATTCAGATTCTGTGTCTCCTTCTCACTCTGCCCCTCCCCGACTCACACGCTATCTCTCTCTCTCAAAAATAAATAAACATTTTAAAAAATGAAATAATATATATAAATATATAATTCTTCTTATTTTCCTAATAACTACACAGTGAGTAAAAATAACTTTGAAGAGAAATATATTTTTAGAACATAGCACAGGTCATTTAACAAGGCAAAGACTACGTAGGTATAGGTAATGGCATCGTGAACTCTTTTGCAAAGATCTGACTAAATCACCTAATGCTGTTCACACAAATGGACTTAGGCAATTAGTATACTTGACTGCTATTTGTCAACATCTTAAAATACAGAAGACTTATCTAATCTATCAACCATCACCAAAAAATGAAGCAAAGCTTTGTGATATAGACAATTTTACTCAACTTCTTTCATATAGCTAGGCCTTGAGATTTTTTGAGGGACCCTGAAGCTGCATTTTGAGTATGTGGAAAAAAATCTTACAACTAAACTAAAAAGGCAGTATCACAAACTATAGAATCTACCCTACAGAATTATATATATATATAGTTATTTAGTTATTTTTAATAATCTCTACACCCAACATGGAGCTTGAACTCATGACCCCGAGATCAAAAGTTGCATGCTCTTCCAACTGAGCCAGCCAGGCATCCCTACCATACAGAATTTGCTGTAAAAAATAATTTATTTAATTGTCCATGAAAGAAGATACAAAATTTATTCTAAAATACTTTTCAAGCAATTATTTTGGTCCTATGTCAGTCTGTTTCAAAAAAATTATACAAATAATCCATTGTTAATTAGCAACATAATTTTAAGGTATCATTGGATTCTACTATAAAATTGCACACTACTCAACAAAAAAACTATTAACAAGGGTAAAAGTATGTCTTCCACTTGTATTGTAACCAATGTTACCAACAATCCTACTGAATCATGTACCAGAACATCATATAATTAACAACATTTTGGACTAGTCAAGCCCCCCAATACCTAAGTAAAGCTCATCATGATATAAAAAATCAGGGATGAAATTATTTTTAAAATACAACAATGTACAAAGGACACATCAGCCACTTGATATACTGAATTAAAGTAATAAAAAGCAGGATCTGCAGAATCCTTTATGAATCCTTTGATGTAATAAAGTTTTAAAATTGGCAAATCTTCATTCCATTAGGATGGCTGTTATCACAAAGACTGAAAATAACAAGTGCTGGCAAGGATATGGAGAAATTGGAACCTTTATGCATTGCTGGGGAGAATGTAAAATGATGCAGCCATTCTGGGGGGAATGTAAAATGATGTAGCCATTATGGAAAACAGTATGGCCATTCCTCAAAAAGCAACCATAGAGTTACCTAAGGATCCAGTAAGTCCACTTCTACATATACACCCAAAGGAATTGAAAACAGGGACTCAAACAGATATTTGTATATCAGTGTTCACAGCAGTATTACTCACAATAACTAAAAAGTAGAAACAACTCAAAACTCCATCAATGGATATGAATGGATACACAAAATATGTATATACATAGAATGGAATGATATCCAGCCTTAAAAAGGAATGAAATTCTGACACATGCTACAAGGATAAACCCTGAAGACACGCTAAGTGAAATAAGCCAGACACAAAGGGACAAATATTGTATGATTCCACTTATTTGAGGTACCTAAAGTAGTCAAATTCGTAAAGACAGAAAGTAGAATGGTGGTCATTAGCACTTGGGAGAAGGAGGAATAGAGATTTATTTTTTAATAAGTACAGAGTTGCAGTTTGGGAAGATGAAAAAGTTCTGAAGATGGATGGTTTTGATGATTATACAATGTCAATGTGCTTAATGCTACTGAAACGAACACTTAAAAATGGTTAAAATGGTATATGTTATGTTATATACATTTTACCACAACAACAAAAAAATGGTGAATTTTGGGAATGGCTATATGGGTTTTATTATACTATTCATGCAACTTTTCTGAAAGTTTATAATTTTCAAAATTAAAAAGTGGAATAAAAAGACTTAAAACTGAGTTTTGAATTACAAAAGCAGTGTCATACAACTGCTAACAAAGATTTAAAAGAACACCTATTTAGAAGTTCCCTAATTAAAAAAAAAAAGATCAAGTAGTGCTGAAATTTTAGTTTAGTGCCGAAATTAAATTCATAAATAATTGACTATACAAAATCTTTTCATGAAAAAAGAAATACTTCTTAGTATTTTTAAAAAGAAGCCTTTGAAACATATTCTCAAGAAATAGAACTTTGATTACCAGGTAACAACTTCAGAAGATAGCAGAATGGTGTACAGTAAGCAGATTCTCTTTGGGGGCAAAACTTCTGATGAATTGTAGGTCTAAACAGCACCATTCCTATTACTGTCTATACTTGTAATTAGCCAGAAGCTTTTGCTTCCAAAAGCCATTTATAACATCAGATAGCAAACACAGTCATCCATATTGAAGCTAGATAAATATCAGACACCTGGTATAGTTGTGAGTCAAAGAACAAACTTCATTTAGTACCAGCATGGAATAACATACTAGTTCCTCAGGGGTCTTTGCAGCCATAAACATGACAGGGCAATATCAACAAGCATCATCTTAGAAAATTAAGAAAAATAACATATCCAACTATTTTGAAATATCAAGTTCTCCAGGTAGACATAAATAGCAAGAAAATACAAAACAGATTTTGAAGAGATATAGTTAAATATAAGCTACTGCATGAAGAGGAAACTTTATATTCCTCAGATATTCCACATTTTTAAAACTAGAAGAACAGAAAAAAATGATTTTTTAAACAGAGAGTTCTTAATTACAAGACTCAATTGCTATCAATTAGAAATCACTTTGCTATACTACTCTGAATAAGAATAAATTATTTTTTGTATCTAGAATCCATATCAATGATATAATCTATGAATACATAGAAGTTTCAAATAAAAGAATAATATCTAATGGTTAATAAAGTGGCTCAATTATAAACTATATTTAAAACTGACTGTAGAATAACTTTCTCTTTGACTATGTCAAGTGATTAAACTTACATGAATCTCTGCTGCTGCTGTTTTATAATGTTTTATAGCAATCTAAACCATGTGCTCCCAAGGTTTATAAAATATTTTTGAATATTTAGGATAAATTCAGTTTCAAACTATAAGCTTATTTGAGATGTTTAGCAAAATAGAACTTTTAACACATAATCAGTGCAATCCTTTTTATGAGTCTAACTAATTTCCTAACTGGAATATTTTTTTTTTTTGGTATTTTCATTGAGATATACCATAACCATTGCAATCTCAAGTGTACGTCTAGCTCCATGAATTTACACAAAGAAAACACACATGTGTACCAGATCAAGATAGACTTTACCAACATCCCAAAAGTTCCCTCCCACTCTTTACCTGCCCAATTCTCCACACAGCAAATACTATGCTGATTCTATGTCCATAAATTAGTTGTGCCTGTTTTTGAACTTTATATAAAGAAATCAAAGTATGTACTCTTCTGTGTCTGGCTTCTTTTGCTTAACATTATATCTGTGAGATTTACTGATATTGTTACAAGTAGCAACGATTTGTTTTTTTTGTTTTTTTTTTTTTCATTGCTAGTATAGTAATCTTTTGTGTGAACATACACAATTTGTCTATCCATTCTATTATCCATACCCACCATATATTACTGGTGGGTATCTGGGCTGTTTTGTTTTGGGACCATTATTAATAATGCTGCTATGAACACTGTAGAACATGTCATTCAGAATACACATACCTACTAGTAGAATTGGTGAGTCATAGAGAATTTTTATGTTCAGCTTACTGCCAAACCATTTTGCAAAGTGATTGTACCAATTTACACCCTACTAGAATCCAATTGTTCTGCAATAGAATCCTTTTAAATTAGGTTCAAATAACTGAACTGGTACATTAATAAATATATAGGGTTTTAGTTTTCAAAGGGTTTGAACCTCATTGTAGGTAGGATCTGACTAATTGAACAATTACACTGCTCACATGTAAATTTAACCAAAACGCTTAAATATTAGTTTATCTATCACCAAAATAAAATCAAAGTCTAATTTTCCCCGACAACATAAATTAATTTGTATAGACTTAACTCTTAAAGGATAATAAAATTCTCCCAAATTTATCATTAAACACAAAACCAACCTATTATATTTCTAGAATCGGCAAATCTCTGCATGAAGCGTGAACTGGTGAAGAGCAATTCAAACATTCTCTCAGCACTGATATGAAAAACACGGTTGATAAAAAGTCTTCCATGAAGATCTTTCTCAGGCATATTTTCTGGGGAAACAACAGCAAAAGGAAACAACAACAACAAAAAACACAGGACTGGAAGGGAAGAAACTAAGGAATGGTAATTTCAAGATTTCGTTTTTGCTTGTTTGTTTTGGCACAAAATGGTTTTTAAATGTGATTACAATGATCAGCACATTCCAAAACACTATTAAAACTCTAAATTGGCATTATATACATATGTACTGTATATAATTATACATAATATATATTTAATTAAACCATATATGATCAATATTTCAGTCATCAAAACCCTAAAGATATACAAATATTTAACCTGAATGATACCAAACTCTTGTACTACATCACTCAAAAGAATACTTCAAAAATGATAAGGTTAATACTGGGATATATAGGGATGTATCTACCACAGCAATTAGCAGGTCCTATTTCTGAATGGTCATACATTCAATAGATATTAAGTCATGAGTGGCTCTAATATCTGCTGCACTCACCAACTTGGTAGCCTGAATAACGTTTCAAACCTGACTTAAAGCCACCTGCCCCAAGACAAGTCTTATCGTATTCACAACCTATTCTCAATACCATACGTTAAAAGAACTAAGAAATCCTTCTGAAAAGTATTCTTCAAAGCTAAGTAGAGCCCAGTGGAATATTTAATTTTTCTGGGAACCTGATAATGATGATGATGTTGAAAACTACCAGTAGCAAATGAAGAAGCAATATCTGCTCACCTCTCCTCATACTCCCTGGAAACATTATATAAAGTAGCCCATGCTTATATGGTGCTTACCATATATCAGGCATTGTACTAAGCACCTTACAAGTACCCATTCATCTTATCCTCGCAGCAATCCTGTGAGATGAGTGGTATTATCATCACCTTCATTGTATAGATGAGGAAACTGAGGCAATGAGAGAGAATTGCCAAAGCTCCATGGCTAGTGAGTGACTGAAATGGAATTTGAATTCACTACAGCTCCAGGGCAACACAAACTTAACCTCTATTTTATTGCCAGGAGTTTAACTTAAAAGAATCAAAAAGGAAATTAAAAAAAAAAAGACAGCTAGGAATAAGAATCTGATAAAGGAAATAGAGTAAAGCAATCCAATATGAAATTTTAATGATTTCAGGACTAGGATTATTTATTATTTCAAGGATTACGCTCCATCAATACAGAATAAAAACTGTGACAAAAGCCCCCCATATTACAGATATCATGCTCTGACAACTGTCTGTGTAGGCCATCTGTCAATATTAAGCCATGGGAAGCAATCCGGTCAAGCAAAAGGCAGTAGTTTAAGAATCAGAAAAAGTCTTCTAGTTCTGCCTTCACCCCAACTATTCCTTTTTCTCCCTCATCAAATGATTTGTGTTTCTCTATTTTGCTACAGGTGCAAAGAACTTAGGGATATCAGACGGATATTGATTTACCTTCTCCCTGCAACAATACTTTGTGTAGGCAAAAGCTAGTCACAGAAATTTCAAATAATGGCTCCTTCCACAGAGAAATAAATCACTGAAACTAGGTAATATGCTAAGGTTTTCTGAGATAACTTCCCAATTAGGCTTGAGAAATAGCTTTTTCTGAAATAGAATGTATGTTCATTGAAAAAATTACTGATATATTCACAAAGAAAACAAACAAGTATAGATGATTCTATTAATCCTGTTCATTTCCTTCATGAACTTATCCTGAATTGTAATTATTATCTTTACTGGCCTGTTGACTTGTTTATTGCCTCTCTCCTGCGTAAGACTCTAAGTTCCATCTGAGTAGGGGCTATGTCAATTTTAAACACCTATATACATTATGTATTTGGCACATAAAAGTGTTAAATAACTATTTCTGAATGAATGACTACTGAAAGTGCTTTAAAAAAAGTATCTTACGGTCAATTTTTATTTACAGGACTTCCATTTTGCAACCATATTTTTTAACTTTTTATTTCGGAATAATTTTAGATTTACAATCAACGAAGCTCGGTGTTATTGTTACCCTTTTCCAGTAATGTCCTTTTTTTGTACAAAGATCCAATCCAAAATACCACACTGCATTTCATTGTTTTATCTCCCTTATCTCCTCCAGTTGTGATAGTCCCTCACTCTTTCCTTGTTTTTTAATGGCCTTACACACTTGAAGAACTCTGATCAGGTATTTTGTAGAATGTCCTTCAATTTGGGTTCATCCGTTTTTTCATGATTGTACTGGGGTTGTGGATTTGGCGAAGAACACCCACAAAGGTGAAGTCCCCTTCTCATCAAACTCAGGGGATCCAGGGTATCAGCATGAGTTATGACAATGGTAACCTTGATCATTTGGTTACGGTGGTGTCTGGCAGGCTCCTCCTCTGTAAAGTTACCATTTTTACCTTTCCATATTCTGTTTGTTAGAAATGCATTAGAACTAAGAAATTTGTTAGAACTAAGCTCAGCCCATGCTCAAGGGAAAGAGAATTAAGCTCCACTTTCAAGAAGGGGGAGTATGATCGCTTCTCGGCCTTTTGGCTAAGATCAAGTGTAGAAGGGGGAGTATGTATGTATATTATTTGAAACGCTGTAAGGAAGGCTTGTGTTTTGTCCCCCATTTACATATTTATTTGATTATTTGTATCAGTATGGACTCATGAATAGTTATTTTATACTTTAGGTTATAATCCAATACTATCATTATATATTTTGTTGCTCAATTTTTTTTTTTTTTACTTTGGCCATTAGGAGCTCTTTCAGGTTGACTCCTATGCCCTTTTGATACACCTCTTTTTTTTTGAAGCATATCTTTACTTCTGGTCCTACAAGAAACTCCAGCCTCATTTTGCATATTCCCCACCTCAGCCCTAGAAGCAGTCATTTCTCTAAGGAACTCTTAAACTGTAATTTTTCAAAAGTAAGTTTCCTATTCACATTTATGAAGGAAACAAACTATACTCACATAAATATTACATTTTCATATTTCATTTAAACTCAATTAGTTGATCAATTATTCTATATTATGACTGACAAAATGGAATTTGTGGTATTACTATTAGAAATTAATAATACCTTTTGTATGGAAATTAATTCAAGGAAGTAAGAACCTGAAATAAACTATTTCCATCTGGGATTATTTATGTATGACATTCACAGTACTTTAAAGCCTCCTATCCAAGTAAGATCACCAGTGATATTGCTGTGACATATGAAGCTAGCAAGTGGTATTTCAAGTAGGGAAGGGAACAGCGCTCAACCTGAGAGCAGGTTACTATTTCCAATAAAGAAGAAACATCTCTTGAATTGAAAATATTCAAACCTATCAGTTTGAAAGTAGCCAGTGGAAAGGATGGAAAAGATAAATAAATATGAGAGGGACATGGGCATGAATGGAACTAAAACCCTATGTGGACAGTGTTTTGAGAGTTCACGAAAAATGTACCAGATAGGTATGCAAGAAAAGCAGATTTGGAGTTTAATTAAGTAACTAAGGACGCACAATTTGTTCTATCCTGTATCTTCTTAAAAACTGGTGACCTGCTGTCTTCTTGACATAGTTTGAGGGCTTTCTTTACATGTGAAAAACCAAGTTCAATTTGAGAGTGTTGTTTAAAAACCTGCCTCAGGTAACTATGTCAGGGTTACCTGGTTTAGTCTCATGGTGCTTCCCTGATGTGCTAGACTATTTCATGGCTTTTTCTCTGCTTTCCCCAGAGGCTTACTTGTCCTCACCTTTATTAATTAGCATCACCTGATATCTGATTCCTATTTTTCTTTGCATGAGTTTCCAATTCATCTTGGTCTGTCAGCTGTAGATCATGGATTCTAATTTTGTTATTCTTATGTGCCCCTCCCCCAGCCTAATCTTTGCCTCACTTAGCTTCCATTCTCAACATAAGTGACTTTGGTTAGGGCACCCTGTCACACCAAGTTCTGATCTAAGCAATTAAGACTAAACTTAATTCTGTCATGACACAGCCCTGGTATCTCATGACATCAGCCAGTTTGTCAGCTTCCACTCAAGGCTCTACCTCCTGGGGCAGATGTTTCACAGACTATCCGTGACACGCATAGAGCAGGGCAGGTGAAAGAAGTAAACCCTGATAGCAACAGAAATGTTATTTTGGCCAAAAATACAGCCACAATTTCATTATACTTGTAGATGTGGATACATTGTGTCAACTCATCTTCATCTGCCAGGAAACTCCTAGCATCTTCTCAAATTCTCTGCACTCCTACCCAAAACTGAGCATGTAGTTAATAAGCTGCAGGAAGCCTATCAGCAACAGCACTCTAGATAAACAAGGTTCTTCTACAGCTTATTCTATGAAATATTATGTATCAAATTTTCAAGTTCATATATGGCTTAACAGATTAAAACACAATGCTCAGCATTTTGTTCAGGAGGTGGCAGCCCAGAACCCATTTCTGGAAGTACAGAAATATCCCTAAAAAGGCTCCCTTCAATCTTGGCGGGTGGCCTAAGCATAAGAACATTAAAAAAAGAACGAGTCAAAGCAGATTCTAGGCTAACTTTTCCTATATGGGCTTCAGTTAAACTCCACATCAAAGGGAGCACACTAGTTTCAGGCCCCTCTGTAAGATATCTCATGAGGATACATGAGTCTAGAAGGAGTCTCTCCTTCAAAATGGTACTCTCCCAAAGATTACAATCTGTAGGTGGCAGAAGAGAGAAAAAAAGGAAATCCTCTCATTTTCTCACTCAGACTGCTTACAATGGTAGATCAAAATACTATGATTTTAAATAAGATGATGTTTGGTTTAGAATACTCTGCCATCTACCTAACTCTCCCTAAACCCACACACAGATTTCCTGGGATGGTTTTCTTCTTTTGACCTTTCTTATTTTCCCCCCTTCACTGATTTCAAGTATCTTCATAAGGTCACAACTTCCAGAAAATAAAAAATAGATTCCTTATAATAGCCACTTATGATAAGCCTGAAATTTTGAAATCTACTTAGGGGAAGCAACAGAAGTACTTGATTTGTTATCTAATAAGGAAAAAGTCATTACGTGCACCTTAAAGAAAACCTCCACAAAAGAAGGTTAAATGTTACATGTAAAGTCTTACTGCTGTAAAACCAGTCTTTAAAGGGACATCAGCAAGAAGGAAATGTGACCAGGGCTAACATGCAATACAGCAACTACACTGCTGTTATTCTTTATTTCTAGATATGAACACAACTTCTATGAGATATATTATCCCTTATGTAACTTATCATTAATGTTAATTTTTTAGGACCAATAAGGAAGCTTCTTTTTGAGGACCATTCTTATAAAAGAGCAGGTGAGAAAGAAGAGGGGGAAAAATTGTTTTGGTGTCACTTACCTATCTGGCCACTGGGTGCCAGAGTAGGTCTTCCTAAAGTCAGAGGTTCAGTCAGGCAGATTACTAATTCATACACACTGCAGCACACCAGAGCATGAATGGTAAGGACACTAAGAGAGTCTAGTCATTCATGGAGCTCAATCCTCTTAAAAAAAAACTCTCAACTATGTTTTCAAAAGAACTCAACAACTGTCCAAATGCATTCTATGATTTTTAGGAACTACTGAATTTTTATTTACATTTTCAAGATCATGGATTTAGTTTTCATTAAAGATACTTACTACAGTATTCCCAAACCAAAGTCTAACTTGATTTGGATTTGGTTTTCAGAGATTGGGTCTTGGTTTGCTTTTGGATTTGGATTTGATTTTAGATTTGACTTGGATTTAGTTTTGGTTTTCATGGATTTGTTTTTCACTTACAGTAAAAGACTTCAGGAGATCCCATACCAGGTCTAATCTGAATATGAACTAGCAAATACAGTCATGTCCTACAGATCGAAACCACTATAATGTCCCCATTCCCGATATTCTGAGCATTGCCAGATAGAAAGCAGATACAGTAAAATCCACTGGCTTTGTACCCTTTCCTGAAAGTGGAAAGTAGCCACTACTCGGTATCTTTCCCAATGTCTCCCCACTGACTTCAGATGTCAACAATCTTACAGTGAAAAAAAAAAAAAGAAAGATTCCTTAAAATGCCCACTTAGTAAGTATGACAAGCCCCAGGTTTTCAGTATTAACTTAGAGAAAGTAGAACATGATTTTCTATAAAATTTCCTTTAAGCAGCTGGGTTTTATTTTTATTATATTCTCTACTTTTGCATCTCTCTCTTTTTCCTTCTTCTTCTTCTTCTTCTTTTTTTTTTTTTTTTTTGGTAGTCAAAAGAAAGTACAATTATGGTGTCTGTAACACCATGCAGATTTTTATTCAGGTTTGCTTTTCCATTGCTACTGCTCCATCTCCATTGACTTCCGGCTTGGAATTTTAATAGCTAAATGTGATGGAAATCCTCACAACCCAGGCTTCTGAAAAGTGGAGATGGGTTAGATCTGGCAGCTTCTTTCCCCTATTTTCTATCAACTCCCACCATTCCTTTGGTTTTTTATAGAGTGAGAATGTGAATAAATTCTCAAACTGCACTTACCCAATACAAAGATAAACACTAAGAGACATAACTGAAATGTTATTAAAATTTATAAGAAATTCTTTACCTTCATCAACAGAATCTGAAGTGCTGCTTTTGTCCAGAGAAAGATATTCATTTTTATTCAAGTCCAGTGATTTTGATGATACTCTACTTAACCTCTTCTCTGAAGTTAGTAAAGGACTCTTTTTGATCTGTTTCTCACTTGGGGGTTCCTCTTTCCCTAACCCCTAAAAGGAAAACAATCCAGTTTAAAAAACAGATTATTGGCTTAGATTTTAAAGTGAGATCTTTAATAATAAAGACTCTTGGAAATACAGCTCTTTGGAAAATGTGTTTGTTATGTTTGCATCACATTTCCAATACAGTCCATAAATATTGGTAAACAATAATATATGATAATATATTCTGAAATCATCTTCTGACACAGTACTGAACAATAAATTTAAGAAGAACATCATATAAGAAGAACTCACAGTCAACATCACGTGAATCACTTGAGCAGAAGGGAAAGGGGAGCAGAGAACAACAATAATAGAGCAGTAGATTCTTTAAAGTGGGCAAGGGAGAGAGGAGTCAAACCCGATTAGTGTCCCCAGACAATACCTGCCCCATCATCTCAAGGAAGAGAACTCCCCCATTCTCAAGACCAGTAACTACAGGGGAAAGAGAAAGCAAATAAAGAGAATAAGAGTCACATAAGAGTACAGTGGAGGAAAGAGGTTCAACAGGAAACAATTTCACAGCAAACTCCTAAGAACACAGTTGGCTTTGCTGTTAAAGAACTAAGGGATTGGGCATTAAAATATATTCCATATATGATGCTATCTATACTTTCTGAGAATGGTTTAATCAAGAGATGTCGTTTCTATAATAAATTTAATGTTAGGCATTAACGTATGAATGCTATTGCTATGTTAGTATTCAAGTAGAATAGTATTAAAATTAGGTTTAATAGACCAGCATAAAAAATATCAACTACATAGCAAATTACTTTCTTGCATTGAAAGAAGCATATCTGTAATCCTTACACTTCCTGCCCCAGATCTTTGAGTAGCAGTGAAACTCCAGGGAGGATACGGGTTTCTATTGGCCACTCAGAGAACAGAATAACAACTGGGACCCAGGACACAATTTGTGAAAGGATTAAACTACCCTCATCAGAGAACTCATTCTTCAAGCAGAGATTACTGCTAAAATTGAGACTTGATTTATTTGGGAGTTCCACACTGCAAAGCAACATGCCTACTTAGCTGATCCAGAGCCTCTTTAGTAGATGCTGAGTAAGTTTACACACATATTTCTCCTGTTCTTTCTAATTAAGGTATGGCTCCTATTATAAGGAATATAGACAAATACTTGTAGGAAAAGTAACAGTCACTATCTTTTCGTGGTTGACATTTGAACAGTTTTTATTTGTGTTCTTTTCTATATTTCCTGAATTTTTACAAAGAATATTAATTTTATAACTTAAGAAAGACCTATTTCATCTTAGAAAAAAAAATGTTATTTCTCACTTTTTGTTATTTCCAACTTTCTTACAAGTAAAAAGGAAACAAAGTTAGTGACATATGATATTTGTTGCCATATGAGAATCTATCTCATCATACTGTTCTTGAATGCAAAAAAAAAAAAAAAAAAAAAAAAAAGGACTGAACTATATTGTATCCCATAACCTGAAAATGACAATGAATGTATAACCAATCTTAAAACATTAAAATCTTCCTCTACATTCCATTCCCTTTCCTTAAATGAAATATGACCTCCCTCAGGGACAAAACTAGAAGGAAGAACCAATGGATTAACTATTCTAAGAGCGGGTACAGAAGACAATGTCAAGAACGTTGTAAGAAAGACTCAAGATTAGTAATTTTGAGAATCCAATCCTCAAAGTCAGACTTTTATAAAAGGATCAGGAGACTGCAAGAGACCTCCTGTCCTGTTACCTCCCCAAATTTGAGTGGTTTGGTTTTCTCCATGAGAACATACAAAAAGATTAGCATCCAGAATCACCTCCCTTACTACAGTAGTAAGTTCCTAAGGGTCTCTATATAAATAGTTTTACAAGAGATCCACAACACAAAATCTGACTGAAATAGATGAATGATGCCCGAAACAAGGTGATAACTTGGTGGCCTTTACACATTCTATTCAAAGTTTTCCCAAATTTATTCACAGGAGATGCTGAGAGCTCCATGGGAGAAATTAGAAAAGGCCCATTGCTGGCCACATGTAGATTCACCCTCAATTATAATAGCTTATGGTTATTGAATACTTAATGTGTAATAGGGATTGTTTAATGCAATTTCACATATATTAATTCATGTCATCCTTATTAAAAAAAACCCTGTGGAGTATTATAGTCCTCATCTTACAGTTGAGAAAACCAAAGCATAGAAATGTTAAGTAATTAAGTTAACATTTAAGGGCATTCAGGTAGCAAGTGGCAGAGGCAGAATTTGAAACCAAAGCTCTGCTTTAAACCAAGAAATTCAGCTTTGGCCCCAGACTTACATCCCCAGTCAGCAGAATGAAAGCTCTATAGTAGGAGCACTTTCAGCGCTTAGAGTGCGGTCTCTAAATACCATTCTTCACTAAGAACGATGGCCCATTAGGAAAATGGTTAATACTAAGTCTGGGACAGTAAGTGTACAAAGTGTGCCTGGGACATGTTGTTGTGCCAGAAAGAAAGGAAGCCATCAAAGATTATTGATCATTTCTAAAACACAAAGGAGCCCACCTGAAGGGGCTCCTGTTGCCAGAGGAGACAAACTGAGTATTAAAAAAAAATAAATAATGGGGGAGGGAACAATGGGCTTATAATGATATTTGAAAAAATAAAGGAAGAAACTAACTAGTAATTAACCAGATGTGCCTGCTTTCATAGTCAGCTTACGAAGCATTTACTGTTACTCAAGCATGCTACTCAGGGTTCTCATCTCCCCCTTCAAAACAAATTCTTTTCACCACACACCACTTACCCTGAGAAAAATTCTGCTAACTATGAATTTCTCTATCATATTTTATTTTTAATGATGCCTATCCCCCTTATAGACAGATGCTCAGGGAACTGTCTGGTAGTTTTGCACCATATCCAGCTCTGAACAGAACAATATATTATTCCCATATAACCTCAGTTACTTAAAGACTTAAAACCTTTTTCTTAAAATAAAGGAGCAGCCTGACATCCTAAACTTTAAAAATTTTGTACACTTTGTTTTTATTTGATCTTACATTATGATGAACACATGACAGTATCAGATATATTTTAAAAGGGATATCATACACTAACCCCTTTCGGTGAATTTCCATCAATTGACTCTGTCTCTGAAACACGATTAACTGATTCTCGTGTAAAACTGATGGACTTGGAAAATTTTTCATCTCTCGCCCCACAATCATCCAAGCTGCTTCTTCCTGGACTTCTATAAGAAACACATCATTATAGAAATATAACCAAGATCAATTTCATACAAATAAGTGATTTAGTCTCCCTACTGAGGTCTTCTCTATTATACAGCATTTTGACAACAAATGGTTTTTTGTAATGTAACAAATAAGTCCTACTTATAACAAGATCATCTTCTCAAACCACCTGCAAATGACTTTATTTCTGAAAATAAGATGTGCTCATATGAGACATTATAAATGTCAGAAACCATTAAAAAATTAACCAAATACCAGCAGCAATAACAGCAAGTAACCCAATGAATATTATAGCTTGTTTGAATTTCAGTTGGGGACCGCCACAAAGCTTTGAAAGGTACAGACTAGATGTTTGGGTTGGATGCCAGTCAGCACCAGGAGGCAGCTCTGGATTTCCTTTCTTCTGACTCAGTTCCAGCTGAGGTGGTGACTCCCTCCCAGAAGGGGGTGCTCCTGATGTCTGAGCACAGACCCCATTGATCAGTCCATGCCCCTTTTCTTGTTCTTCTTGTTCCTAAGAACCAGGTTTAAGGAACAGCTTTCAAATGGTCATAGGAACACGACTACAACAAATGTCCTGGGACTTGCTTTTCCTCTTTCTGGGAAGAGCATAAAGAAAGGAAAATCTATTAAATATAAAAGAAGTACAACTGATCTAATTTTCAGGCCTTGAACTTATTGAGCAATTATTATTCCTATGTAATCATTGCTAGATAGAGACTTAAAGCTCTTCTAAAATAAAGTAGCAGCCTAACATCTTTAGCTAGATTATCCTGAGGAAGGAACAGAAAAGCCAAAGGGCCTTTCATCCCTATTCTACCCCACCCAAATAATACTTAGGTCTGCCACCAAGTCACTCCTGGCTAGGCAGAATGGCAAGACTGAGGGGGACCCAACAAGAAAAATGGCCCTTTGAGACTAGCCCAGCAGCTGAGTGTCTGCATCTGAGGATTTTAAGGATGGGAGTGAGTTGTGGAGAAATACAGAAAGGAAAAAGGAGGAGAGAGAGTGATGGAGAGATTGAAAATGAAGACAAAGAAAGTGGAACAGCTGAGGAAATAAAGGTTTGAGACAGATACACTTCTTTTGGAAATAGGAAGAAAGGGAAAAGGAAGAGAAGAGGAAATAAGAATCTGGCCACATTCTCTCTGAGAAAGCACTCAATTGCTAGAAGAAAGTTTTCTGGTGACCTCAAAAAGCTAGAACTTACAGTGTATAAAGCACTTGGTCAAAAATATTTATTCTCGGGCGCCTGGGTGGTTCAGTCTGTTGAGCGTCTGACCTGGGCTCGGGTCATGATCTCACGGTTCGTGGGTTCAAGCCCCGCATTGGGTTCTGTGCTGACAGCCTGGAGCCTGGAGCCTGCTTTAGATTCTGTCTCCCTCTCTCTCTGCCCCTCCCCCCACTCATGCTCTCTCTCTGTCTCAAAAATAAATGAACATTTAAAAAAAACTTTTTTTATGGGAATACAAGCTGGTGCAGCCACTCTGGAAAACAGTATGGAGGTTCCTCAAAAAACTAAAAATAGAACTACCCTACAACCCAGCAATTGCATTACTAGGCATTTATCCACAGGATACAGGTGTGCTGTTTCAAAGGGACACATGCACCCCTGTGTTTATAGCAGCACTATCAACAATAGCCAAAGTATGGAAAGAGCCCAAATGTCCATCGATGGATGAATGGATAAAGAAGATGTATACAATGGTGTATTACTCAGCAATCAAAAAGAATGAAATCTTGCCATTTGCAACTACGTGGATGGAACTGGAGGGTATTATGCTAAGTGAAATTAGTCAGAGAAAGACAAAAATCATATGACTTCACTAATATGAGGACTTTAAGAACCAAGACAGATGAACATAAGGGAAGGGAAACAAAAATAATATAAAAACAGAGAAGGGGACAAAACCGAAGAGACTCATAAATATGGAGAACAAACTGAGGGCTAGGGGAGGGGTTGTGGGAGGGGGGATGGGCTAAATGGGTAA
Organism: Lynx canadensis; assembly: GCF_007474595.2. Classification (NCBI taxonomy): domain Eukaryota; kingdom Metazoa; phylum Chordata; class Mammalia; order Carnivora; family Felidae; genus Lynx; species Lynx canadensis. The sequence goes on from NC_044311.2 coordinate 98,702,389, forward strand.
GGTGCATTAAGGAATCTACTCCTGAAATCATTGCTGCACTATATGCTAACTAACTTGGATGTAAATTAAAAAAAATTAAATTAAAAAAAATTTTTTTAATAAAAAAAATATTCTCTTCTTCACAAGAAACTCCTTGAGTTGGCAGGGACCTTGGAGATTATCTAGTTTAACTACCTCATTTCAGAGATGGGTAAAGTGAGAATCTGAAAGGCTAAGAGATTTGCTTGAGGTTGTGCAGATACTTGGTGGCCAAGTCCAGACAAGAATCCAGATCTTCTTTACCATAACCCAAGGCTCTCTACATTATGTCAACTGTTTTTCTACCCAGCCCCAGTACCTAAGAAACACTAGTAAACTTTACAAGGAGAGTAGTACAATGGAAATTTTTAACTTTACAGAAAACTAATAAAATATGCATGTGCAACCACGTAAAAAAGTCTAAAATATTGATGCTGAGCTGAAACAGTATAAAGAGGATCAGCATAACTAGAAGACTACCTAAAATAGAAGAAAAAAAAACTGTAAACATACTGAGACTTCTGAAAGATTTCCATTTTTAACTTGCTATAGAATTTTTAAGAGTTTTATTAAGATATAACTCACATTCCATAAAATTCACCCCATTTAATGTGTACAATACAGTGGTTTATAGAGTTGTACAGCCACAACCACTATCTAGGTTTAGAGCATGTTCATCAACAAAAAGAAATCCTGTGCCTGTTAGTAATCACTCCCCATTCTCCCTTCCTCCCAGCCCTTGGTAAATACTAATCTACTTTCTGTCTCTATAGATGTGCTCATTCTGGATTCCATTTCACATAAATGGATTGTACAATACGTGGTCTTGGGTAACTCACTTCTTTCACTTGCTTCCGTCATTTATAATGTCTACTATAGAATTTTAATGTATTATCCTTAATTGTTTTTATTGCTACGACCTCAATTACCATTGGACAAAATGCACTTTTACTTGTATAGGTTAATAAAAATATCCACTCTTCCAAAGAATCCCCATCAGTCAAAAATAATCTCATCTCTGAATTTATCATATTATCTATTGCTCCTTTTGGTCTTTGTCATTTTCAACCCTGTATTATAAGTATTTGCATTCTCCATAGTACTATCAGCTCCTTTCATTAATGCATTCAGTATTTATTGAGTGTCAACTACATGTCAAGCACTATGCTAGGGTTTCCTTGAGGAAACATCATACCATCTTTGTATCCCTCAAAATACCTACCAGCTAGTTTATTTTATTGTTATCTACAAGCTCAGAGATGTCACTAGGTACTTCTTCAGACCCTTAATAAAAAGTTTTACTAAAACTATGCTTTAAGCAAACCCTAGATAACAGAGTTACAAAATTAACATTTCCTTGTATGTCCTATATTTGCTTACCAATTTAGCAAACTATTCAATATCCTCACCTTTCACTTCATTCCACTACAAAGACCAAAGAGGCAAATTCCACCCAAGGACAATTTAATAGAAATTCTAAATTGGTAAAGTCTAAAATAATTCTGCTTTAATTAATGATTAATAAGTTGTGATAGTTAACATTTTGCTCTACCTTGGCTGCACAGTATCCTCGATTGACAAAGACAAGTTTTCCATCTCTTCAGCATTTAAGCCTAGCTCATTACCATAGTTCTGCTGGAGCAGCTGCCAGAATTCCTGTCTGGTCAAGCTCTAAAATGACACAAAAATTACACTGAATATTGGAAAATATAAGATACTACAACATAGTGATTCAAACATGAATTCTGAGGTCAAAATGACCTGTTGTGCAGATTCTAAATGTGAAAGTTTGGTAGTTATTTGGCCTTTTCAAATGACAGTTTTCTGCGTGTATAAAAAATGGGTTAACAGGGGTGCCTGGGTGGCTCAATAGGTTTAGCGTCCTACTCTTGATTTCGGCTCAGTTTGTGAGACTGAGTCCCACCTCAGGCTCTGCACTGGCAACATGGAACCTGCTTGGTATTCTCTCTCTCTCTGCCCCTCCCCTGCCCGTGCTCTCTCTCCTTCTCAAAATAAATAAATAAACATTTTTTAAAAACGGGTTAACAAAACTTACCTGACAGGGTTGATACTGGGAGTAGATAAAATGATGATTTTAAAGTGTATAACATAATAACTACTTAAATGAGAAGTAAGAGGTTTCAAATTGTCTCTTCATAAAATAATTTGTTCATAGTATTATTGGGCAATCACTAATCTGCAATTTAAATTCTACAATCCAGGGGCCCCTGAGTGGCTCAGTAGGTCAAGCGTCTGATTTCAGCTCAGGTCATGATCTCCCGGTTCATGAGTTCAAGCCCCACTTCCAGCTCTGTGCTGACATCTCAGAGCCTGGAGCCTGCTTTGGATTCTGTGTCTCCCTCTCTCTCTGCCCCTCCCCAACTTGTGCTTTGTCTCTCTCTGCCTCTCAAATTAAAAAAGAAATTTTCTTAAAAAAGAAATTTAAATTCTATAGCCCAATAAATAAATAAATAAATAAATCAACAAACAAATAAATAAATAAATAAATTCTACAATCCAACTGTCTACCATGACCACTGGATCAGCATTCAGTGTTCTAATCATCAACTCAAAACCATTCTCTTAATCCATAATGTATCTGAATATTTTGACCATTTTTAACACCTTATATATCAGTAAATTTTAAGTTATATTTTCCTACAATATAAAAGGCAACAGGATAGAATTCAGAGTATTTCCTTTAATTCATTTATAAAAAAATCCATCTTGTTCTTTCTTTATAGGTAACATATCAGTGTTAAAATCATCTAAAACAAAAAAGTCATGCATGCACTGTAGAGCAAAACAAAAACAATAATAATAAGATAACCAATGGTCTGATTTCTAGAAACATTTTAGGTGGTTAATTACATGATTAAGCACAGTAGAGGGAGGCAGCATAACACCTGAGGCAACTGTTGGCAAGACTATTTCTCATTCATTTAGCAAATATTTATTTAGAACCTCCAAACATGTATCACTGCACTACATGGCTAAGAATAAACATGATATATACAAGTTAAGCTCCTTGTTCTCAAACAACTTAAAATATAGTTGAAGAACCATGGGAGACTCAAGTTAAATATGACAGGCTATAATATTAAGTACTAAAGTACTGATATAATCAACTTACTATAAAAGTCTAAAGGCAAGGGTGCCCAGGTGGCTCAGTCAGTTAAGCGTCTGACTTCAGTTCAGGTCATGATCTCATGGTTTGTGAGTTTGAGCCCTGCGTAGGGCTCTGTGCTGACAGCTCAGAGCCTGGAGCCTGCTTCAGATTCTGTGTCTCCCTCTCTCTCTATCCCTCTCCAACTAATGCTCTGTCTCTCTGTCTCTCAAAAATAAATAAATGTAAAAAAAGATTTTTTTAAAGTCTAAAGGCAAGAAATATTACTGTGGATTAGCGTGATCAGATAAAGCTTCACATTGGCTAAATGTCTTCAGCAGAGCTGAAGGAAGGACATGAATGGGGAAAATGGAGAGAGGAGGAAATTTTGAGAGAGAGAAACCAACACACAAATACAAAATAAATACATAAAGAACATAGGTAATGTCTATTTTGCAGTCGGTTAATAGTTTATTGACCTAACTGGCGTAAAAAAAAAATTAAGTTGGAAAATAGAGATAAATATAGGGAGATTTAAGGGGGCCAAATATATGCCTTAAATTCCTCCCTGATATTCCCCTTGACAGATGCCACTTTCTTTTTTCTTTCTCCTTGTTTCTTCTCCATGTCTAGTGGCTATGGAATCTTTGTTACGTTACACTAGATGACCTTCACTATATTTTACAGAACCTCGAAGAAATTAAGAAAAAAACTTCTGCATTTTAGACCACTAGTTTCCAATTTGCCATACCCAGACTGGTAAGATTCCACAAGAGTAGTTGATGAAAATTCAGACATTACTATCAATATTTCAAAAAATAAAAAGTATCCAAACAATTACCTACAATAAAGTTATTCAAGCTAAGTAAAATGTCAGGCCCCTTTGAGGCTGAATTACATTAGCCTAGAGCAGTTATTCAGGCTCATAAGAAACTCTCATTGCAAATAATGTTTGTCTAATAAACAATAATGTTCTAAGATTTTATTATTTAGTTATATACCATTTGCTTGGTGGACAAAGTCTTTGGAAGACTAGTGTCCACAAAAGAAAAATAAAAAGGATCACTAGTGGTAGAGAAAGTTAAGGAACTTGATTCTTGATCTTAACACATTTCTTTTCTGATTCCCACTCCAAAAAAGCCATTTGTGTACAGCAGTTAGCTCTAATAACTCAATCTTTCAAAGACATTATCTTTGAAATAGTTCTAGTGTCATAAGTGGATGGTTAACTTTACAAAGAGAAACAAGAAATATTTCAATATACTTGTGGAAGATTATTTTATAAAAACTTATCTGAAATAATAAATATCAAACTATTCCAAAAAAAGACTAAAAGAAGTAGATAAAACAATTACAAATATTCAGGTGACTTCCTACAACTGAATGACATGAAACTTAGACATAAAATATTAACAATAAAAACACAATTTTATTTGACTACATGAATGTTTTAAATACGTTATCAAAAACTATCAAGATGTGAATAGTTAATAGGGTAATTTCAATATACTTTTTCATTTCTGAGTTTATATATATATAGGAACTTCTATACAAAGTATAAAGTATTTATATATAAAGTATATGTTTACATATATAAATATAAATTTATAAAAATATAAAGTATATATATAAAGTATCTATGTATGTAAATTAGTGGAAAACAAAATAGAACTCATTTAATTCACCATCTTTTTTTAAGTTCACCATTTTATAGATCTGCTCATTTGTTAAAAACAAGTTTTTCCATAAAGTTGATCAGAAAAGACAAAAACGTGGTCATTTATTTATAGTCGTGTTGAATATTTAAACATTAAAACATATACCCAGACTGATATTCATAATTCTCCGAATAACAATAATTTTCTAAAGAGGTTGTTTTAAAAAACATCCTAAATTTTAACCAAAGGCTGACCACCTACCTGCAAACAATGAAGAGTCCTGGTTCAGCCTGCAGGCTACTTTAACAAAATAAAGATGAACCAAGCAGCAATCAGATACGACTCAAAAGTCAGAAGATCAATTTCTGGCCCAGAAAGCTTTGTATTCTAAGTATTCTGCAAAGTCTTTATCTGCAGCAGAGTTCCCAATATTTAATGACAACTACATAAAATCACTGTTTCAATCTTCTCTTTTTGTTATGAGAGGCTTTTCCTTATGAAAGACAAGTCCTACAGAGTTCAAAGCACATTATTTGTCACTTCCTGGTTTGTAGTATCAGCACTCTTTCCAAGGTTGCAGGTCAGAATGCAGAATTGGTAGTTACACCTCACTCTACAGGTTCCTAAGCCACTCCTACTAGAAGAGGATAGGTAAACAGGGTTTTATTAAAGGGACAGTTCTCAATTTCTTCTGTTCCACAGAAGATTAGAAACAATAAAATGCAAATGAAAATATCTTGCTTATGCTCAATTACTATGTCAATCTCATTTTATTTTTTTTTTAATTTTTTTTTTCAACGTTTATTTATTTTTGGGACAGAGAGAGACAGAGCATGAACGGGGGAGGGGCAGAGAGAGAGGGAGACACAGAATCGGAAACAGGCTCCAGGCTCTGAGCCACCAGCCCAGAGCCCGACGCGGGGCTCGAACTCACGGACCGCGAGATCGTGACCTGGCTGAAGTCGGACGCTTAACCGACTGCGCCACCCAGGCGCCCCGATGTCAATCTCATTTTAAGGATTAAATATATCAAGGGCTAAATTTCTTCCTCCATGCTATCGCTTTCTATTCATTTCTAGCAATGTCATTATTACTTCTTCATATGCCACTTCTTCAGTATTGATGTAGCACCTCATCAGACTCATGCATTAACCCTTTATCACTATCAAAGATTGAGTTCTTGAGTATTATAAATGGAACGCCAGGAAATGGCAAGAAGAGTGAGCTATTCAGGTCAAGCAATTCCAATAAGCCCTCGGCACATCATTCATCACTGAAAAGTTTACATCTTCATTACTCAATAGTTCTTTCCTTTAAAAATATTTTTTACTTTCTTCAGAATAATTTCCTTGCAGGGACCTGGGATATAATAAACACACAGAGAGTCTCATCTACCAATTCCAATTTCTTTCCTGAAGAAAAATGTTCCTCTAAATAAAAAATCACAGCTTGCCCGAATTTCTACCTAGGTATTCCATTTAATTTAGTAAGGTGTTAGACAACATCAAATGCTACTCAATGAACTGCAAGGATATCCTTTTGGGGGGTTGCTAAAACCTAATCATTTAATGCAACAGCAGAATGAGGCACCAGAGCAACACCGGAGAATAGCACGCCCTCAAACAAAGAAAGCACACATGGGGGATACAGTACACTGTCTAAAAATCAATGCTTTTGGCATGTTATGGAAATTCTCATGGGTTGCAATTACAGATAGATATCCTTACTCTATTATGGTAACCAAACTGCTATGAGAAAAATATACCTTAGCTATACTGTAAATGATCATATATACTAAGATCATATATACTTATATGCTAAATATAAAAATTCCTATAGTAAACCATCAGTAAGTATTCAGTAAATTTAGTAGGCTTACAAGGGAAAACAGAACCTAAGACTGAGCCCTAAGAAAGCCTGGCACACAAAGGAGTGGCCAGCAAAAAAAAAGAATGAAGGAAATACCAGACAGGTAAGAGGGAAGTCCAGAAGGAATGATGTCATGGAATTCAAGGAAAGAAGGTGCTTCAAAATGGAGGGAGTGTGTCTTAGTGTGGAATGTTGCTGACAGATCAAGTACATGGAGAACATCCATGGCAAGTGCAAGCATGCCAAGGAAACAGCCTGGCAAGCCAGTTCACCAAGACTAGCAGGGGGAAGAAGGGAAGGGGGGGTGCGGAAGGAAGAGAAGGGAGAAGGAAAGAGTCAGTGGGGAAGAGGGAAGCAGCCAGGGCATGAGGGGCTTTGTATGCCATGCTGAGGAATATAGGGTTTACACTGTTAAAATATGAAAAGCCAGGGCACCTGGGTGGCTCAGTCGGGTTAAACATCAGACTTTGGCTCAGGTCATGATCTCGCGGTTCCTGAGTTTGAATCCCACACTGGGTTCTCTGCTGTCAGTGCACAGTCTGCTTCAGCTCCTCTGGCCCTCCCTCTCTCTCTCTCTCTCTCTCTCTCTCTCTCTCTGCTCCTCCCCAAGTCGTGGTCTCTCTCTCTCTCTCTCTCTCTGTCTCAAAAATAAACATTAAAAAAATTAAAATATAAAAAGCCACCTAATGGTTTCACATAGAAAAGTAAAAAGTTCAAACCTGTTTTTTGAAAGATACACTTTTAAAACCATTATCACTTTGGTAACAATCTAAAGGACAAATTACAGTGTTAAAAAGAGATATTTAGGAGACTATTGTAATGGCTCAAGGTAGAAATGATGAGGGCCCTGGTAAACAACACAACATGGTTGGGGAAGGAGAGGTAAGGAACAAGGATACATCCAGGTTTCTGGCTTGGGTGACCAGGTAGAAGGAGGTACACTTCACCAACTGAGGGAAAACAGGTGGAGGAGTTCTGCTAACCAACAAGGTAAAACAGAGGGAACAATATAAGAATACAAATACTTTTCCATTACCAGGCTATTAGAAAACGTGACTAAAACAGTCAGCAATTTTACACTTATTTTTCCAGGTAGGTTTGAATGTTGTACTTAGATTTATAGCACTACTGGAAAACTTCTATATTTCCAAGTACAGGAATTCCAAAACAAGTGATCACTGGGGAGAGGCACGAGAAAGAATAAGGGGATTTGACAAGACTGAGGAGTCTGCAGGAGAAGGCTGGATGACACTCTTCCAAAAGGTCTCAGAATTTGACATTAACTTCCTAAACTGACCGCCTTTTGGAGAATGGCCCCAGCACTGTCAGTGGCCTGTAGTTGCACTCAGAGTGGCTAACTTTAACAAGCCACACTCACATACTGCATATACTCTGTCAGTGGTAAATGCACTAATGCACAACAGGGGGACAGTCCTTTCTAGTCACTGGAAATCTTTCATTCCGCCACACAGGGTGCTCAACACCTTTTAAGTCAGGTATTACTAATCAGAAATTTGCATGATAAGCATGGAATCAGAGCAAAGGTAGACAGTTTAAAGGACCAACTGTGATGTTGGTGTGGACTGATGATTCATCTCTGTACATTTCTCTAGTGATCTCAGTTGGCCTCTGTAACTCTATTTTTCTGTCCTAAGTTCTTGGCCTAAGTCCAGCCAACCCCCCTTCAGACTGACATATTTGTTCTTTATACATACTAATATAATCAACCGTTTTATTTATTTTTAAAATGTTTATCTTTGAGAGAGAGAGAGAGAGATAGAGAGAGAGGAGGAGAGAGGATCCAAAGCAGGCTCTGCGCTGACAGCAGCAAGACCAATGCAGGGCTGGAACTCATGAACTGTGAGATCATGACCTAAGCGGAAGTCAGATGCTTAACCAACTGAGTCACTCAGGCACCCCCAACTATTTTAAATCCATTTTTCCCCAACACACCTGAGGAATAGGACACCCTTTTGTCATTCTCCTATTAGCAATTCCCAAAACAGAAGCTGGAATGACATGAATCAAAATTTGGAGGGGGGGGGTCTGTGTATATCAGAAGAGCTCCTCTCATCACCTTACCCCTAGTTCTGACACATGCCCCTGCTTCTGACCTTAGGAAATAAGTCAGAAAGCCAGTCTGTCTCTTTAAGCCTTAGAATTTAAAATGAGTGCAAATTTTTGCTCTCAGAGGCTCTGGTTTTAAATAATCAGTCTCAAAATGTATTCTTAAATTTGCATGAAGAGCTAGCTTCATAGCAGCCCCCACATACTGGCAAGAGAGACCACCATTATCTCTCTGAGAGAAAAATAGTACAAAAAGAGCAATTTGACTCTATACACATCCTGCCTGTATTGGCAGGAACATGGAACATGAACACAAGGAACATGAAAGGATTAATATTGAGGCTTGAGCTTTAACCAAAAAAAACTTTTAACTTTTAAGCTTTGTTAGAAGTAATAACCTGATAGGGGCGCCTGGGTCTCAGTCAGCTGAGTATCCAACTTCGGCTCATGTCATGATCTCACAGCTTGTGGGTTCGACCCCTGCATCAGGCTCTGTGCTGACAGCTCAGAGCCTGGAGCCTGCTTCGGATTCTGTCTCCTCTGCCCCTCCCCCACTTGCACAGGCGTTCTCTCTCTCTCAAAAATAAATAAACATTAAAAAAAATTTCTTTAAGTAATAACCTTATATATTCATCCTGTTTTCTTGATAATTCAAGTATACAAAAGATAACGTTCCTTTGGCAACTGAGGATTCTTCAGTGTTTCCAAATAATCATTTGTTCTCATGTCACATAGAGGTTTAAAAAACTGAGTTAAGGCATACCTTGACTGTTGTTTCTGTAACCAAATGCCTGTTTTCTCCCCATCCTTTGCCTTTTCCTTGAGCAGAGAATTGTAAAAGTCTTGTTATTTTTTTTTTTATTAAAAAAAATTTTTTTTAATGTTTATTTTTGAAAGAGAGAGACAGAGCACGAGCAGGTGAGGGGCAGTGAGAGAGGGAGACACAGAATCTGAAACAGACTCCAGGCTCTGAGGTGTCAGCACAGAGCCCAACGCAGGGCTCGAACCCACAAATCACAAGATCATGACCTGAGCCGAAGTCTGACACTTAACCAGATTGAGCCACCCAGGCCCCCCAGAAACAGTCTTGTTATTTAAATGTAATGATCATCTGGAGTCAAAATCATTGAAGTTTTTTACTAAACTGAATCATTCAAAAAGTATTTATTGAGCATCTACTATGTATAATGTAACACTATAACTTATTGTCCACTCTTGAGAGTAAAGGGCATTATTGACAGAGTGCCAGACGATACTGAGTAAAACAAGATGTATGCCAAAGTTCTATAGTGAATACTGACCTGGTCACTATGAACAATGAACACTATGAACAATGAACAAGACAGACATGGTCCTTATCTTCAGGGAGTTTATAGTCAAGCAAGGAGAACAGAAGTAGAACACAGAATTATATGTATAGTGAACTTTACAAAGGAAAATTGCAAGATGTTATAGAAAGGTAAAGGAATGGACTTGACTTGGTCTCATTAATGAGTTCCATTTCAAACTAGGGGCGGGAAAGAAGCAGGCACAAAGACCATGCTTGAACACCTACTGTAGGGGGAGCAGGGGAGAAAGGCAGAACATTTAAGAATGGGGAGGGTGTGTTGAGATGAAGCTGGAATGGTGGGCTGGGGCGTGATCATGGGGTCCCTAGATAAAATTTTAGATTTTTATGCCAAGGAAAATGGGTATTAAGCAGGAAGCTAATATTGGTAGGCATACATTTTAAAAAAGATAAATTTGGCTGTAGTATTGTTCAGAGGTCAAAAACTTCCTGTGAAAGGCCATACGGTAAATATTTTAGGCTTTGTAGACCAGTCTCTTGCAAATACTCAACTCTGCTGCTGCAGTGTGAAAGCATCCATATAATAAATAAACAAAAGAATGTGGCTATGTTTCAGTAAAATTTTATTAATGGACAAGGAAATGTGAATTTCATATAATTGTGCCATGAAATATTATTCTTCTTTTGATTTTTTTAAAACCAACTTAAAAAGGTAAGCCATTCCTACTTTGTGGACTATACAAAAACAGATGGCAAGATTGTTTGGCTCTGAAATAGAACATGGAAGGGGTAGGAGCTTTAAACAAAATAGCTGAGGATGGGGAAAGGCCTACAGTATTACTTTTTTTTTTTTTAATTTTTTTTTCAACGTTTTTTAATTTATTTTTTGGGACAGAGAGAGACAGAGCATGAACAGGGGAGGGGCAGAGAGAGAGGGAGACACAGAATCAGAAACAGGCTCCAGGCTCCGAGCCATCAGCCCAGAGCCCGACGCGGGGCTCGAACTCACGGACCGCGAGATCGTGACCTGGCCGAAGTCGGACGCTTAACCGACTGCGCCACCCAGGCGCCCCTACAGTATTATCTTAAACCATGGTTGCACACTTCTTCACAAAAGACAGAAACCACCAATTGTTTGTATCAAAGAATGGAGCTGCCACTGTCTATTGGCCCCACAAATCGCAGATACTCAACGTGCTGTCTATAAAAATGGTGCTGGGGAGCCCGGGTCATCATCTAATGGGTAATCATCTGACTTTAGCTCAGGTCATGATCCCACTGTACATGAGTTCAAGTCCTACCTCAGGCTCTGTGCTGACAGCTCAGAGCCTGAAGCCTGCTTGAAATTCTGTGTCTCCCTTTCTCTTTGCCCCTACCCCGCTCACACTCTGTTTCTCTCTCAAAAATAAATAAGCATTAAAAAAAAATTTAGGAAAAGGTGCTAAGCTCAAAGGTTGTGAACTAAGCTGAAGTGCTATAAATTACTGCATGACTAACCATAGTGACAGGTTAAACACATGTCTACACACTGAGGATTTATATTAAGCTAAGTCAAATATCTGAAATAAACTGTTCTTTCTGAAGCAATACATCAGATGAAGCTTATGAATGAAAAAAATGTACTTTTAAAAGCATTCTTTCTGAAAGGCATCGTATTTGCCTCTAGCTATTTTCCTTTTTTGTGGATTTATTTTACTGGAGAAATCAATAAAACACACAGAACACACACACACACACACACACACACACACACACACACACAATTTAAAAATCATTTTGGGGGCGCCTGGGTGGCGCAGTCGGTTAAGCGTCCGACTTCAGCCAGGTCACGATCTCACGGTCCGTGAGTTTGAGCCCCGCGTCGGGCTCTGGGCTGATGGCTCAGAGCCTGGAGCCTGTTTCCGATTCTGTGTCTCCCTCTCTCTCTCTACCCCTCCCCCGTTCATGCTCTGTCGCTCTCTGTCCCAAAAATAAATAAACGTTGAAAAAAAAAAATTAAAAAAAAAATCATTTTGTTGTATTTACCTTAATCTTTTTTCTAGATTAGTTTGCTTTGTTTTTAAGGCCTTGTCATGTAAGAAGTAAAACTAAGTAAGACATACTTACTCTTACTCTCAGATCCCCAGTCACAAGTAAACATAAATATAATATTCTGAACTTAAATTCTCTAAAAATATTTTGTAATTAATTTTTTTTTCATTTTACATATTTGAGAGAGGGTGTACAAGGGAGAGAGGGGCAGAGGGAAAGAGAAAGAAAATCTTAAGCAGGCAACACGCTCAGCACAGAGCCCAACACAGGGGTCAATACCACAACCTTGGGATCATGACCTGAACTGAAATCAAGAGTCACATGCTCAACCGACTTAGTCACCCAAGTGCCCCTAAAAATATTTTGGGGGAAAGAAAAATATATATATGTGTGTGTGTATATATGTGCATAATATATATATAAAATGTATTATTCAAATGGTTAGGTTTTTTATAGAATTTTGTAGTTATACTGTATATTTTATGGATTTTGCTTTTTTGAAGGAATAGTATTATGAAAGTTCAAGAAATCTAACCAATGCGGCTTTATCACTTTCAAAAACTAGAAGGCAACTGAAGTGTGTAAAAATTGCAGACAATACTAAAACTATACCAAGCACTTAGCATTATGCCTGACAACTAACACCTCATAACTGAGAATTGCTACAATTGTTACAGATATTAGTATGTTTTAAAAAACTGTTTTTCAAAGATCACTAGGAAAATACAGGAAGGGTGGTTTTGGTTTTGTTTTCTAGTTCCTTTTCCAGGTGAATTCCACAATGTTTAAAATTCTAGTGAGGTCAGTTTTATTTTTTATTTATTTTTAATTATTTAATGTTTATTTTTGAGAGAGACAGAGACAGAATGTGAATGGGGGAGGAACATAGAGACAGGGAGACACAGAATCTAAAGCAGGTTCCAGGCTCCAAGAGCTCAGTGCAGAGCCGGACACGGGGCTCAAACCCACAAACCCAAAAGTGAGATCATGACTGAGCCGAAGTCAGACGCTTAACTGACTGAGCCACCCAGGAGCCCCCATGGTGAGGGCAGTTTTAAAAGTGAGATCTCATCTCCAACTTCAGTTGGAGTTTAAGTTCTGTATTGTATTTAACACACAATATGCTTAAACATTGATTTTGTTTTAGTATACAGCAGAAATGGTTACCATTCTGTTTATTAAAATGAGGGTATGGTATCCAATCAAGATAGTCACAAGTTCGGGGCGCCTGGGTGGCTCAGTCGGTTAAGAGTCCGACTTCGGCTCAGGTCACAATCTCACGGTCCGTGAGTTCGAGCCCCGCGTCGGGCTCTGGGCTGATGGCTCAGAGCCTGGAGCCTGCTTCCGATTCTGTGTCTCCCTCTCTCTCTGCCACTCCCCCGTTCATGCTCTGTCTTTCTCTGTCTCAAAAAAAAAAAAAAAAAAAAAAAAAAAAAAAAAAGATAGTCACAAGTTCAACGTGAAAGAACCAAATAATCCAAAGATATAAAAAGCAAAACTACAATAAAGATGGTAACACTCCTTTTGTACACATCAAGAACACAGGTGACATCAGGATCTTTTCAAAGAGGTTTACATTTTACTCCCACCCAGTAATGCTTTAGTGGCCTTAAAAGTACCATGGAATTACCTTTCTTCCTCCCACTTCAAAGAGCTTTTTAAATTTTTTTTCATTAAAGTTCAAATCTGTTTCTTCCTTGGCTCATCTGTAAACCTAAACTTTATCACTTCTCTGGAGTTGCTTGTTTTCATAAGGATGTATCTCAACTTTCTCACCTATAAGTGCAAATGGGATGTGGGGAGGATGCTCAGATCCAGCACATAACCAAATGCAGGCTGCAATAGCAGTCTTTGGCTCCTTATTAAAATGAGGGATGCAACTGGGGGATTCCCAAAAAACTCAGAAAACTTGGCATTGGAGGGTAGCATTAGACAGGTCTCTAGAGCAACACTGTCATTTTCAGCCCATACCAGCAAGAGCAGCCCACTGTAATTATAACAATATAACCGAACATGGCGGGCCTAACATAGGGGAAACAGGCTTTCTGCAGCACAACACTGAAAGGGCAACGCAGAGCTGTAGGGCAGGAAGTCTTTGTGCAGCTGCACCATACTCCTGCAGGTGGCTGCCACACACTACCAGACAAGGCATCCATGGGCCGCCACCCCTAGCATTGCCCAGGCCAAGAACATGGGTGCAGGGCTCTGGGGAGCCTGGGTGCCCAAACGCCAGAAAACACTCATGGGGACGAGGCGAGCTTGCACATGGTGCTTCACTGCCAGTCTTGTCTATTCACTTAAGGAGGGAGGAGGGGCTGGGCTCGGCAAGCTCCCCACCCTCACCCGTGTCTCTCCTCTCTGCTCCAACTGGGGACTTCCAGGCCACTTCGTGTCCCCAAGGACTCTGAGAAAGTGAAAGCAGCCAAGTGGGGCACTGTTTGGTAGACCACAACTTCAGCAGCTGCCCCAAAGTTCGAAAACCATTCAACCATAAGAGCCACAAAGGCCACAATGTGTCCACTCCAGTGAGTGGCTTAGCTGGAGAGTGGGGAGGAGAGGAGGTAAAGTTCTGGCCTCCAATGTTTAAGCTTCAGCTGCAAAGAAGCCTTTCTTACCAGCTGGAAATCTCTACACCACCCCCCCAAGCCATTTTTTTAAAATGACGGATTTATTGAGCTATAATTTACATATCACAAAATTTACTTTAAATGTACAATTGAGAAGTTTTTAGCATATCCTGAGCTGTACAATTATCACCACTAAGTCTAGAACATTTTCATACACCCAAAAGATACCCAAATCCATTAGCAGTCACTTTTCATTTCTCCCTCCTCCTGGAAACAAACTTACTCTCTACTTCTATGACTTTGCCTATACTGGACATTTCATAAAAGCAGGATCATGCAATATATGTTATTTGGGGACTGGCTTTTTTCACATAGCATAATGTTTCAAGGATCATCTATGTTGTAACATGTATCATTACTTCCCTCATTTGTATTGATGAATAATACTCTATTTTGTGAATAGACACTCTGTTTACCCATTCATCAGTTGATGAACATTTAGGATATTTCCACTTCTTGGCTTTGTGAATAATGCTAAGAACCTTCAAGTGCAAGTTTCTGTGTGAATATATGCTTTCAATTCTCATGCATAAAAACCTAGGAGTGGAATTGCTGGGTCATGCAAAAACTATGTCTAACATAAAAACTGCCAAACTATTTTTTCAAAGTTTTCAAAATTTTAGAACCCCACCAGCAATGTATGAGGGCTCTAGTTTCTCCACATCCTTAACTGTTGTCAAGGTCTGCTTTTTATTTTAGCTGTTCCAATGAATGTGAAGTAGTACCTCGGTGTGGTTTTATGTTTCCCGAATGGCTAATGACATTGTGCATCTTTGCATGCACTTACTCGCCATTTGTAGATCTTTGCAGAAATGACTATTCAAATCCTTTGCCCATCTTCTTAATAGGTTGTCTTTTTGTTGTTGTTGAGTTGTAATAGTTCCTTCTATGTTCTAGATATGAATGCCTTATCAGAAACATAACTTGCAAATATTTTCTCCTAGTCCTTGAGTTGTCTTTTCACTTTCTTGATGGATACCTTCAAGTGTAAAAGTTCTGAATTAAAGTCCAATTTATTTTTTTGTCACTTGAGGTTTTGGTATCATATCTAAGAAACAACTATCTAACCCAAAAGTCATAAAGATTCACAGCTACAGTTTCTTCTGAGAGTTTTATACTTTAAGATCTTACATTTAAGTCTGTGATCCATTTTGACTTAATTATTGTATACCATCTAAAGTAGGAATCAAAATTCATTCTTTAGTATGTGCTATCTAGTTGTGCCAGCACCATTTGGTGAAAAGACTTCTTTCCCTGTTGAATTATTTTGGCACCCTTGTCAAAAATCAATTTAAGGCTGGTAAGTGTAAGATTTTATTTCTGGACTCTCCATTCTATTCCATTAATGTATATGTCTAGACTGACACCAGTAAACTTACTGCCTTGATTATTGCAGCTTTACAGTAAACATCAAAAAAAAAAAGTGCAAGTCTTCCAATGTTATGGACTGAATTGCATTCTCCTAAATTTTATATGTGAAGCCCTAACCCCCCGATGTGACTATATTTGAAAACAGGGACTTTAAGGAGAAAATTAAAGTTAATGAAGTTGCTATGGTTTGAATTGTGTCCTCCCCTGAAATTCATATATTGAAGCGCTAACTCCCAATGTGATATTATTTGCAGGTGAGGCCTTTGGGAGATAATCAGGTTTAGATGAGGTAAATGAGGGCAGGACTCTCATGATAAGATTAGTGCCTTTATAAGAAAAGACACCAGAAAGTTTGCTCACTCTGGCTCTGGCTCTCTCTCTCCTTCCCTGCTATGTCAGGACACAATGAGAAGGCAAGAAGTATTCTCACCAGAACCCAACCAAAGCTGGCATCCTGATTTCAGACTTCCAGCCCCTAGAACTATGAGGAAATAAATTTCTGTACCTTTAGCCACCCAGTCTACAGCATTTTGTTATAGCAGCTTGAGCTAAGACAGAAGTCATGAGAGTGGGGCCCTAACCTAATAGGACTGGTATTTATATAAGAGGAAGAGATACCTTGGGGTGCCTGGGTGGCTCAGTCAGTTAAGCATCCAACTCTTGATGTTGGTTCAGCTCATGATCTCACGGTCCTAAGTTCAAGGCCCATGTTGAGCTCCATGCCCAGCATGGAGCCTCCTTAAGAGTCTCTCTCTCTCCCTCCCTCTGCCCCTCTCCTGCCTTCATGCTCTCTCTCTCTCTCAAAAAACAAACAAACAAACAAAAAACCCCACATAAAAATAATGAAAAAAAAAAAAAGGGAAGAGATACCAGGAATGTGCATGAACAGAGGGAAAACCAGTGAGAAGGCTGCAAGCCAATGAGAGGGGTCTCACCAGAAATTCACCCTGCCCATTCCACGATCTTGGACTTTCAGCTTCTGGAAGGGTGAGAAAATACATTTATGCTGTTTAAGCCACCCAGTCTGTAGTATTTTGTAATGGCAGCCCTAACAGACTAATTCATCTAATTTTATTCTCCTTCTTCAAGACTGTTTTGACTATTCTGGGTACCTTGCATTTCCATATGAGTTTTAGGATCTGCTTGTCAATTTCTTAAAAAAAAAAAAGCCAGTTGGGATTTTGATAGGGATTGCACTGAATCTGCAAATCAATTTGGGGAGTATTGCCAACTTAACAATATCAAGTCTTCTGATCCATGAGCATGAGACTCTTTTCACTTGTATTGTTTAATTTCTTCTCACAATATTTAGTAGCTTTCAGTGTTCATCTTAAAGTTCTTTTGTTAAATTTGTTCCCAAGTATTTTATTCTTTTTGATATTATTATAAATGAACTATTTTTGGGGTGCCTGGGTGGCTCAGTCGGTTAAGCATCCAACTTCAGTTCAAGGTCATGATCTCACAGTTCACGGGTTTGAGCCCCGTGTCGGGCTCTGTGCTGACAGCTCAAAGTCTGGAGCCTGCTTCGGATTCTATATCTCCCTCTCTCTCTGCCCCTCCCTCATTCATGCTCTGTCTCTCTCTGTCTCTCAAAAATAAATAAAAGTTAAAAAAAAAATTTATAAATGAACTATATTTTTTTTAATTTTGGATTGTTCATTTTGACTGTATAGAAATATATAATTGATTTTTGTATTTTGATCATATGTTCTGCAACTTGCTGAACTTATTAGTTCTAATGGGTTTTTATGGATTTCCTTAGAATTTTACATATACAAAAACATACTATCTACCAGTGGAGATAGTTTTATTTCTTCATTTTTAATTGGATGTCTTTTACTTCTTTTTTTTTTTTTTTTCCTAATTTCCCTGGCTAGAGCCTTCAATACAATGTTGAATAGAAATGGCAAGAAAGATTGTAATTGGCCCAGGTCATGATATCAAAGTTCATGGGTTCAAGCCCTGCCTAGGGCTCTCTGCTGTCAGTGCTGTGCCGGCTTTGGATTCTGTTTCCCTCTCTCTGCCCCTCCCCAGCTCTCACATGCGTGCACACACACACTCTCTCTCTCTTTCTCAAAAATAAACATTAAAAAAAAAGAAAGGAAGAAAGAAATGGTAAGAAACTACATCCTTGTCTTGTTCTTGACCTGAGGTGGGAAGCATTGATCTCTTACCATTAAGTATGTTAGTTTTATTAGATCAAAGAAATTCCCTGCTAGTCCCACTTAATTTTTTTTTTATCATGAAAAGATGTTGGCTCTTGTCACATTTTTTCTGTATTGATTGAAATGATCATGTCGTTTTTGTCCTTTATTCTACTAATATAGTGTATTACACTGACTGATGTTCATAGGTTGAATCACCTGTATAAATTCTACCTAGTCACAGCATATAATCATTTTTATATGTGGCTGGATTTGTTTTGCTAAATTGGCTTGGATTTTGGTTTGGTTTTGTTGAGCATTTTTATGTCTATAATCATAAACAAAATGAACAGAGACACAATGAACATAAAAATTGTCCTGTAGGTTTCTTGTGATGTTCTTTGTCTGGTTTTGGTTATCAAAGGAACAGTGGCCTCAATGACTGAGTTGGGAAGTATTCTCTCCTCTTCTATTTTTTGAAATACATTGTGAAGGATTGATGTTAATTCTACTGTAAACATTTGGCACAATTCACCAAAGAAGCCATCTGGACCTGAGATTTCCTTTGTAGGTAGACTTTTTTTTTATTGCTAATTCAATCTCTTTTGTTGTTATAGGTCTATTCAGATTTTTCATTTCTACTTGAGTCAGTTGCAGTGTTTTATGACTTTCTAGTCACAAGTGTGTCCATTTCATTTAGACTAATTTGTTGGCATACAATGTTCATGGTAAGAATCCTCTTCATTTTGTTTTTTTTAAATATGACATTTATTGTCAAATTGGTTTCCATACAACACCCAGTGCTCATCCCAACAGGTGCCCTCCTCAATACCCATCACCTACCCACCTCTCCCCCCCCCCCCCCCCCCATCAACCCTCAGTTTGCTCTCAGTTTTTAAGAGTCTCTTATGTTTTGGCTCCCTCCCTCTCTAACCTTTTTTTTTCTTCCCCTCCCCCATGGGTTTCTGTTAAGTTTCTCAGGATCCACATAAGAGTGAAAACATATGGCATCTGTCTTTCTCTGTATGACTTATTTCACTTAGCATAACACTCTCCAGTTCCATCCACATTGCTACAAAAGGCCATATTTCATTCTTTCTCATTGCCACGTAGTATTCCATTGTGCATATAAACCACAATTTCTTTATCCATTCACCAGTTGATGGGCATTTAGGCTCTTTCCATAATTCGGCTATTGTTGAGAGTGCTGCTATGAACATTGGGGTACAAGTGCCCCTATGCATCAGCACTCCTGTATCCCTTGGGTAAATTCCTAGCAGTACTATTGCTGGGTCATAGGGTAGATCTATTTTTAATTTTTTGAGGAACCTCCACACTGTTTTCCTGAATGGCTGCACCAGTTTGCATTCCCACCAACAATACAAGAGGGTTCCCGTTTCTCCACATCCTCACCAGCATCTATAGTCTCCTGATTTGTTCATTTTAGCCACTCTGACTGGGGTGAGGTCATATCTGAGTGTGGATTTGATTTGTATTTCCCTGATTAGGAGCGAGGTTGAGCATCTTTTCATATGCCTGTTGGCATCTGGGTGTCTTCTTTAGAGAAGTGTCTATTCATGTATTCTACCCATTTCTTCACTGGATTATTTGTTTTTCGGGTGTGGAGTTTGGTGAGCTCTTTATAGATTTTGGATACTAGCCCTTTGTCTGATATGTCATTTGCAAATATCTTTTCCCATTCGGTTGGTTGCCTTTTAGTTTTGTTGATAGTTTCCTCTGCAGTGCAGAAGCATTTTATCTTCATGAGGTCCCAATAGTTCATTTTTGCTTTCAATTCCCTTGTCTTTGGGGATGTGTCAAGTAAGAAATTGCTGTGGCTGAGGTCAGAGAGGTTTTTTCCTGCTTTCTCTTCTAGAGTGCTGATGGTTTCTTATCTCACATTCAGGTCCTTTACAAATTTTGAGTTTATTTTTGTGAATGGTGTAAGAAAGTGGTCTAGTTTCATCCTTCTGTATGTTGCTGTCCAGTTCTCCCAGCACCATTTGTTAAAGAGTCTGTATTTTTTCCATTGGATATTCTTTCCTGCTTTGTCAAAGATTAGTTGGCCATACTTTTGTGGGACTAATTCTGGGGTTTCTATTCCATTCCATTGGTCTATGTGTCTGTTTTTGTGCCAATACCATGCTGTCTTGATGTTTATAGCTTTGTAGTAGAGACTTAAGTCTGGGATTGTGATGCCTCCTGCTTTGGTCTTCTTCAAAATTACTTTGGCTATTCAGGATCTTTTGTGGTTCCACACAAATTTTAGGATTGCTTGTTCTAGCTTCAAGAAGAATGCTGGTGCAATTTTGATTAGGATTGCACTGAATGTGTAGATTGCTTTGGGTAGTATTGACATTTTAACAATATTTATTTTTCCAATCCATGAGCACAGAATGTTTTTCCATTTCTTTACGTCTTCTTCAATTTCCTTCATAAGCTTTCTATAGTTTTCAGCATACAGATCTTTTACATCTTTTGTTAGGTTTATTCCTAGATATTTTATGCTTCTTCGTGCAATTGTGAATGGGATCAGTTTATTTATTTGCCTTTCTGTTGCTTCATTGTTAGTGTATAAGAATGAAACTGATTTCTATACATTGATTTTGTATCCTGCAACTTTGCTGAATTCATGTATCAGTTCTAGCAGACTTTGGTGGAGTCTATCGGGTTTTCAATGTATAATATCATGTCATCTGCAAAAAGTGAAAGCTTGACTTCATCTTTGCCAATTTTGATGCCTTTGATTTCCTTTTGTTGTCTGATTGCTGATGATAGCACTTCCAACACTATGTTAAACAACAGCGGTGAGAGTGGGCATCCCTGTTGTGTTCCTGATCTCAGGGGGAAAACTCTCAGTTTTTCCCCATTGAGGATGATATTAGCTGTGGGCTTTTCATAAATGGCTTTTATGATGTTTAAGTATGTTCCTTCTATCCCGACTTTCTCGAGGGTTTTTATTAAGAAATGATGCTGAATTTTGTCAAATGTTTTTTCTGCATTGATTGACAGGATCATATGGTTCTTATCTTTTCTTTTATTTTTTTATTATTTTTTTAAATGTTTATTTATTTTTGAGTCAGAGAGAGACAGAGCATGAACAGGGGAGGGGCAGAGAGAGAGGGAGACACAGAATCTGAAGCAGGCTCCAGGCTCTGAGCTGTCAGCACAGAGCTCGACGCGGGGCTCGAACTCACGGACCATGAGATCATGACCTGAGCCGAAGTCGGACGCTCAACCAACTGAGCCACCCAGGCACCCCTTATGTTTTCTTTTATTAATGTGATGTATCACATTGATTGATTTGTGAATGTTGAACCAGCCCTGCATCCCAGGAATGAATACCACTTGATCATGGTGAATAATTCTTTTTATATGCCTTTGAATTCGATTTGCTAGTATCTTATTGAGAATTTTTGCATCCATATTCATCAGGGATATTGGTCTGTAGTTCTCTTTTTTTGCTGGGTCTCTGTCTGGTTTGGAAATCAAAGTAATGCTGGCTTCATAGAATGAGTCTGAAAGTTTTCCTTCCCTTTCTATTTTTTTGGAACAGCTTGAGAAGGATAGGTATTATCTCTGCTTTAAATGTCTGGTAGAATTCCCCTGGGAAGCCATCTGGTCCTGGACTCTTATTTGTTGGGAGATTTTTGATAACTGATTCAATTTCTTTGCTGGTTATGGGTCTGTTCAAGTTTTCTATTTCTTTCTGTTTGAGTTTTGGAAGTGTGTGGGTGCTTAGGAATTTGTCCATTTCTTCCTGGGTGTCCAGTTTGTTGGCATATAATTTTTCATAGTATTCCCTGATAATTGCTTGTATTTCTGAGGGATTGGTTGTAATAATTCCATGTTCATTATGATTTTATCTATTTGGGTCATCTCCCTTTTCTTTTTGAGAAGCCTGGCTAGAGGTTTATCAATTTTATTTTTTCTTTTTTTTTTCTTTTCTTTTTTTTTTTTATATATATGAAATTTATTGACAAATTGGTTTCCATACAACACCCAGTGCTCATCCCAAAAGCTGCCCTCCTCAATACCCATCACCCACCCTCCCCTCCCTCCCACCCCCCCCATCAACCCTCAGTTTGTTCTCAGTTTTTAAGAGTCTCTTATGCTTTGGCTCTCTCCCACTCTAACCTCTTTTTTTTTTTTTTCCTTTCCCTCCCCCATGGGTTCCTGTTAAGTTTCTCAGGATCCACATAAGAGTGAAACCATATGGTATCTGTCTTTCCCTGTATGGCTTATTTCACTTAGCATTACACTCTCCAGTTCCATCCACGTTGCTACAAAAGGCCATATTTCATTTTTTCTCATTGCCACATAGTATTCCATTGTGCATATAAACCACAATTTCTTTATCCATTCATCAGTTGATGGACATTTAGGCTCTTTCCATAATTTGGCTATTGTTGAGAGTGCTGCTATGAACATTGGGGTACAAGTGCCCCTATGCATCAGTACTCCTGTATCCCTTGGGTAAATTCCTAGCAGTGCTATTGCTGGGTCATAGGGTAGGTCTATTTTTAATTTTCTGAGGAACCTCCACACTGCTTTCCAGAGCGGCTGCACCAATTTGCATTCCCACCAACAGTGCAAGAGGGTTCCCGTTTCTCCACATCCTCTCCAGCATCTATAGTCTCCTGATTTGTTCATTTTGGCCACTCTGACTGGCGTGAGGTGATACCTGAGTGTGGTTTTGATTTGTATTTCCCTGATAAGGAGCGACGCTGAACATCTTTTCATGTGCCTGTTGGCCATCTGGATGTCTTCTTTAGAGAAGTGTCTATTCATGTTTTCTGCCCATTTCTTCACTGGATTATTTGTTTTTCGGGTGTGGAGTTTGGTGAGCTCTTTATAGATATTAGATACTAGCCCTTTGTCCGATATGTCATTTGCAAATATCTTTTCCCATTCCGTTGGTTGCCTTTTAGTTTTGTTGGTTGTTTCCTTTGCTGTGCAGAAGCTTTTTATCTTCATAAGGTCCCAGTAATTCACTTTTGCTTTTAATTCCCTTGCCTTTGGGGATGTGTCGAGTAAGAGATTGCTACGGCTGAGGTCAGAGAGGTCTTTTCCTGCTTTCTCCTCTAAGGTTCTGATGGTTTCCTGTCTCACATTTAGGTCCTTTATCCATTTTGAGTTTATTTTTGTAAATGGTGTGAGAAAGTGGTCTAGTTTCAACCTTCTGCATGTTGCTGTCCAGTTCTCCCAGCACCATTTGTTAAAGAGGCTGTCTTTTTTCCATTGGATGTTCTTTCCTGCTTTGTCAAAGATGAGTTGGCCATACGTTTGTGGGTCTAGTTCTGGGGTTTCTATTCTATTCCATTGGTCTGTGTGTCTGTTTTTGTGCCAATACCATGCTGTCTTGATGATGACAGCTTTGTAGTAGAGGCTAAAGTCTGGGATTGTGATGCCTCCTGCTTTGGTCTTCTTCTTCAAAATTCCTTTGGCTATTCGGGGCCTTTTGTGGTTCCATATGAATTTTAGCATTGCTTGTTCTAATTTCGAGAAGAATGCTGGTGCAATTTTGATTGGGATTGCATTGAATGTGTAGATAGCTTTGGGTAGTATTGACATTTTGACAATATTTATTCTTCCAATCCATGAGCAGGGAATGTCTTTCCATTTCTTTAAATCTTCTTCAATTACCTTCATAAGCTTTCTATAGTTTTCAGCATACAGATCCTTTACATCTTTGGTTAGATTTATTCCTAGGTATTTTATGCTTCTTGGTGCAACTGTGAATGGGATCATTTTCTTTATTTGTCTTTCTGTGGCTTCATTGTTAGTGTATAAGAATGCAACTGATTTCTGTACATTGATTTTGTATCCTGCAACTTTGCTGAATTCATGTATCAGTTCTAGCAGACTTTTGGTGGAGTCTATCGGATTTTCCATGTATAATATCATGTCATCTGCAAAAAGCGAAAGCTTGACTTCATCTTTGCCAATTTTGATGCCTTTGATTTCCTTTTGTTGTCTGATTGCTGACGCTAGAACTTCCAGCACTATGTTAAACAACAGCGGTGAGAGTGGGCATCCCTGTCGTGTTCCTGATCTCAGGGAAAAAGCTCTCAGTTTTTCCCCGTTGAGGATGATGTTAGCTGTGGGCTTTTCATAAATGGCTTTTATGATCTTTAAGTATGTTCCTTCTATCCCGACTTTCTCAAGGGTTTTTATTAAGAAAGGGTGCTGGATTTTGTCAAAGGCCTTTTCCGCATCGATTGACAGGATCATATGGTTCTTCTCTTTTTTTTTGTTAATGTGATGTATCACGTTGATTGATTTGCGAATGTTAAACCAGCCCTGCATCCCAGGAATGAATCCCACTTGATCATGGTGAATAATTCTTTTTATATGTTGTTGAATTCGATTTGCTAGTATCTTATTGAGAATTTTTGCATCCATATTCATCAGGGATATTGGCCTGTAGTTCTCTTTTTTTACTGGGTCTCTGTCTGGTTTAGGAATCAAAGTAATACTGGCTTCATAGAATGAGTCTGGAAGTTTTCCTTCCCTTTCTATTTCTTGGAATAGCTTGAGAAGGATAGGTATTATCTCTGCTTTAAACGTCTGGTAGAACTCCCCTGGGAAGCCATCTGGTCCTGGACTCTTATTTGTTGGGAGATTTTTGATAACCGATTCAATTTCTTCGCTGGTGATGGGTCTGTTCAAGCTTTCTATTTCCTCCTGATTGAGTTTTGGAAGAGTGTGGGTGTTCAGGAATTTGTCCATTTCTTCCAGGTTGTCCAATTTGTTGGCATATAATTTTTCATAGTATTCCCTGATAATTGTTTGTATCTCTGAGGGATTGGTTGTAATAATTCCATTTTCATTCATGATTTTATCTATTTGGGTCATCTCCCTTTTCTTTTTGAGAAGCCTGGCTAGAGGTTTGTCAATTTTGTTTATTTTTTCAAAAAACCAACTCTTGGTTTCGTTGATCTGCTCTACAGTTTTTTTAGATTCTATATTGTTTATTTCTGCTCTGATCTTTATTATTTCTCTTCTTCTGCTGGGTTTAGGCTGCCTTTGCTGTTCTGCTTCTATTTCCTTTAGGTGTGCTGTTAGATTTTGTATTTAGGATTTTTCTTGTTTCTTGAGATAGGCCTGGATTGCAATGTATTTTCCTCTCAGGACTGCCTTCGCTGCGTCCCAAAGCATTTGGATTGTTGTATTTTCATTTTCGTTTGTTTCCATATATTTTTTTATTTCTTCTCTAATTGCCTGGTTGACCCACTCATTCGTTAGTAGGGTGTTCTTTAACCTCCATGCTTTTGGAGGTTTTCCAGACTTTTTCCTGTGGTTGATTTCAAGCTTCATAGCATTGTGGTCTGAAAGTATGCATGGTATAATTTCAATTCTTGTAAACTTATGAAGGGCTGTTTTGTGACCCAGTATATGATCTATCTTGGAGAATGTTCCATGTGCACTCGAGAAGAAAGTATATTCTGTTGCTTTGGGATGCAGAGTTCTAAATATATCTGTCAAGTCCATCTGATCCAATGTCTCATTCAGGGCCCTTGTTTCTTTATTGACCGTGTGTCTAGAGGATCTATCCATTTCCGTAAGTGGGGTGTTAAAGTCCCCAGCAATTACCACATTCTTATCAATAAGGTTGCTTCTGTTTATGAGTAATTGTTTTATATATTTGGGGGCTCCGGTATTCGGCGCATAGACATTTATAATTGTTAGCTCTTCCTGATGGATAGACCCTGTAACTATTATATAATGTCCTTCTTCATCTCTTGTTACAGCCTTTAATTTAAAGTCTAGTTTGTCTGATATAAGTATGGCTACTCCAGCTTTCTTTTGGCTTCCAGTAGCATGATAAATAGTTCTCCATCCCCTCACTCTCAATCTAAAGGTGTCCTCAGGTCTAAAATGAGTCTCTTGTAGACAGCAAATAGATGGGTCTTGTTTTTTTATCCATTCTGATACCCTATGTCTTTTGGTTGGTGCATTTAATCCATTTACATTCAGTGTTATTATAGAAAGATACGGGTTTAGAGTCATTGTGATGTCTGTATGTTTTATGCTTGTAGTGATGTCTCTGGTACTTTGTCTCACAGGGTCCCCCTTAGGATCTCTTGTAGGGCTGGTTTAGTGGTGACAAATTCCTTCAGTTTTTGTTTGTTTGGGAAGACCTTTATCTCTCCTTCTATTCTAAATGACAGACTTGCTGGATAAAGGATTCTCGGCTGCATATTTTTTCTGTCTAGCACACTGAAAATCTCGTGCCAATTCTTTCTGGCCTGCCAAGTTTCAAAAGAGAGATCAGTCACGAGTCTTATAGGTCTCCCTTTATATGTGAGGGCACGTTTGCCCCTTGCTGCTTTCAGAATTTTCTCTTTATCCTTGTATTTTGCCAGTTTCACTATGATATGTCGTGCAGAAGATCGATTCAAGTTACGTCTGAAGGGAGTTCTCTGTGCCTCTTGGATTTCAATGCCTTTTTCCTTCCCCAGTTCAGGGAAGTTCTCAGCTATAATTTCTTCAAGTACCCCTTCAGCACCTTTCCCTCTCTCTTCCTCCTCTGGGATACCAATTATGCGTATATTATTTCTTTTTAGTGTATCACTTAGTTCTCTAATTTTCCCCTCATACTCCTGGATTTTTTTATCTCTCTTTTTCTCAGCTTCCTCTTTTTCCATAACTTTATCTTCTAGTTCACCTATTCTCTCCTCTGCCTCTTCCATCCGAGCCGTGGTGGTTTGCATTTTGTTTTGCATTTCCTTTAAAGCGTTTTTCAGCTCCTCATGACTGTTCCTTAGTCCCTTGATCTCTGTAGCAAGAGATTCTCTGCTGTCCTGTATACTGTTTTCCAGCCCAGCGATTAATTTTATGACTATTATTCTAAATTCACTTTCTGTTATATTATTTAAATCCTTTTTGATCAGCTCATTAGCTGTTGTTATTTCCTGGAGATTCTTCTGAGGGGAATTCTTCCGCTTGGTCATTTTGGATAGTCCCTGGTGTGGTGAGGACCTGCAGGGCACTTCCCCTGTGCTGTGGTGTATAACTGGAGTTGGTGGGCGGGGCCGCAGTCAGTCCTGATGTCTGCCCCCAGCCCACCGCTGGGGCCACAGTCAGACTGGTGTGTGCCTTCTCTTCCCCTCTCCTGGGGGCGGGATTCACTGTGGGGTGGCGTGGCCCGTCTGGGCTACTTGCACACTGCCAGGCTTGTGATGCTGGGGATCTGGCGTATTAGCTGGGGTGGGAAGGCAAGGTGCACGGCGGCGGGGGGGCAGGCTTAGCTCGCTTCTCCTTAGGTGATCCACTTCAGGAGGGGCCCTGTGGCAGCCGGAGGGAGTCAGATCCGCTGCCGGAGGTTTGGCTCCGCAGAAGCACAGAGTTGGGTGTTTGCGCGGAGCGAGCAATTTCCCTGGCCGGAACCGGTTCCCTTTGGGATTTTGGCTGGGGGATGAGCGGGGGAGATGGCGCTGGCGAGCGCCTTTGTTCCCCGCCAAACTGAGCTCTGTCGTCCGGGGGCTCCGCAGCTCACCCTCCCTTTGTCCTCCAGCCTTCCCGCTTTCCGAGCAGAGCTGTTAACTTATGACCTCCCAGACGCTAAGTCGCGCTTGCTGTCGGAACACAGTCCGTCAGGCCCCTCCGCTTTTGCAAGCCGGGCTCGGGGGGCTCTGCTTGGCCGGCGAGCCGCCCCTCCGCCCCGGCTCCCTCCCGCCAGTCCGTGGAGCGCGCACCGCCTCGCCGCCCTTCCTACCCTCTTCCGTGGGCCTCTCGTCTGCACTTGGGTCCGGTGACTCCGTTCTGCTAATCCTCTGGCGGTTTTCTGGGTTATTTAGGCAGGTGTAGGTGGAATCTAAGTGATCAGCAGGACGCGCGGTGAGCCCAGCGTCCTCCTACGCCGCCATCTTCCTGTCAAGCTTCCTCAATTTTATTTTTTCAAAAAAACCAACTCTTGGTTTCATTGATCTGCTCTACAGTTTTTTTTTAGATTCTATATTGTTTATTTCTGCTCTGATCTTTATTATTTCCCTTCTTCTTCTGGGTTTGGGGTGTCTTTGCTGTTCTGCTTCTATTTCCTTTAGGTGTGCTGTTAGATTTTGTATTTGGGATTTTTCTTGTTTCTTGACATAGGCCTGGATCGCAATGTATTTTCCTTTCAGCACTGCCTTCGCTGCATCCCAAATTGTTTGGATTGTTTTATTTTCATTTTTGTTTGTTTACATATATTTTTTAATTTCTTCTCTAATTGCCTGGTTGACCCACTCATTCTTTAGTAGTTGTTTAACCTCCATGCTTTTGGAGGTTTTCCAGACTTTTTCCTGTGGTTGATTTCAAGCTTCATAGCATTGTGGTCTGAAAGTATGCATGGTATGATCTCAATTCTTGTATATTTATGAAGGGCTGTTTTGTGACCCAGTAAGTGATCTATCTTAGAGAATGTTCTATGTGCACTCGAGAAGAAAATATCCTCTATTGCTTTGGGATTCAGAGTTCTAAATATATCTGTCAAGTCCATCTGAGCCAATGTATCATTCAGGGCCCTTGTTTCTTTATTGATCCTGTGTCTAGATGATCTATCCATTATTGTAAGTGGAGTATTAAAGTCCCCTGCAATTACCACATTCTTATCAATAAGGTTGCTTATGTTTGTGATTAATTCTTTTATATATTTGGGGCTTCCGTATTCGGTGCATAGACATTTATAATTGTTAGCTCTTCCTGATGGATAGACCCTGTAATGGTTATATAATGCCCTTCTTCATCTCTTGTTACAGCCTTTAAAGTCTAGTTTGTCTGATACAAGTATGGCTACTCCAGCTTTCTTTTATGGCTACTCCAGTAGCATGATAGATAGTTCTCCATTCCCTCACTTTCAATCTGAAGGTGTCCTCAGGTCTAAAATGAGTCTCTTGTAGACAGCAAATAGATGGGTCTTGGTTTTTTATACATTCTGATACCCTATGTCTTTTGGTTGGAGAATTTAGTCCATTTACATTCAGTGTTATTATAGAAAGATATGGGTTTAGAGTCATTCTGATGTCTGTAGGTTTCATGCTTGTAGTGAAGTCTCTGGTACTTTGTGGTCCTTGCAACATTTCACTCACAGAATCCCCCTTAGGATCTCTTATTAGTGGTTGGTTTAGTGGTGATGGTTTAGTGGTTTAGTGGTGATGAATTCCTTCAGTTTTTGTTTGTTTGGGAAGACCTTTATCTCTCCTTCTATTCTGAATGACAGACTTGCTGGATAAAGGATTCTCGGCTGCATATTTTTTCTGTTCATCACATTGAAGATTTCCTGCCATTCCTTTCTGGCCTGCCAAGTTTCAGTAGATAGGTCTGCCACTAGTCTTATCGGTCTCCCTTTATATGTTAGAGCATGTTTATCCCTAGATGCTTTCAGAATTTTCTCTTTATCCTTGTATTTTGCCAGTTTCACTATGATATGTCATGCAGAAGATCGATTCAAGTTACGTCTAAGGGAGTTCTCTGCGCCTCTTGGATTTCAATGCCTTTTTCCTTCCCCAGATCAGGGAAGTTCTATGATTTGTTCAAGTACACCTTCAGCCCCTTTCTCTCTCTCTTCCTCTTCTGGAATTCCTATTATATGGATATTGTTATGTTTGATTGCATCACTTAGTTCTCTAATTCTCCCCTCATACTCCTGGATTTTTTTATCTCGTTTTCTCAACTTCCTCTTTTTCCATAATTTTATCTTCTAATTCACCTATTCTCTCCTCTGCCCCTTCAATCCAAACTGTGGTCACCTCCATTTTATTATGCACCTCATTTATAGCATTTTTTAGCTCCTCCTATTTCTTAGTCCCTTGATCTCTGTAGCAATAGATTCTCTGCTGTTCTCTATAATTTTTTCAAGCCCAGCGATTAATTTTATGACTATTATTATAATTCTTGTTCCATTATATTGCTTAAATCGTTTCTGATCAATTCGATAGCTGTCGCTACTTCCTGGAGTTTCTTTTGAGGAGAATTCTTTCGTTTCGTCATTTTGGATAGTCCCTGGGGTGGCATGGAACTGCAGGGCACTTCCCCTGTGCTGTCTGGAGTAACTTGTGTTGGTGGACGGGGCCACAGTCAGACCTGATGTCTGTCCCCAGCCCACCACTAGGGCTACAGTCAGACTGGTGTGTACCTTATCTTCCTCTCTCCCAGGGGCAGAACTCACTGTGGAGTAGTGTGGCCCCTGTCTGGGCTACTTGCACACTGCCAGGCTTGTGGTGCTGCTTTGATGGGATCTGGTGTATTAACCGGGGTGGATCCACAAGGTGCACAGGGGTGGGAGGGGCAGGCTCAGCTAGCTTTGCTGTGGGTGGTCCCCTGTAGGAGGGGCCCTGCAGCACCGGGAGGGAGGCCAAGCTGTCGGAGTTATGAATCCACAGAAGCACAGTTGGGTGTTTGCGCAGTGCACAAGCAAGTTCGGTGAACTGGTTCCCTTTGGGGTTTTGGCTGGGGGATGGGAGAGGGAGATGGCGCTGGCCAGCGCCTTTGTTCCTGGTCGAGCAGAGCTCTGTCTTCCAGGGCTCTACACCTCTCCCTCTTGTTGTCCTCTCACCCTCCCACTCTCTGAGCAGAGCTGTTGACTTATAACATTCCAGATGTTAAGTCCCGCTGGCCATCAGAACTCATGCAGTCCGGCCCCTCCACTTTTGCAAGCCAGAGTCAGGCTCTGTCTTGCCAGGCGGGCTGCCCCTCCACCGCCCTGGCTCCCTCCTGCCAGTCCGTGTAGCGCGCACCGCCTCTCCACCCTTCCTACCCTCTTCCGTGGGCCTCTTGTCTATGCTTGGCTCCAGAGAGTCCGTTCTGCTAGTCTTCTGGTGGTTTTCTGGGTTATTTAGGCAGGTATGGATGGAATCTAAGTGATCAGCAGGACGAGGTGAGCCCAGCGTCCTCCTACGCCGCCATCTTCCTGAATCCTCTTCATTTTGTAGGGTCAGTAGTAATGTTTCCAGTTTCACTTCTGAATTTAATAATTTTAATATTCTTTTCTTGTTCAGTCTAGCTAAAAATTGTCAACTTTATTGATCTTTTCAAAGAAAAATCTTTTGGTTCTGTTGATCATCTTTTTGATATCTCTTTTTCATTCACTTCTGTTCTAATGTTTAGTACTTCCTTGCTTCTATTTCCTTTAAGTTTAGTGTGTTTTCTTTACTCTAATTTCTTAAGGTGAAAAGTTAGTTTATTCATTTGAAATCATTCTTCTTTTATAATATAGATATTTATAGTTATAATATCCCCCTTTTAGCACTGCTTTAACTGTACCTCATGAGTTCTAGTATGTTGAATTTTTGTTTTCATTTAACTCAAACTATGTTCTAATTTATCTTGTGAATTCTCCTTGGACTCTATTTAGGAATGTCCTATTTAATACCCACTTTTTATGAATTTCCCAAACATCTGTTATTGAGTTCTAATTTCATTCCATTGTGGTCCACTGTATTATTTCAATACTCTTGAATTACTAAGGTTTCTTTTATGGTCTAGCATATGGTCTGTCCTGGAGAATGTTCCATGTATACTTGAGAAGGATGTGTATTCTGTTTTGAGTGGACTGTCCCTTAGATGTCTTTTAGTTCTAGTTAGTTTATAGTTTTGTTCAAGTCTTCTGTTTTCTTGTTGATCTCCTTGGTTGTTCTACACATAATTGAAAGTGGGGTGTTGAAATCTCCAACTATTATTGTTGAATTGTCTGTTTCCCCCTTCAATTCTGCCAGGTTTGTTTCATGTATTTTAGGGCTCTGTTATTAGGTGTATATAAGTTTATAAATTGTTATGGATTGACTATTTTAGTATTATAAAATATTATTCCTTGTCTCTATTAATTTTTGTTTTACAGTCTATTTTGTTTGATACTACTGCAGTCACTTCAACTTTCTTTTGGTTACTATTTGTATGGTATATTTTGTTTCCATTCTTTTATTGTCCATCTGTTTGTATCTTTAAATCTAACATATTTCATATAGACAGCATATAGTTGGACCAAGTTTTTTTTTTTTCACTCTTTCTGCCTACCTTTGCCTTCTGATTAAAGTGCTTAATCTTTTATGTTTAATGATTTAATGGCTATGTTTAATAGCCATTTTGCTATTTTTTTCTATGTGTCTTATATCTTGTTAGTCCCTCTATTCTTCCATTACTGCCTTATGTGTGAAATAAATCTAGTACACCATTTTAATTCCCTTGATATTTCTTTTACTGTATTTTTAAAGCTATTTTCTTGGTGGTTACCCTGAGGATTTGCAGTAGTCCCTCCCCCCTTATCTACAAGTTCAGTTTCCCCAGTTTTAGTTACCCGAAGTCAATCACAGTCAAGAAGTAGACTGTCCTCCTTCTGACATACCATCAGAATTAGTAGCACAACAATACATCACAAGGCTATGTCATTCACCTCACTTCATCATGCAGTCATTTGATAATCTCATATCATCAAGAAGAAAGATGAGTATAGCATAATAAGGTATTTTAAGAGAAAGAAAGATACCACATTCACATAACTTCTATTATAGTATATTGTTACAATTATTCTATGTAATTAGTTATTTTTATTAATCTCTTACCATGCCTAATTTACAAATTAAATTTTATCATAGGTATGCACATATAGGAAAAAACATAACATATATATTAGTTTCAGTACTGTCTGCAGTTTCAGGCATCCACTGTGGGTCTTGGACCATATCCCCTACAAATAAAGGGGAGACTACTATACAATCAACATCTTAACATAACTATGGATTCTATTTTGCTTCGAGTTTCTTCTTGGAATTTCAATAGTCTAGTCAAAATTAACTCCAAAAACATAAAAAGGAACTTTCAACTCACAAACACTGTTGAGGTACACATTGGGATGTTGCCATTATAATAAGTACCTGCCTCTGGTATGAACACTTACCTTGTCTAATAGTACATTCTGCCACAACCTAAAGATACTGAGGTAACTTCTGTCTCTGGCACCAAAAGATGTAAAGAAAAACTGAAAAGAAAAACAGAACAATGATTTTAGTGTCATAAAAAAAAGTGGGAAGGAGTGTCATGAGGATCTGTTGGCACTTGCTATGGTGAAAGCAAACTAATATGACACCATTACCTACTTTATATTTAAAAAAATGTTTTTAATGATTATTTTTGAGAGAGAGAGAGAGAGAGAGAGAGAGCGTGGGAGCGGGGAAGGGGCAGAGAGAGGGGGAGACACAGAATTCAAAGCAGGCTCCAGGCTCTGAGCTGTCAGCACAGAGCCCAATGTGGGGCTTGAACACATGATCCATGAGATAATGACCTGAGCCGAGTTGGATGCTTAATCGACTGAGCCACCAACGTGCCCCTATATATTACTTTTGTTTCACTCTTTGCTAAAAGAGAAGAAAAACAGGTAACTGGTACATGAACGAGGTATCTTTAAAAATTGTATCTTACAGGAAGTACAATTTTATCAATATTTACTCAGGAAAGGAGCTTGAAATAGGTAGATATTTATGTACATGTAATTTAACTATTAAAATAATCTTCTTAAAAATTTTTTTTACATTTATTTATTTATTTTGAGAGAGACGACACATCGTGCAAGCAGGGGAGGGACGGGGCGGGGTTGAGGGAGAGAGAGAGAGAAAGAGAGAGAGAGAGAGAGAGAGAGAGAGAGAGAGAGAGAGAGAATCCCAAGCAGCCTCCGCACCACCACCACAGAGGCTGATGTGGGGCTCAAACCCATAACCAGTGAGATCATGACCAGAGCTGAGATCAAGAGGCAGATACCTAATCAACTGAGCCACCCAGGTGCCCTATTTTAAAGATCTTAATTTCAAATAATATCATCTTTCATAGTCTTCTGAAAAATCCAGAAATAGTTAACTTCTACTAATTATATATATAACACTCCCATGTTAAAACTTAACTTTGCTTTGAATGCTATAGAAAAAAAAAAGCATGTTTGAATCTATAATTCTATGTTTGGTTTTAGCTCTATCTCTTCCTCTGCATTTAATTGATTTTGCAAAGTCACGTTTTGAAATAGGCTTTTATGAGAAAATCTGACAAGTGACAGCACTAACGACAGTCTCTCAGTGTATCATCTCTTCCGACCCCATAGTTAGTGACTTTTCATGACTGAGTGGTTATTTTTAGGGATGAGAAAGCTGTTTGTTTGATTTGTTAAATAACATGTCAAACAAATAATGTTTTGGGTGTTTATACTTTTCATAGAAAGATTTTAAAGTGCTATTTTCTAGTTAGTAAATTGAAATGTTGATATATATATATACTCCATAAAGGAAAACTTTTCATAACAAGCATATATCTAGATTTTCCAAATACAATTACATACATAATATGTAACTTAACGATGACTACTTACTATCCTCTATCTCATTTTCTTAGACCCAAATCATTTTTTTTTTGTATTTTTTGTATTGTAATAATCTTGCAACCTTTTTGTTCAGGTATATAGATAAGAAAAACCTCCTCATCTCTCTTTCACCACTGTCTTATGCTTACTAATTCCCACGTCTTAAACTAAATAACTTGTAATCTACTTTATCCACTCATGCATACAATCTATCACTTAATTCTACAGGTCTTAGTTCCTTGGGTCACTTTTCTTTTCCTTAGTTTCCTCATCTGCAAAATGGGAATAACTATAGTAGCAAACTTTTGTAAAAATTAAATGAGAAAATATATGTAAAGAACTTAACACAGTGTCTTAGAACAAATATATTCAGCAAATGCCAGTTGTTATTAAAATTAAAATGCTTCGGGGCGCCTGGGTGGCGCAGTCGGTTAAGCGTCCGACTTCAGCCAGGTCACGATCTCGCGGTCCGTGAGTTCGAGCCCCGCGTCAGGCTCTGGGCTGATGGCTCAGAGCCTGGAGCCTGTTTCCGATTCTGTGTCTCCCTCTCTCTCTGCCCCTCTCCCGTTCATGCTCTGTCTCTCCCTGTCCCAAAAATAAATAAACGTTGAAAAAAAAAAATTAAAAAAAAAAAATTAAAATGCTTGACCCTGAAATTTCACCAAATATGTGAGGAAAAGTCATACATGAGCTCTAGAAGGCATGGTCAGGCTGTTCACTGCAGCACTGGTGGGTAATAACAAAATATTGGAAATGAACTAACATTAGAACAAGGAAACCATGGTAAATTCATTCTATGAAATACTACACAGCACATGTATAAACAGAAATAGCTCTATGTGCTAACCTGTAACTCCAAAAACTGTTAAGCTCTTTTTAAGAAAGGAAAACTGAAAAACAACATGTATAAGATAGAATTTGCTTTTAAAAACAAAGTAGAGGAGGAGCCAAGATGGCAGAACAGCATGGAAATTTTTTCTGCATCTCGCGTCCATGATATACAGCAAGATCAACACTAAACTATCCTGCAAACCTAAAAAACTGATATGAGGATTAACACAACAATCTGCACAACCTGAACCACAGAACTCAGCAGGTACACAGCATGGAGAGGTAAACTGGGGAAGAGAGAAGCTGCAGAGGGCAGGGATGAGTTTTTGCTTGCAGAGAGAGGACAGAGATGGGAGGAGAGTATGGAAAAAGCACCCCCCGCCAAAAGCAGCTGGAGAGAAAGTGGAAACATGGAAACAGCCTCAGGGATTGAACTATAAAGGGTGAAAGAGGAGGGTTTAAATTGCATTAAGACTCTATAAACAGGGGGAGCACAGAGTCTGAAACTCCACAGCTCAATACCTGGTGGTGCTCTGGTGGGAAAGGTGAATCCCCAGGAGCAGAGTGGACTGCAGGAGATCCTCAGGTCACACAGGGAGAAGTGGTTCCACTACTCGAAGGACATTTGGTAGAGGCTGTGCAGCCACCCAGTCCCAGCAGACCCCAGGGAATGACCACATTCACTGGTGCTAGAACAAGGTCGTTAAGGGTGAAGCCTGGTGCCAGACATGTGTTGTGATTTTCCACAATCCCTAAAATGCTGCTGCTACACGATTGCGTGAACTTTTTCTGGGGCAGATTGGCACCCAGCAGCAGTCGATGGGCATCAGCAGCAGCATGGACCTGCGAACATTCCTGGATGTGGCTGACACCCGGCCATTGCTCGGTGAGACCCTCTCCCAGAGGATCTGAGAGGGTCAAAGCTGCAGTCTCTCAGAAGTGAGGGGTCGGGGAACAGAGTCACATCTGAGATAAAACTCAGGAGGGAGGTGCCTCCTGGCAACCTGATGGCTTGGACACAGACAGTGTAAAAGCAGGAAGTGGACAGAAGCCGGGAACAAAAGACAGGTGCACAATTACTGGTCGGGGAGAGCACATAGTTCCGATACTAGAGACTGGGTAGCTGGGTGACACCATTTTCACCCCTCCTGCGCATGCGCATACACACCTACAAGCGCCACAACAATCCACCACCAGTAAGCTAAGTGGTGCCATCTAGTGGAGAACGGAGCCATTACACTAAGCCCAGACCAACTGGGCCAACCTCGCTTTTTAGGATCACCACAAATCTCTCCGCCTGCTTAGTTTATGGACTATAAAGTACTTCATACTTTGACTTCTAGGAGAAAACATGTAATTTCAATTGTATTTCTGTCTGTTTGCTGCTCCATCTATTCAATTGTCTTTTTTTTCTTTCTTTTTCATTTCTTTTCTTTTTCTTGAATACAGAAAGAGAAAAAATTTTTATTTTCAATTTTTATTAAAATATTATTTTTTCTACTATATTTTTTACTTTTTTGTAAATTTTTCAAATTCTATTTTACTCCCATCATTTCATTTTATTCTATTTCACTGTATTCATTTTCTCAAATTTTCAAACGTTTTCCTTTTTTTGTTTTTCTTTTTATTTTTTTTACTTTTTATCTTTTTTCCCCTTTTTCTCTAATCTATCAAACTCCTTTCAATTACCAGACAAAACACACCAGTATCTAGCATCATTTATTTGATTTGTGTGTTTATGTTGCTTTTAATGTTTCCATTTTATTTTTTTTTTACCTTATTAATTCATTTTGTTCCTTCAAAATGACGAAACAAAGGCATTTGCCCCAAAAGAGCAGGAAGAAACAACAGCCAAGGACTTAATCAACAGAGATACAAGCAAGATGTCTGAAGCAGAATTCAGAATCACGATACTAAGAATACTAGCTGGGGTCAAAAATAGATTATAATCCCTTTCTGTGGAGATAAGAGAAGTAAAAGCTAGTCAGAATAAAATAAAAATGTTATAATTGAGCTGCAATCTCAAATGGATGCCACGGCAGCAATGATGGATGAGGCAGAGCAGTGAATCAGTGATATAGAGGACAAATGTATGGAGAATAATGAAGCAGAAAAAAAGAGGGAGACTAAGGTAAAAGAGCATAATTTAAGAATTAGATAAATCAGTGACTCACTAAAAAGGAACAACGTCAGAATCACAGGGGGTCCCAGAAGATGAAGAGAGAGAAAAAGGAGTAGAGGGTTAGGTGAGCAAATCATAGCAGAAGATTTTTCTAACCTGGGGAAAGACACAGACATCAAAATCCAGGAAGCACAGAGGACCCCCGTAAGATTCAACAAAACCAACCATCAACAAGGCATATCATAGTCAAATTCACAAAATACTCAGGCAAGGAAAGAATCATGAAAGCAGCAAGGGAAAAAAAAAGTCCTTAATCTACAAGGGAAGACAGATCAGGTTTGCAGCAGACCTATCCACAGACACTTGGCAGGCCAGAAAGGAGTGGCAGGATATCTTCAATGTGCTGAATTGGAAAAATATGCAGTCAAGAATTCTTTATCCAGCAAGGTTGTCATTCAAAATAGAAGGAGAGATTAAAAATTTCCCAGACAAACAAAAATTAAAGGAGTTCGTGACCACTAAATCAGCCCTGCAAGAAATTTTAAGGGGGACTCTCTGAGGAGAGAAAAGACAGAAAAAAAAAAAATACCAAAAGCAACGAAGACTAGAAAGGACCAGAGAACACCATCAGAAACTCCCAACTCTACAAGAAACATAACGGCAATAAATTCATATTTTTCAATATTCACTCGAAACATCAATGGACTAAATGCTCCAATCAAAAGACATAGGGTAATGGAATGGATAAGAAAACAAGATCTATCTATATGCTGTTTACTAGAGACCCACTTTAGACCTAAAGACACCTTCAGATTGAAAATAAGGGGATGGAGAACCATCTATCATGCTAATGTTGCCAAAAGAAAGCCAGAGTAGCCATACTTATATCAGACAATCTACACTTTAAAATAAAGACTGTAACATGAGATGAAGAAGGGCATTATATCATAATTAAGGGCTCTATCCACCAAGAAGACTTAACAATTGTAAACATTTATGCTCCAAATATTAAGCACCCAAATATATACGTCAATTAATCACAAACACAAAGAAACTCACTGATAATAATACCATAATAGTAGGAGACTTCAACACCCCACTTACAACAATGGACAGATCATCTAAACAGAAAATCAACAAGGAAACAATGGCTTTGAATGACACACTGGACCAGATGGACTTAACAGATATATTCAGAAAATTTCATCCTAAAGCAGCAGAATACACATCCTTCTCCAGTCCACATGGAACATTCTCCAGAATAGATCACACACTGGGACACAAATCAGCCTCAACAAATACAAAAAGATCGAGATCATACCATGCATATTTTAAGACCACAAT
Source organism: Lynx canadensis (assembly GCF_007474595.2). Taxonomy (NCBI): domain Eukaryota; kingdom Metazoa; phylum Chordata; class Mammalia; order Carnivora; family Felidae; genus Lynx; species Lynx canadensis. The sequence goes on from NC_044311.2 coordinate 98,741,186, forward strand.
GCAATGAAATTTGAAATAAACCACAAGAAAAAATGTGGAAAGATAAGAAATACTTGGAGACTACAGAACATCCTACTAAAGAATGAAAGGGCTAGGGGCGCCTGGGTGGCTCAGTCGGTTAAGCGTCCGACTTCGGCTCAGGTCATGATCTCGCGGTCCATGAGTTCGAGCCCCGTGTCGGGCTCTGTGCTGACAGCTCAGAGCCTGGAGCCTATTTCCAATTCTGTGTCTCCCTCTCTCTCTGACCCTCCCCTGTTCATACTCTGTCTCTCTCTGTCTCACAAATAAATAAACGTTAAAAAAAAAAAAAAAAGAATGAAAGGGCTAGCCAAGAAGTTAAAGACAAAATTAAAAAGTACATGGAAGCCGATGAAAATGAGGACACCACGGCCCAAAACCAAAGGTGATCATAAGAGGGAAGTATACAGCAATTCAGGCCTTCCTAAAGAAGGAAGATAGGTCTCAGATACACAATCCAACCTTACACCTTAAAGAGCTAGAAAAAGAACAGCAAATAAAACCCAAAACCAGCAGAAGATAGAAAATAATAAAGATTAGAGCAGAAATCAATGCTATTAAAACCAAAAACAAGCAGACAAATGAAAAAACAAACAAAACAAAACAGTAGAACAGATCAATGAAACCAAAAGCTGGTTCTTTGAAAGAGTTAACAAACTTGACAAACCCCCAGCCAGTTTGATCAAACAGAAAACGGAAAGGACCCAAATAAATAAAATCAAGAATGAAAGAGTAGAGATCACAACCAACACAGCAGAAATAAAACAAGAGAATATTATGAGCAATTACATGCCAATAAAATGGGCAATCTGGAAGAAATGGACAAATTCCTAGAAACATATAAACTACCAAAACTGAAACAGGAAGAAATAGAAAATTTGAACAGACCCATAACCAGTAAAGAAATTGAATTAGTAATCAAACTCTGCCAAAAAACAAAAGTCCAGAGCCAGATGGCTTTCCAGGGGAATTCTACCAAACATTTAAGGAAGAGTTAATGCCTATTCTCTTGAAGCTGTTCAAAAAAATAGAAATGGAAGGAAAACCTCCAAACTCTTTCTATGAAGCCAGAATTACCTTGATTCCAAAACCAGACAGAGACCCCACTAAGAAGAACTACAGACCAATTTCCCTGATGAACAGATGCAAAAATCCTCAACAAAATATTGGCCAACTGGATCCAACAATACATTAAGAAAATTATTCACCATGACCAAGTGGGATTTACATCTGGGATGCAGGGCTGGTTCAATATCCACAAAACAAACAATGTGATTCATCATATCAATAAAAGGAAGGACAAGAACCATATAATCCTCTCAATAGATGCAGAGAAAGCATTTGACAAAATACAACATCCTTTCTTGATAAAAACCCTTATGAAAGTAGGGATAGAAGGATCATACCTTGAGATCATAAATGCCATATATGTAAGACCCAACACTAATATCATCCTCAATGGGGAAAAACTGAGAGCTTTCCCCCTAAGGTCAGGAATAAGACAGGGATGTCCACTCTCACCACTGTTATTCAACATAGTATTGGAAGTCTTAGCCTCAGCAATCAGACAACACAAAAAAATAAAAGGCATCCAAATCAGCCAAGAGGAGGTCAAACTTTCACTCTTCACAGATAACATGATACTCTATATGGAAAACCCTAAAGATTCCACCAAAAAACTGCTAGAACTGATCCATGAATTCAGCAAAGTTGCAGGATATAAAATCAATGCACAGAAAGTGGTTGCATTCTTATACACCAATAATGAAGCAACAGAAAGAGGAATCAAGGAATCGATCCCATTTATAATTGCACCAAAAAACATAAAATACCTGGGAGTAAATCAAACCAAAGAGGTGAAAAATCGATACACTGAAAACTATAGAAAGCTTATGAAAGAAATTGAAGAAGACACAAAAAAAATGGAAAAACATTCCATGCTCCTGGATAGAAAAAACATATATTGTTAAAATGTTGATACCATCCAAAGCAATCTATATATCCAACGCAATCCCTATCAAAATAACACCAGCATTCTTCACAGAGCTAGAACAAACAATCCTAAAATTTGTATGGAACCAGAAAAGACCCCGAATAGCCAAAGCAATCTTGAAAAAGAAAACCAAAGCAGGAAGCATCACAATCCCAAACTTCAAGCTGTATTACAAAGCTGTAATCATCAAGACAGTATGATTCTGGCACAAAAACAGACACTCAGATCAATGGAACAGAATAGAGAGAACCCAGAAATGGACCCACAAACGTATGGCCAACTAATCTTTGACAAAGCAGGAAAGAATATCCAATGGAATAAGGACAGTCTCTTCAGCAAGCGGTGCTGGGAAAACTGGACAGTGACAGGCAGAAAAATGAACCTGGACCACTTTCTTACACCATACACAAAAATAAACTCAAAATGGATGAAAGACCTAAATGTAAGACAGGAAGCCTTCAAAACCCTCCAGAAGAAAGCAGGCAAAAACCTCTTTGACCTTGGCCACAGCAACTTCTTACTCAACACGTCTCCAGAGGCAAGGGAAACAAAAGCAAAAATGAACTACTGGGACCTCATCAAAATAAAAAGTTTCTGCACAGCAAAGGAAACAATCAGCAAAACTAAAAGGCAACTGATGGAAAGGGAAAAGATATTTGCAAATGACCTATCAGATAAAGGATTAGTATCCAGAATCTATAAATAACTTATCAAACTCAACACCCAAAAAACAAATAATCCAGTGAAGAAATGGGCAAAAGACATGAATACACACTTCTCCAAAGAAGACAACCAGATGGCCAACTGACACATGAAAAAATGCTTAACATCACTCATCATCAGGGAAATACAAATCAAAACCACAATGAGATACCACCTGACACCTGTCAGAATGGCTAACATTAACAACTCAGGCAACAACAGATGTTGGCAAGGATGCGGAGAAAGAGGATCTCTTTTGCACTGCTGGTGGGAATGCAAACTGGTGCAGTCACTCTGGAAAACAGCATGGCGGTTCCTCAAAAAATTAAAAGTAGAACTACCCTATGACCCAGCAATTGCACTACTAGGTATTTATCCAAGGGATACAGGTATGCTGTTTAGAAGGGGCACATGCACCCCAATGTTTATAGCAGCGCTATCGACAATAGCCAAAGTATGGAAAGAGCCCAAATATCCATTGATGGATGAATGGATAAAGAAGATGTGGTATGTATATATACATATATATATATATATACACACACACACACACATATATATATACACAATGAAGTATTATTCGACAATCAAAAATAATGAAATCTTGCCATTTACAACTACGTGGATGGAACTATTATGGGTATTATGCTAAGTGAATAAATATATAGGGTATTATGCTATGTGAAATTAATCAGTCAGAGAAAGACAAATATTATATGACTTCACTCATATGAGGACTTTAAGAATCAAAACAGACGAACATAAGGGAAGAGAAGCAAAAAAATATAAAGACAGGGAAGGGGACAACAACATAAGAGACTCTTAAATATGGAGAACAAACAGAGGGTTACTGGAGGGGTTGTGGGAAATCGTTGCACCACATACTAACTAACTTGGATGTAAATTTAAAAAATAAATTTAAAAAATTAAAAAAAAAGCAAAACTATATGTGTGTATGTATATACATACATACAACTATATGTTTATATATACATACACAAAGGAAGAAAGTCTAAAAAGATACATACCAAACTGGTAACAGTGTCTGCCTCTAAAAAAACATAAATAAATGGAATTGGGGTTATGGCATAGACCAAGATGCTAGTTTAAAAACTGTTTGATGATGATTTTGTTAGGGAATGCAATGTATTCATGTATTAATTATAAAATTAAGACTATGCTTATTTTAGCTCTTCTCTTCCTCAACAGCTCAGTCCTAAAGCTATTGGTAGAACAGAGAAAAGGAGGCATCCACACTGGAGGGGAGCGGAGGGAGAAAAGAGCTGCAGTAGCCCAAAACAATGTCAAAACCCGAAAAGAATGAGGAAGTTGTCCACATAGAAGGGTTGCCTTACATGGAGTATCAGAGACCAAGCAGGTAAGAAGGGCCTCCATATATGAGGGTGATCTGGAGCATGGTTTCAGAACAAGAACACGGTGAGGGGCCCAAGTCAGAGCCCATCAAGGGTGACCATGTAAAGAGGTAGACTGGTGTGAGTGGCAGAGCCCAAGCATGGCAGAGTGTGACCATGAACAGGAGCAGCCTACAAAAGCATGTCAGAGCTGGAGCAGGTGAGGGTGACACAGCGTGATAGAGTCCATGAGGGTGGTTTTGTGCTGGGGAGTCAGAGCCTGAAGAGGTGAGGGTGGCAACCACACACAGTGACAGACTGGCACAGAATATCAGAGCACGAGCAGGGAATGGAGAGCATCCCTTTAGAGGGTTGACCTGGCACAGGGTAAAGTGAGTGCAGGGAAGGTGCTTGGCATAGGATGTCAGACCAAGCAGAGTGAGGAGTGCTTTCACATGGTGAGAGCACCTGTGTCATGATGGGATGGGCAGCAACTGGACTGGAAAGTGTCAGAAACCAAGTCAGGTAAAAGGGCATCCATGTGGGGAAGGAGTGGCAAAGAAATGAAGTTTGATTACATAGAGGTCAACTGATCAAGTAAGTAAATATATTGAGGATAATGGGAGCCTGGCTTCTCAGTCAGCGAAGAGAGTTACAAATATCAAAGGGAGGAAACAAAACTGAACTGTGTAGTGTTGGACAGGAATTAGAGATTTCAGAGTGAATTCTTGGTTTATGACAGATAAGTAGAAAGACACTGATGTACAAATGGCTATATATGTGTGTATATTATGTGTATGGGTGTGTAATTATATATACATTACATATACCCTTATTCTTACTATTTAAAGGGCTCAGGAATATGACACCCCAATAGCAATGAATACACTGGCTTCTAAATATCAGTCTTCCCTTAGAAGAAATCACAACTGGGGCCTGGGGGGGCTCAGTCAGTTAAGTGTCCTACTCTTGATTTCAGCTTGAGTCATGATCTCGTGGTTTGTGGGTTTGGGCCCCACACTGGGCTCTGAACTGACAGCACGGAGCCTGCTTGGGATTCTCTCTCTCTCTCTCTCTCTCTCTCTCTCTCTCTCTGCCCCTCCCCCACTCATGTGCATGTGCACACTCTCACTCTCTCTCTCTCTCTCTCCCAAAAATAAATAAACATTAAAAAAAAATAAGAATGAGAACTTTTTGGAGAAGTGACTGATTCCAGGGCTGAGGCAGAGAAAGCCTGGAACACCTTATGTCAAAAAGCAAGGAAATGCTCAAACAATACTAAGAATAGTCAGAAGGTCACAAGAGCCACCTTAAGAGCCTGCAACTGTCCAAATCTGGGACAATTTGAGCATCAAAATAAATAATGCTAGTAATGGATTAGAACTCACTGAATAAAACAAGAAACTATGAGGACATGCTGATATAAGTAAATGAATGAATAAATTTAAAGTTTGATGAAGAATTGTGTATTTATATAGTTTCAGAGTAGCTTGCCACAAAATATTATTACAAAGGAAAATAGACTACACAGTAAAGTCTGGCAGATTAACCATCTTAATCAAGTGATCCAAGTGAATATCGCCAATAATGGTAGAAGCTGAAGTCATGGGCCATCTGATAGGATGCAGTGTAAAGAACAGAGTATCACTTTCATGTCATTTCTGTCAACATTGCATAACCTACGTTTAGTTACAAGGAAATATTAAACAAACACAATTGAGGGATAACTTAAAAAATAACACCTGTAATCTTTAAAAGTATCAAGGGCACAAAAGTCAAAAAAGACTAAGAGACTATTTCAGAATACAGAAATTAAAGAGCATGACAACTAAAAGTAATTATGTATTTCTAAACTGCATCTAATTGCTATAAAGGATGTTATTAGAATATCTGGGGGAACTGAAGAAGGTCTGAGGATTGAACAATGGTAATGGTCAATGGTAATTTCTTGATTTTGATGGTCAGCTTGCGCTTATGCAGGAGAATCTCTTTGTTGGAAATACATGCTAGGATATTTGGTTTGCTATCTGGAGTAATGAGGTTTCAGAGTAACAACTTACTCTCAAATAGTTCCAAGGGGATAAGTTCTTTGTACTGTACTGGGGAGTATTCTAGAAGGATAAGATTATTTAAAAATAGGGGCACCTGGGTGGCTCAGTCAGTTAAGCATCTGGCTCTTGATTTTGGCTCAGGTCCATGATCTCATTCATGAGTTCAAGACTCAATTTGGGCTCTGCACTGATGCCAAGGAGCCTACTTGGCATTCTCACTCTCTCCAACTCTCTCCGCCCCTCCCTTGCTCACACTCTCTTTCAAAATAAATAAATAAACTTTAAAAAATAAAAAATAATAAGTAAATAAAAATAAAATTTAAAGTGCATTGGAAAGAAACTGTAAGATTTAAAAGTATCATTACAATGATTCAATGTCATGATAGTGTTTCTCTCCCCTGCTTCTCTTTCCTCTCTCTTTTTCCTTTCATTGCCTCCCTTCGTTCCTTCTGTGGTTCCTTCCTTTTCCTTCCCTTTCATTCCCTTCTTTTCCCTTTTCCCTACTTTCCTTCTTTTCCTTCCTTATCTCTTTTGCTTTCTCAGCATTATGCTTTTTTTTTTAATATATGAAATTTATTGTCAAATTGGTTTCCATACAACACCCAGTGCTCATCCCAAAAGGTGTCCTCCTCAATACCCATCACCCACCCACCCTCCCACCCCCCATCAGCCCTCAGTTTGTTCTCAGTTTTTAAGAGTCTCTTATGCTTTGGCTCTCTCCCACTCTAACCTCTTTTTTTTTCTTCCCCCCCCCCCCCCGCCATGGGTTCCTGTTAAGTTTCTCAGGATCCACATAAGAGTGAACACATATGTTATCTGTCTTTCTCTGTATGGCTTATTTCACTTAGCATAACACTCTCCAGTTCCATCCACATTGCTACAAAGGGCCATATTTCATTCTTTCTCATTGCCACGTAGTACTCCATTGTGTATATAAACCACAATTTCTTTTTAAAAATTTTTTTTTCAACGTTTATTTATTTTTGGGACAGAGAGAGACAGAGCATGAACGGGGGAGGGGCAGAGAGAGAGGGAGACACAGAATCGGAAACAGGCTCCAGGCTCTGAGCCATCAGCCCAGAGCCTGACGCGGGGCTCGAACTCCCGGACCGCGAGATCGTGACCTGGCTGAAGTCGGACGCCTAACCGACTGCGCCACCCAGGCGCCCCTAAACCACAATTTCTTTATCCATTTATCAGTTGATGGACATTTAGGCTCTTTCCATAATTTGGCTATTGTTGAGAGTAGCATTATGCTTCTAATGTCACACACAGAGCCCTAATCAATTTTCCAGGTGGGTACAGAAAGATTCTTCATATATCCCCACTACAAAATGGCAGATATTGTAGGCAGGATCATAAAAACAATGGTAGTTAAAGATAACTGCTACCCTAACTGCCATCCTAAAAAAAATAGTATAATGATTACGTGTTTACTTGTATGCTACCCAAATCTCTCTGTTCACCAGAACCATTTGTTTTTATTAGTTGCTACTGTGCAGGTATTATTGACTACACAATACCATGGAATTATTAGGGCATTTAGAAATAATGATGTTTTGGTAATGTTTACCCTACCTACCTCTTATAAAGAAGAAATGAAAAATATGGGAGAAAGTTCTCTGTGAACTATAAAGCACAAAAATTGTTAGAAGTCATTTAATTATCAGTGAGTACTTAACTACACAGAAATTTAGTATTAAATACAATATATGTCTATTACAAATTCCTAACTCCAAGAATTGCCTACATCACCAACACTGATGAATCAGTATGATGCAAATTTTCTCCATGTTATGTAATAAGGCAAAAGTAGAAAAGTTTTTCACCTTTTCACTTTCTGTAACAATCTGGATAGCATTTGGGATGAGTCGAGCAGTTTTCTCCTTGGTCATGAAGGTTATGTTCTTTAATGCAATACAAATCTAAACACATGAAAGAATGAAAAATTATTAAATGAATTTTTCTGAAACATATGCAGCACAAAATACGAAGTATGGCATCAATCTAATCCAGAATATTCCGTTGAAAAACCTGAAGGAGTTAATAACCACATGCTTGCATTCTCTGAGAAAAATAGGGTAAGCAGTCAGACGTTCTCCCCCAGCAGTAATTTCCTCCTCAGCTCTTATCTCTAACTTTAGGACAGAGTGTGAAAAGACATGTGGGTGTTCGTGTTCCACATTAACACATACACACACAAACAAAATTCAGACAGTCTGTCACATCAGACATGATTTTGGCAGTCAAATGGATGTATGTTCAAGCTTTTTTCAACCTGAAATCTTTCTCCAACTGTATTAAATATGTACAAATGGAGCTTGATGTATTAAGAAAATAGATTACACACTTCTACGATATATAAATATATCACGCGCATATACAAGTACAGATATACAAATATATATAAATTTACTTTGGAATCTAAAGTACGTTGTTTTTAGGAGGACTATATATATATTTCTATCTATGCAATTATTTGTATCAACAAGTCAAATCAAAATACATCTTACTGTAGTTTCCCATCTGAAGATGTTGCTATAGAAACACAGCCAGTTTTCTGAAAGATAGAGACGTCCCTGAAGCAAAATGTCCCTCTGAAGAGCACAAGCATAATCTAGATACACAAGGATAAGGAACACCTTATTCACAAAAATCTGGCAACTTTATAACCTTATATTACTTTAACACATGAAAAGTCATCACTCTTTGTTCAATTGTTTGTTCGTTTATTCACTCACTCATTCAGATACTTCGGGCATCATACACCAGCTATTTTGCTGGAAACCAGGATTACCAAAAATGTACTTGCCCGCATGGAACACAGTCTATAAGGGAAGGTATACAATGAAAGAATTACAAAAGGAAGTATAATGATCAAAGTGTAGAGAAAGCTATGAGAGAATATAACAAGGAGTACACAGATATGGGGGGATTGGGCAGGGAGAGAGTACATCAGGAAAGTTCTCCAGAAAAAAAGTAGTCTTTAAACTGAGATCTAAAGATCAATAAATGGTCAGCTGGACCATATGGAAACAGCATGTGTGAAGACCCCGTGCAGAAAGAAACACAGCACATTTCAGTAACTATATAAAGATGTCTGAGCTAGAGAAGCTGGAAAAGCTAGATCATATAAGGTTCACAGACAACAGTAGACTGTGGACTTTACGAGAAGCCATTGATGAGTTTTAAGTAGAAGGGGCATGATCAGATGTACATTATTAAAGACTACTTTTTTCACACTGTGAATATGGATTCAGATAAATGAGTTGAAAGTCCAGGGGAAAACTGATGGTGGCCCAGACCAAGAAATGACAGTAGTAAGAGAAAGAAGTGGTTAGATTCAGAGATATTTAGGAGGTACTACCGATGGAAAATTGGTGATTAATTAGACGTTGGAAAAGGGTGAGAGAGGGGACAAGGGCTCCTACAAAAATTATATACATTTTAAGTTAGTTTCAAAGTTGATCCTCACTGCCTCAGCGCTAAAATCCAGCAAAATCAAAAGTGTTCTGGTAAATGCTGCTATTTACCAGTAAGTTAATATCAATTTAGATTTGGCTCTTTGGCTAATGTAAATAGTATTGCTAAATTATCAATAATTCAAGATATAAAGATCTGCTATGATATTTGGTTTACCTGATAAATTTTAAAACTATATGAAGTGATTAGCAATTTTAGGAAAAAGCTGTTAAGGTTATGAATCTCAAAATATTTAAATTTCATCATATTAAATTTCTAATTTAACTAAAATACTAAAAATTGAGCCAAGTAATTCAGTCTTTCAAAATGTTTCCTTCAGCAAAAGAAAACTGAGATGCCCCCAAAATCTTAGTAAATAATTAAGTAGATTAAGTTACTCATTACTAGTACACATCTCTAAAACAGGAATTGGGCTAAAGGTCACCTTGAGGTGTCCTGAAATTTTTATATGAGCCACTGAAACATTTTATTAATTTAATGCTTCTCACATTTCAGATCAGAAATACCTGGCAGACTTATTAAAACAGATTGGTAAGGGGGCGCCTGGGTGGCGCAGTCGGTTAAGCGTCCGACTTCAGCCAGGTCACGATCTCGCGGTCCGTGAGTTCGAGCCCCGCATCAGGCTCTGGGCTGATGGCTCGGAGCCTGGAGCCTGTTTCCGATTCTGTGTCTCCCTCTCTCTCTGCCCCTCCCCCGTTCATGCTCTGTCTCTCTCTGTCCCAAAAATAAAAACGTTGAAAAAAAAAAATAAAAAAAAAAAAAAAAACAGATTGGTAGGCCCCTCCCCAGAGTTTCTGATTAAATATGTTTGGAGTAGGGTGAAGAGTTTCATGTCTAACATGAGCCCAAGTAACACTAACATTACTAGTCTGTGCACCACACTATGAGAACCAATGCACTATTTTACATTAACTATGTTCAAAGCTCTAGCAACCAACTGGATTATTTTAACCAAAGACTATTTGACACAGATTGACAGACTTTTTTCAGTGGTTTAAAAAAGGGTTTCCCTCGAGGCACCTGGGTGGCTCAGTCGGTTAAGCATCCAACTCTTGATTTTGGCTCAGGTCATCACGGTTCATGGGATCGAGCCCTGTGTCAGGCTCTGCACTGACAGCACTGGGCCTGCTTGGGATTCTCTCTCCCTGTCTCTGCCCCTCCACCCCCCCCCCCACACACACACACACTCTCTCTCTCTCTCTCTCTCAAAATAAGTAAATTTTTAAAAACTTTAAAAAAAGGGGGGGGGCTTCCCTAAAACAGATGTATTTTATTGTAATAAACTTATACCTCAATAAAATTTATTTTTTATAAAATGGCTTCTTAGCAATATGGCCTATGCAGGAAATGAAAAAAAATTTAAGGCAGGAAATTTTACTTTTTTCTACTCCCAATTTCCCTACTGATAAACATGTAATTGTCATTTCAGAAGGCAATATTCTACCTGATTTGAGTCAAATGACAATCTGATTCATCTAGAATGGGATAAGAAAATGTTTATCAAAAATTGTTTTATGGATTTATAACTTTATAATTTGTGACTAGAAAGTTAGAATAAAATTAAGTAAATTAACCAAGCAACATAGGTCACTTTGATGTGTGTGTTAACATCAACTTACTAGCTATTGCATAATCAATTTCAGAAAAATTAAATGGCTCCTATTCTTAAAGATTTATTTTAATAACTATAGTATAATGAAGGATACAGTGGAAATATGTACCAAGTGTTATGGAAATATAGATAGAGTGAATCAGCACCATATACTTCTACAGTAAGGTTGTACAATAAATAAACAAGATGTCCTATTATAGTTTTATCAAAGAATTTAGGCATATCTATCCATAAGGGAGGTGAATTTAAAAAATGTGTTTTTAAACAATCATGTCAGGAAACACACATTCCAAAGTATTCTTTGGGAGCCCCATAATGGGAACACTGTTTTGAAAAAGACTCTTTGGAGGCATCTGGATGGCTCAGCAGGTTAAGCGTCTGACTCTTGGTTTTGACTCAGGTCAAGATGTCACAGCTCACAGTTAGAGCCCTGCATCGGGCCCTGTGCTGACAGCACTGAGCCTGCTTGGGATTCTCTCTCTCTCCATCTCTCTCTCTCTTTCTCTACCTCTCCATTACTTACGTGCACATACACATGAGCACACTCTCGCTCTCTCTCTCTCAAAATAAATAACTTTAAATAAATAAATAATAAAAGAGTCTTTGGAATATTTTTAGGATTGCTTTCAGATTTAATACTTAAATTATAAAAGATAAGCATTCTCCTTTTCACACTTAACATTTTTTATGTTGTTCTGTTTGCTTTTTACCTGAGACAACTGTAAAGGTAAATACAAATAGAAAAAAAATTAATTTTCCCTAGTGCAAAAAGGGAAAAAGACTCCCTCCTCACTTCTCTTTAAGCATTTTCTTCAGAAAATTTGTAAATTCTTTCTTGCTTCTTTGAGATACACGTGAATCTTTTTTTTTTTTTTTAATTTTTTTTTTCAACGTTTATTTATTTTTGGGACAGAGAGAGACAAAGCATGAACGGGGGAGGGGCAGAGAGAGAGGGAGACACAGAATTGGAAACAGGCTCCAGGCTCTGAGCCATCAGCCCAGAGCCCGACGCGGGGCTCGAACTCACGGACCGCGAGATCGTGACCTGGCTGAAGTCGGACGCTTAACCGACTGCGCCACCCAGGCGCCCCCACGTGAATCTTTTTAAAAACAAAATAAGCCCCTTGCCAGGTTTACAATCCAGGAATGTTTTCTCAAGGACTTAGGAGCCATCTCTTGGAAATGTAAACATCAAGAGAGATAGCCTCCTATCTCCCAGTTTCTGTAATAGGGTAGGAGCTTAACTTCGGTGGGCAACTTGCTCCAAGCTGCAAAACAAACTCTTGTCATAAAGATACGAGTTCATTTTTCCTTTGCATAAAGCCAGTTAACTAACACAGATAGTTGCCCCAATTATCAGGTGAATTTATGATGAAATTGTGTGTGACAAACAGTACTATCATGTCCTCTTACTTGAGGACTAGTTATCACTCATCTTTAGAACATGTGTAAAGGGTTGTATCTGCTTGGCTATATAAAAGGGTGAGATTTTCTTTCTGTCTCTCTTCACAATCTCTTTTACAGATTACCTGTGAGCATATCTCATTCCAGTTGAATGCTTATTCAATAATAAAACTATTTTCTTTCTTTTCTACTTTTGTGAGAGGTTTTCTGGATTGGTAGGGTATTTTGTTTTTAATTGTATTTCTCCAACATAACATTTTCTTTGGCCAGGAATAAGAAGAGTAAGAATAAAGAAGGCACAAATGAATATTAGGAGTGAAAATGTGGACTCCAGCTAAAGTAGATGTTTAGAAATATTCTAGGGATAGTTAGCTGTTTAATCAGGGATTCATACTTGGGATAAGTCACCTAACAATTAGGACTACACTCCTTCAGGAGCTACTAGAAGCCCTTAGGCTACCTTTATTACTGTTTAACAACATATGTTTGGCTAACTAGCAGAGACACAGAAAAGGGTTTTCATTAGCAAAATTAGTGGTTTATCAGCATACAGGATGTTAGACATGGGATCACACTGGTGAAATCAGTTGTATAACTATACATGGATTGGTTATCTTTTAAAGACCCTCTTCATCATCAGTATTTTATGTACAGAGAAAAAGAACCTAGTAAGCTCTTACCCTTAGGTATGGCACCTTGTGTTACCTTGATCAGTGCTTCTCAAACTTTAATGTGCATATAAATTACCTGGAGATACCACTGAAGGGAGATTTGTGTCTTCTTCCCCATACGCTTAACTATTCAGGCATTTATTTTTATCAATATATACTCATGGATATTTTATTCTTCAGGTTATAATCCAATATTATCATTATTTATTTTATTGCTCAAATTATTCTCTCTTTGACCACTGGGAGTTCTTTCGAATTGGGTTTTTTTTTTTTTTTTTTTTTTTTTTTTTTTTTTTTTTTTTTTTTTTTTTTTTTTTTTTTTTTTTTTTTTTAGCACTTCCTTACTTTCTGGCACTATAAGCTACTCCACAGCCACTCATATTCTTTTTTCACTGCCCCAGCCCCAGAATGGACCATTTCTTCACGGAGCTCTCATTCCTTTTATTGGGGATGGTATTTAGAGACCAATATCTGGGTCCTGGACATGCTGACTGCTTACTGAGGTATCACTGTTTCTAGGCTCAAGCAACAGACAGAGCTAGGGAATAGATGTATATATGCTAACCCATCCTTGAGTGCAATATGTCACTTGTATGTAATATAGTTAGATCCTTTTCTTACTGATGGAATTTCAACCTGGGATCTCCTGATATTCTGGTTGACTTTTTCAACTTTTATACAATAAAGTTACCTCTATAAAGGCTTCACAAATGCAATTATGTTACCACCACCCCAGTACCATATAGAACCATTCCATCACCATAAAAATTCCCTTGTGAAACCACTCTCCTTTCCCAGTGTCCACAAATCTGCTTTCCATCCCTATATATTTGCATTTTTCATAATGTCAAATAAGTGGAATCATAAAACATGTAACCTTTTAAGTTTTGTTTTTCTCACTTAGAAAATGTATTGAAGATTCATCCATGTTGCAATGCATATTAATAGCTTGTTCCTTTTTATTGCTGAATAGTATTCCATTATATGGATGTGCCAGTTTGTTTACTCATTCACCAGTTGAATGACATCTTGGTTATTACCCATTGTTAACAAAGATGCTATAAACATTCATGTACAGGACTTTTGTGAACATCAGCTTACAGTTCACTTGAGAAAATAACTAGGATTGCCAGGTCATACGGTTAAGTGCATGTTTAACTTTACAAGAAACTGCCAACTTGCCTTTGAAAGCAGCTGCGCCAACCGGCATTCCCACCACCAGGAGATGAGAGCCTTGCAGCCTCATCTTCATTTGCTGCTGTCCATTGTGTTGTTGTTGCTGTGAATTTTAGCAATTCTCACTGCCAGGTAGTTTACTTGTGCTTTTAATGTGCATTCCCCTATAATAATTGATGTGGAGGATTTTTTTACATGCTTATCTGTCCTCCATATATATCCTGGGTAAAGTGTATTTACCTATTTTTTTAATTGGGTTGTTTGTGTTCTTATTGTTGACTTTTATTTCCATTCTAAATACAAGGATTTTTTTTTAATCAGATATGTGATTATCAACTATTTTCTCTCAGTCTGTGGCTTGGTACAATTAAACCTGGTTTTAGTTTTCTGCTTTGTAAAAGTCTGTATTTTGCAAGTTTTATACAATAAACAGGTTCATTGTATCAGTGAGAGAAAACTAAAAAATGTAAATTTTTTAAAACAAATTCACATACTGAAAAATACCTAGAAAGCTATACAAACAATATGAACTAAATTTATATGTAGGTGTTATGATTACCAACACTTTTCAATTTTTTTCCTTACATTTTTTCTGCAGAGCTTTAATGTTTTATAATGAATATGTATCATTACATTATCAGATTAAATTCTTTCAAGAAGGCAGTGATAAGTATGATAAATTTTACACAGGTTTCCTTGAAAAGTCACTTGATTTCAAGTGACAAACTGGAAAGAAACACTTGCATCACACATGAAAAAGATCTAATTTTTTAAACATCTAACAAGCTACTACAAATTAAGAAAAAGACAAAAAAACAGAAAAATTGGCAGAGTTTATGAAATGTTCACAGAAAAAGAAATATAAATGGTTTATACATATATAAATAGATGTTCAACCTCCTTTATAATTAAAGACATGGCATATTTCAACAATGATTAAGTACCATTTCTAACTACCAAATTTTACTAAAGCAAACTTCCTGAGGTGGGGCAAAACAGGTACTCACATACACTTTTGATGAAAATGCAAATTGGTGCAGACTTTTTGGAGGGTAACTTGGCAACAGGAAACTTATTAAATACTTATTACCTTTTTACCACAATTCCACTTCATAGAATTTATCTTACAATGTGTGTGCACACATGTGCTAAAACAAATGTAAAAGTTTCAATGCAACATTAGTGGAAATAATAACAGACAGGAAGTGATCAAAATGTCCATCAATAAAGGATTTGTTAAATAAATTGCAGCACAGAGTTCATTTAGTTGAAAATGGGCAGGCATTAAAAGAATGAAGTAATTCCTTAAGTAAGGCTAATAAAAAGAGCTCTAAACAAGGTTCAAAGAGTAAACACAGTATGTTCCCACTGAAATTCTCTTAGGCGGGGGGGATGCCTGGGTGGCTCAGCTGGTTAAGCTTCTGACTCTTGATTTTGGCTCAGGTCATGATCTCATGATTCCTGAGATCGAGCCCTGCATCAGGCTCCATGATGACAGCATAGAGCCTGCTTGGGATTCTCTCTCTCCCTCTCTCTCTCTGTCCCTACCCCACTTGCATGTGCGCTTTCCCTCTCTTTCTCAAAATGAATAAACTTAAAAAATAGAAAATAATAAAAAGAAATTCTGTTAGGAATATACATATATACCCCTTGAAATGCCTACAGAAAACTTCTCAAAATATACATAAGAAATTACTCTAAGTGGCTATACAGCCCAGAAAGTATGTTGGAATAGTCTTGGTTGGAAGGACCACTCACTTCTCATTATATGCCCTTATATAGCATTTAAATATTTTGTCATGAGAATACATTGCTTTCAAATGTTCTTAGAAGTTGTTTTTAACTCATTATGATATTTAAAGTACTGAGCTGAACTACAGAAATTCAGTTACATTGTGTTGAATACTGCCCAACAGTACCAGAAATCAGAAATTTCTATGAATAAATGGTTTAAATGAAATATATACTAAAATTAAAACCTAGTTTTATATTTTGATTATAAAAAAACATATTAAGCTTATATCAAAAATTAAGCACTTTTGTAAGAAAAATAGCTACAGTTTTCCTCTTCAAGTCTATTTAAACAAAAACTACCTGAAAGATTACATGAGGGGCACCTGGCTGGCTCAGTTGGGAGAGCCTGCAACTCGATCTCCAGGTCATGAGTTCAAGCACCATATTGGGTGTAGAGATTACTAAAAACTAAATAAATAAACTTGGGGCACCTGTATGGCTCAGTTGGTTGAGCAGCCAACTTCAGTGAGGTATGTGCTCACAGATCATGAGTTCGAGCCCCGCATCAGGCTCACTGCTGTCCTCAGCACAGAGCCCACTTTGTATCCTCTGTCCCCCTCTCTGCCCCCTGCCCTCCCCTTAAACTCTTAAAAATAAACATTTAATAAATAAATAAATAAACAAACAAACTTTAAAAAGAAGGATTACACGAATAAGAATACAGCCCCAGAAAATTTTACAAAATTGGCTCTAAAATCTGTTAAGGAGTACCTTTTTCCGGGGAAAGTTAATATATATTGAACAGCAAATTTAAATTTTTCTTACAAAACCATATGAAACAAGCACCAGAAGAAATTGTGACAATGATTTCCTTTTAGTTCTATTTTTCTTAGCTAGTACTGAATATTTTTATAAGTCAGAAATCACTCCTCCCCAAATTATAACTTAGTTTTACATTGTCTAATTAGAATGATAACATGCTGCTTATCTTAAAAAATATTTTCTGTCTAGCACGAAGGCTCAAATTTTCTACAAATATTGTCACTTGTCAGTTCTGTTTTGATAATGAGGTAGTAAAATGGTTTTTTGCAACTTCCTGTCTGTTTTACCTGCTATCAGCTTCTCTGTATCAGGTAAGTGTGTGAACTGTCTTTTGTATTCCTCATTCCTGTCTTTATAGGTGGCACTTGAAATCTGCAACAATAAAAAGATTAAATTTCCATTTAATTATAATCTTTATTAGATGAACTAAAAGGTAGTGTCTTGAACAAATTTAAATGGACTGTAAAATAACATGCTTCTTATGCAATATTTTGTACATTTTTATACGAAAAACTAGATACATAAACATTTCAAAAAACACCAAAAGCAAGCAAAGGAAGCTCCCAGCATGCTGGAGTAAGGAGTTTAGCAAATTCTCTCTACAAAAGCAAATAAAAAACTATCAAAAAACATCATCTCAAATTATTGGAAATTGACCAAAGGCATGCAATAAACTGAGAAGCATTTTTTTCATGAAAATCTACCAAACTTAGAAGCAGCGGAAGTCTGTGGCACTGTTTCCTTGCCCAGTGGCCTTTACTCATCCTCCCCCATCGGTTAAATCACTGTGACAGTGTGACAGTTCCACGAGGGCAGTTGTGTAGGCTATGAAAACTAGCAGCTATGCTGAGTGAGATGGCTGAGATGGTTCAGAGTGGAGAGCAGAAAAGCTATGCCCAGAAGTGAAAGGGAAAATTCTGAAGCTATCCACAAGAGTGTGAGGTTGTAGTCTCATTTGTGGCAAGAAATAAGCCCACTGGCAGATTAGCTGCAGACTTAACAAAGAGATCTTGGAGGAGAGACAACCATAAATGGGGTTCATAAACTTCCCATGTATTCCTGGCTAAACAGAAGCTGCATGCATGGGTAGCAGAGACTACAGAGTTCCCATACTATCCACACATTCCTGGCTAGAAACAAGTCTTGGGGAAACATAAAAATTGAGACAAACTTGAAAACGGCCTGAACATTGAATACATTCCCCAACCTACACACAGATCTCTCAGCAGAAGAAAAAAGTCTTACTGGCTCTATGTATTTAAGCACAATTTCCAGAGCACCTGGGTGGCTCAGTTGGCTAAGCATCCAACTTTGGCTCAGGTCATGAACTCGCGGTTCGTGAGTTCGAGCCCCGCATTGGGCTCTCTGCTGACAGCTCATAGCCTGGAGCCTGCTTCAGATTCTGTGTCTCCCTTTCTCTGCCCCTCCCTGCTCATGTTCTCTCTCTCTCTCTCTCTCTCTCTCTCTCTCTCTCTCTCTCTCTCTCAAAGAATAAATAAACATTAAAAAAAACTTTTCAAAAAAGCAAAATTTCTGACCAATCACTGGCTGACATAAGGGGTGACCACTAGGAAGCCAGCCTTGAAAATAAAAACAAGGGGCGCCTGGGTGGCTCAGTCGGTTAAGCGTCCAACTTCAACTTAGGTCATGATCTCACGGTTCATGGGTTCGGGCCCCACATCGGGCTCTGTGCTGACACTCAGAGCCTGCAGCCTGCTTCGGATTCTGTGTCTCCCTCTCTCTCTGCCCCTCCTTTGCTCGTGCTCTGTCTCTCTCTGTCTCAAGATGAATAACCATTAAAAATTTTTTTGATAATAATAAAAAATAAATAAAACCAACAACAACACTTAGCTGAGCAGAGATAAGACAAATAGATTTCACAGATTTACTCTAGGCAAGTTACTAAACAAACAAAAATCATCAAAAACAAGCTTTAGGGGTAGGGAGGATGCAATTAGAATCCACAGTTGCTACAATACATTATCTTAATAGCACAATGTTCAACAAAAACTATGAAACATGCCAAGAAACAGAAAAATCTGACTCATACTAAGGAAAGAGAAAAGCAGGCAGTAGGGTCTTTCAGGGTCCCCAAATACTACATTTAGCAGACAAAGACATCAAAGCAATTATTACAAATATGTTCAAACAACTAAAGAGAATCATGCTTAAAGAATTAAAGAAAAACATGTCAATAGTGATTCAACAAATAGAGAATCTCAACAAACACATTTTTAAAATTTTTTTAAGGAAAAAAAAGGACATTCTGGAGTTGAAAACTACATTCACTGAAATAAAAAATGCACTGAAGGGGCTCAACAAAAATTCAATATAGCAGGGAAAGAATCAGTGAACTTAAAGATTATTAGCAAAAATTATCCAATTTGAAGAACAGAGATGAAAAAGATTGTAGAAAATGAACAGACTCAGAGACCCATGAGACAAAATTAAGCGATTCAATATACGCTCAGTAGGTTGAGCCACCTAGGTCATGATCTCACTGTTCGCAGGTTCTGTGCTGACAGCTCAGAGCCTGGAGCCTACTACAGATTCTGTGTGTCTCTCTTTCTGCCCCTCATCTGCTCGTGCTCAGTCTCTCTCTCTCTCTCTCTCAAAGATTAATTTAAAAAAAATATATACACAACAGAAGTAATGAAAGGTAAAGGGCAGGCAGAAAAACACTTGATGAAATAATGGTTAAAACTTTCAAAATCTGCAGAGAAATATTAATCTATAGATCAAAGAAGCTCAATTAACCAAGAAGGACAGGGAAATTGTTGGGCAATTGTTGACAACTGAAGGACAGTTAAACTGTGAACGACAAAGAAGAACATGAACGCAAGAGAAAAATGACATGTACATACAGGTAAAAACTAGTATAATTAATGGCTGATTTCTCAACATAAACAATGGAGACAGCAGACCTGCTTCAAAGAAATGTGAAAGGAAGTCCTCAGACTGCAAAGAAAGGCTATAGTATGGTAAACTCAAATTCACAAGAAGAAATGAAGCACACCAAAAGTGGAAATATCAAAAGTAATTAATTAAAATATATCCTAAGAGATATCTGACACAAGATTATTTTAAAACTTACATGGAAGAGCTCCTTCCATGATGAAAACACTCAGCAAGAAGGCAAGAATGTGTAAAAACTGGATCACCCACACACTGTGGCAGGAATATAAAATGGTACCGCCACTCTGGAAAACAGACTGGCAATTTCTTAAAAACTAAATATGTAACTATCAATGACCCAACAATTGCATTCCTGGGCATTTACCCCTAGAGAGGAAAGCTATGTTCACACAAAAACCTGTACATGAATATCTACAGCAGTTTTATTCATCATAGTCCTAAACTGGAAATAGCCCAGATATTCTTCAGTGGATATATGGTTAAAACTATGGTACATCCATACCACGGAATTCTACTCAGCATTAAAAAGGAATGAACTGGGGCGCCTGGCTGGCTCAGTCAGGATCAAGAGCATCTGACTCTCGACCACTGGGTTGGGAGTTCCAGCCCCACATTGGGTATAGAGATTATTTTTAAAAATAATAATATATATATACATATAATAATAGATATGTACATATTATATATGTATATTCATACATACATAAACTTTAATGAAATGTTAGTATACAAAATAGATGGATCTCCAGGGAATTATGATGAGTGCATAGCCAATATAAAAGGTTACATACTGGCGGCACCTGGGTGGCTCAGTCAGTTAAGCATCTGACTTTGGCTCAGATCATGATCTCATGGTTTGTGAGTTCAAGCCCTGTATCGAGCTCTATGCTGACAGCTCAGAGCCTGGATCCTGCTTCAGATTCTGTGTCTCCCCCTCTCTCTGCCCCTCCCATGCTCATGCTCTGTCTCTCTTTGTTTCTCAATAATAAATAAACGTTAAGAAAATTAAAAGGTTACATACTATATGATTCCATTTATATAATATTCTTGAAGTGACATAATTATAGAAATGGAGAATAATTATAGGAATGGAGTGGTTGCTAAGGGTTGAGTAGGGGGAAGGGACACTATAAAAAGGCTGTGTCTATAAAAATAATTCTTGCTGTGATGCAAATGTTCTGTATCAATGTCAATATGCTGGTTGTGATATTGTCCTATAGTCTTGTAAGATGTTGTCATTGGGGGAAAACTGTTGAAAGAGTACAGGGTATCTGTATCATTTCTTACAATTCCATGTGAGTCTAAAATTATCTCAAACTAAAAGTAAAAAAAAAAAGTAAAAGAAGAAAGTTCATAAGGTTAGAATAAATGTGTTAATTCTATGTAAAAGGGGGAAATGCTTTAAAGTAGTTTTAAAGCTGATTCAGAGGTCATTCCCCATACTCATGTTTGTCTTCCTCCGTAACATTTTCACCAGAGAAATAACACAAGTAAAATCATTTAATTATTGAGCAAAACGTGACTAGTGTAATAGAAACTCACTCTTGTATGTGGCTCATGGGATCAATGTCATTGCTTTTAAGTTCACATCTCATGTCTAAGAAAAGGTTTTTTGGAAAGGTAGATAGAGAATGCTGAGCTAGAATTTTTGTATTATTTTAATTTGGTTTGCATGTGCTATTTAAACTTTCTCATCATCCTACTCTCTCTCTCTCAAAAATAAAAATAAATAAACTTAAAAAAAAAAGGAGAGGGGCGCCTGGGTGGCACAGTCGGTTAAGCCTCCGACTCTTGGTTTCTTTCAGCTCAGTTCATGACCTCATGGTTCATGCGGCTCTGAACTGACAGCAGGAGCCTGCTTGATATTCTGTCTCTGTCTCTGTCTCTCTCTCTTTCTAAGTAAAAATAAACCAACTTTAAAAAAATAAAATAAAATTTCTCATTGTCCTAGATAATCAAAAGGATATACTTAGGTTGAAGCCCTAATTAATAACCCAGTAACACATTACTATTTCAGTTACTTTCCACATTCTCCATGTCATTTATTTAAATATGCTAATTTACTGCTAATTTCTTAGTAGTCATGCTACTTTACCAAAATATTTTTCCATGTTGATATGGTCATCTTTAAAGAAGTATACATTGTTTTTAATGAAATATGAATTTTCTTCCTTCAGCCCTCTATTGCTTTGGATAATCAAATTCAAACCTTACAAAGGAAGATTAGGACAGCAGTCTAAAACCTAGTGCTTCAATCAGGTTTTTGCCCCCAAACTGTACTTTGTAATGTCACTAGAATCCTCTACTTTGCAAATCCAGTAGTCAATTTTCAGCTCTCATCTTATTCTACCTATCACAGTAGGTCACTCTGTCCTTAAAAGACTTCCATCATTTGCCTTTGAGGATGCCACACTTCCTAAGATTTTATCTCAGTAGTCAAATCGCAGTTTCTTTTGCTAGTTCCTGCTCCACCACCTGAGGTTCTAAACACTGGAGAGTCTACTTCTTTTCTCTATCCACTCTATCCATATTTTTTCCCTAGGTGATCTCATCCAATCTTTATAAATCTATTTTATTTTTTTAATGTTTTTTAAGGTTTATTTATTTTGAGAGAGAGAGAGAAAAAAAGCATTGGTTGGAGAAGGGCAGAGAGAGCAGGAGAGAGAGAATCCCAAGCAGGCTCTGCACTGACAGTGCAGATGCGGGCTCGAACTCAGGAACCATGAGATCATGACCTGAGCAGTCAGATGCTTAACCAACTGAGCCACCCAGGCACTCCAAAAATCTGTCTTTAAATACCATCCATACTCAAAGTCTTCAAAATTTATTTCCTGCTTCAATCTCTCTCCTACGATTCATGTCATAAATTCAATTGTCTACTAGACTTTTCTACTTATATATCAAATATGCATCTCCAACTTCATTTTCCCAACTCCCAAAACTACTTCTTCCCCCTGCTATCTGCATCTTTCTCTTCTCCTAAGCGATGCTTCCATGCACCCCGTTGCACTGATCAAAAACCTAGAAATTATTATCCTTGATCTTTTTCTTCTTCACTCACCATATCTGACTCCATAAGGAAACTGTCAAACAAGGCAATCTTATTCCCGACTCTTGCCTTCCCACAGAACCCCACTGCCATTTTCCTTTCTTCGCATGGTTCATCGGTATTCTTTCTTTGTCCCTCATAGGGCTCTCTCAAATGGCACCTCCTCAGAGAAGCTTTTCCAGATCATCTTGACTGAAAATGCTACTCCCTTCCATGTGATTCTCTACACCTTACATACTTCTATTATCTTTAGAGCTTCTAGCACTACCTGACATAATATTACACATTTGCAAAGAGAGAGAGAGAGAGAGAGAGAGAGAGAGAGAGAGGCAAACCATTAAAGACCTTTAACTATAGAGAACAAACTGATGGTTGCTGGAGGGAAGGTAGGTAGGAACATTGGCTAAATGGGTAATGGGTATTAAGGAGGGCACTTGTGATGAGCACTGGGTGTTCTATGTAAATGACGAATTACTAAATTCTACTCCTGAAACCAATATTACACAATATGTTAACTAGAATTTAAATAAAAACTTGAAACAAAAAAATATTATACATTTGCTCAGGTGTATACTATCCATCTCCCAGTCAGCTCTAGAATGGCAGAGACACCACCGAGTTCACTTAGAATAGGCTGGTGCATAGATGACACTCAAATGAATTATTAAGACTATTCCTGGGGGCCTGGCTGCCTCAGTCAGAAGAACATGCGACTCTTGATTTTGGGGTTATTAGTTCAAGCCCCATGTTGGGTGTAGAGTTTAATAAAAAATAATAATAAATACACTTTAAAAAAGACTTCTCCTATCTTAATTGATGTACATCTACCTTTGTCACTTGTATGATAATAATTTCTCTGCTCATATATTCTTTTCATTTACCATGTGAGAGACTCACCGTACCTCCTGATTCTGACATCTTTCATCAAGAGTAGAACATTTTCAGCTATATTCCTTTTGAATGTTGCCTTTATGTTGATCTTCTGAAACTTCTAATGGAATCATAATGGACTCCTCTACTTTTCTCCTTATATCTCGAGTCATTCTCTTTAAAATTTTCTATCTTTATCTCTCAGTGGTACAGTGTGAATAACTTCCTCATATATATCCTTCAATTTGCTGACTTTCTCTTTATCTGGTATTTCCCACATCCACTGAATTTTTAAATTATTATTTCAATAACCATATTTTTCATTTCTAGAAGTTGAATTTGGTTGTTTTCCAAATCTGCCCAGTGTTTTTAAGAATGTCTTATCCAGAAGCAGTGTGGAGGTTCCTCAGAAAATTAAAAATAGACCTACCCTATGACCCAGCAATAGCACTGCTAGGAATTTATCCAAGGGATACAGGAGTACTGATGCATAGGGGCACTTGTACCCCAATGTTCATAGCAGCACTCTCAACAATAGCCAAATTATGGAAAGAGCCTAAATGTCCATCAACTGATGAATGGATAAAGAAATTGTGGTATATATACACAATGGAGTACTATGTGGCAATGAGAAAAAATGAAATATGGCCCTTTGTAGCAACGTGGATGGAACTGGAGAGTGTGATGCTAAGTGAAATAAGCCATACAGAGAAAGACAGATACCATATGGTTTCACTCTTATGTGGATCCTGAGAAACTTAACAGGAACCCATGGGGGAGGGGAAGGGAAAAAAAAAAAAAGAGGTTAGAGTGGGAGAGAGCCAAAGCATAAGAGACTGTTAAAAACTGAGAACAAACTGAGGGTTGATGGGGGGTGGGAGGGAGGGGAGGGTGGGTGATGGGTATTGAGGAGGGCACCTTTTGGGATGAGCACTGGGTGTTGTATGGAAACCAATTTGTCAATAAATTTCATATAAAAAAAAAAAGAAACCAATTTGTCAATAAATTTCATAAAAAAACAAAACAAAACAAAACAAAAAAAACATTGTTGTATAAAAGTTGAAAAAAAAAAAAAAAAAAAAGAATGTCTTATCCAGGGGCACCTGGGTAGCTCAGTTGGTTAAGTGACCGACTCTTGATTTCAGCTCAGGTCATGATCTCATGGTTCGTGGGACTGAGCCCACGAACAGCGCCCTCTGTCAGTGCAGACCCTGCTTGAGATTCTCTCTTTCCTCTCTCTCTGTCCCTCCCCCAACTCATGTGCATGTGCACACACACACACACACTCTCTCAAAATAAACAAACAAACAAACAAACAAACATAGTAAAAAAGAATGTCTTGGGGCGCCTGGGTGGCTCAGTCGGTTAAGCGTCCGACTTCGGCTCAGGTCACGATCTCGCGGTATGTGAGTTCGAGCCCCGCGTCAGGCTCTGTGCTGACTGCTCAGAGCCTGGAGCCTGTTTTGGATTCTGTGTCTCCCTCTCTCTCTGACCCTCCCCCGTTCATGCTCTGTCTCTGTCTCAAAAATAAATAAACGTTAAAAAAAATTTAAAAAAAATGTCTTACCCACTTATTGCATGCTTAATTTCTTCTATTAAGTCTTAAATAATATCAAATAATGATTTTATAGTCTTTACCTAGTAGTTCTATCCAAAATTTTGAAGCAACTAATATGCTATTCATTGAATATCCTTCTGCTCACTCATAAAGTATTAAATTCAGGTCCCAAAACTTCATGAGAGATCAACTATAGTTGTGTACTCTCAGGAATATTTCCCTCCCCTACCACCCCAAGCCCAAGTTTAGACAAATAAGCTTCCTTGTCTTCAATGGGCAGATGTAGGTGGATTTTTCTTAGCCTACCTTTCACAGAATGTATAACTCTTCAAGAGTCATGGCTTTACAAGGAGTTCTCCATTCTAATTCATACAAGTCCAAGACATGTATTCTATCCCAGTGTAGCCATTAAAGTTTTCGTTACAGAGACTAATAAACTCCCCAGGGCTGCCTCAACATTAGCTCATGTGCTTACAACTCTGATAATCAGTTCCCTCTTCTTTTTTAGCCCTCGAGTAGTTCCCTTGCTATTCCGTGAGCCCAGACATCCAATTTATAAACATGTTTGTAACATTTCATACAGCATTTCTAGGTACTTTGTAACAGAGGAGTTTTTAAGTTAAATGGTCCTCTTTCCCAGCCTAAATGTCCATCAACTGATGAATGGATAAAGAAATTGTGGTTTATATACACAATGGAGTACTATGTGGCAATGAGAAAGAATGAAATATGGCCCTTTGTAGCAATGTGGATGGAACTGGAGAGTGTTATGCTAAGTGAAATAAGCCATACAGAGAAAGACAGATACCATATGTGTTCACTCTTATGTGGATCCTGAGAAACTTACCAGGAACCCATGGGGGAGGGGAAGGGAAAAAAAAAAAAAGAGGTTAGAGTGGGAGAGAGCCAAAGCATAAGAGACTCTTAAAAACTGAGAACAAACTGAGGGCTGATGGGGGTGGGAGGGAGGGGAGGGTGGGTGATGGGTATTGAGGAGGGCACCTTTTGGGACGAGCACTGGGTGTTGTATGGAAACTAATTTGACAATAAATTTCACATATTAAAAAAAAAAAGGTCCTCTTTCCATATTGCCAGAAATGTTAGTTCCTATTCCTTTATAATTAAATCTAAAATTAATAACATATCTAGATTTTCAAACAAAATCTATAATTGAATATTAATGAATAAAATATTATTTTCAAATCCAACAGAAACTAGAAAATAAGTTCATTCTTTTTTATCAGCTACGAAAGTCAATGTCTAAAATATCCTTTTTACCTTGAATAAATTCAAGATATTCTGTGTGGAGGACAACGTCTGATTACAGAAAACACCTTTTCTAAAGTTGCCAAAGTACGTTTCAAACATACTAATTAATCCTCTTGGGTTTTGTTTTTATTGTTATTTAACAGTATAACATTAATTAATCCTCATGGTGTACCTAATTCTAAATCATGTTTGTGGTAAGTTGTATCCAATAAAAAAGCTTACTTGTGAATAACATGACTATGATCATGCTATAAGTCAATGATAAAGTACAGAGTCAAGACTTACGATTTCTTGTATAATTAGAAAAAAGTTTATTATGATCTAAAAAATTTCAACTCTAAATATTTTCTACCAAAACATAAGTAGAGTAGTTATTATTTGTACATATATAATGTTTCAAAATCTACACTTGTTTTATCCTTGAAATGTTTTAGAACAAAAATATTTTTAAAATGACAAATTTAAACTCTAACCTCTTTTAAACATCTCCTATTCTTTCTTTTTTTCCCTGTCTCCCTTCCAGATTCAAAGATCTGAGGAATATGAGATTTCATATCTTCTTTATTCTATGTATATTTGCCAAGATTTTCAAATATACACTCAAAGGAAAACACCCCTAAGCAAATTTTAGTTACACAATTCAGAAAACTTTATAAATGCCTCCACTTTTAAAATACAATTATCAAGTAAATCAGCTATTAAAGAAATAAGTATATACAAATGACAAATATTTTTAAAGAGAAATTTAATATTAATGAAATATCAACATAAAAAGGAATGCCTAAAATTAAGTACCTTATCCAAAGCACTATTATTTCTATTAGAAAGCCCAGGTAAGGAGTGCCTGGGTGGCTCAGTTGGTTAGGCATCTGACTTCGGCCTAGGTCATGATCTCACCGTTCCAGAGTTCGAGCCCCATGTTCGGTTCTGTGCTGACAGCTCAGAGCCTGGAGCCTGTTTCAGATTATGTGTCTTTCTCTCTCTCTCTGCCCCTCCCCCACTCACACTCTGTCTCCCTCTCTCTCTCTCTCTCTCTCAAAAATAAACATTAAAAAAAAAAAAGTCCAGATAAGTATGTCATTTCCTAAACATAAGCAACAGAAAATCTCAAATGTTTTTTTCTACTTTCAAAAGTTACTAGCTCAACATCATGAAGAGAAGTTACATTAAGTAAATGCATCTTCTGCAGACCTCTGAATGCTTTTCCTCTGGAACATTAATCTACCTGATATCATCATTTTAGTCAGGAAAAAAAAAGTGTTTTTTTTGTTTGGTTGGTTGGATGTGGGGTTTTTTGCGGTATATTTTTACTAACAGTTAAAGGACAAAAGGATAAATATTTGTTTGCCATTAAGTTTATTTCAAGTTTATTCTCTTCCTTTTCACATAATTATTGTTATACTGGGACTTAAAAGTTATTAATAAAACTAATTTCTCACACAGTAGGATTAAACATTTTCATTTTTAAATATAAAAGAAAATAAATATAACCATTAAGATTCCTATCTTTAAATTATGGGATTGAAATAGAATATCCACAGCTATTGATCTCACTGTCCAGTGCTATGGTAATTTGATCAAACTTCTTTAAAGTCCTACTGTCAGCTGCTAACTACCCTAGAAGTAAAATAAGTCAATAAAACTGAAAAAATAAAGCGGTACTGTCAGAAAGACAATCACTAGCCAATTTGTCAAGCAGCACAAGATTAAATGCATAGAGTCTAGAAGAAACCAGCCTCAGCAACGACAAAAAAACTTAAACTTTGTTTCACTGTCTTGTATCCTTTTGCCAAGTTTTCACAATTTTTTATTTGGGGGGAATCATCAAAATATCTTTTCCAATATTACAAATAGCAGGTCCTCTCTCTTCTCTAGCACTTTTCACCCCTTTCTACCACTCTTAAGGAAAGGTGTTCCACATGTAACATACTCCCACTATATATGCCCAGAGTTTTTTATGACTGATACACAGCTGCCAGAAATGTAAATTATGAGCACTTGCTAGCCAAACACCTCCTCCACCTTTTTCCCTATTGATTCAAGACACACTAATGTTGCAATACCAAGGCCCAATCTCTCATTTTAGAAATGAGGCGCCTGACAGGTTGAACAACATAGTCAAGAGTACCACACAGTGAAATCACCAGGCACAGAGCGTACGTACTCTATCCCAAATTTTTTGTTCCCAATCTCCAATTCATTAAATGATACCATGCTTCCCTGTAGATTCACTATTGTGGAACAACTGAGTTAGCCAGGCCAAAATATATGAGTTAATCGACACTAGTGAATTTTTCAGGTCCTGGGAGCTTAACTCTTCAAATAACAAAACTTTAAAAAGTTATCAATTCTTGGGGCACCTGGGTGACTCAGTTGGCTAAGTGTCCAACTTCGGCTCAAGTCATGATCTCATGGCTCGTGGGTTCAAGCCCCACATCTGTGCTGACGGCTCAGAGCCTGGAGCCTGCTTCAGATTCTGTGTCTCCCTCTCTCTCTGCTCCTTCCCCATTCACGCTCTGTCTGTCCCTCAAAAATAAATAAACATTACAAAAAAATGTTTTTCATTCCTCAAAACAAAGTGCTTGTAATCAGCATATAGACCTAAACTGAGACAAAATAGACTTTCAACACTCTAAACAAGTGCTTCTCAAACTTGAATGTTCATACAAATCTCCAAGAATTCTTGTGAAATAAAGACTCTAATTCAATAGGTCTGAGATTGGGCCCAAGACTCTGCATTTCTTTTTTTTTTTTTTTTTTTTTCAATGTTTATTTATTTTTGGGACAGAGAGAGACAGAGCATGAACGGGGGAGGGGCAGAGAGAGAGGGAGACACAGAATCGGAAACAGGCTCCAGGCTCCGAGCCATCAGCCCGGAGCCTGACGCGGGGCTCGAACTCACGGACCGCGAGATCGTGACCTGGCTGAAGTCGGACGCTTAACCGACTGCGCCACCCAGGCGCCCCCAAGACTCTGCATTTCTTATCAGCAGACAGGTGAAGCCAAGTCTGTTGGCCCCACATACTACAGTTTGAGTAGCAAAGGTCTAGAACACATACCTCTTTTCTTCCTCTCTCCTATTTCTAAATCCTCATTCCCCTGCTTGTTCCTTTTTTAGCTTTACCCTTCTTCTTAGGTTAAGTCTGCAAAGAATAACCACAGTGACTATTTAGTCCTGTAGATAGCCCTTGGAATTATAAACGTTTTCCAATCCATAACAAAGCTACACGATCATAGTGCAGAAGGGCCAAAACACTACAGTAGTCATAAACTGTCTCTGAATGAAACCAAGAATAATATAATCAATATAGATGATACGATTTTCAGGAAGTATAATTATTTGGTATATTTGTTAGCAATTAAACATTTTCCTTCAGATATGGTTTTAAAAAACTTAAGTTTCTTAATAGGAAGTCAGAAACTTATTCATGTTAAGATTCAATAACATTCACCGGACTTCAAGCTGTATTACAAAGCTGTAATCATCAAGACAGTATGGTACTGGCACAAGAACAGACACTCAGATCAATGGAACAGAATAGAGAGAACCCAGAAATGGACCCACAAATGTATGGCCAACTAATCTCTGACAAAGCAGGAAAGAATATCCAATGGAATAAGGACAGTCTCTTCAGCAAGTGGTGCTGGGAAAACTGGACAGCGACAGGCAGAAAAATGAACCTGGACCACTTCCTTACACCATACACAAAAATAAACTCAAAATGGATGAAAGACCTAAATGTAAGACAGGAAGCCTTCAAAACCCTCCAGAAGAAAGCAGGCAAAAACCTCTTTGACCTTGGCCATAGTAACTTCTTACTCAACACGTCTCTGGAGGCAAGGGAAACAAAAGTAAAAATGAACTATTGGGACCTCCTCAAAATAAAAAGCTTCTGCAGAGCGAAGGAAACAATCAGCAAAACTAAAAGGCAACTGACAGAATGGGAGAAGAATATGTTATTTGCAAACAACATATCAGGTAAAGGGTTAGTATCCAAAATCTGTAAAGAACTTACCAAACCCAACACCCAAAAAAGCAAATAATCCAGTGAAGAAGTGGGCAAAAGACATGAATACACACTTCTCCAAAGAAGACATCCAGATGGCCAACCGACACATGAAAAAATGCTCAACATCACTCATCATCAGGGAAATACAAATCAAAACCACAATGAGATACCACCTGACACCTGTCAGAATGGCTAACATTAACAACTCAGGCAACAACAGATGTTGGCAAGGATGCGGAGAAAAAGGATCTCTTTTGCACTGCTGGTGGGAATGCAAGCTGGTGCAGCCACTCTGGAAAACAGTATGGAGGTTCCTCAAAAAACTAAAAACAGAACTACCCTACGACCCAGTAACTGCACTACTAGGTATTTATCCAAGGGATACAGGTGTGCTGTTTCGAAGGGGCACACCCCCCCCCAATGTTTATAGCAGCGCTATCAACAATAGCCAAAGTATGGAAACAGCCCAAATGTCCATCGATGGATGAATGGATAAATATGTGGTATATATATATATATATACACAATGGAATATTACTCAGCAATCAAAAAGAATGAAATCTTGCCATTTGCAACTATGTGGATGGAACTAGAGGGTATTATGCTAAGCAAAATTAGTCAAAGAAAGACAAATATCATACGACTTCACTCATATGAGGACTGTAAGACACAGAACAGATGAACACAAGGGAAGGGAAGCAAAAATAATATAAAAACAGGGAGGGGGAAAAACATAAGAGACTCTTAAATATGGAGAACAGAGGGTTACTGGAGGGGTTGTAGGAAGGGGGATGGGATAAATGGGTTAGGGGCATTAGGGAATCTACCCTTGAAATCACTGTTGTACTATATGCTAACTAACTTGGATGTAAATTATAAAAAAAGATTCAATAACTGAGCTGCTAATTATGAAGAGAATAATGGTACTTGTACTAATCCTTATAACCTATTAATATTATTTCTTTTTTAGGCTACTGTAAAACTACAAGAAATTCTGCTACCAAGTATACCTAAGAGTCAAGAGAGCAGCTTTCTAATGACTTAATATTTGAAGTACATATGTCTCATAATCTTCTATAAATTTCAGTTATAGTTGCAGTATACAAGATTCTGTCAAATATCTTATAACTCTGACAGGAATTGGTAGATTTGGAATGAGTCCTTTAAGATAATAAATGCTAGCATTCATATGGCAATAGAAATGTTGTTCCTACCAAAAGATACTATACACCTAATCATGAGTCTCAAAGCAGAAGTCTCATTTTACAATGGGGAAACTTGACCCACATCCCAGTTCTGCAACTAAGTACAGTGCAAAGAGAATATGAAACTCCTAACTTTAAAACTTACCTTGTAATTACTATATTCTACAGGTCAAACATTGTTAAACTTCCTTTTAGGTATCAAAACTAATTCTTTAAATCAAAGTTATGTAAAATAGCTGGTTTCTCAGTAACATTTAGAAATATGGTTTCTGCATAATGTTAGTCTCTTGCAATATAGTGAACAACAACGTAGGTAGAATCCAATTCTGTGCTGTAGTTTTCTCCCAGGAAAACTGAAGCAGATAATTCCACTCCATCAAACCAGACAACAGTGCATTCTAGTGGCCAAAGAAGAGCATAATCAGAAATGTCTCGGACTCTGGTAAAACTGTCTAAAATCAAGAAGCTAATAAAATATTATAAACATTATATGAACTGGTATAAATTTAAAGAAAATTTGCATTTAAGATTAAAGTGAAAATATAAGAAAGAAAAAATATTACCCAAAAGCTCCAGTCACCACTCCAGTTATGTAAATTTGGCCCCTGTTTTTTTGCTGACACTGTATTATTCTCATCCGCAACTGGGCTAGGATTCTCCTCTAACTCTTCCTGTGGCTCAGGGGCAAAGCTTGAATCCCCTGCATTTATTGCCTGGAAACAAGTATCAACAATTTAAATTACTTATTGAGAAATGCTCATTTTAAAAATGAAAAGAGTTAATGTTCAAAATACACAAATTAACTTGAAAACAATATTTAAGCATTTAGGAAACAGTAATTAACATGTTTTTTCTTCTACAGTTCATATATTTACACATGTGACAAATATTCTCCAACTACTACTACTCATTAGGTAGTTTAATTGGCACTGGGAATTCAAAAATGAATAAAAGGAAGTCCTTGGCTTCCAGAAGTTCACAGTCAGCTAGAGGAATAATTAAACAGTAAAAAATACCATGTAAGGGGGATGACAATTAGTTCAACCTCTTTGGAGAATAATTTGCAATGCTTGCTCTGGTCTAGAATGGGTATAAACTAAAACTCTGTGCACATGGAGTCAACAATGGTTATAGTACTAAGAAAGTGGAAACAAACTTACCATAATTTGTGGGAAATTGGTAAATTAACTCTGATTTATACAAACAATGTAGTTAAAATCAATGAATCAGGCATTGACCCCCAATCTATGGAGCATTCTGGGGAAAGAGTACACTCTGTGCAAGAGATGGACCCATTTGGGCAGTCACTCATGAAAGAGAGTCACTTTGGAGTAAAAAAGAGAGAGAAAAAAGAGCCGGGAGGAGGGAAGGGAGCAACCATTGTGAGAACACATGGCTCACCTGGACCCTTAAATACCTCTGTTGTTCCTGCTGTTGCCCTGCTGCCACTGGTACCTATGCCTCTATTGTAACAAAAATCCTGATCCTCCAGGTTACAGAGAAAAGCAGCCATGGAACCCATGTGGCACAGCAAAGGGGTAATTCAAACTCAGCTTCAGCTCAGGGTTGGTTTTTTTGTTTTTGTTTTTTAGCGTTTATTTATTTTTGAGAGAGAGAGAGAGACAGAGCATGAGCAGGGGAGGGGCTGAGAGAGAGGGAGACACAGAATCTGAAGCAGGCTCCAGGCTCTGAGCCATCAGCACAGATGTGGGGCTTGAACCCATGAGCTGTGAGATCATGACCTGAGCTGAAGTCAGACACTTAACTGACTGAGCCACCCAGGCGCCCCAAGCTCAGGGTTTTTAAACTCCACAAAGTAACCACATACCCCTAACCCTGGTAACACTGATTTGAGGCTCTCTGGAGGATGAAATTTATAAATATGAAATGATAGACAGGACTCCCTCCACTTGAAATATATTCACTCACCACCAAAAGAGATAGAGAAAAACAATAAAGAAACAAAGAAACAACAACAAAATAGAGAAGTCCACAATTTGGCCCAGTTGGAAATCCAAAATTTACTAAAATAATTTATACAACAAAAGGTAAAGATTGGCTTTTATATCTCTATAGCACAGGTTTTTGAATTAACTTCAACATCTGCTGAAATGCCTTAAGTGGCAAATTTTCATGACTTTAATCAATACTG
Source organism: Lynx canadensis (assembly GCF_007474595.2). Lineage (NCBI taxonomy): Eukaryota > Metazoa > Chordata > Mammalia > Carnivora > Felidae > Lynx > Lynx canadensis. The sequence continues at coordinate 98,775,233 of NC_044311.2, forward strand.
GGCTCAAACTACAGTTATACCTGGAGATCCCACTAAATTTAGGGAAATACTCAACATAAAATAAATAATAAATAGGTATGTCTCACTTTAACCACCAGAACTTCTGTCTTGCTGAAATTCTTCCAGGTAATGGTATAGTACACATCACCCTAAAATATTCCATATTGGCAGTGGATGCTCTGACCCAACAATAAATTTAAACAGAGTCTTTGGAGCATACAAATGGCTTTTTAAAAAGCCATGGACCACTCCCTCAACCCCTAGCTAAAATAGTAAATACAACTCAACTCAATATAACATTAAACAGGGCCTTTGAGGATTGGGATTTACTATAAAAGACCTAATTAGTGAAAGAGTGATTATCTCTATGGTTTCTCCATTTAACAGCCCAACATGGCCTATTAAAGTTGGAAAAATGAATGGTGCCTCACAGTTGATGACTGTGCCCTTGATGCTGTGTTCCTTCCCATGAAGGCCCCTTTACCACATACTATTGAAATTACTGACTCTATCCAATCAGAAACTGGTAAATATATGTTATAATAGGGGCGCCTGGGTGGCTCAGTCGGTTAAACGTCCGACTTCGGCTCAGGTCATGATCTCAAGGTTTGTGGCTTCAAGCCGCCCATCGGCCTCTGTGCTGTCAGCTCAGAGCCCGGAGCCTGTTTCAGATTCTGTGTCTCCCTCTCTCTCTGACCCTTCCCTGTTCATGCTCTGTCTCTCTCTGTCTCAAAAATAAATAAATAAATAAATATATATATATATATTATATACATATATATATGTTATACACATAACATATATATATGCTATAATAAATTTGGCTAATATTCTGTTCAGTGTCTCTTTCAATAAGCTCTCAGTCACATTTTGCCTTCATCTCTAGTGGGACACAATATACCTTTACATAGCTAGGCACAGCATACCTCAAAGGCTTGCTCTTACATGGAACTTTTACAGGCAATATTGTAATTGTAATTATTTTGCTCCAGGAGCACAGGTATGACATTACATTGCTTACATCCTCCTCTGAAGACACTCTTTTGACATACCCATTCAAATATGCACAAAAGAGCTCACGAAAAGGGGATGGGCCATTGCCTCAAACACAGCATTAAGGTCTGCCACCTTAAATTCCTGAAAACCATTTGGTACACCAAGGGTCACTCCATCCCTGACAATGTCAAGAAATTACTATTGACCCTCTTAGCACCCATAACACTAAAATAAGCCCAACATTTATTAGGCATTTTGGGCATCTAGAGCAATATATTCCTCATTTACAAATTTTACTTAAGTCTGTTTACACTACTACTTGCAAATCAGTCATGCTGAATGAGGATCCTTCCCAAAAAGACTCTAATATTTGTCAAAATCATAACAGACACTTCCATTAGTACTATTCCCCTCTCCCCCAAACACACACACACACACACACACACACACACACACACACACAGAACTCTTCATTACAGAGACTTTAGCAGCTTCTTTCCATGACTCTTGGAGTCTCTCAACCACCCATGGTGTCTATAAGTTGTCTATAGGCTTCTAATGCAAGAAACTATCCCCCAGGCCCCATGTTACACACCATTAGAGCAGCAGTCACTGACAGCATACTGGACTCTTCTGGAAATAGAGGCTCTACAAACCCTGAGCCTGTGACCCTCCATTCTCAGACCTTCTTAGGTCTTAGAAGCAACACCTTGCAAGCTCAGCACAACTACCAAGGCCTCCTTGCTATGGGATAAAACCAAATCTGAGCCCCCTGGCATATCTTACCCGCAAGAGGGCATGCCCTCCCCTGTCCTCATTCTTTTGTCAGATGTCATGGTGCTAGAAAAGGCCATCACTCTTCTGAACCCCTTGTTAACCTGAAGAGTGACTTGGGTTCAAATGAGTGAACAGCAGTTGGAGTCTGTACACTCTAAATTCCCATTTGAAGTTTGACAGACAAACCTACTATCAGTGAACAGCATCACCACCATTACACATGATGGAGCTCTCTGGATATCTACTGCTTTTCATCCCTTAACCAAGATGTCCCTGATAAAGGTAAGGACCCAAGGGTCAGCACAACTGGCTGAACTTCCCATAGTCATCTTAACACTGGATGCTCTGGCCAACAGTTGGCTCCATCTGCACATGCACATTTTTACAGACTCTTGGGGCACTGCCTCAGAGCTGTACCCTTTGGGATAAAGCACTCTAGAAATCTCTTGTTTCACAGATACTCATAATACAAATCAAGATCACCATGTCTTGGGGCACCTGGGTGGCTCAGTCAGTTAAGGGTCCAACTCTTGATTTCTATTCAGGTCATGATCTCACAGTTTGTGAGATGGAGCCCGAAACTGGGTTCTGCACTGACAGCGTAGAAGCTGCTTGGGATTCTCTCCCTCTCTCTCTCTGCCCCTCCCCTGCTCACGTGTACGTTCTTTCTCTAAATAAATAAATAAATAAATAATAAATTTTTTTTTAAAAAAAGATCACTCGTGTCTCTACATATACTAAACCCATAATAAAAGACCTCACCAAGATACTCCTTATGCCTGTTAGAGTTCCAGAAGATTACTAATAGAGACCAAGGCACTCATTTTATTTCTCAAAACACACTGTTGTGCTCTTGAACAAGACATTCCAGGGAACTTTCATTTTCCTTACTGGGCACAGACTGGAGACCTAGTAGACAGCCATGATGGCTTACCTACACTAATTCAAATTCAACTAAATGAAAAATGGTACCTTTCAGTCATTAACCCAACATCTGGGTGAACTGTGATAAGGAGTCTCATTCAATTTTTTAATGTTTGCCTGCTGACAGATTTTAAGCCTCACCCGTCCTTTTTCCTCTTCTTTCCCCCATATGGGCAAGTGGGTGAGAAAGTCTGGGTGCTCTCACCTTTGGTGTGGGTGAGAAAGTCAAACCAAGCAAGCCCCAGTCCACACACAGGAACCCTTACCCTGACCCCACCAGGGTAAAAACCTGGATTAAACTTCCTTTCCTTGTCTTTTAAATCATTTAGGATCTGCTTGAGAACCCTGACCTACTTCTACTTTTTCATTACGTATTTAATAAGCCATTGTATATATAAGTAATAAGCCTTCTCATATATTCATGGTGCATGTGTGGCATAATTCTACATCCAAATCAAATTGAAAGGGTAGGGGTTCATTCTGACTTTGTAGAGTGGCTACAACAGAATCCTATCTCTCTAACTTATTAGTTGTGTGGTCTTTGCCAGTCAATTTCTCTAAATCTGTTTTCTCCACTCTACAGTAGGGGTAATAACTCTCCGTAGTCTAAACTATAAACTCATTGAGAACAGGAATCATGTGTCTGTTGCTCACCATCTTATCCCAACACCAGTGCCAGGGACAGAGAATAAAATAACTGATTGGGTTCATTAATATGTATCATGACTATTTCATAAGTAATGTTTCTGAGGCTCAGTTGAAATAGTACATTCACTTGTTCATTCAACAATTATTCGAATGTCTACCATTTTGTAACCTGTAAAACGCTACTCAAATAAAAGGTATCGCACTGATTGCAATTCTCTAAAATATATACACCCAACCAACGTAAAAGAAATGAGCGTAGTGTTCATAAATGCAGGTAGCCCTGGAACAAAAGTAGGCTTTCACCCTGAAGGTTAATCAGCAAGATCTTCCGTTTATCAAATAAGACAATGAGCAAAGAACAAAACTAGTTGGAACCAAAAGCTTGGTTGACAGCACAGTTATTTACGCTAGAGTCCTGAGCCCTTTATTCAAGAGCTGATAGTTTAGGGAGGCGGGTGAGACTGGATCAACGTGATGTCGGGTCAGAATCACGACAACGGAACGTGAGTCGGTGGGGCCTGAGGCTGAGACATCTGGACTAGGACATTTCGGGACCAAATTCCTGCTCTCCACGCCCACAGAGAAGCAGACTTTCCACCATCGCCCCGAGGGGAAGGCTCGCAGGAAGCACTCGAAACCGTTTCCTTGGTAACAACTTTCCAAATTACTCCAAAGAGCACGGAGAAAACGGAAGGGAGGAATTAATTATCATAATCTGAGAAGGTTCAAACAACTATCGTGAAGAAAACTGCCGGGTGCAGCCACCGCTTGGGAAGCCGCCCCAGCGAAGAGCCGCTTACCTGGCGAACAGTCAGAGCGCCCTCCATCGCGGCTCCTTGGGCCGCAGCGGAACCGCGCACGCGCGCCCCGCGTGGGGAGGGGGCGGCCCGGCGCGTGCCCCGCGACCACCCCCGGCGCGCGCTCAGGACGCTGGGCCACGCACGCCCCCACCGCGACCTCGGAGGGCTACCTGGGATCCTGCCGGCGCGCCTTGCGCCCTCTGGCGGCAGTCGCCTTTGGCTAACTAGTGAGAATGTAAGGTTAATTTGTTAGCGCGCAGGCCAGTCTTTTACTAGCATCAAGATAAGCCCCCTGTAGTTACCTACCTCCCAGTACCTACCTCCCAACCTCAAACTCCTTTTGCTGGTCGTGAAACGGCTTCCGGGCATTAGTCACTCCTCACAAAGTCCCTCCTCAACCTTTTTCACACAATACATACTCTGCCCCAGGGTGCGAAAAGGTGAATTGCATGGCAAAGTCTTCTTCCTTCAAATAAGGGCCTGAAGTTATAATTAATAGTTAAAAGCTATTGAGTGTTTTCACTCTTATGTGGATCCTGAGAAACTTAACAGAAACCCATGGAGGAGGGGAAGGAAAAAAAAAAAAAAAAAGAGGTTAGAGTGGGAGAGAGCCAAAGCATAAGAGACTCTTAAAAACTGAGAACAAACTGAGGGCTGATGGGGGTGGGAGGGAGGGGAGGGTGGGTGATGGGTATTGAGGAGGGCACCTTTTGGGATGAGCACTGGGTGTTGTATGGAAACCAATTTGACAATAAATTTCATATATTGAAAAAAAATAAATAAAATAAAATAAAATATTTAAAAAAAAATAATGTGACATGAGATGATTAAAAAAAAAAAAAAAAAGCTATTGAGTGTTGGGATGCCTGAGCGGCTCTGGTTGGTTGAGCGTCTGACTTCAGCTCTGGTCATGATCTCACAGTTCATGAGTTCGAGCCCCACATCGGGATCTGTGCTGACAGGTCAGAACCTGGAGCCTGCTTTGGTTTCTGTGTCTCCCTCTCTCTCTCTGCCCCTCCCCCACTCATACGCATGCTCTCTCTCTCAAAAATAAATAAAACATTAAAAAAAAAAAGCTATTGGGGCGCCTGGGTGGCGCAGTCGGTTAAGCGTCCGACTTCAGCCAGGTCACGATCTCGCGGTCCGTGAGTTCGAGCCCCGCGTCAAGCTCTGGGCTGATGGCTCAGAGCCTGGAGCCTGTTTCCGATTCTGTGTCTCCCTTTCTCTCTGCCCCTCCCCCGTTCATGCTCTGTCTCTCTCTGTCCCAAAAATAAATAAACGTTGAAAAAAAAAATTAAAAAAAAAAAAAAAAGCTATTGAGTGTTGCCGATCCTCGTTCCTTCCCCCCTCAAAATACAGCTATAAAAGACATTCTAGAACAATTAAGGAAGACTGAATGTGAAATATATTTTATATGTATAAATATATTGATTAATATATTAAATATATTTACGAAATAAATATATTTCTTCCTTGTTACAGAATAAAATAACGGTTTGTGGATAAAATTATTGATATTCATTTATGGATAATTACTACTTGGTGGTTATGTTGGAGAATGTCTTTATTATTAGAAAATTCATGCTCAGGTATTTAGGAATGAGGTGTCGTGATGCCTACAACTTGATTTCAAATGCTTCAACAAATATAGATGCCACGGGCTGAGTGTGGAGTCCTCCCCAAATTCATACGCTGACATATAATCCCCTTCTACCATTTGAGGACACTGTTAAGAAGACTGCAACTATGAATAGGGTGTGGGTTCTCACCAGACACAGAATCTGCAGGTGTCTTCATCCTGGACTTCCCAGACTTCAGAACTGTGAGAAATAAATCTTTGTTGTTTACAAGCCACCTAACCTCCGGCATTTTTTGTTCTAACCGCCTAAATAAACTAAGACAACAGATAAGGGGAAAGGGAACGCAAAATAGCAAAATGTTAACAATTATTCCATCTATGTGGAGGGTACACCACTATTCAGTTATTCTTTTCCTGTTCCTGTATGTTTGAAAATAATCATAATGGAAAGTGGAAGAGGGAGAAAAAGTCAACTCCGCTTCCACAAAAAGTCAGATATTGAGTATCTTTTTTAAAAAAGTGTTATATGTTAAGGAACAATTACCTAATAAGATAATCAAGAAAGGATATATTCTTGTTTTTGTTCTGCAAAACTTAGCATAAACTGTGTTTTCCTTCAATGTTGTGTACTAGAATAGGCTAATAGAATAGTCAAAAAAATGCCTATTATTTGAACCAGAAGCCATGCTAAGAATTCTACTTTGGATTGAAAGAATTTAATATTGCCAATATTTTTTTAATGGTACAAGATGAATGTGGTCATTATGTAAAGTATTTTAAAACATATTTAATTTTTTTTAACTTTGAAACAATTTCAAACTTACAGAAAAATTGCAAATATATTACAATAACCTTTTCCCTGAGCCATTTGAAAGTAAACTGTCAACAGTGTGCCCTATCAACTCTGAATATTTAGGTGAATATTTCTTGCATACAAGGACATTCTCCCAAACCATCATAATATGACCAACAAAATTGGGAAATTAACATCATATTACTACATTCTAATTCTCACATCACACTAAAGTTCAACCAATTGTCCCAGTAAGATCCTTCATAGTAAGAGAATATAGCCCCAAATCACATGTTATCATCTGTTGCCATATCTCCTTCAATGTGCAATATTAAATGCCCCTTGCACAGGCTCCCTCCTCATCCATGCCACCCTAACCCCCTTGCCCAGCCATCATGGTCCCTGCATTCTGCATACACCCCTTTCCTACTCTGCTCAGGTTGTATAACCCCTCACAGTGCCACCCCCACTAAATTATTTAAATTTTTTGAAAAGGTGGAAAAAATGAAAATAATCTGATAAAGAAAGATCCTAAGGTTGGGCTAGGTGAATCACTATTCAGGTTTTAGACCAATTTTAAAAGGGTGAGATTGTTTTTAAATAGAGATTTCGAGGTTGAGGAGATAAAGAGGAAACAGCAAAGACTGAGAAGGAATGGCCAATGAGGTAGATAGAGAACCTCACCGTGAAGTCAAATAAAGTATCTCAAGGAGGATGAAAAAAATCAGAGATGTCAACCATTGCTAACAGGTCAAGTAGGATGAGAACTGAGAATAGTTCTATATCGCTCTATATTTATCAATCTGGAGATCATTCGTTGACCTTGACAAGAACAATTTTGGTGGAGAGCAGATTCAAGAGAAAAGGAAAGGTTGTAGAAGGCAATATGTATAAACAACTACTTGGAAGAACTTTGCTCTAAATGAGGCAGTGAAATAGGACAGAGCTGGAGGGGAGATTTAGGGTCAAAGGAGAGTTTATTCTTCTGCTTTGTCTTTAAATTTTTGTGTTTTTTTTTAATAAGATGGGAACAATAACAGCATATTTGAATACACATGGGAATGACCCAACAGACAGGTAAAATTTGTGGTTCAAGAGAGGCAGGGAGAGCTTCGGGAGTGAAGACCTTGAATAGATGGTGGGGTAGGCTCTACTATGTAAGTGGATGGGCTGGACTACAACGGGAACATGGACTGTTCATCCTTAGTATTGCGAAAGAATATATGGCACAGGTGCAGGTAAGTGAATAGATGTGACAAGATGAGTCTGTGCAAATTCTCTTGTGACTGCTTCCCAGCAGCCCCTGACAGCCAGAAGATGGCCTGGTGCTCAGAGCAGAGGCCATGGTGGTCTGTTGAACATGAAAAACTACACATGTCACTGGTGTTTTTTAAAAGCCGCTTTGCAAGCATGATAGAGCAAGGGCAAAGGAAGTCCACTCCATAATCAGGTGTAAGCAGACAAAAATGGGGACATGGTTCAAACCACAAAAATGGCCAAATATCCCCTTATGCTGGCTAATGTGAGTAACTGCTGCTTCTTTCTCATTCACGGCTTTCACTGCACTTTGTTCCTCCCACCTTCTGCATAAGATTTATTAAGATACTCAACCATACAATTACTACAGCTTTTGTCAACATATAATCCTGGGGAAAGCCCCACTTCTTAACTCATCCTCCCAGAATCACCAAAAACAGAAACCCAAATCCTATAGTAAATCCTCTCTAACACCGTTTGACTGAGATGTCCTCATGATTCTCTATGGTGTACTTTCGCCTTTGTTGCAATGAGTCAATAAACCCAACATTGCGGTCTTTGGCTGAAGGGCATTGCTATTTCGCAGTGAACTAGAACACAAGGCTGAAAGTGATTTATGGAGGACGAGTTGTTGGAAGTTTGAGGAAAGGAAAAATTATGAGATACTTGGGACCATAGGAAAATAAATGGAATAACATATTAAGAAAACAGTAGGATTGCCGTAATACCAATGCCAAGCTGAGATTTGTGGCCATGTATTTAAAGTGAGATCACCCTGGGGTGCCTGGCTAGTTCAGTCAGTAGAGCGTGCAACTCTTTTTCTGGATCAATTTTTTTTAATTTACATTCTACTTAGTCAATATAGTATAATATTGGTTTTAGGAGTAGAATTTAATGATTCATTACTTATATAACACCCAGTGCTCATCACAACAAGTGCCCTCCTTAATGCCCATCACCCATTTTAGCTCATTCCCCCACTCACCTCCCCTCAGCAACCTTCAGTTTGTTCTCTATAGTTAAGAGTTTCTTGGGGCGCCTGGGTTAAGTGTCCAACTCTTGATTTTGGCTCAGGTTATGATCTCACAGTTTATGGGTTCAAACCCTGCTGGCAGCACAAAGCCTGCTTCTGATTCTCTCTCCCTCTCTCTCTGCCCCTCCCCCACTCTCTCTTTCTCAAAAATAAATAAAATAAACTTTAAAAGAGTCTCTTATGGTTTGCTTCCTCTTTTTTTCCTTCCCCTATGTTCATCTGTTTTGTTTCTTAAATTCCACATATGAGTGAAATCATGGTATTTGTCTTTCACTGGCTTATTTTGCTTAGCATAATACACTCTAGCTCCATCCACATTGTTGCAGATGGCAAGATTTCATTCTTTTTGTTGGCTAAGTAATATTCTATTGTGTGTGTGTGTGTGTGTGTGTGTATATATATATATATATATATATATATATACACCACATCTTCTTTATCCATACATTAGTCGATGGACCCTTGGGCTCTTTCCATAATTTGGCTATTCTTTATAATGCTGCTATAAACATTGGGGTGCATGTGCTGGTTCTAAGTAGTATGTTTGTATCCTTTGGGTAAATATCTAGTAGTGCAATTGCTGGGTTGTAGGGTCGTTCTATTTTTCACTTTTTGAGAACCCTCCATACTGTTTTCCAGAGTGGCTGCACCAGTTTGCATACCCACCAACAGTGTAAGAGAGTTCCCCTTTCTTGAGTGTGCAACTCTTGATCTTGCAGTTGTGAGTTTGAGCCCCATGTTGGGTATAGAGATTACTTAAAAATAAAATCTTTTTAAAAAATAAAGTAAGTAAATAAAGTAAGATCATACTAACATATAAAGAGCTCCTGGAAATTAATACGGAAAGACTGATATGGAAATTGATCAACTAAAAAATTGATAAGGTATATGTCAGAAGTTCACAGAAAATGAAATACAAGTGCCCCTTTTTAAAGTCCTCATTTTTACTCAGAATTTTAAAAAATAGAAATAAAAACCACATGGAAATACTATTTTCACCTACAAGACCGACAAAAGTATAGTAGTTTAATAACACAATCTGTTTGTTGACAAGACTGTTGTTGACAAGTCTCATGGTGGGAGTGTAAGGTGATACAGCACTTGGCAATAGCTATAAATGTTACAAAATGCATACACTGTTGCAGCAATTTCATTTCTGGGTTTTTTTCCTATAGATTTATTTGCAGACATGCAAAATAATGTGCAAAGTTATTCACTGGAGAATTGTTTGCATTAGCAAAAAGTGGAAACAAATGTTCATCAATGAAAGCTTGGCTAAATAAACTATGTACATCCATCTATTGAAATTCTATGCTAGATTAAAAAAAAAAGAAGAAGAAGAATGAGGGGCACCTAGGTGGTGCAGCCGGTTAAGCATCCAACTTCAGCTCAAGTCATGACCTCATGGTTCCTGAGTTCAAGCCCTGTGTCAGGCTCTGTGCTGACAACTCAGAGACTAGAGCCTGTTTCAGATTCTGTGTCTCCATCTCTCTCTGCCCCTCCCCTGCTCACGCTCCTTCTCTCTCTCTCTCAAAAATAAATAAACATTTAAAAAAATAAATTAAATTTAAAAAAGAATGAGAGAGAATGACATCGACAAATAAGACAGAGTAGGAAACTCTGAAAGTTTGTACCTCCACAAAAGCAACAAATAAATTAGCAAAAAAGGTCAGGACCTACTTATTTGGAACTCTGGAATCCAATCAAAAGCTTACAACAATCAGGGAATGCTTAATTAAGAAACAACAGCTGAGTCTCAGTAAGAGAGCTTTGTGGCATTTTAATTTACCCTGGTACCATCCCCCACTCCACAATAGCCCACATTCCTGGTACTAGCTCCTGGCATTGGAAGGAGTAGCACAGAACTTATTAAAGAATTGGAGTTGCTTGCTTTGACCTGTCTGGTGGCTCCCTGATCTGCCTTTATTTCACCTAACTCACAACTCTCCCAGGGATAGGGCAGATACTTTAAAGAGGAGGGGTGGAAGCAAACATTTGTGGGCAAATGATTTAGCCACTGCAACTTGGAGCAAAGGAAAACAGTTGAGGCAAACTGTGGGCAACCTGAAAAGTTTGGGAGGAAAGGCTGGGGAATAAGGGCTTTGAAAAGCTCCCACAAATTCCAGGGAATCTGGAAAGTCACGCTTATGCCCAGAGCTGGGAGCATGCACAGAAAAGACCTAAGAAGGCCCTAAGTTCTTGCTTAGGAGGAAGGAAGCACAGCAGGAAGGCAAAGCAAAGGCAGAGTTGTAAACTGAATGCATCCCAGACCCCAACCTCCCAAAGACTGGGAGGTTCTTTTTTCTTTCTTTCTTTCTTTCTTTCTTTCTTTCTTTCTTCTTTCTTTCTTTCTTTCTCTTTCTTTCTTTCTTTCTTTCTTTCTTTTTCTTTTTTTTCTTTCTTTCTTTCTCTCTTTTCTCTTTCTTCTTTCTTTTCTTTCTTTCTTTCTTTCTTTCTTCTTTCTTTCTTTCTTTTCCTGGAGTTTAAAAATCTCTGCCAAATCACTAGCTGATCACTGAGCTAACAGAACAGAGATTTCTATGCCCATGCATGATAATGATCGTAAATTCATAAATTTAGTTCGGCTCATGAGTAGTCACATTTATAGAGACAGTAGAATGGCGGTTTCAAGTGGCTGGGGGTAGGGCACAATGGGGAGCTATTGTTTAGGTGTATGGCCTTTCAGTTTGGGAAGATGAAGAAGTTCTGAAGGGGGCAGTGGTGATGGTAGCACAGCAACATGAATGTACTTAATACACTGAACTGTACACTTAAAGTGGGTAAAATGGTAAATGTTATCTTATGTGTGTGTATATATATATATATATATTATTATTATTATTATAAATTTTAGTTAACATACAGGGGCACCTGGGTGGCTCAGTCAGTTAAGCATCCAACTTCAGCTCAGGTCATGATCTCACAGATTGTGAGTTTGAGCCCCACGTTGGGCTCTGTGTTGACAGCTCTGAGCCTGGAACCTGCTTCAGATTCTGGGTCTCCCTCTCTCTCTGCCATCCCCTGCTCATGCTCTGACTCTCTCTGAAAAATAAATAAACATTAAAAAAAATTTTAAAGAAATATCAAGCTTCTAAAAGCCAAGGAAAGACTGAACTATTGCTCCATATTAAAGGAGAAGACATACGGCAATAAAATGCAATGTGTGATCTTGAATTGGATCCTGAACCAGAATTATTTTTTTAATTGCCATAAAAGGACATTATTGGGACAACTGGAAAACTTTGAATAAAGTCTGCAGATTAGATGATAGTGTTTATTAAAATTAATTTCCATTTTTGATAATTATACTATGGTGAGAATGTCCTTGATTGGGGGAATATATTGCTGTCTATTCATTTAGGTTTAACTGATGTATTTAGGCTTAACTCACTCTCAAATGGTACAGAAAAAAATGCGCAGAGAGAAAGAATAAGCAAACAAATAAAGCAGACATGGAAATGTTAATAATTGGGGGATCTGAGTAAGGGTTTATGGGAAGCCTTCGTACCATTCCTCAACTTTCCTTATTTCATAGAATTAAAAACTATTATAAGCTGTCAAAATAAATAGAGTGAAACACACCTGCACAGGTGTGTGTTTTTCTGCAGGGGCACAAGTTCGAGCGCAGAAAGGGCTGAGTTGGATTTAATTAGAGTTGATTTTTACCACGTGAACATGCTAAAGCAAGAGAGGCGCAAGGGGGATGAATGTGCATGCAGGTGTGTGGGAGTAATGGTTGTCCTTAGAATCCAAACTGGGAAAGAGGCAAAGCAAAGGTTAGAAGTATGAAGGACAAATGAAAATTATTAGGATTAAAGGTTGGTAAATCTAATTGGGGTTGAAAGATTGCTAGTAATTGCTACAATTAAGAGTTCTCAGTTCTATGTAGGGACACCTGGGTGGGTCAGTCCCAGTTGACTTCGAAGTCAGTCAGACTTCGGCTCAGGTCATGATCTCACGGTTTGTAAGTTGGAGCCTCGTGTCTGTGGTGATAGCTCAAAGCCTGGAGCCTGCTTCAGATTCTGTCTGTCTGTCTGTCTGTCTCTCTCTGCCCCTCCCCGCTTGTACTCTGTCTCTGTCTCTGTCTCTCTCAAAAATAAATAAAACATTAAAAAAAATTTTTTTAAGTTCTCAGTTCTATGTAAATGACAACATGACAGAAAGAGTCTCAGAATGTTTCTTATCTGGCAAAATTCATAGAAATTTGGATAAGTACATTAATTTTTTTTAAGTTTTTATCTAAATTCCAAAAAGTTAGCATATAGTGTAATACTAGTTTCAGGGGTGCAATGTAGTATTTCAACACTCCCATATAACACCTGTGTGTTCATCACAACAACGGATAAGTACATTAACATTTTTAAAGAAAAAAATTAGAGGTGATGAGTTGGAAAAATAGGAAGTGATGCTTGTAATTGAGATTATGGATAAATTGCAATTATAATGATGAGTTCTCTTCTATGAGCCTTAGAGTGGGTGGCTGCCTAGAGTAGACAAGATGATGGGGGCAAGGTCACTGAACTAAGAAACCGGAGATTGGAGATATAATCTTAGTGGATATTGAAATCACCAAGTACTACGGTCTGAATGTGTCCCCCTCACCAAATTTGTATGTTGAATCAATCCTAACCCCAAAAGTGATGGTAGCAGGGAGTGAGGCCTTTGGGAGGCTCTCTGCTCTCATGAATGGAATTAGTGCTCTTATAAAAGAGATTCCAGGAAGCTCCTTGCTCCCCACCCCACCATGTAAGGACACAGAGAGAAGGTGCCAGCTATGAACCAGGAAGAGGATGTCACCAAAACACAACCATACTGGCACCTTCATCCTGGACTTCTCAGCCTCCAGAACTATGAGAAGTAAACTTCTTTTTTTATAAGCCACCCAGTCTATGGTATTTTGTTAGAACAGCCCAAATGAACTACGCTACCAAGTATAAAAATAATTGCATAGAGGAAAGTGACCATGAGCAAAGAACAAAACTCTTCAATAAAAAAAGACACATGAATGAGTCTGTAGACAATTACAATAAAGACAGGTAGTCTGTGGCATTCTTTTCTGACATAAAATTCAAAGCTAGGGTTTTAGGGAGGAGTAAAGGAGAAGAGTCCGGAAGTAATAGAAGGAAAGAAGGCAATCACTTTTTCTCTGCAGTCATGTTCCAGTTACTATGCTGCATGACACATGACCTAAGACCATAGTGGCTGAAAACAGCAATAATTATTCATTATCTTTCATGGTTTCTATGGGTCAAGGATTTGGGGACAGCTCAGTTGAACAGTTCTGGCTCACAGTCTCTCGTGAGGTTGCCCTCATTAGCCATGTGGTGCTCCAGTCATCCATCAAAAGGCCTGGTTGAATCTGGAGGATCCATTTTCAATGTGTCTCATTTACATGACCCGCAACCTGGAGCTGCCTGCTGGTTTGGGACCTCAGTTCCTCTCCACACATGCCTCTCCAAAAGGCTGCTTGAGCCCTCATGGTATGGCAGAACCTTTCCTCAGAGCATGTTGTTGCAAAAGACCAAGCCGAAAGTTGCAATGCCTTTTATGACCTAGCCTTGGGAGTTGCACACTGTCAGTTACACCACCTTCTATTGGGCTAAAGGGTCAGACCTGATCCACTGTGGGAGGTGACTATACAGAGCATGACTCCTGGGAGGCAGGATCGTTGGGGGCCTTCTAGGAGTGAAGCTCCCACAAGTGGTATGACAGTGTGGGACAGAAAACAGCCACCACTTGAGAAGGCTGTAGGGAAAGCAGTGTCCTCAGGGGGAAGTGAGATTTCAGTCACAGCAAAGTGAAGAGAAGTTCTAGAGAATATTCAGGAAAAAAAAAAAAAAACCCAAAACTCTGAGAAATTAGAAGATAGGGAGTTTTGTTAATGTTTGATCTTGAATTCCACAGCATACCAAAAAGGAATTTGAAAGTTGGGGATGGGGGAGAGGGCAAGGGGTTCGATAGAGCTGCACGGTGACAAGAGTCTGGGGGTGGGGGGAGCTGGAAACCTTGGGTGTCTTGTACTGAGTGACGTAAATAAAATTGTAGGGCATAACAAGATTAGTCTTGATGGCTATATTAGTCTCCAGGGAAACAGAACCAATTTTATGCATATGTAACTAACTACACAATCTGCCTTCTGCGGGCTGAAGATCCAGGAAAGCCTGTGGTACAGTTCTGAGAATCTGAGAGCCAACCGTTCTAAAGTTCCGGCCCAAGAGGAGGAGAAGACTGATGATGTCTCAGCTCAAGCAGTCAGGCACAGAAAGCAAATTCTCCCTTCCTCTAACTTTTGTTCTATTCAGGAGCTCAACAGATTGGATGGATGATGCCCACCCACTTTAAGGAGGGCAAACTGCTTTACTCAGTCTGCAGATGCAAATGCTAAACTCATTTGCAAACACCCTCACACAGACACAGCCAGAAAGAACATTTAGTCAGATATCTGGGCACCTCAGGATCCAGTCAAGTTGACACATAGAATTAACCATCACAATGTATTTGAGGCAGATAGTTGTGGAGAAGATATGGGTGTTAAGGAGATAGATACGGGTATGACCAGGAGCATACAGGATCCTTGGACCACCTCTTTATTCCTTCTCACTGAGCCCCATAGGCCAGGCAAAAAAGGGAAAAGTGAAAAAAGAAAGTATGCCACTTTTTGCCCCTTTACTAAGTGAAACTTTCCTGAATGATAACTCTCTCACTTACATTTTATTTTATTTATAGAGCTTACAAACATCACTCTTTCCACTTTTTTAATGTTCAGTATGACTGACTTTAGCACAGATCCCTCAAAAATACCATTCTTAATTTTTATAAGTCTTTTTCTAATGCTGCTAATCCATAAATGGTGAGTTAATGTATCTGTACATACGTATCTAATTTTGTTCCTTCCCAAAACTCATCAAAACCACAATAAGAGGAATTGTGGACAGATAGGGAGAACAGTAGAGGATACCAGAGCAAGAAAATTTCATAAGCTAGAAAACAATGGAACAAGGGGTAACTGATTTATAAAACTGAGCAAGCCAGGTTCTCAACTGATATTGGGGAAAACTGAGGACTCACCAAACTTATACCTCAGAATCCTGACAAAACACAGGAATTGACACCACCAAAATAACCCTGGAACTGGTGATAAAGAAGGGGAGAGGGATTAGAATAGCAGCTAAAACAAGGAGAACGAGGGTCAAAGTTATTAGAAAACAGTTATGTGTCTAAATTATCTCTGTACCTCCAGGCTGCTGGGCAATTGTATGATTTTTTTTAAGGTGGTATTTTTCCATTGTTAATCTTTTCTTTTTTCTTTTTTTGTTTTAAGTTTCTTTATTTATTTTCATAAACAAAGAGAGAGAATGAGAGCCAGTGAAAAAGGAGCAAAGAGAAAGGGAGAGAGAGAATTCCAAGTAAGCCCCATGCTGTCAGCACAGAGCCTAAAGTGGGGCTCAAACTCACAAACTGTGAGATCATGACCTAAGCCAAAACCAAGAGTCAGATGTTTAACCGACTGAGCCACTCAGGTGCCTCCAACTGTATGATTTTAAGATGTACAATGTCCCCCAGAATTTTCCAGCCTAAGAAAGAAGCTCCTGGAAAAGCTGCCCATTGAGAAACCAGTAAAGACAAAATGTAGGATACAAAAAACTGGAAATGGAACCACAAAACAGATGAAGGGAGCCCCTAAGTTGAGGCTGAAGGCAGATCCCAGAATAACAGCTGGGGATGGGATGTTGGAGGCACCATGTTTTATACTGGGGCTGTGCAGCTCAAGAGACAAACCAGCTGAGCACTGTCATCCCCAGGATCCTCCTTCTCCTCTTCCTCCTCCTCCCCTTCCTCCTTCTCCCCTTCCTCCTCCTCTTCCTCCTCCTCCTCTTCCTACTTCTCTCCTCCTCGTCCTCCTCCTCCTCCTCCTCCTCCTCCTCACTCTTCTTCTTTTTGTCATTTACCTTCTTTTTAGCTGAGGATGGACCCCCCCCCCCCCCCGACCACAGATCTTGCTCAGGTTCTTTTCTGTACTTAGCTTGCGAAGTCTCTATTCTTCCCCATGCTCTGCTGCTTTCTTCCATAGGTTTCTGCTTTAACTTTCTCTTGAGAGCTGGAAGTAGTCAGGGGAAGTCTAGAAGCAGAAAACACGGAGCAGTCCACTCTCTCTGACCATACTTTTGCTAAATGTCAGTATCTGGTCCAGGGGCCCAAACTATAGTGAGTCCTATGCTTTCCAGGATACCAGAAGTCCCTGCCACTGACTTCCCTAGAAACCATTTTGGTAAATGCTCGGGGAACCTGATGCCAAATCATGACCCATCGGCTCTGTTGAGTCGATTTTCTCCTAGAAGTCATTATCTGATGGTGGCAACGTCACTCTTCCTCATACAGAAAGATAGGTGCTTGCTACTTGGCTGTGCTTTTCTTCTCTCTTTTTATTTTTTAACTAAGAAATGTATTATTTAGGAATACATATAAGGTAAATCTATGAATTAAAACAGCAACTGATTAACACAAAAGTCAGAGTAATGTTTATCTTTAAAGGAAGGAAGATGGATGCAGTCAAAGGAGGGATGGTGGTGGGGGGGGGTGGGTTCTATGTTACTCAAATATTCTATTTCTTTTTTTTTTTTTAACATTAATTCACTTTTTAGAGAGAGTTTGAGCAGGGGGAGGGAAGAGTGAGAGGGAGACACAGAATCCGAAGCAGGCTCCAGGCTCTGAGCTGTCAGCACAGAGCCCGATGCAGGGCTTGAACTCATAAGCAGTGAGACCATGACCTGAGCTGAAGTCGGACACTTAACCGACTGAGCCACCCATGTGCCCCTAAATGTTCTGTTTCTTATTCTAAGTAATGGATACATACATATTTATATTACTTGTCAAACTGTCCATGTAAATATTATATATTTTTCTGTAGGCATGATACATTTCCCAGTATTTTTAAGTAAATAGAAAAACAATTAACAAAAATAATTTTACTATTATTTTAGTGTTACTCATTGAATATTAGATCAACAGAAAAGTCTTAGTGTTGATTTGAATACTTTTTGTAAGGTGCAAGTGGCTGCAATATATTTCTTTATTTCACCTAATAAAGAAAAGCCAACAGAGAAGTTTAACAGAGAGCCAAAAGAGGTTTAAGACAGAGAAAAGGTAACATTTCCTGAGAGAGTAGGATGAGATCCCCTGGACAGAACTTTAGAGATTGGTCAAAGTGAAGGTTACATATGAACTAGAAGCTAGTTGGGGCAAAAAGAGAAAAGTGCTGAGAGACTTCCTACGTCATTTGCTAAAAGTATCAGGTTTCTAGATTGCATTTCATTACACTGTGAATTATTTAAATCCACCTGGAAGCCAGTTTCTGAAACGGAATGCCTCATATTAATTATCTAATGTAGCCCTGTAACTTATGATGTTAAATAAATAAACACACCTGAGGTTGACCTGCCATCCCTCACACCTGTCTCCTATCCCTGTGCCTTAACACACAGGGATATGTATAACTTCACAATGTTAGCATTGTTATTTTACGTAGGAATATTTGCTTTTACAAAGATATAGGCATATGCTTTCTAATAGACTATTGATAGTGTAATTAAATGTAGAGATCATCAAACATGTTGAGACAATGTTTTCTTTTATATAATATTCTTCCTGAAAGTTAGACATATTTAGAAACTACATTATCCATTTTATTGAATCTAACAGGCCACAGGAGTATCATTTTTTAAAAATCTCTAGCGAGATCATTAGCAATTTAGCAGTTATAATTCATGGATAAGTGTTCATCCTGCCTACTACAGATAAGAATAGAAACTGTGCTCATTGTGGTTAGAACTCATGCTAAATACATATAAATTGTAAAATATGTAGTATTTTTTAAGTTTATTTATTTATTTTGAGAGAGGGAGGGGAGAGAGAGAAACCTGAGCAGGGGAGGGACAAAGAGAGAGAATCCCAAGCAGACTTGGTGCTATCAACACAGAGCCCACTGTGGGGCTCAATCTCACAAACCATGAGATCATGACCTGAGCCAAAATCAAGCACTGGATGCTTAAATGACAAAAGCCATGAAGGCACCCCAAATATGTAGTATTTTTTGTATAGCTATGTTTGTTGGAAACAGAGACTACTAATATCAGTGAGTAGCTTACCTTGGACCACACAATGGTGCATTTAAAAGTAAGTACAGGGGCGCCTGGGTGGCTCAGTCGGCTAAGCAACTGACTTCGGCTCAGGTCATGATCTCATGGTTCTTGGGTTCAAGCCCTGCATCGGGCTCTGTGCTGACAGCTCAGAGCCTGGAGCCTGCTTCGGATTCTCTGTCTCCCTCTCTCTCTGTTCCTCCCTTGCTCATTCTCTGTCTCTCAAAAATAAATAAATGTTAAAAAAATTTTTTAAAGTAAGTACAGCCCCTTGGAAAACAGCATATATGTGTGATCCAGATCCTAGAACAGAAGAAAGACATAGAAGAAAAAGATGTGGAATTGAATTCTCAATTCCCTCGACATGAAGGCTACAGTGTGAAGGCCTTCTTTTAGTGAAAAGTTCTCAGAAGATGCTTGCCTGACCATATTCAACATGGTTGGAAAATTCAGAATATACAGTTATTTCTATTCTGTGAGAATCTCTGTGGAGGAGAAAATGGAGCAGAGGGAGGAAATGAAGGTAATGTGTTTAGTTCAGCTACCTGGGAGTTGAGCTTGAGAAGAATCCTGGGAGTGACCTACTGAAGGGAGTGCTACTTTGGAGAAATGTTAAGGGAACCAGAGAAGCAGGAATGATGAGAGACGTTTAGCCGGATCCCACAGGCAGCTCTGGAGAATGAATGTCATCACAGACTTGGGTCTCCTTGAGGCAAGAGGATTGGTCTTTTTAAAATTATTATTGCTATCATTAAAATGTTTTATTTATTTATTTTAATGTTTTTAATGTTTATTCTTGAGACAGTGAGAGAGAGACAGAGCGTGAGCAGGGGAGGGGCAGAGAAAGAGGGAGACACAGAATCAGAAGCAGCCTCCAGGCTCTGAGCTGTCACTCCAACGTTGGGCTCAAACTCACGAAACATCATGATCTGAGCCAAAGTCGGATACTCAACCGACTGAGCCACCCAGGCTCCCTGAAATGTTTTGTTTATTTTTTTTTTAATTTTTTTTAACGTTTATTTATTTTTGAGACAGAGAGAGACAGAGCATGAACAGGGGAGGGGCAGAGAAAGAGGGAGACACAGAATCGGAAGCAGGCTCCAGGCTCTGAGCTGTCAGCACAGAGCCCGACGCGGGGCTCGAACTCACGGACCGTGAGATCATGACCTGAGCCGAAGTCGGACGCTTAACCGACCGAGCCACCCAGGTGCCCCTGTTTTGTTTTTTTTTTTTTTTGAGAGAGGGAGAGAGAGAGGGAGAGGGAGAGAGAGAGAGAGAGCGAGTGAGCAGCACGGGAGGAGCAGAAAGAGAGGGAGACAGAAGATCTGAAGTAGGCTCTGCACTGACAGCAGGGAGCCCAATGGTGGCTCAAACTCATGAACCACCGTGAGATCGTGACCTGAACCGAAGTCAGAGCCTCCCAGGTGCCCTTGAGGATTAGTCTTTGATACCCTCATATTGGCTTGTGACCACTGGGTGTGGGGGTTGGGGAGAAGCGCAGACATAGAGTGCTTAACCTTCTAGGCATTGCCAGATGTGACACCTGCTGTGGGTTGAGGGCGAGTTTCAGTACAAATGTACTGTGAGTTCTTAGCAGCCAACATCCAGTTGGTCTGGTAAAGGAGCTATGGCCAGTTCACCAACAGGACAACTACAGGTACTATTTTTATTTGTGTCCTTTTTCCTTTTATCCTAACACCTCATCATTTTCTTCAGTTGCATATTTTAACTCCAGAACTTTTTTGGTAGCAGCCATTAATGCATTAAAAATAGAACTGGAAAAAAAAAAGTAGAACTGGATTTTAATATTTAAACACCTTTTTATTTAGCCTCTGGGTTCATTGCTAACTAATAATGTAAATAAGCAAAATAAAAAAAGTTAAATTACTTTTCATAAAGGCCACCAAAAGCC
Source organism: Lynx canadensis (assembly GCF_007474595.2). Lineage (NCBI taxonomy): Eukaryota > Metazoa > Chordata > Mammalia > Carnivora > Felidae > Lynx > Lynx canadensis. The sequence continues at coordinate 98,796,088 of NC_044311.2, forward strand.
TTCAGTATAAATAAGCCTTCAGTATAAATAAGACATATAGTTGGGTGGTTAAGGGAAAAGCCTTGAGTAAAATAGAAGTGGATTTAAATCCTGGCTCCGATGTCCACTAGCTGTGTGATTATATGCAAGTTTCTTCAATGTGCTTCATCTGCTTCTTTATCTTGGAAAAAAAGATAAACCCTCCTTAGAGTTGTGTGAGGTTTAAGGAATACAGGATAGAGTTCGATTTCTAATTTTGGAAATAGAGTGGGCCACATCATTGGGCCAACCTTCCCACTAAGCATAACTAAAAATACTTCATAAAATATTTCCAGAAATCTTGTGTAAATAGAGAGCTGACAAGATAGTAAGAGTTATCAAGCCAATGTCTAAGGAACACAGAAAAATGAGTCAAGTATGAAGCTGCTTTTGCCCTGAACCTGGCCAGACCCTAAAGTTCAGTTTTCAAGGCCCAGGGAGGAGAATGACAGAAGACAAAATCCCAGTGTGGAGATTCTAACAGGAACCACATTCCCATAAAGCAGGGAACGAACTTGAAGAAAACCCATCCCGTGTTCTCACCTATAAGAAATTAGAAGGTAGTTGGGGAGCACAGACCTGAAAGTTTGCAGTTATAAACCAACCATTATTCTGCTTTGCAGACCATATCCGCAAGACCTAGGTGGTCCAAAGAAACTTCAAGCTGTGAATTTAATTTAAAGCCATCCTGGATGTCCTTTTTTCTAGGAGAATCTCAGCTAATAATTATAGAAGGGATGGTAAAATTGGATATCACAAGTGTGAAATAATGGACCTAGATTTGTGGTCTCCAATAACCCTAACCACTAACCACAATTTGCTATTTAAATTTAAATTAGTGAATACTACAATTCAGTTCCTCAGTCACACTAGTACATTCCAAGAGCTCAACTGACTTAGGTACCATACTGACAGCATCGCTTTAGAACATTCACTCAACTGAAAGTTCTGTTGGGCAGTCTCAATCAAGGCAATAATCATCAATGGCTGCTAAGATCATTAAGTGAAATACAAGGATGTTAAAGTCAATGGATTGGCTGACAAAAGGTAAACCCATGATCAGTTTTTTTAAAATATATATACTTAAATTTATTTACTTATTTTGAGAAGGAGAGAGAGAGAATGAGCGGGGAGGGGCAGAGAGAGAAGGAGAGAGAGAGTCCCAAGCAGGCTCCCCACTGTTAGTGTGGAGTCAGACGTGGCGCTTGAACTCACTAACCGTGGGATCATGACCTGGGTGGAAACCAAGCGTTGGACTCTTAACCAACTGAGCCATCCAGGAGCCCCAAGGTCTACTCTTGATTAAAAAAAGCTTAAGAAGCATAAGAACCAAATGTGCTGTGTGGATCTCATTTACATTCTGATTTGAAGAAAACATATATAAGAATTTATTTAAAAACAGTTGGGGAAGGGGTGCTTGGGTGGCTCAGTCGGTTAAGTGTCCGACTCAGGTCATGATCTCATGGTTCGTGGGTTCCAGCTCTGTGCCGAACTCTTGCTCAGAGCCTGGAGCCTGCTTTGGATTCTGTGTCTCCTTCTCTCTCTGCCCCTCCTCCACTCACGCTCTGTGTCACTCTGTCTCTCAAAAATAAATAAACGTATTTAAAAACAATTGGGGGGATGTAAATACCATCTGTGTATTAGCTAATATTAAGAAATTATTTTTGCTAAGCATAATTGTGGTTATGTGGTTATGTAACTGTCAGTTACTGTGATTAGGTAAGAAAAAAAAAAGCCCTTAATTTTTGGAGCTGGATTTTGAAATATTTAGTGGAGAAATGTCATAATGGGTATAGTTTGCTTCAAAATAGTTCAGCAAAAATAATAAATAAAATGTGACAAAATATCAATAATTGTTCAACCTCATTAACCAGTGCATTGGGGTTTATTATACCATTATCTCCACTTTTCTGTATATTTGAAATTTTTCATGATAAAAATTTTATAAAAATTAAGTGCCGTGATTAGGGATGGGTTGGAAAGCAAAGGGCTGGTGGGAGGGAGGGAGGTGTGGTTACAAAGAGTCAACAGCAGGGATCCTTGTGGTATTCGAACTGTTTACATGAACCTACATATGTAATCAAATTGCATGGAACTAAATACACACGCACACACACACACACACACACACACGTACATACACACACACCAAAAAGAAGGAAACCTGGGGAAATGGGAATGAGACTGCTGAATTGTATCAATGATATTATCCTGGTTGTGATAATTATACTACAGTTTTGCAAGATGTTAACCATTTAGGGGAACTGAATAAGGATACATGTTTTTCTGTATTATTTCTTATGAGTGCATGTAAATCTACAACTTTCTAAAAGAAAGTTTAATTTAAAATTAAAATTAAAAATAAGTAAAAGTGAAATAATGACACAGCCATGCAACATAACATCATTTGGCCTTTATAAACAATGATATAGAAGTTTGTGCAAACAAATGGTTAGCTCTCCAACATGTATTAATAGGTAAAAAAGAAATCTGATGTGTAGTAACATGTATGTTACGCTTCTGAGTGTTTTTAAGTATGTATGTGTGTATATGGGAAATTTCCAGAAGTATAAACAAAAAAAGTACTTTTATGAAGTATACCTTATGCTAGGGTTTTGAGGTGTTTTTTAAAGATTTTGTTGTGGTAAAATATATATAACATAAAACTTAACATTTTAACTTTTTTTTTTACTTTTTTAAAAAAATGTAAGGTCTACACCCAACATGGGTCTTGAACTCACAACCCTGAGTTCGAGTCACATGTTCTACCAACTGAACCAGCCTTAACATTTAAACTATTTTTAAGTACAGTATACAATTTAGTGGCATTGAGTACATTCACATTGTTGTGCGACCATCCATAAGAACCATTTTCACCTTCCCAAACTGAAATTCCATAGCCATTAAACAATGACACCCATACCTCTTTCCTCAAACCCTGGCAACCACCACTAATCTTTCTGTCTATGAATTTGGCTGCTGTAAGAACCTCGCATCAGTGGAATACTACAGTATTTATCATTTTGTGACTGGCACATTTCATTTAGTATAATGTCTTCAAGATTCATCCATGTTGTAGCATACATATGTCAGAATTTCCTTCCTTTCTAAGGCTGAAGAATATTCTGTTGTTGTCCATACCACATTTTATTTATTCATTTATTCATCAATGCACACTTGAGCTACCTCCAGGTTTTGGTAGTTGTGAACATAGGTTTATAAATAAATATCTGTTCAAGTCCCTGCTCCTTATGCCCCTTTGAAAAATATTTTTACAAGTTTATTTTGAGAGAGAGGGCGCAGGGGTGGGGCAGAGAGAGGATCCCAAGCTGACTCCACTCTGTCAGAGCCTGAGGCAGCGCTTGATCTCACCAACCCTGAGATCATGACCTGAGCTAACATCAAGAGTAGAATGATTAACCAACTGAGCCACTTAGGAGACCCGAAAAAAATTTTTTTAAGAGGTAAATACATGCTGGGCACCTGGGTGGCTCAGTCGGTTAGGCATCCGACTTTGGCTCAGGTCATGATCTCACAGCTCATGAGTTCAAGCCCCATATTGGGCTCTGTGCTGACAGCTCAGAGCCTGGAGCCTCCTTCAGATTCTGTATCTCCCTCGCTCTCTGCCCCTCCCCCTCTCACAATCTGTATGTGTGTGTGTGTCTCTCTCTCAAAAATAAATAAACATTAAAAAAAAATTTTTTAAAGGAGCTAAATACATGCATTGCTAAAAAGTATTAAATGCTTAAAAATAAATGTCATAAGAATTGTACTTGGCTTCTTTAAAATTTTTGTAATCGATATTAAGAAACTTTAAAGAAGATAAAAATAGGGACGCCTGGGTGGCTCCGTTGTTAAGCCTAAGACTTGGACTCAGGTCATGATCTCACCTGAGATCGTCTGTGAGTTTGAGCCTCATGTCTGTGGTGACAGCTCAGAGCCTGGAGCCTGCTTCTGATTCTGTGTCTCCCTCTCTCTCTCTGCCCCTCCCTGGCTCACATTCTGTCTGTCTGTCTGTCTGTCTGTCTCTCAAATATAAATAAACATTAAAAATTAAAAAAAAAACAAAAGAAGATAAAAATAAATGGAATGATGTAGTATGTTCACAGATTGGAATACTCAATATTTTAAAATGTCCAACATCTCTCAAATTTAGATTAAATATAAGTCTAATTAAAATTACAATCTTGTTCTAGAACTGCAACGAACAGGCAAAATAAGAACAGCAAAGTGGTAAGATTTATCCTATTACACATCAAAATTTATTAATAAAACTATAGTAATAAAAACAGAGTAGTAATAGCACAGAGATAGACAAACATAAACAATGAAAAATGGCAGGGACCCCTGAAATTCCTCACTTATGTGAACTCTTGATTTATGACAGAAGTGATACTGCATAGTCATGGGGGAAGGATGGACTTCATAGTCACTGGTTCTGTGAATATAGGGCATTCATGTGGACAAATGAAATCAGGTTCTTATACCTTCCACCACACCAAAATGTGACAAATGATTTTTTTAACTTTTTTTAAATGTTTATTTTTGAGAGAGAGACACACACACATGCACACACACACACACACACACACACACACACACACACAGAGCGTGAGTCGGGGAGGGGCAGAGAAAGAGGGAGACACAGAATCCGAAGCAGGCTCTAGGCTCTGAGCTGTCAGCACAGAGCCCTATGCGGGGCTCAAACTCACGAACTGTGAGATCATGACCTGAGCTGAAGTCGGTCACTTGACTGAGCCACCAAAGCACCCCAACAGACAAATAACTTAACTTTCAGAAGGTAATATTAGAGAATCTCTTCATGAATTCCAGGATTTTCAAAAAAATATACAAAAATGTACCAATCATGAAGGATGAATACATTTGATGATATTAAAATTCAGAACTTTTCATGAATGTAGGAACAGATAATTATAAACAAATTCTTAACCTATGTGAATTTCCAGTGGAATATGTGAAATTCAGGCAGAATACAGGGTGATTTTTCATTCCTTTACATTTCAAAATATTTACATCTTTGGTCTTGCCCATTAAATATCCCTGACCAAAAATTCCCCACTCAAAAAACACTCTTGTGCACAAACACACGTTCAGGGTGACAAATTTTATTTTCATTTTCATTTTCATTTTATTTTTTATTTTATTTTTAAAAGAAGAGTAGTACCATTTTTTTTTAATGTTTATTTCTTTTTGAAGTAGAGAGAGCAGGGTGGGGGGGGGTGGTGATGAGGCAGAGAGAGAGAGGGAGACGGAAGATCTGAAGCAGGTTCTGTGTTGTCAGAACAGAGCCTGATGCTGCGCTTGAACGCACAAACCATGAGATCATAACCTGAGCTGAAGTCGGATGCTTAACTGAATGAGCCACCCAGGCACCCCAGGGTAACAAATTTTAAAGACCTTCATAAATTTCCCAAACACCCCTAGGGATGATGCCACCGCCATTGAGAAACTCTCAACTTTGTCTTGGTTCATGGCTGCCTGGAATAAAGGTTACATCTCCCAACTTGTTTTACAGATAGGGCTTTGTAACTCAGTACCGGTCAGTTATGTGTTAGAAATGTCCTTAAAGGAAAAGGATATGTTATTCTTATTTCTGTTGGATAGAATATGCTTTGTAGGCTTGATGGCAGGAGCTGGAGCAGCCATCTTGGACTTGAGGATGAAAGACACATATTAAGGATGGAGAAGAGCAAACATACTTGGGTAGCTGAAGATCATTATCTTACTCACATGTGCTTACACTTGTGTAAAAGAAATAAGCTTTGACCTATTTTAACCACATTATTTTAGATTTCTGTCACTCAAGCTAAACCTAATCCTAACTAAAACAGGTAGATATTTTCATCATCCCTATTTTATGGATGAGAAAGCTGAGAGGTTAATTGTTCAAGGTCACACAGCTATCAAGTTGCAGAGCTGGTATTTGGAACTGGACAGTCTATCTTGAGATCTTATGCTCTTAGTGACCATGATATTTTGTGCCTGCTATCGGACAAAGAGGAAAGAGCCTACTGGAACAGGAGCAACTGGTGATAATTTAAGTATGAGATAATTGTTGGAGTGAAGTTCTCAGGAGATGATGAGGATGGTAAGGAGAACAGCTGTTTCAAAGCTCTAGTATGAAATACACATATACATACATTTAGTTAAACATATTATGTAACTGTAATCCAGGAATTCTTTTTTCAAAAAGCAAGCCCATTGTTCTTGTCATGTTTGTGATATCACCTATACTTTGATTCATTTTGCTGTAAATTCAAGGTGTATCTCTCCATTTCGCTCAATATATAGACTCTATAGCCTGTGTTTCTGTTTACAAAGTTTCTAGGGATTAGTTTAATTTCATGAAAATGTGTTTTGAGAGGCACCTGGGTGGCTCAGTCGGTTAAGCATCTCACGGTTCAGGTCTGATCTTGCTGTTCATGGGTTTGAGCCCCATGTCAGGCTTTGTGCTGACAGCTCAGAGCCTAGAGCCTGTTTCAGATTCTCTCTCTCTCTCTCTGTCTTTCTCTCTGCCTCTCCCCTGCTCACGCTCTGTCTCTCTCTCAAAAATAAGTAAAAGCATTTAGAAAATTTTTTTAAATAAAGGAAAATATGTTTTGAGGATATGGTAAAGTGACTCTTACTATAGGCCATTGAAAAAAATTGTATTCAAGTATAATTAATTACCATACAACATTATATTAGTTTCAGGTATACAATAGAATGATTCTACATAGGCCATTTTTTTAAATGGGCAAAGAATTGTGAATAAAATTATTATCTAATAAATGGAGGGCTCAAATAAATTGATCACTGAATTTGGGATAAAATACAGGCAGTGTGGCACATCCAAAATTCCTATTGGAAAGTCCAAAAGACACCTCCAAGAAACAAAACAGCTTCAGAAGTACATTGTGTTACTTCTTACTTGAGCAAGTCTTAAATAACAGGAATTTGGGGTGCCTGGGTGGTTCAGTCGGTTGAGTGTCCAACCTTGACTCAGGTCATGATCTCGCGAATGTGAGCCTTGCATTGGGCTCTGTGCTGACAGCTCAGAGCCTGAAGCCTGCTTTGGATTCTGTGTCTCCTTCTCCGTGCCCCTCTCCCGCTCACACTCTCTCTCTTTCTCAAAAATAAATAAACATTTACAATAATGTAAAAAAAAAAAAGGTATTTGGCAAGAACTTACATTTTAACAGGCACTAAACCAATCAGTCTGGTTTTTAACTTACAGGCAGGGTTGCTGAAGTTTCTGGCTTAAAGTCTACCTTCATGATTTTTGTTGTATCTTTTTACTGTCTATAACTTTCTATATTTAAGATTTGTCTTTAAAAATAACTCACTTGGGGTGCCTGTGTGGCTCAGTCGATTAAGCGTCCGACTCTCGATTTCGGCTCAGGTCATGGTCTCATGGTTTGTGAGATCAAGCCCCGTGTTGGGCTCTGTGTTGACAGTGTGGAGCTTGCTTGGGATTCTCCCTCAAAAAAAAAAAAATAAATAAAGGAAGGAACTTAAAAAAAAACCTCACTTAATGTTTACTGGTTTGGCTTCCTCCCTACGTAAATCCTTGAAACCTTGGATATGAAGTATTAAATGTTTGCCTCTTATACGTTAAAATGTATACTACGCATGTCTGTCTCTGAAAACCATCTCACGGACACAGAGCCATGCTGTGCAGATATCCCTTCAAGGAGAGACGTGTGATGTGTCGCTCCGCTGCCAGGAGAGTTCAGCAGTCTCCTGCTGTTAGCTCCTTCTGGGTCAGGTCTGCAGATGCCACCTCACCTGAGGTCATGTCCTCACAGGGCAGCCTCAACCTGGAGTGCAAGGGAGGCAGGACTACTAAGGCCCAGCCATGTCAGCCAGATGCATGTCAACTCTGACAGGCAATATTTGCTCCAGACCTTCCCCGCAGGAGTGGTCAAGGTTTCGTCAGGCCTGCTTTGTCTTTTGATTTCCACTATGCACACCCCGTTTTGCCCCTTCTTTTCTCAATGTTAATTCCAAAGGTACCACTCATACCCCCATCTCCATCTCAGTAGGTTTCCAATGAATCCAACCTGCAACACCATGCTACTGTCCTACACTGTATTTTTAGGACAAGTGTCAAAGGTCTTTCTAATGACTTTAAAATAAAGCATGAAATTTAAAAATAAGGCCATGAATATGATTTTATGTAATTGAAGGCGATCTGGCTTTTATACAGGGTATCCAAAACTTTTAGTGCAATTTTAAGTCATCTAATAAATGCTTGATGTCATTGGCTCTTTGGGAGTTGTAACAGGATAGGAGCTATTCAGATGATGGTTGAAAAATCAAACTAAAAAAATTGTCTTAGTGGATTTTTTTTATTTATTTATTTTTTCTAATGTTTACTATTTGGGAGAGAGAGAGACAGAGCATGAGCAGGGGAGGGGCAGAGAGAGAGGGAGACACAGAATCCGAAGCAGGCTCCAGGCTCTGAGCTGTCAGCACAGAGCCCGATGCAGGGCTCGAACTCACAAACAGTGAGATCATGACCTGAGCCGAGGTCAGACAAATGCTATTTTTAAAAAATGGACTAGGGGCGCCTGGGTGGCGCAGTCGGTTAAGCGTCCGACTTCAGCCAGGTCACGATCTCGCGGTCCGTGAGTTCGAGCCCCGCGTCGGGCTCTGTGCTGACTGCTCAGAGCCTGGAGCCTGTTTCCGATTCTGTGTCTCCCTCTCTCTCTGCCCCTCCCCCGTTCATGCTCTGTCTCTCTCTGTCCCAAAAATAAATAAACGTTGAAAAAAAAAATGGACTAAATTATATTCTTTTAGAATTATATTCACAAACTAAGCCTCTGTGCGGCAAAATTCGAATATGTCACAGAACTTTGATTCCCTTTTGAATTTTCCTGCATATAAACAAATGCACAGGAGAGAAACAGCTGATGCATTCAGTAAATACCCACAACTACTTTAACAATCCTGCTTGAAATCTGTACGTGTAACAATTGCGGCTGTTGAAATGTCATGATTTAGGAACATTCTGTCCTACTGTCAGACTATTCTGAATCTAAATCAGTCAGAATACATGGAAATCAGCAGAGCAGTGCTTAAATTAAGGTCAGTAACAAGGGATGGCTCATAGGATAAAGAGTTCAACAAAATTTTGTAACACTGAGACTGTGGTAAACCTAGTTATCATTGGGAGAATACTTATTTAAGCCTCCTTTGTTACTTTTCATATCTAAGCATGAATAAAAATACTTGTTCCATAGAAATTGCCCATGGTAAGAATTACCTGGGACGTTTGTTAAATTGATTCCTATATCCTTTCCCTAGAATAGATTTCAACTCTGTTCATTTGGGGTGGGCCTGGAAATCTCTGTCATAAATACAGCCCCATAGATTTCTTCAGAGTTTTAGAAATAGCTAATTAAGACACATGTGCTTACTTAAAACATCAAAACCTTTTAAAATAGTCATCCATTGCTGCTTTGAGGACCATGATATGTATTCAGGAATGTCTGAACACATACTTGTTTCATTTTTTTTAATTCAAAAAATTTTTAATTTATTTTGAGAGAGAGAGAGAGAGAGAGAGAGAGAGAAAACGCGTGGGGGAGGGGCAGGGAGAGAGAGGGAGACATAGAATCTGAAGCAGGCTCCAGGCTCAGCTATCAGCACAGGGCCTGATGCGGGGCTTGAACTTGTGAACTGTGAGATCGTGACCTGAGCCAAAGTTGGACGCTCAACTGACTGAGTCACCCAGGCACCCGGGCACATGCTTGTTTGTGAGTGGCTATTGTATTTTATGATGGTGTGCTTCATTAGCTTCACTGTTTTGATTACAGACTATTCCCCAATTCCTGGTCACCTGTGTGACAAATTAAGTTACTAGTTGCAAAGAGAATGGAAAGTTCCTGAGTTGAAAGATTGAAATCTATCACCACTTCTACAAAAGTGCAAGTTTGAAAATTAAACAAACAAAAACATGATTTTATTATTAGGTAGAATTTAAAAGAATTTTATTTATTATTATTATTATTTTAAGTTTATTTATTTAAGAGAGACAGAGAGTGCTTGTGGGGGAGGGGCAGAGAGAGGGAGAATCTGAAGCAGGCTCTGTGCTGAAAGCAGAGAGCCTGAAGCAGGAACCGGGAGATCATGACCTGAGCCGAAGCCAGACACTTAACCGACAGTCACCCCAAAGCATTTAAACCCACCATATTATCTTAGTGCAAAACTACTTTAAATAAATAGAAATCCTTCAGTGTAAGCTTTTTTCTTTTGGTCACCTATTACGTATGACATATATACAGAAAAGTGCGTAAATCCTGTGTGTGAATTTTTACAAAATGAACACCCCATGTAATCCAGACCCACAAAAATCAGAGCATATTCAACACCCCAGAATTCCCCCACATCCTAGCCTCCTGTTGTAACATCCCCTTCCTTACCATGTGTGACTGCTATCCTGACTTCAAACACCATGTACTAGTTTTATGTTTTTGAATTCAATATAAATGGGATCATATAGTATATATTGTTTGGTTTCTTTAACTAAACATTGTATTTTTGAGATTCATGCACCTTGTTGCATTAACTCTGGTTTCTATAAAGTATTTCATTGTGTGAACATGCAATTTGCTCATCCATTCTTCCAAGCTTTGGGGCTTTTACAAATAGTGCTGCTATGAACATTTTGGTACATGTCTTTTGGTGAACATACACGTAATCATTTCCGTTGTGTACAGACCTATGAATGGGATGCCTACATTAGGCATTCCTAATTCAACTTTGTAGATACTATCAAAACGAACACACAGATTTATGTTCCCACATGTGTGACAGTTCTGGTTGTTCCTCAAACTCACTAACACTTGTATTCTCTGTTCTTTCCATTTTAGTCCTTTGGGTGGGTATGAAATGGTATCACATTGTAATTTTAATTGACATTTCTCTGGTGACGAGAAGCTAAGCATCTTTTTCATGTATCAATGCACCATTAAGTGAGGTGCTTGTTCAAGTCTTTTACCCATTTATCTATTAAGATCTGTCACTTTTTTTTTTTTTTTTTTTGTAGCTCTTTATGTATTCTGGATACAAGCCCTTTGGAAAATATGTCATTGTTTATTCTTGTTCCTCCACACTTCGATGACTTCTTACAATTTTGATTAAAATGGTTATCTATTTCTAGGGGCGCCTGGGTGGCTCAGTCGGTTAAGCATCCGACTTCAGCTCAGGTCACGATCTCGTGGTCCGTCAGTTCGAGCCCCGCATCAGGCTCTGGGCTGATGGCTCAGAGCCTGGAGCCTGCTTCTGATTCTGTGTCTGTCTTCCTTTCCTCTCTCTCTGCCCCTCCCCCGTTCATGCTCTGTCTCTCTCTGTCCCAAAAATAAATAAACGTTAAAAAAAAAATTAAAAAAAATAAAATGGTTATCTATTTCTAGACTCACCTCTCTAAACTCTGGCTCAAACTCTAATAGTTTCTCAGTCACATTTTCCTTTTTAAATAAGTGAGTCACCACACTGTCTATGACCACCTTGTTTGGCCAGTCATTTCTCCCTACTTTTCTTCTGGTTTATCTGTCTTTATGGCTCACATTTATTCATACCAACTTCCTGGTTCTTTTTTTTTTTTTTTTTTTAACGTTTATTTATTTTTGAGACAGAGAGAGACAGAGCATGAACGGGGGAGGGTCAGAGAGAGGGAGACACAGAATCTGAAACAGGCTCCAGGCTCCGAGCTGTCAGCACAGAGCCCGACGCAGGGCTCGAACTCATGGACCGTGAGATCATGACCTGAGCCGAAGTCGGCCGCCTAACCGAATGAGCCACCCAGGCGCCCCGCAACTTCCTGGTTCTGAATGAAACATACATACATAAGGAAAGATATATACAGTATGATTTAGTGTAGACACTAAAAATCAGGAGGCCTGAATTTTATTAAGTAGCAGTGTGACATTGGGCAAACCAGTTAACCTCTCTGGACTTCAATTTGCTCTTTTGTGTTAATGAGAGGGTTGGAATAAATGACCAACATCCTCATTAATGCAAGAAGCTGCTTTAAACCCCACATCTATTTATAACCATACTTGGTGTGTATACTATTTTCTCTTTAATAAAAAAACTCTTCAGGGCGCCTGGGTGGTGCAGTCGGTTAAGCGTCCGACTTCAGCCAGGTCACGATCTCGCGGTCCGTGAGTTCGAGCCCCGCGTCAGGCTCTGGGCTGATGGCTCGGAGCCTGGAGCCTGTTTCCGATTCTGTGTCTCCCTCTCTCTCTGCCCCTCCCCCGTTCATGCTCTGTCTCTCTCTGTCCCAAAAATAAATAAACGTTGAAAAAAATTAAAAAAAAAAAAAAACAAAAAACAAAAAACTCTTCAAATACAGAGGCAGAATGTAGTGTGGTGATTAAGAGTATGCTCTCTGGAATCAGGCTGCCTGGATTCAAAGTGTATCTAGATCCTTTTATTGGGTGCTTCCTTATTTTGCAGAACAATGGCTTTTCAGTGACTTATTGAATGATCTTTTTCACCCTGGGTTCTTAAGAAGCCTGAAGCAGTTGCTAGCAGTGTCCATCTAAATCTCCTTGGCCATGACTACCATTTTGGTGCACACCAGCCCAACCTCCCCTAACTACCTGCACCCAATCTCTTTGCAGGGGTTTCTGTGGCCACCAGTGCCTGATCTACCTACATGCAAGTGCTGGGCATTGACTCTCCCAGTCTTTGTGGGAATAGCCTTCACTGGAAGACTGACAGGAGCTGGCTATCAATCAATGACTGATGAAAGTCCCCCAGTTCTTTTGTACCACAGGTGGGATACCTGAGGTGCATATACTTCGGTTGTTCCCAGAATTCCCCAGCAGCATTATGCTTAATATTCTGAAGTGTTGACTTGCTTGATAATGAATTTTTATTGGCTTCTTTCAATTTTGTCTGAATTCTCTCCTCGCCTACTGGTGTGTCCTGAGATCACATCCCAAATAAAACTCCCTGCACTCAAGCACTTGTCTCAGAGTCAACTTCTGGGGTAACACAAACGAAAGGGAGGCCCTTAAAACAACTTCAGTGGCATTTTATCACAGCTCATTTGGGAAAGTTACTTTCCTTCTTTGTGCTCTTATATTGTAGCAATAGATTAAAAGAATAACCCAAAGAGACTGGGATATTACCAAGTGGACTATAAATTATCCAAACATTCTATAATGAATATGTTTTCCTATGGATTTTTAAGTATTTCTCTAGATAAACTTGACACTTGATAGTAATACAGAGTTGTTCACTTCACACTGTTTCTTTACTCCCTTGGAAGTTGTTAAAAATACATTTAAAGAAATAAAATAGGAGTGCCTGGGTGGCTCAGTGGGTTAAGCATTCAATTTCAGCTCAGGTCATGATCTCACAGCTCGTGGGTTGAGCCCTGCATTGGGTTCTGTGCTGATAGCTCAAAGCCTGGAGCCTGCTTTGGATTTTGTGTCCCTCTCACTCTCTGCCCCTCCCCCACTCACGTTCTGTCTCTGTCAAATTCTGTCTGTTCTGTTCTGTCTCTGTAACAAACATTACAAAAATTTTAAAAAATAAAGACATAAAATATGTCCCAGTAACATGCTGTTACCTTGGATCTTAACTGATTTAGCTTGAAAAATCTATGAATGAATAACAAGGTTTTAGTCATTTGTCAAAAATAGAAATGAGTACGATTGATCTCCTTTAATTTGTAAGTGCATTTTTAGAAACGATTCACTTTTTCAACTTAAAGTAATATTCAGAATGGCATGCGATTCTGTGTACTACATTTCCAAATCATACTGGTTATGATTATAGGGCTTTTTATAGTGAGCTTTATATAGTCTATAGTGAGAGTCCCAACTCAATTTCATGATCTTAAGGAACAATCTATAAAGAAAGGGAGAAACAAAAAATTTAAAAGTTCACACTGAGAACAATAAAAAAAAAATACAAGGTGGTATGTTTTTTAGCAGATCCTGCCACACGCACACACACATGAAAAAATGTTAATTTAAATCCACTTTTTATTCTTTCATAGATTTTAACAATTATACACAACTTTTAACATAAAGATAGTGAAATCTCAAGGATAAGGAGGCAATATATATGGCCTCTTCTATTCGTTCTTCAGGATGGAAGGAAATTTCCAAAGGGTACAATGTGTGAGATTTAACACTGGAAAAATACATATGAAACTTGTTTAACTGGCTCCACTTAGGACCAGGCATAGCACAATAAATATAGAACTGCATCATCTTTTTAAAAGATTGTTGTAATTTTAACAGGTTCTTACTAAAGAAATATGATCAGTGACCAATTTGAAGTTCTACAACATACAGATGAAGGGACACTTACAATGAGTATCAGAGCATCTTCTGTCTCCAGCATCTTCACACCCATACATCAGCATTCTTCAAAGGGAGTAAGAATTACATTGCAAACTCAGAATGACAAAAAAACAAACTTGGTCAAACTTTCTTCATTATATCACTCATTACTATCATAATCCTGGTTTGCTGGTAGATTTAAGGTAGGAATAGAACATTTTTGAAATCCTTTTCAATTCCACTGGTCTTCGGGCCTCTAGGTGGGAGGCCACATTGGAAGCAAACTGATTAAGCAGCACCATTAAGTCCACATCTCAACGAATCATTGCATAATTTTTATATTTTCCAATATTTGGAAAAGTTAAAAAAAAAAAAAAAAGCTACATATGGAAGAATATCTATCCTGAACAGCAAGCCACTGTAAAAACATGCAGTCTGCAAGACTGAAACAAACCACTGCTGAATTCTCTACTTTCCTTGACGGACCAAAAGAAATACATGACCTAAAAATTTAAATAATAATATACTGAGGCATAAAATAAATACTTTATTTATGCTATTACATTTGGGTATTTGAGGTTGTTAGGCATGTTCACATGCCCTTTCCTCTTCCTAAAGAGGAAGCAATGGTGCCAGCACTATTGGTCAGAAAGAAGTAATGAGAAACTGTTGCTCTCAGAGCTGTTCTGAAGTGTGCCTTACACAAAGACAGAAATTATTACTTTAAAACATATACTTAAAAGACAGGATGAAATTATCTTTTTTTCACATGACCCAGATTCTGTTATTAGCAGATAAAAGAATTAATTTCATCCTTATTAAACAGGATGAAAACTGCTATGCTATTGTTACAGATATTCTGAAAAGTCTTTTGAGCCAGTAAGCTGGCAAACTGGTTGTTCAAAAGTTCACTGAGCAAACAAACATGCAAACACATGACACACATCATTATCTTGTAAAAATGTAATGCCGCTCTGGCCCCAAGAATCACTACAGTCCAGCTGGTCCTTAATGGTGCAAACAGCCTTAACCACTACTGAATATCTTCTCTGTGGCATTTTACTGCCCATCACACTGCCACATGATTCTTAGAAGCTTCGGCTTCTAAGATGTTTGAGGAAAAGAAAAAGGGCACGAAGTGGATCAAGTTCCCCGTGATTGTTTTAAATGTGATTTTAAAAAGACTTTCCTAGTAATGTAGTAGGGTAGTCCTTGATACTGCATTTTTCATACTGAAATAAAATATGCTTTAACAAGATGATGTTTAAGTTTGACCACTTGGCTCCTTTTCCACTTTTTTAGAGGGTACTGATTCATATACTGTGCTGAGTCCCACAAATGCCTGTTTTAAAAACAGTAGAGTTCCCAACAGTTTCCTATAAACATTCCTGATTTATACTGGGGGAGGCAATGCATAATTGGAACATTAATCATTCATGGTTTTAAAAAAGTAATTATATCCTGCAAAGCAGCTACTTAGCAAAATGCTAAGCTGCAAATAACCTTACCACATAGATATTGAGTCATTTCACAAAGTACCTGTCAAAACGTGTAGAAATCTGGCCTTCCGCTCCAGATCTATTGCAAAGAGAGTACATGCAATAGTCCCATTTACAATTTAATGGTGATGAGGCAAGGGCAAACCTAGGACAAGGAGGCATGTCACCCTACATATGAGTTTACAGTAGTGTAGCCATTATATATCATATTTACTACATTCACCATTCGGAGAAAGGATCAGGGAGGCCCTTCAAACACTGGAACAAAGGAATGTTTGTTTCATAGAAGACCCACCAGATAAACAGGGGAACAAGCGATAACACACATAGGCACTAGTCTCAAAGCTGCACAACAAAGAAGCAAAGGGTTTGGAGATGAGAAATTTAGGAAACTATACACAGAGGAGAGACTGCTGAGGAAAAGAAGGAAAGAAATCACAGTTCTAATCTTCGAGGCTACGGAATGCGTTCTGCATGTCTTCAAGAAGTTGTGCGTAGTCAGCCTTGATCTTTGCTTCACCGTCTTTTACCGGATCCTGAAAAAAGACATTACAGAATTCAATTTACCTTTGGAAAAGAATTTTCAGAACAGGTAGTAAGTTACGTATGTTTAATATATTTTGAGTATTAGGTTAAGTGAGGTACACTGCTAAAACACAGGCAGGGGTCAAAATTATCCTTATTTTCCTATAAGAAGAGAAATGTATAAATGGAGTAATACTCCAACCTAACAGAAAGAAGACAAAATTTTGATTTTGTATTTTGCCTGCTAACTGTATTCAACGACCAATAGATGATTTATCCTCAACAATATGCAAAATATGGGAAAATTATGCAGTATCACACATTACATTCATTCTCTAGCATGTACAAGATAGTTGGAATTAATTTAGTCAAAACATAATTTACTGTTCATGGTCTCATAGTATCACATTGGAACAAAGGAAGTAAAATTTCTAAAATAATCTTAAAATGTGTATTTTAAATCCTTATGGAAAACAACTTAATTGAGTAGTATGTATAAAAGAGGCTTTAAAATATTTAAGCCCGGACTCAATCATTTCACTTCTGGGAAGCTATAACAGGAAAATACACAAAACCAACTACATAAACAAAGCTGTCCATACCAACAACTGGAAATTTCCTATATACCTAACAATAGGCAAATATTATTCTCCAGCCACAAAATAATGTTACAGAAGAATATTTAATGACATAAAAAATTATGGAGATATTAATTTGATACAATGTGCATGTAAATAGAAAAAAGATATCACCTTGAATCACATGATCAGAAATCATCGCTATATTATTTATCATTGCATATATATATATATATATTTATAAATTTTTTTTTAAAGTTCACCTATTTATTTTGGGAGAGACAGAGAGAGCATGAGCAAGCAGGGGAAGGGCAGAGAGAGAGGTATAATCCCAAGCAGGCTCCATGTTTTCAGCGTGGAGCCTGACGTGGGGATTGAACCCACGAACTGTGAGATCATAACCTGAGCCGAGACGAAGAGTCAGCCGCTCAACAAACTGAGCCACCCAGGTGCCCCTTATCACATATATTTTTAATCCTCTTCCTATGAATGTATAATCCATTTATTTATTTAAAGTATAACTAATATACAGTGTTATATAAGTTTTAAATATACAATTATAGTGATTCAACACTTCTATACATTACTCAGTGCTCATCATAGTAGCAGTGTGTTCTTAATTCCCTTCACCTTCCTTTCACCCATTCCCCCAACCCATCTCTCCTCTGACAACCACCAGCCTATTCTCCACAGGAGTCTGTTTTTTGGTTTGCCTCTTTTTTCCTTTGTTTGTTTGCTGTGTTTCTTAAATTCCACATATGAGTGAAATCATATGGTATTTGCCTTCCTCTAAATGACTTACTTCACTTAGCATTATACTCTCTCAATCCATCCAGGTTACAATTGGCAAGATTTCACCTTTTTATGGTTGATTAATATTCCACTATACATGTGTGAATGTGTCTGTGTATCACATTTTCTTTATCCATATGAATGTTTAATCTTTAAAAATAAAATTTGGATCAAATTACATATAGAATTTTTTTGCAACCTGATTTTTTTCACTCATTATACCATAAACATTTGCTCAGATCTTTGGATATTCTTTGAAAAAATGATATTGATGTCTTCTTAATACTCTTGCTATAATGTACATGCCATAATGTACTGTTGATCCTGTTTACCCTTGAATGACATTTAAGAAGTTTAATAAACAATCTTTGGGGCGCCTGGGTGGCTCAGCTGGTTAAGTGTCCGACTTCGGCTCAGGTCATGATCTCATGGTTCGTGGGTTTGAGCCCTGCGTTGGGCTCTGTACTGACAGCTCAGAGCCTGCAGCCTGCTTCAGATTCTGTCTCCAGTTCTCTCTGCCCCTCCCCCGCTTCTGCTCTGTCTCTAAAATAAATGAACATTAAAAAAAAAAAAAAAAAAAAACCTTTTACATACATTCATATCAAAAGTCTCTGATTAGGTGCACCTGGGTGGCTCAGTCAGTTAAGTGTCTGGCTTTTGATTTTGGCTCAGGTCATGATCTCATAGTTTGTGAGACAGAGCTCTGTTGGGCTCTGTGCTATCAGTGAGGAGCCTGGTTGAGATTCTCTCTCTCCCTCTTTCTCTGCCCCTCCCCGGCTTGTGTGCTCCCCTCTTTTGGGAGGCAGCTGGATGGCTCAGTCAGTTGAATGTCTGACTTGGCTTACTTAGGTCATGATCTCGTGGTTTGTGAGTTCGAGCCCCACATCAGGCTCACTGCTGTCGGTGTGGAGCCTGCTTCAGATCCTCTGTCCCCTCTCTGTGCCCTTCCCTGCTTTTGTTCTCCCCAAAATAAACAAACATTAAAAAAATTGTTTAAAAAAATGTTTTTTCTGATTATTGTATGTCAACTATACTTCATTTAAAAAGAAATCTGGTTATTGGGTCATATGTTTTGAATTGAAGCGAAAGGACTCATAGAGTGTGAATATTTTAAAATTCTTGTTACAGTGACTATTTTTACAGATTTACTTTCAACTTATAGTGTAAACAAACACTATATATATAATGCACTGTCACAGAATCGTTCTCAATTTCTCTAAAGGTGATTAGTAAATATACTTGGATGTCTTAATTTAGAAATAATTAAATACAACCCAACTGATCAAATATTTTAAAAACAATCTTACACATTTGGATTTCTACTGATAATCTCATTTAATTACCTATTTATGGCTAGAGTAATTAAGAAAAAAAAGAATCCACCTCAAAGTTAAAAATGATGCGTAACAGGATACTTAGAAGTAAACAGCAGAAGTCATTTCAGGTGAGCATGGGGGTAAATTGGTAATAGGTACTTGAGGTAAAGTAATTGCTGCCCAGCTATGATTTTAGCTCTAAACTGCCTGGCAGTTAAGACAAAAGGGAAAACATGTCAGCATTTATTTTAGACATGACATACTAAAACTTTTATCACTAGAATTCTTATTTGAACATAACTTTAAGGTCTGTTCTGGTCCTGAGCCTGTATGAAAATGATAAACCCAAGTTTCACACATTAGGTCGTGGAGAAATAGATTGTTTGTAAATAGTTAAATAATTCAAAAGAAACATTTCCTACTAAAAAAGTTAAGTAGAAACAAAATATACCTTGAATTTCATGGAGGAAAGTTTATAGAGGATCTCCCCCATGTGCTCGCGGATAATGGACCATGTGATTTTATTGTCACTCTGTGCAGTGGTTTCAACAGCTCTACGGGCCATATCATAAAACGCAATCATGTTGGACAGCATCCCTACTGTCTTGTAGAATGGGCAGAACCTAGGGTAAAAATGAAAGTCAAAATAATTAACAAAATAAAATCCAAAGCAGGCTCATATTTCATCTACAAAATAGCAGAGCATTAGCTTCTTTATTTAAATATGCAGACTACTTATATTTATCAGATAATAAGGAATGAAAAAAAAAGTGGTAAACACTAACAACTACGTATCCAGAGTTTTTGGGTAGAGATGGGATATGGAGTGAATGCATAGATGGAGATATATATTCATTTATTTATCTTAAGGTGATGTTCTTTTTTTATCTATTAAAATAACTAAAGATGGGGCTCCTGGGTGGCTCAGTCGGTTGAGTGTCCGACTTCAGCTCAGGTCATGATCTCGCAGTTTGTGAGTTTAAGCCCCATGTCGGGCTCTGTGCTGGCAGCTCGGAGCCTGGAGCCTGCTTCAGATTCTGTGTCTCCTCCTTTCTCTGCCCCTCCCATGCTCATGCTCTGTCTCTCTCTGTCTCTCAACAATAAATGAATGTTAAAAAATAAATAAAAAAAAAAAAGAAAATAACTAAAGAGGAAGAACAATTAAACAGTACTGCTATAATCTAATGACTGAGTACTGCTATAATCTAACCTCTGAGGGTCTGTTTTCATACAGTGCAGTTAAAGGAGTAACCCAAATGGTAAAATAACTGAGTTGCAAAGACTCCCTTGTGATAGTGGGGTGAAGGTTTAATGAATAATAGGAAAACAGAAAACTGTAATTTCCTAAAATGAACAGTAACCCCTTCCCCCATTAACGTGGTCATTTTCACTTACCCATACCTTTTAATAATGAGGACACACACATTAATACTCAACTTGGATCACATGCATTCTTATCAACTTCCTGACACATTCAAACACACTTGCATGCACAATTTCATGAACATTCTGTACTATGCTTTCCAAAGAATTTTCCCCTGGTTGAATTATTTTTGTATGGGTGGCCAGAACTTAACTTCCTGATACAGATTTTTGAGATTTATGTTATCATATTTTCTGCTTGTCCTACATTCTCATAATCCTATTTGTTCAGTTCCTTCTTCAATCCAACTATGATCTGAGGGAGAAAAGCTAGCCTATGATGAAAGGGCTCAATACTATCAAAGTTTAAAAGAAATAGGGACTTGGGCACCTGGGTGGCTCAGTCGGTTAAGAGTCTGACTTTGGCTCAGGTCATCACCTCACAGTTCATGAGACCCGCGTCGGGCTCTGTGCTGACAGCTCAGAGCCTGGAGCCTGCTTCGGATTCTGTGTCTCCCTCTCTTTCTGCCCCTCCTCTGCTCACAGTCTGTCTGTCTGTCTCTCTCTCTCAAAAATAAACAAACATTAAAAAATTTAAAAAAAAATAAAAGAAAAGAAATGGAGACTTTAAGCCACAGTAGATGCAGAGACAAATGGGACATCTAACAGAGACTAGCAGAAAGAGACTAAGTCTACTGGGAAATGAAGCACGAAAGTAGGACATACTTATTTAGGAAAAGAGTAGAAGAGGCATGGGCAGTTGTAAGGGGTATTGAGAAAAGCTTCTGAAGGAGGCAATGATCCCCTCATTCTGCACACTATGCCATAATCTAATCTACTTAAAGATGGCTGGGCAATGAGTGAAAATACTGTCATAACTGCACAAATAAGCAAAATCAAGACAAGGGTACATATTAGATCGTTAGATGTTTGCTATAACAATCCAAAGAACATAAATTGAGTCAGAGTTGCGTCTGCATTTGAAGAAAAAAAAAAAGAATTCTAATGTGAAGGCAGCTCTTTCTTCAAAATCCAACAGAAAATCCTCAAATAAAAAAAGAAAATAATCAGGATAGGTTACCTGTCATAAGGAGTATACCCATTTTGTTGTAAGAAATCATCTTTGATAAGTTTTGCTACTTCCAGAGTGATTTTATCTGTTTCTGCTAGAGAAGCCTAAAAGAGAAAAAAAAATATTTTTAAAAATTTACTTCCATAATGCGGGATCAGTGATTATAAGCAATTAAGCAAACAAAAACTATATAATCAATACACAATCGCCTATCATTAATAAATTCACTTTATAACTGCTTGTTAATTTTTTTTTATTGTGGTAAAAACCATTTAAGATAAAAATTTCCATCTTAACCAGTTTTAAGTGTAGTTCAGTAATGTTAAGTATATTCACATTGTTGTGAAACAGATTACCATAACTGGTCATCTTGCAAATCTGAAACTCTACATCCATTAAATAGCAACTCTCCTTCTCCCCCTCTCCCAGACCCTGGTAACCACCATTCTACTTTCTGTTTCTATGAATGTGACTGCTTTAGACAAAATCATACAATATTTGTGTTTTTGTGACTACCTTATTTCACTTTACATAGTGTCCTCAAGGTTCATCCATTCTGTAGTTGTTAGAATTTTCCTTCCTTTTTAAGGCTGGATAATATTCCATTATATACATACATGCACCACATTTTGTTTATCCATTCATCAAAGGACAGTGGGTTGTTTCCACCCCTTAGCTATTGTGAATAGGTGCTACTATGAACATGGTATGTATACAAATAAATTAACTTTCTTCTTTTTTTTGAAATGCTTTCTTCCTCACATCCTGGCTTCCTAGCTTAATTATTTGAATTTTGAGCCTTAAGTTTGTTTCAAGATCTATACATTTCATAAACAGTTAATTTTTAAAAAACATTACATGGTGTTTACAACTATATAAATGCAAAGTATAGGAAGCATGTACTTATGTCGGTGCTATTTTATTGGATTTGCTGTTAGAGCTTCTTTAAATATCACTGCCTCAAAAACTTTAACTCTTGCAATCACCCTAATTAGACTAACAGGTAAAAATTTCTTGGGAATTGTGGGAAAGGGACAGGCTCAGTAAGTTAACTATTTTTTTTTTTTTTAATGACT
Source organism: Lynx canadensis (assembly GCF_007474595.2). Lineage (NCBI taxonomy): Eukaryota > Metazoa > Chordata > Mammalia > Carnivora > Felidae > Lynx > Lynx canadensis. The sequence continues at coordinate 98,818,635 of NC_044311.2, forward strand.
GGAATGCAGCGCATTTTTTAAAAAATTTTATTTAAGTAATGTCTACATCCAACGTGGGCTCAAACTCTCGACTGAGATTAAGAGTCACATGCTCTTCTGACTGAGCCAGCCAGGTGTCCCTTAACTGTAGTCTTTTGTTATCTTTTTACAACTAAGATCCTTAGAGGTAAGGATCAGGTCTTGTTTCTTTTCTTTTTCCTGCTTTTTAAATTCCTTTTATCCCTAATCTCCTCTTCAACCACAGGCAAGTATTCAAATGTTTTATGTGTATTCTTTTATGTGCATAAATTCATGTGAAATGGGTATTTTATTTTGTAATAGTATTTTTAATTATGTAAGGCAGTTTTATTTGTGTCTTTGGCACTTTTTCAGATCCAGCCATGTTGCTGTGTGTCACACAGTCTGCTTCTAGCTCTTGCATACCTCATTTTCCACAGTATGCTCCTTCTCTATTTTTATTTTCCATCTTTGCCCCCGTAGAAAGCACTGAGATTTCCTCTAACTCCCTGCCACCACAAACGTGTCCATTTAAGGACCTGTTTGGGAATTTCTTTTGAGATAAATATCCGGAAACAGAACCGCTACGTCACAGGATATATACAACCAAGTACTGTCACTGCTCTCCACGATGCCATCCCAGATGACACTCCCACCAACAGCACACCATTCCTCTGTCCTCACACCAGTTGGCGTTATCCAGCTTTCTGATATTTGCCATTTTCACTGGTATGACATGATATTTCATTATCGTTTGAGCATTTCTCCACAGGCTTCTTAATCTTTTGCGTTTTTCCTCTTCTCCTCTTCTATAATCTGTCTGCTACTTCCTTTGCCCATGTCTGTTGGGAGTTCTAATCTTCTTGTTAACTTAACTGTTAGGTAACAGTTCATCAGTTTTAGATGTTGCAAACTCCCTCCCAATCAGTCATCTGTTTTGTCACCTCTATCCATGATAGGCCTTTGGTGAACAAAAATCCTTGCATTTCATATAATCAAAATCTTTTTTTTTTAATTGCTTGTGTGTATGAATGGGGGTTTGTTTAAAAAGCCCTTTTCCAACCATTGATCACAGAGATATTCTCTTAACGTTTGCGTCTATTAACTTGAAAGTCTCATCTTTCACATTTAAATTGCTAATCTGGAGTCTAGTTTTGTGTGTGGAATTAGGTAATGCTGCATTTTTATTTTTCTCCAATTTAAAATAGTTTTCCATCATCACTAAAACAATCCATCCTCCCTGCATTCGAATTGTGATACCATCTTTGCCATATGAAAAGTCTATATATACTTGAGTACATTTCTGTTTTCTTTCACTGATCTATTTGTCTGTTATTTCACCAATAACACGTTTTTATCACAATGTTTTGTATTGATATCCAATAGAGTAAAATCTCCCTTTTTATTATTCTTTTTTAAAGAATAGTATTTGTGATAGCAAATGAATTTTTGAATGGTTACTAATTTGTACAAAAGATGTAACCAGGAATTTGACTGGCATCACATCAAATTTATAGATTAAAGTGCTATCTACCTAATAAGTCTATCTAAGACCTTGGACTGTCTCTCTATGTCTTCAGATTTTGTTTCATTTATTAGTTTTAAAATGTTTTCCACAGAATAATGTTATTTTTGATTAGTTCCTACATTCTCATTTTTGTTACTATTGTGGACACCTTATTTTTAGTTTTATTTTCTAACTGCTATTGCTAATACAGAAACATTTTCTTGATTTTTTGTTTATCTTGAAACCCTCACCAAACTTCTATTAGTTCTAATCGTTTCTCTATTAATTGTTATTTTTCTTATTATATAATGATATTTTAATTTCTTTCTTTACAAGTTTTCTCTTTTCTTATATCATTGATTAGGTCTTCTGGTATTTGAGCATTAGCAGTGATAGTAAGTATTCTTGTTTTAATCCTGATATTTAAACAGAATGCATCAGAAGTTTTTCCTTTAAGTAAAATATTTTCCCTGGGTTTTAGTATATTACCTTTAACAAATTAAGGAAATTCCCCTCTATTCCTTGCTTACTAAGAGATTTTTAAAAACTATAAATAAGTAATGAACTTCAAATGCTTTTTCCACATTGGTTGAGATATCCCTTTTTCATTACATTAATTACATTGGTGAGTTACAATAACAGATTTTGTGTTGAATCATATTTGCATTCCTGAGATAAACTTTACTTGTGTTATTTTATTCTTTTAATACCCTACAGAATCTAGTAAACAGTAATATTTAATTTAGGAATTTGATATCTATATTCACAAACAAAATGCCCCTGTGATTGTCTTTTCTTATATTGTCTTTGGTTCTGGAGGTCTTCTGTTTCTACTTCCTCTTAACCAGGGCCATAGTACTCATTTATAAAAAATGAGTATTTAATATGTGCTAGTTAGCTAATAATACTATCGGTTGTGGAAAACAAATTAGGAGGTGACTTTATAACATATAATAAAAAGAACAGAGCCAGATAGAGAAACGGACATCCTGACTAGCACTGCATACCATCTGAGAAGTCATTCAACTCTGGAATTTAATCTGGCTAAATTTAATTATACCATCCTCCTTTGAAACATCAAGACACAGACACAAGAATACAAGTCACGTGTTGAAGGTCACACAGCTATTATCAAAAAAAAAAAAAACTAGCATCCAATCCTTCTGATTCCTAGCTTTGGTGCTCCTGCAAAAATAAAATTGATCCAAAGCACGGCACTTCTAATTTGGTTGGTGATGGGTATGTTCTATTTCAAGAAATAAAAGTAAATCCAGTGTTTCTTTCTCATCTACAATATAACCAGGACCATGCAAAGCACTATAGAGGATCAAAAAGAATATAAAGGCTCTAACAATTTAGTTCCTCCTTCTGGTTGACCATTTTGAAGTGCAAGCCCCTCTTCTTTAACCTAGGAAAGCTCTGTGCCTGCTTTGACCAGAACAAAACAGAAGTGATAGATATACTAGTTTGGGGGCCCCAGCTTATGAGGCTGTTGGTTTCCACTTTCTTTCTTTTTATATACTCTGTCTGACAGCCCTAAACTGCCATGTGGAGACACTACATGGAGGGACAAATGTCCAGCTAACCCATAGCCATTCTAGCCATCCCAGCCCAGGCACTAAACCTGCGAGGGAAGAAACTTTCAGATGACTCCAGCCTCAGCCACCATATGACTGCAACTGTATGAGGGGCCCAAGCAAAATCAGCCCCGAAACTATGAGCAGTAAAACACTGTTCAAACACTCAAAAGTATTGGAGTGGTTTGTTACTCAATAGTAGATAATCAAAACAATAATCATCTTTCTACCTTCCATAACATAAATGGGACCCTCAAATATCTACTGGATAAAGGCTAAGCTAAAATTCCATTATTTTAAAAAACATTTAATAAAGACTCATTTTGCTAGGCAAGAATCCAAGTTTCTCTCTGTCCTTAAAACACACCAGTATAACTCCTGGATCTGTCCTCCATGGGGCTTAACTACTCACCTTTCCGACAAGTTGTACAATTTCTGCCAGGTCTTCTTCTTCCTGCAGAATCTCCTTAGCTTTGGTCCTCAGAGGAACAAATTCTGTGAAGTGTTTGTCATAGTACTCGTCCAACGCACGCATGTACTTGCTATAGCTGATTAACCAGTTGACAGAGGGGAAATGCTTACGTTGAGCTAGTTTTTTATCTAAGCCCCAAAACACCTGATGTAAAAAAACAAAAACAAAAACAAATTCAATGATTTTTCTTAAATAAGTAAATAAATAAAGCCTTGAAGTATATTTGCTTGTTCTAAATATGCAATTCTGTAATTTTTTGGTCAAATTATCTTTTTAGTATATACCATGTGTAACTGAAATAGAATAAAACTTAGAATTAAAAAATGTATTTCTTTTAGTTTCAGGAGAATTATAGTCAAATTCAAATTGTATCTGAATTTCCTCAATAGTGTGGCAAATCTGATAGAAAAAAAAAATTGACTCCTTTGAAGATTTATTATGGTACAATATAAACAGAGGAACCAGAAAATGTCTATAGAGAAAGAACAGATTCTTCCCTTTGTTTAAAAACCTGGAAACATTCTGATTAACTTGGATTCCCTATCATGAAGGGTCAACTCAATAAGTCTACCAATCGTTTTTCAAAGGCCAAATGTTCATGTATATTTTAGTCATTTTTTAAAGTTTTCTACTACTTTTTAAAAAAAATTTTTTTTTTGTTAAATTTTTTTTTTTTTCAACGTTTATTTATTTTTGGGACAGAGAGAGACAGAGCATGAACGGGGGAGGGGCAGAGAGAGAGGGAGACACAGAATCGGAAACAGGCTCCAGGCTCTGAGCCACCAGCCCAGAGCCCGACGCGGGGCTTGAACTCACGGACCGCGAGATCGTGACCTGGCTGAAGTCGGACGCTTAACCGACTGCGCCACCCAGGCGCCCCAAAAAATTTTTTGATGTTTATTTATTTTTGAGAGAGAAAGAGACTGCCCGAGTGGGGGAGGGGCAGAGAGAGACAGGGAGACAGAATCTGAAGCAGCTTCAGGCGCTGAGCTGTCAGCACAGAGCCTGATATGGGGCTCAAATTCACCAACTGTGAGATCGTGACCTGAGCCGAAGTAGGCTGCTTAACCAACTGAGCCACCCAGGCACCCCATTTTGTTTTGTTTTTTAATGTTTATGTACTTTTGAGAGACACAGAGTTAGAGCCGGGGTGGGGCAGAGACAGAGAGGAAGACACAGAACCTGAAGCAGCTCCAGGCTCTGAGCTGTCAGCACAGAGCCTGATGCAATGCTCAAACACACGAAAAAGGTGTGAGATCATGACCTGAGCCAAAGTTGGACGCTTAACTAAGCTGCCCAGGAACCCCTATATTTTATACCTTCTTGACTTTACTTCTCCTTTCCCTGAAATTTAAACTCAAAATGTTAGCAAAGGTTAAACACCTTGAGAGCTGTACATTTAGCCTGACATTTCTTTTTATCAGATACTGACAGAAACGTAAGCAAATATTCTTTTTCTCACATGAATAATACTTATGAATATATCAACATTTATTTTCTTTACTATAGTCCTGATTTGTATACATCTTTCACTTAGGCTTCTCTTAATGGCCAAGTTGGCTAGCTATCCACTACCATTCATGCCTTGTCACTGGGAGGCAGCTGCGTAGGCAGAAACTACACTTTCCAGCTTTGCTTTCATCTGGGTGTAGCTAACAGAATGAGTGGGGGATTGCACTGGAGCCCAAAGTTCACAGAGTGGGTGTGCCTTCTCCACAGTTTCCACTTGTGGCAGCAAGATGAAGATGGTTAACAGTCTAGGTGATGATGGTGGAGCCCAAGCTGGAAGGACCTCTGGTCTGTGAATTATTAGTATATGGAAAAGAGCTGCCCTCTGATAGGATCATCTGCTTTAGACCATACTATGAGGAAAAAGAAACTTCTACTGGGTTTTTGTCATTATGCATTTTTAGGCCTATTTGTTTCTACAACCAGGGTTACTCTCATTTAAAGGGTAGTATTATTCTAATACTAATAAAACTTTGCTATTCCAGATATATTTTCCACTTACAGAAATTAAATTTCATAAATCTTCAGCAAAGAGCTAAGAAAGAATGGACAGAATAAAAACTCTCAGTGACAAGAATGTTCCTAAAACAAACCTTCCTACTGCCTACTTTTAATGAGTAAATTTAATACTTCACGATGATTAGGTAACATTAGGGTAAGGGTGGGAAAGCTCAGAAGTTGACTATGCTAGGAAAAGGTATACCTGAACAATACCAAGAGTAGCGGATGTAACTGGATCAGAAAAATCACCACCAGGTGGAGAAACCCTAAATTTAAAAGAAAAAAAGTCATTAGAAAAGCTTAAGAAAACACAGCCGGTATATGAAAGTAAAAGTTTTTTAGAAGTTAATTTTAATGTAAATAACTTTAGAACTAACGTTTGAAAAGAAAATCTACATACAAATATTAATAAAAATCAATACTAAATTGCAAATAAGAATGGTAACTATTGAATGCCTTCAAGTGCAAAATATGAGAGACATAATCAATTTCATGACTCTAATCGAATAGATGAAGCAGGAAGGAAGAAAAAACTCTAAGAACAAAGTATGGCTTTAGGTAGTGATCATGGATCTTCACTTTGTTTTTCCATACAATCTTACTTAAACATGTCTATAATTTTCTAAGTTACTCGTAAGATATTGTGACTTGAATATAAAAAAATCAGTGCAGAGATAACCTAAACATGTACATTGTAAAGAGCTCCTCGGGTGACCCTGCAGTGGTTAAGAACCACTACCCTCAGAGGAAGCTGAATATTTTCTCTTTAAAATATATGACTTTTTATTCTTCTTTTGAAGAGTAAATAGTTTAGGTGCTTACGCTCCTACAATGCTGACACTTCCTTCTCTTTCAGGATTTCCAAGACATTTCACCCTGCCTGCTCGCTCATAGAAAGAGGCCAGACGGGCACCAAGGTATGCAGGATATCCACTATCTGAAAAGCGAAAAGAAAATTTTTTCTTTAAAAAAAAAAAAAAAAAAAAAAAATTTTAATATTTATTTTTGAAAGAGACAGAGAGAGAGAGAGAGAGAGAGAGAGAGAGACAGAAAGAGAGCGAACGTGGGAGGGGCGAAGAGTGAGACACAGAATCTGAAGCAGGCTCCAAGCCCCACGCTGTCAGCATAGAGCTCGACGCAGGGCTCCAACTCATGAACCATGAGATGACGACTTGGGTGAAGGTGGATGCTCAACCAACTGAGCCACCCAGGAGCCCCGTGAAAAGAAATTTAAGGGAGGTTCTAAGCCAGTCCTAAAAATCCTATCAGCCTTTTAATATAATAAGCAATACAAAGACTCACCTGCAGGCATTTCAGCTAAGCGACCAGAGATTTCTCTAAGGGCCTCCGCCCATCTAGAGGTAGAGTCAGCCATCATACTGACGTGATAACCCATGTCACGGAAATATTCTGACAGCGTAATTCCTAAATTGGGGAGAATATTACAAGTTATAATTCTATAATGTAGAATCCTGACTTGGCATCATTAAGAAAACTTTAAAGCAATAAATACATGAGGCAGACTGTTAGCTGTTCACCAAAATCCCCCTTCTTTTGTGCATACAGCCAAATTATATTTCCTAGCTTCCTTTGTATTTAGATATGACCAGGTAACTGACCTCTAGCTAACAGAATGAAAGTCGAAGTAATGAGTTCCATCATCAGGCATGCCACACATCCTTCCATGCTCTTTATTCTTTCTGGCTTACTGAGATGGACAGGACTCCCAGCAGCCCTGAAAGTCAGGAGTTGAAAACGGAAGAGTACTTTTCAGCCTGGGTCCCAGCCCAGAATGACAGAATGAAGAAGAGTCCCCCTAACCACTTAAAAAAACATCTGTTATCCTGAGCAATGACAAATTTGGGTTTATTTGTTGCCATAGCCTATTCTAATATTGTGCATTTAATTTTTTTATGTTTATTTATTTTTGAGAGAGACAGAGCATGAGTGGGAGAGGGACAGAGAGAGGGAGACACAGAATCTGTGTCCAGGCTCTGAGCCCGACGCAGGGCTTGAGCCCACAAACCGTGAGATCGTGATTTGAGCCAAAGTCAGAAACTTAACTGAGCCATCCAGGTATCCCAATATTGTACATTTTAAAAACCAGGAAAAGACTTTTTCTCTATTTTTTGTTGAGACAATTAAGTCTGAAATTAATTCCCATTGTAGCTTTTGTCTACGTATCACATACACATATACCAAAAACTATCAACTAATTAGCTTATTTTTCAAATGCAACAAATGTTAACACAAGTAATATCTTAATTATCCAGATCATTCTCCTGTGTATACCAGGTTCTGTTCTGTTAAATCACTTAGAGTAAACCATTTAGAAGAAGCTAATAGACAGAAAGAAGTCCTGGGTTCTAGCTCCTGTTCTCTGATTAATCTCCACAACTAACTTCATTTCCCAGTGTTATTTCCTAATCTGTTAAAATGGAATAACTCTTGTTCTACCTACTTGTGTATAGCAGATGAAATGATATGTATAAACACCTTAACTAAATTATAATAGTCTCAAAATCTAATGCCCTGATTCCTTTATTTTACCAGTAAAGAAAAAGTCTTATATAAGTAAAACAAAATAGTGCTCGAAAATTCAGCGCTTTACTATTTATCATATTGTACTTTCAGAATAAGAAATCGATATCTGAGGCTTCTAAAAAAATGATTCCATGAACAAAGTCTTTAAAAAAAATATTGCTTCTCATTATTAAGTTTTTAAAAAAGGGGTGCCTGGGTGACTCAGTTGCTTAAGTGACCAACTCTTGATTTTGGCTCAGATTATGATCTCAGGCGTTATGAGATACAGCCCTGAGCACTGTGTGGAGCATGCTTGGGATCCTTTCTCTCCCTCTCTTTCTGCCTCTCCCCGGCTTGCACTTTCTCAAAAATAAATAAATAAACATTTAAAAAGGCTTAAAAAACAATAGTTATCACATCTTTCAATCTGATGATAGGATCAGATCCTCACTTATATGAGCATACATAGCTGCACTTTAAGCCTCTGTGATAATATTCTGTGATAACGTATTAGGGAGACTTGGTGGAAGAAACAGATACATATGAGTAAACTTCAAAGAGTTTTCAGTGCCTACTAGTTAAAAAAAAAACAAAAACAAACCTCAGACAAAATAAAAAAATGAACAAACTGGGAAAACACTGGCCAACTCATGACAGATAAAAGACTAATTTCAAAGAGCTTTTATAAATCAGTATGAAAAATAACTCCTATCCAAAAGGAAAATGGACAGAATGCAGCTTTCAATTAGTTAATACAGATAGGAAAGATGTTAGCTGAAAGAAATACAGACTGAATCGGTATCTTTATTTTAAAAATTTTTAAATGTTTTTTAAAATTTATTTTTGAGAGAGAGAGAGACAGAGTGTGAGCAGGGGAGGGGCAGAGAGAGGTGGAGACACAGAATCTGAAACAGGCTCTAGGCTCTGAGCTGTCAGCACAGAGCCTGATGCAGGGCTCAAACATGTGAACCAAGAGATCGTGATCAGAGCTGAAGTCGGATGCTCAACCAACTGAGCCACCCAGGCGCCTCCCTGCCCCTTTTTTTTTTTTGTTTAATGTCTTTTTATTTTTGAGAGAGAGAGACAGAGTGCACTCTGAATATGTATCTATAGAGCAGGGATAGTAAATTGTTAAACCTAGGTGCTGAGTACATCAGCGTTCACTGTGTGTTTGATAATTATCATTAGGAAGCATTACAAAACATAGCACTGGTGAAGATGTGGGGAAACAGAACTCTTGTTCACTCATATCCTTTTTGAAGAGCTATCAATATCTAAGATCCACATTAACAGTTGTATGCTTAGCAATTTTACTTTTATAAACTTACCTTACAAAAATGTACAAAGAAACACATGCACAAAACATGAAAAGAAACTGTAAAAAACATACACAAGGATGTTTTAGTGAATCAAGGTTTGTGATAGCAAAAAAAAACAACAACAAAAAAACAAAACAAAACCCAAAACAAAAACAAAAAACAAAAAACCAAAACCTGTCAATAATTTATGTGTCTACCAGAAGGATGCTGGTAAAATAGATTATGATACAGCCATACAGAAGGGATACTGTGCAGCCATTTAGAAGAAGTAGGTAGACTTCTTGTCTTAAAATAATAGGTGAATATGTCCCTTTTCCCTTCTCATAAAAGTAATCACTAAACAAGGAGAACAAGAAGTATAAAAAACACAAACTCTATTACCAAAAACTAGGGGACATGTTTAGCTACACAACAAAATAATGAGGAAAGCCACCTAAATGAGGTAAAACCCAAACAAGGATGTGGGAAGACCCCAAGAATTCACCTGAAGCTGAACATCTCAGATTATGCTTTTGTAAAACTGGGGCAAAGCCAAGAATCCTTTGTTTGGAACACTGCACAAGGGATACTGGGTACTGGCAGGAGTTCCTTGGATCCAGTATGGCATCAAGGAGAAGCAGGGTGATGGGGACAAACAAAATGCAGGTAGGCACTCTTTACAGTGAGGAAAAAGTGGGTGAGGCAGGGTAGAAGAGAAAGAATGCACTGTAAGTGACCTTGTGGCAGTAGATTTCTGTTGGCAGAAGAAGATCAAAGTAACTTACACAACTCCATGCCACAACAAACTCCACAGATTGCCATGAAGCAATCCTGTCTCCCTTCCCATCTCCTGCAGAGATGAGTAATATTAACAATACATATCAGTATGGGAACTACACAAAATACAAGAAGAAAAAGGACAGAGGAGCAAATACAATGATGGCCAAAGAACCTGCCAAGGAACAGGTGAAAACTGTGACCACGATAAATTAATGAAAGAAACTGTTAATAACGCGTCCTACCACACAATAAAATCTCAAGGAATATACAGTAAGGTCAGAAAAGAGGTTTCATGAGCCAGCAGAGCTCAACAAAGAGCTGGAAGAAAAAATAAAGCCATTACAGAAATGAACGTTTCATTAGCAGCAAAGCATAGAATAACCACTGAATATCCTGTGAGCAAATGAACAAAAGGCTAAATAAAAAGGATTAGAAAGGATAAGATATATAAGGTAAACAGATAAAGGAGATCCAATATGTCTAGTTTGAAGAAGATAACCATAGCAGAAGAGAAAAGTTTGGGAAACAATTCTTGAAAATTTTCCAAAATGAAAGACACGTTCATAAGCTGAAAAAGTAACTACGCCTCAGGAAAAATTTATCAAAACTATCAATATTGGCATATATCTTAATAAAGTTGTAAAACTTTATTATTTTTTTAAATTTTTAATGTTTACTTATTTTTGAGAGACAGAAAGAGACAGTACATGATTGGGGAAAAGGCAGAGAGAGAGGGAGACACAGAATCCAAAGCAGGCTCCAGGCTCTGAGCTGTCAGTACAGAACCTGATGCAGGGCTTGAACTCAAGAACTGTGGGATCATGACCTAAGCAGAAGTCAGACGCTTAATTGACTGAGCCACCCAGGTCCCCAAAAGTTATAAAACTTTAAATTGAAGGAGAAATTCCTTTGGGGAAAAAAAAAAAAAAATCTTCCATAAAAGGAAAAAAAAGCAGGTTGGCTTCAGATCCCTCGCTTGTATTTAGTGCTACAATAAAAGTTCTCAAGGAAACATACATTGATCCAAAATATTTTATACTCAACCAAACTACTATTAAAATTTAAAGGCAGTATTGGGGTGCCTGGCTGGCTTAGTCGGAAGGGCATGCGACTCTTGATCTCAGAGTCATGAGTTTGAGCTCCATGCTGGGGGTAGAGATTCCTTAAAAAAACAAAAACAAAAACAAAAACAAAAACAGGTGTGCCTGCGTGGCTCAGTCAGTTAAACATCTGACTTAGGCTCAGGTCATGATCTCATGGCTTGTGAGTTCGAGTCCCATGCTGGGCTCTGTGCTGACAGCTCGAAGTCTGGAGCCTGCTTCAGATTCTGTGTCTCCCTCTCTCTCTGCCCCTCCCCTGCTCACACTCTTTCTCTCTCTCTCTCTCTCTCTCTCAAAAATAAACATTAAAAAAAAAAAACAAACAAAAAAGAAAATTTAAAGGCAGTAGAAAAAAACAAACTTATGAAGAAATAAGAATTCATAGAGGGGCGCCTCGGTGGCGCAGTCGGTTAAGCGTCCGACTTCAGCCAGGTCACGATCTCGCGGTCCGGGAGTTCGAGCCCCGCGTCAGGCTCTGGGTTGATGGCTCAGAGCCTGGAGCCTGTTTCCGATTCTGTGTCTCCCTCTCTCTCTGCCCCTCCCCCGTTCATGCTCTGTCTCTCTCTGTCCCAAAAATAAATAAACGTTGAAAAAAAAAATTTTTTTTAAAAAAAATAAAAAAAAAAGAATTCATAGAATGTAGTTTCCCTGAGACTTTCTTGAGGAAACTTTCAAAAGTCAGATTTTAGCCAACCACAAAATAAATGGAGAAATTATAGCCAAAAGAGTGCCTGTGGGGACTGACTCCATTTTACTCTAGGTTTAAGGCTAATAGAATATTGTATGCATGGTTACACATAGAATGTGAATATCATAAATCTGAAAATGTAGAAATAAAAGTACCAAAAAGTGGGGATAGAAGTGGGAGCAAATATGGGAGGTAACACATAAGTGCATTGATTTTCTTATCTTTTATATCTAGCCATCAAAATATACTAATCCAAAGGTCATCATTAAAGTTACAGACATATAGATTTATTTGGAGTTTAGAACAATGGTAAAACATGTAATGAAAAAAAAATGGTAGTAGAAGATAACATCATTTTCTGGTTATTAACAAGATTGAGACAATTCTAGAAATATACTGACATATCCTCATATGTACATAAAGCTATTTTATAGTACATAAAGCATTTTTTATTTTTATTTATTGATTTATTCATTTTTGTGCAGCATTTTTTTTTTTAATTTTTTTTTTTTTAACGTTTATTTATTTTTGAGACAGAGAGAGACAGAGCATGAACAGGGGAGGGACAGAGAGAGAGGGAGACACAGAATCGGAAGCAGGCTCCAGGCTCTGAACCATCATCCCAGAGCCCGATGCGGGGCTCGAACTCACGGACCGTGAGATCGTGACATGAGCTAAAGTCGGACGCCTAACCGACTGAGCCACCCAGGCGCCCCTGTGCAGCATTTTTTAAAAGCTAGGAATATGGTTGTACACACAAAGTATTTTAGAATGAAAGGAAAGTTCTTTGGAAAAAGAAAAGGTTTGGTGCTAGCTTTAAAGTTAAGAACAGATGTACACTGCTTTTATTTCAATTCATATACTCACCAGTATAAATAGAAGCTTCTCTAGCAGCAACAGGCATATTGGAGGTATTGGCTACCAAAGCTGTCCTCTTCATAATTGATTCCACCTTACCATCGACTTCCATCGTGAGCTAGAATTAAACAATCGATTATGACCCTCCCATTTCCAAACAGAACATTTTAGTCCCCGCTTTTACAACTTACCCATATTTAATCCCTCTTATAATCAGTTTTCCCAAAGTAATATTTCTCATCACTCCAACCTCTCCCCCCTGCCCCACTGTGCTGGAAAGAAGATAGGCATTATTTCCACTGCATAAACGAAATCCATTATTTTATGGAAAAAGGAATATTACTTTAGCAACCTAGTAGATCATATAAAGCCAATATAAAGTTCCCATCTACAAATATTTTGTCTATTTTATCTTTCTCCCAATAACTGAAAACCATCAGACCACAAATAGAAACTTTAAAGTATTTGAAAAATTCAAATTCCTTTCCTGGAATATACAAATTGAATCACAAATATAATCAGAAAATTCTTTAAGAGATCCTTGACAAATCAGAGCATTGCTCTAGGTCCAAGACAAAGCTTTTTTAATTGCCAAAGGAAGTCGGTTAGTGGTATTTTCTCTAAAATAATATTTGAAGCTTTGTATGTACAGACCTCTGGGAAGTCCCGGAGGACTTCAGACATCTCATTTCCTCGTTCACCACATCCTACATAGATGATCACATCACTATTGGAATACTTGGATAGAGACTGCGATATCACTGTCTTTCCACAGCCGAAAGCCCCCGGGATTGCAGTAGTTCCTCCCTGTACACATCTGAGCGGAGAAAACAAAGTGTGGATTACTACACTTGCTAATTACTACTAACAAATAAAGTAGGTAAGTGACACAGAAAAACAAGTTGAAGAAACAAAGCACTTTGAAATATTTTCATCTGTATCTATATATATACAAAGATAGATACACAGATACAGTAATTGCTTCCGCAGCTGGTACCTGTAACAGTGTATGTTTTTTATTGTCATTAACCATCTCTACCACCTTTAATAGCTAGATTGGGAGGGTACATGCCATAAAGTACTTGGGGAAAAGGAATATGAAAATAAAACAGTACTAATGATACTTGGAATGTTTATATAAATTAGTTCATGTAAGCACAATATAGGAATTACAGCTAAAAGAAAAATTTAAACAACTTTTCTAAGTTGTCTTGAGGCAAAAAATAAGACCTAAGAAAATCGTATCTTGCTATAAAGGTTAATGAACAAAGAATTTTGTTAAGGTGTTATGTCAATCCCCTTTTATACACTGAATAACTATTTATAAAGTACTTCCTAGGCACTAAAAACTGTTTGAAATGGCCGGAGAGACACCAGCAAATAAGATAGCCATGTTTCTGTAGGCAGAGCTCACATTCCAGCGGTGTAAACCAAAGTCAGCTGGTGGTTATAGTGCCATTTAGCAGCTACATTCAAACTTTTCCTAAGAAGTGGCAAGAGAGAGTGAAATATCCTTAAGGGCAGGGCAAAGTGAATGGTGTGGTATGTGTCCGTGTGTGTGTTCACACGCCAAGTGTGCATGTAGAGCAGGAGGGTGTGGGCAGGAGAAATGAAATTTATTGCTAAGGGAAATTTCTTTGCAATACTGTTTTATTATAAAATTCACAGAAACATTATGACCTTAATAATAATGACAGACTTCTTCAAAATTAAACTAATACACATTAAACATTTTTTTTCTTCTTCAAACCTTTTTTTTTCTTTTAATACTTATTTATTTTGGGGGGACAGCACAGGTGGAAGAGGGGCAGATAGAAGGGGACAGAGAATCTGAAGTGGGCTCTGTGCTGACAGGCTGACAGCAGTGAGCCCGATGTGGGGCTTGAACTCACAAACTGTGAGATCATGATCTGGGATGAAGTTGGATGCTCAACTGACTGAGCCACCCAGATGTCCCTCTCCTTCAAACCTTTCAGTGACTCTGATAAACCACGAGGGCATGTCCATTCATCCTATGGCTTTGTATACCTCTCTCAAATCACTTTTAACTTGGATGGGGAGGCAGGGCTGGGTGTACCCCAGTTTGGAAGTTCAACAATTCAATGTGAAACATGCTATCAAGAGAACATCCGAGGTGCTAGGGGAAAACACAGGAAGGGGTGCAAAGTCTGACACTGGATTGGAGTAGGGTCAGGAAATCCTTCTGAAGGGAAGGACCTGAAAGGAAACAGAAATTAGCCAGACAAAGGGAAATAACATTCTAAGCAGAGGAAATAGCATATCCAAAGGTCCAGGGGCAAGAGGGAGCACTGCTTGAGGAGCTAAAAGTCCTTCAGCATGCCTGGAAGATGATGCATAAGGAAGCTGGGCCATCAAGTGGCTGACATGATACTGGAAAGTAAGCAATAGCCAGATCACAGACCAGATGGTTTTATAAGGAGTTAAGGAGTATGTATTTTTTTAGTATTTATTTATTTTTGAGAGAAAGAGCATGAGTGGCGGAGGGACAGAGAGAGAGGGGGACACAGAATCTGAAGCAGGCTCCAGGCCTGAGCCGTCATCACAGAGCCCAACATGGGGCTCAAACCCACGAACTGTGAAATCATGACCTGAGCTGAAGTTGGACACTCAACCGACTGAGCCACCCAGGCGCCGCAGGAGTATTTAAGAGCAATAAAAAGCATTTTGGGGTTTCAAGCAAAACAGTATAGGACCAGTTATGTGTTTTAGATGTGTCATTATGTAATATGGACAATCCTTTAGAAAGGAGGCAAGACTAAGGAGAAGTCTAATTAAATGTGATTATGGCAGGAACAAGGGTAAGATCCTTAATTAAAATCATGGAGTAGGGATGAAAGATGTAGATAAAAAATACCTGGGTAAGAGAATAAAAGCACTTCTTCAATAATTAGATGTGAGCAGGTAAGAATGATCCTTGAGAGAAATCATAGATTTTAGATTCAGCATTCACTGGATGGATAATGATAGCCATTGAAACAGGCAACAAAAAAAGATGAACAAGTTTCAAGGAAGGGAGTGGTGATTAAGATGATGATTTTAGCTATGAACATATTGACTTAGAAGTACCCATTAGATGTTCAAAAGGAGAGGCATGATCAGAAGTGAAATGTGAGTCTGGAACTCACACAAAATCTGGGGGAAGATACAGATTTGGAAGTCATCATATGTAGAGGAAGATTTAAGTCATTAGAGTGGACAAAGTTATCCACATAGGGTAAGGGGCCCCAGAAAGGGAAAAATTCTAAGAAATATCAAAATTAAAGGAGAAGGAACTTGCAGTGGAGAATAAGGACTTGTGTATAGAAGCTAACAGGAAGAACAAAAACAGGGTATTTCAAGGAGGAAGGAATCAGCAGCAACATTCAACATTCAAAGTCATAGAAATTAAGGAAATACTAAAACTTATTTATTGAATTATCAGTATGGTAGTGAGTGAGAATGTTAGTGACAGTAGTTTCAACTGTGGGCAAGCCAGCTGGGCAGGCACTGTGAATTACAGTGGGAAAAGTGGAGATGGCTAATTTATTTTTTCAAGGAGTCTGGCTGTGAAGATGAGGAGACAAGTAGTGGAAGACAGAAAGGAGAAAAGGATAGAAGGTAGATATTTTTTCATGAAATGGGAAATAAAAGGAAGATTACCTACAGAGGGAGGTCCCTGAGGAGACATGAGGTAGGATAAGCTCCAGAAAGAGGAAAGATGAGAGGGGACGAATGGAAGTGTACATTAATGGAAGGAGTTTCACATGTGAAGGCTCTAGTATGATCATTTGTTGCTAACGAAGAAGGAAGAGTAGAGCCCAGGACCTGAGGCAGGTGCAGAGGTCTGAAACAGCTGCTGAGGAGAGCAGGAGAATGGGAAAGAGAGAAATGCAGTAGGATTTGGGACCCAGCAGTGAGATTCCACCTTGCACTGATTAACTGAATTTCTCAGCAGCCTGTGTGTAGACTTGGGAGCAGGAGGTGGCTGGACAGATTCAGTTGGGATTTTGCCGGGTGAGTGTGACAGAAAACAAAGGAACAAGAAAATATAGTCCATTGGCCAGTATCCATAAGAGTGACAGACTATTAAGCTTAAGCTGGTTCCTGAAGGATATGGAAACAGGAGGTGCTGACTAATAAGTCACAAGATCGAAGACCTTGTGAGAAATAGTGAGAACAACTCAGAGGGTAGGTTTGAAGGGTTTAAGTAGGACGTATGTGGGTTCGTGATTCAGAAGTTGAAGGAGTTACTGTATCACAGCTTCTGTCTTTTCTGTGAAATAAATGATGAAGTCTTTTTGTTGAAAGTAAAGCAGAGTATGGTAAAGTCTGAGATTTAAAGACAAGAGGTTTGAGGTTTTTAAGCAGCTGATGAAGAAAATGGCAAAGAGCAGACTATAAATTAAGAAAGATTCCTGGGCAGCACAGAGAGCCCAGTTGATTTTAGAAACCATATTTATAGTGACACCAGTCTACTAATTCCAGGACAGCTAAATAAAGATAGCTATATTGTTTGGGTACAGATTTTCTGGAAATTTTATTTTTTCAAAAAGTGTTAGAAGTAATGCTCTTTTTGCAACTGTGTCAATGATTTCACTCCATAATAAACATTGGCAATATATGAACATTTTTAACTAATTTACTATTATTTCTCTAGATAAAATTTATTATAGCATTAGCACATAAGATATCTATAAGGCAGGGAAACAATAACCACATATAATCCTCTGAGGAAAAACCACAGGACATAGCTCAAACTTACGGAAAAAGGGCATCAAGGACCCTCTGGCCAGTCAACAAGGGATGATTAGCTGGCAGCTTCTCAGTGACAGGCCGAACTTGACGTACAGGCCACACTTGGACCATGCTAAACTTTTCCTTTATACCTTCAAATTCAAGTTCCAAGACAACATCCTATAGAAATACAGTAGGATGTTAAGTACAGTCAAATTTATGAACATTTCTTCCTCTAACATCAAAGTAACCCCAAATTCCTCTTGGGGGTAGAAAGCTAGTATGTGGAAGTGGAGGAGATTTATATTTCTTATTGCCAATCTTTTTTTATGTATATGTTTATTTATTTTCAGAGAGAATGTGTGTGAGCAGGGAAGAGGCAGAGAGAGAGAGGGAGGGAGAGTATACCAAGCAGGTTCCATGCTGTCAGCACATAGCCCAACACAGGGCTCAATCCCATGAACTGTGAGATCATGACCTGAGCCAAAACCAAGAGGTGGACGATCAACTGACTGAGCCACCCAGGTGCCCTGCAAATCTTTATATACAGTTCTAATTTTTTTTAACCAGGTGCATTTATTAGTTTTAATGCTTAAAAAAATAGGAGTTGAGAAAGACTTATTTCAAATAATAGAAGAATAGTTAAAAAATTGATATGGATATGCACAGGGACAGGTCTTAAAAAGATACAGAAGATACACTTGGGACTGAGGGAGAAATGAAAGTCTTCGTATTACTCTTTCCTTTGTTTACTTTATTATAGTGCTCTTATACCGATTTAATAAAAAATACTTAAGAACCCTAAAATATCTAATAAAATATTTTTAAATATTTACAAAAGCAAAAAGATAATGAGTAATACTCTAACATTTATGAACACTGAGATGGTTTCAACTACTCACAAATAATCCCAATGTCCACAGACTTATAGCAATCTATAATTTTGTTACTCCATGAATTTGAACTGTCTACCTCAGAGTGTTCCTTCCATGTGTGTGTCTTTAAGCTGGTAAGGCTAGCTGATTGCCCAGAATCCCAATCTAAATCTTTTGTTCTCTATATTTTGTAGAGCAAAGACTTACTCTTGAGAAATGACTAGAAAATTGTTTTCACTCACATTTTATCTGGAATAGATTATTTGTTACAATAGTCTTCTTAATAAAGTTATCTTCATACTCACAAAGACTATTATAAGTCTACTGTATTTTACTGACTAGCAATAACATTAAAGGACTAAGTTTTAAACAACCTACCCAGAGTTAGAATTCATATAATCCATTATACAATTAATTATGCAAATATAGATTAACAGTTAAAATCAAAGACTACTCTATGCCTAAAGAATCAGGGCTTTAAGATGAGCATAAATTAAGAAGGAGGGAAAATGTTATATTAGATATTGCTTTCCTTTAAAAAAACAAAAACAAAAAATAACTATGTTCTGCTTTTTGTATTCCCAAGCCCAAGTTCAAAAATAAAATCTTTATAAAAAATAATTATGGCAGTTATATACAGGAAACAACAGGTGTTGGCAAGAATGTAGAGAAAGGGGAACCCTCTTACACTCTTGGTGGGAATGCAAACTGGTGCGACCACTGTGGAAAACAGAGTGGAGGTTCCAAAGGTCTAAAAATAGACCTACCCTATGATCTAGCAATGGCATTACTAGGTATTTACCCAAAGGATACAAAAATACTGATTCAAAGGTACACATGCACCCCAATGTTTATAGCAGCATTATTAACAATAGCCAAATAATGAAAAGAGCCCAAGTGTCCATCAACTGATGAATGGATAAAGAAGATGTGGTGTGTGTGTCCTAGCAAGAAGCTAAAACACACACACACCCAGTGGAATACTACTCAGCCA
Source organism: Lynx canadensis (assembly GCF_007474595.2). NCBI lineage: Eukaryota > Metazoa > Chordata > Mammalia > Carnivora > Felidae > Lynx > Lynx canadensis. The sequence goes on from NC_044311.2 coordinate 98,838,048, forward strand.
TAAAAAATGAACTCTTGCCATTTGCAATGATGTGGATGGAGCTACAGAGTATTATGCTAAAAGTGAAAACAAATCACTCAAAGACAAATACCATATGATTTCACTTATATGTGGAATTTAAGAAAAAAAACCCAAAAAACAGATGAACACAGAGGGGGGGAATAAAGAGAGGCAAACCAGAAAACAGACACTTAACTATAGACAACAAACTGAGGTTTATTGGAGGGGAGGTGGGCAGGAGGAGGTGTTATAAATGGATGATGGGTATTAAGGAGGGCACTTACTGTGATGAGCACTGGGTATTAGTAATGCATCACTATACTCTACACCTGAAACTAACATTATACTGTATGTTAACTAATGGGAATTTAAATAAAAACTTGAAAAAAATGAATAAGGGGATCCAATGTACAACATGATGACTGTACATAACAGTATAGTACTATATACTTGAAAGTTGCTAAAGAGTAGATCTTAAATGTTCTCACTGCACACACACAAAGGTTAAGTAGGTAAAGTGCTTTGATGGAAATGTTAACTAACTCTATGTGGTAATCATTTTGCAATACATAAGGGTATTAAATCATCATGATAAAAAAAATTATGGGAGTTAATTAAAACTCGCACATTAAGTATCATTTCTATGGCTATTTAGGACACTAAAATGGGTACTCTTGGGACTATCAGGGAGGGCCACACTATGAGATAAAGTGTATACACTACTTACTGAGGTATCATAATTTCCAGGTGGAGCAATGTAAGTTACAGTTCCTCTGTTCCGCGGGGGTAACATGATTTTGTGTTTGATGAGTGAGTTCTCATTGACAATTCCATAAATATCTCCACCAGTGATGTGACTACCAACCTAGAGAACAAATGTACTGGCTGTTTAATGTTCAAATAAACATCAAGCTGTTTAACATTCAAATAAAGATCAAGCAGATTCATCCTAGCAAGGATGAATACATCCTTGGATGAAGGAATACATTTGCTTCATTTATCAATAAAACATATTCTATAATTCTTCTAGCAGATTTAAAGAAAAAATTAAACTATACTTCTGTGGTCTATTTTTATTAGACTAAAGAGTACAAAATAGTTCATTAAACATCCATTTCACATTCTTTCACCAATGTTAGAAATCTTGGTTTCAAAGACATACCCGCAGGTTTTTGCAAGGTGTAAAATCCCATTTGACATCTCTGCTAAGAGCAGACACATTTACTCCTCGGGGAATGTAGATACTTTGGGTCTGACTGCTGATATCTGACAAAGGTCTCTGAATACCATCAAAAATAGCTCCCATGATGCCAGGCCCAAGCTCTACTGAGAGGGGTTTACCAGTGCGGAGTACAGGATCTCCAACAGACACACCCGCTAGAAACAGTAGTTGAGGAAAACTCACTCTGAAAGTTTACAGACTCTATAAAAAGGAAGTATCACAGTTTAACAGGAAATGATACTTAAGAAGCTAAAACAGAAATTCTCAAACTTTCTCAGTTCACAACATCCTTAGTGTTCCATTAACTTTTTCAGGCCACAGGTCACTGTGACAAAAGATGTATCTAATAATTCCACTTATTAAATAGTTCTATCCAAACAACTTAATAAATATGTATGTCCTAATAACTGAATGACACTCTGAGAGAAAAATATATAGACTGAGAGAAAAAAATATTTTAATTTCATTTTTAAACAACATCAATTCTTACAAATGGGATGTAAGTGCTTACTGGGCACTGTACCATTTTCAAACCTTGGAATCAAACTGAATACCTGTTCCACATTCATTTTTGTACAATACTTGCTTTTCAGCTTAGCAATCACCAAACGCTCAGCTTCCCAAAGATATGACATCATTGACAAGAATACAGTGCGGCCGAATAATGAAAGTGTTTATTAAACTGAAGCTACTGGTTCACGTGATGTCTGACAACATGTCTAATACCCCCGTGTTAACCTCAAAACTTTTAAATATCCTGGGGCATCACATGAGTTTGCTGCAGCTGCCCAGTATGCCTTCTGCACAGTCTGGGAACCACAGAGCTAACAACAGCAGCAATATATGGTTAATACATTGTTCCAACTCTCCTTAATACATGATTTCAGCTATACTACTGAGGAATATCAACCCCTAGAAAGGATACTAGTACGTGGCACAAAAACTTAAAATCTTAAGAATTAAGAAGTGGTTTTGGAAAGCAAAAGAATACAACCTGCAAGTAAGCACACTGAAATCACGTTGCTCTCACATACTTGTTGACAAGAGTAAAATCAGTACAACTTTTATTGACAGCAATTCAGCAAAATCAAAAATTTAAATGCATAAATCTTGACCCAAGAATCCAACTTCTGTGAATTCATCCTATAGTTACACTATAACACTGTTTATAACACATATAGACTAGATACAACCAAAATTTCTATCATTAAGGAGATCAATAAATTATATATATTCATATGATAGAATTCTATGTAGCTGTAAAAACAGAATAGGAGCTTCTATGAATTGCTCTAGAAAGGTCTCCAAAATATATTTTCATTTCCATTATGAAACTTTTCAAACCTAGAGCAAAGTTCAGACTTTTACAGTGAACTCTCATATCTACCAGTTAGATCCTACCACTAACATTTTCCTATACTTTTCACATACCTATCCATCTTGCATAAAAAAAAAGTAGGGTACAGAACAGTGCATATAGTATGCTGTCTTCTGGGGAAAAAAGGGAAGAAAGGTAACATATTTATATTGGTTCATATATGCAATTAACAACCTAGAAGGGTATACAATAAAAGGAATTAATAAAAATGGCTGCACGCATGCATGTGTTTTGAAAATTGGCTAAATACAGGATGACAATGGTGAAGAGGGTTGTCACTGTATACACCTTCATTTGTTTTTATCTTAAATCTTCAAACCACATAAAAGATTGAATAAAAGATAAAGCTAACAATAGAAAAAGTCTTTTAAAAAAGTCTTTTTGATTAGTCATGATTTCATAGCTACAAAGACTTCTAATTTTATTTAAATTTCCAGATGATTTTGTTTTGATTTAGCACACCAGTACACACACAGAGAGACAAATTACCTGAAAAAATGTATTTTAGTATGACAAAAAAGTTGTACCAAATAAATCTTAGTAAAATAGTCAAAAAACTAATGCCCCTATATTTCTTGCAACATTATTTACAACAGCTAAATATGGAAGCAACCTAAGTGTCTACTGATAGATTTAATGGATAAAGATGATGCAGCATAGCTGTGTGTATATATACATAAAACACTGTAACATATATGCATATGTGTACATTACACAAGAGAATATTACTCAGCCATAAGTAAGCATGAAATCTTGCCATTTGCGACAATATGGGTGGACCTAGAAGGTATTATGCTACATGAAATAATTCAGAGAAAAATAGAGAAAAACAAATACCATATAATTTCATGTATATGTGGAATCTAAAAAATTAAACAAATGAACAAACAAAAACAGAGACAGATTCATGAATACAGAGAACTGGTGTTTGCCAGAGGGGTGAGGGTTGAGTGGATGGGTAAAACAGGTGAAGGAGATTAGAGGTACAAACTTCCAGTTATAAAACAAATTGGTCATAGGGATAAAAAGGTATAGCATGCGGAATATAGTTAATAATATTGTAATAACTTTGGTAAGATGGTAGCTATACTTATAATGGTGAGCATTTCATAAAGTATATAATTGTCAAATCCCTATGTTATACACCTGAAACTAATATAAAATTGTATGTCAACTGTACTTAAACAAAAATAATAATAATAAATAAGGAGAATTACTACTACCTAAGAGTCAATTTAAGTAAAACACATAAATTAAGTTGAAAAAAAAAGTAGTTTCTCTTCACAAAGTTTAACACATTATCTCTTTTTCATAGAAAACTGAAAATAAATACTATGCCTAAAAGCCAAAATTATGATAACCAAACAAGAAGTAAAGATTTCCTAGTGCTAAAACCATAATGTAACATGTCATCTAGCATTATTTATTAGAATACAGGCAGACAGTAGTGACTGATTTATTTATGAATTCACTATTTTAAACAGAAATCATGACTGGAGAATTTTAACCATATAAATTGATATTGTTAATTGTTTATGCTTTCTTCTACAATATGCGTCACTCTTAAGAAAAATTCTAATTGGTTTCCCCTAAAGTTTGTGAACTACCAAAATACAAAGAGCAATGAACGTTCAGAAGATAATATTAATTTCTTAAAATAAGATCATTAATTCCTAGTACCTTTCCTCAAAATTCCTGTAAAGATCAGGTTTCTTTCTAACACCAGCATTTCATGTGTCTGATATCATTGGTTGTTGCTACTTCCACCTTTGCTATAAATCCCTAAATTCTGACTTGTAGAAAGTGGCAAGAAATTGAACCAAAAAGGATACAGGTTTCTTCATACACCTGGATAGTAGCCATGTCACCCTCCAGTCGGATAATCTCTCCAACCAACTCACTGTGGCCCACTCTGACCAGCTCATACATGGCTGCACCTGCCATGTCACAGGCTGTAACCACTGAAAAGAACAAATGAGTGTTTTGAAAACTTAAGATCCTGTGAATAGTTACAGATAATTAAAATATCCGGTTAACCCAAATATACACCTCTCTTACATACTCATAAGAAAAAGAAAACACCCACTATGAACCATACATACAGTTTCACAAAAATATGCATTTTTAGCATCCGATATAGAGGTAAACAAAATGTATGTGTTAGGCTAAAGCTTGTTCATTTACATAATACAGATGAAAATTATTTTCAAAAAATCCAAAGTTCTCTTTGGCAAACCTAGCAGCATCGAGACACACTTTGATCATGCCGGTTGCTATAATATATGGAATGATGGATTTGGGAATAAAAAAAAAATGTTTAAACTAAAACTGGAACAAGAGCTGCATGGCAGAATGCCACACAAGTATCAGTTTGCTGTGTTGTTTTGAGAAACAAAACTGTGTTGTTTATTCCTTTGAGAAATAATATTTAAAACAACATCTTTACTTTCATTTCTAACACTTCACATTAGTGGCTCTTAAAACTCTTCTGAGACAAGGACCTCTTTGATAAACTAATAACAGCTCTACCTAGAAAAACTCACATATGCATCCAAAAAATTTTTTTCAGGGGTGCCTGAATGGCTCAATCAGTAGAGCATGTGATTCCTAATCTCGGGGCTGTGAGTTTGAGCCCCATATGTTAGGTGTACAGATTACCTAAAAAATAAAATCTAGAAAAAAAAAATTGTCTTTCATAAGGATGTTCATAATTAGTCATTACCACTAGGTGAAGTCCTGATTAAGAATTCCTATTTCTTAAAATCTGTTTTTACTGCTTATTTGTTTTTGAAAGACAGAGACAAAGCATGAGCAGGAGAGGGGCAGAGAGAGGGAGACACAGAATCTGAAGCAGGCTCCAGGCTGTGAGCTGTCAGTACAGAGCCCGATGCGGGGCTCGAACTCACTGTGAGATCGTGACCTGAGCTGAAGTTAGATGCTTAACTGACAGCCACCCAGGTGCCCCAAGAATTCCTATTTCTTATAAATACTGAACCAGAATTTATACTTACTATTTTAGATCACATTGTCTAGTAAGTAAAAGTTACTTTTCTGGTAGGTGGGGAAAGTTGTACATTTTCAGATCTGTGTAGCAATAACTTTATTTTTATTTATTTATTTTTTTTAACGTTTATTTATGAGAGAGAGAGACAGAGCATGAGCAGGGGAGGGGCAGAGAGAGAGGGAGACACAGAATCCGAAGCAGGCTCCAGGCTCTGAGCTGTAAGCTCAGAGCCCGACGCGGGGCTCGAACTCACAGACTGCGAGATCATGACCTGAGCCGAAGTCGGACACTTAACTGACTGAGCCACCCAGGTGCCCCATAGTTTTATTTACTTATTTATTTTAATGTTTATTTATTTTTGCGGGAGAGAGAGCATGTGCACATGCATGCACACAAGTGGGGGAGAGGCAGAGAATCTGAAGCAGGCTCTGCACTGTCAGGGCACAGTCAGTGTAGAGCCCAATGCAGGGCTCAAACTCACGAACCATGAGATCATGACCTGAGCTGAAGTCAGATGCTTAACGGACTGAGCCACCTAGGCAACCCAGAATAACTCTATTTTTGATGTATTTAGCCTCCTGATACAATTAATTAGAACCATGTACTAATATCCAAGGGGAAACTATTAAAGTATTAATATTTAATTAACTTGTGTTAGAACAATGGAGATTTGTTAATTTCGTAAATATTTACCTCTATACCTACTATATAAGAGTTAAGATGCACTGAAATGTCAGAGATAACTAAAATTTTAAATCATATTTCATACACCCAAAAGTATGCCATTTTTCTATCATTTTATTAAGTACTTAAGAATTAGAAATAGGTTCTAGGAGCAGTTTACTACAAGTTTCACACAAATATTTTTACCTAAACTCTTTTGATGGTATTCTTTTTTGCCTTTTCCCTAAAAGTTCTTGAATATAGCCTGCCTTTCCTAAAGACCCTTCTGATCATCAAGGGGAAAACTGTTACTTGGAAAGCCAAAAGAAACTGACAACACTGAAATGTGTTTTTGCCAATGAGTTCAAGCTCAAACACCAAGTTCTAAGCTATAGAAACTTCTTAGGGAGAAATAAACACTGTGACTTACTGACCTCATTTGCATAAACACCAGAAAAGGGTCATTACCTCCACTGTGATTAGAACAAAAAGACTATAGCATGAGGTTTATAAAAAGACATAAGGAGGGGCACCTGGGTGGCTCAGTCAGTTAAGTGACTCTTGATTTTGGCTTAGGTCATAATGCCAGGGTCGTGAGATCAAGCCCTGCACTGGGCTCTGTGCTAAACATGGGGCCTGCTTAAGATTCTCCGTCTCCGTCTCCCTCTCCCTCTCTCTCCCCTGCTTGTGTACACACACTCTCCCCTCTCCCCTGCTTGTGTACACATACTCTCTCAAATAAAAATTAAAAAAAAAAAAAAAAGAGAGAGACATAAGGAAAAATAAGTATCCATGGCACTAAGGATTATAAATCAATGAGTGGCTTTTACCATGGAAACTATGAATCATATTTTGTAGTTGGAGTAAAATGAATGAAAACTAGAATGAGATATATTATTTAAAATGCAGTACCCCAAGTTTTGGCAGAATAAAACAAAGTTTTTAACTGCTTTCTATTATCATCCTCATGTCATAAAACTTCTTTCCCACAGATACCTAGTTATGTGAAAATGTAAAATAAACATCCAGAAGCATTTATATATTCAAAGAGCCAAGGTTGATATTGTTGAGAAATGCTCTGAAAAAAATTACTGACGTTCAAACCACATTAACATATATTGACTGAATGCCTATTATCTGCAAAGTATTACATACTAAAAGCAATAAATTTTATATTATATAGTCTTATTTCACCTCACATTTAACAAAAAATTAAGACATATCTAAAACTCTGAACACCAATTACACACATACATAACAAATAGGATATCACAAATTAGTGCCCAATAATTACCAACTTAAGATAATGAATGCAAAAGGGGTGCCTGGGTGAATCAGTCAGTTAAGTGTCCAACTGTTGATTTCAGCTCAGGTCATGATCTCATGGTTCATGAGCTCAAGCCCCACATCAGGCTCTGTACCCTGCTTGGGATTCTCTCACTCCCTTTCTATTCCCCTCTCTCTGCTCCTCCCCCACTCACCTGCACACATGCTTTCTCTCAAAATAAATAATAAACTTGGTTAAAAAAAAAAAAGGTAATGAATGCTAAAGAAGCTCTTATGATGGAGGTATTACCTCAGTCTTATAGCAACTATGAAATCTTTTAGGGGCAAATAGAACTTCTGTGAGTGAACAGAAACTTGCGTATTTTACCTAAAATGCCCTGAAAAGACATTAATTGAAGTTAGGAATCTTTACTATTGAGATTATTACATATTACTTACCAGGTCCTGAGACCCCATGCACATAACCAAATGTGCTTTCTTTATCTTCATCAAGTATTTTGGGTAGCTTGGAGAAATCCATCATGTTAATTTACCTATGGTTAAAAAAAAAAAGTTTTAATTACAAACCATAAAACAAAAGAACTAAGTTAACTCTCATCATCGGTATTCTTGAGTTATTACCACTTCTTCAGAGAAAATATAAAGTTCTTAAAATTTGCCTAAAAGTACCTCATTCTTGGATGGTCTACAGTTATTATTAAAATTCAAAATTACATATTCCTATGCAAAGTACTCCATAGAAAATACCAAGGAGTGTAATAAACAATGTGAAGTCTTTCCAACGGCTTACCTAGTCCTACAATATCTTGTCCTCTCTGCCATTGCCACTGTGATCTTTCCAACTACTCTTCCCCTTAATCATTCTGTATATAATATATACAAACTATAAATATATATACATATATGCTTACATATAAATACATATACATATACACATACATACATTCTGCCCCAGGGTCTTTGCACATGTTGTCCTCCTGGCTGGAGTACTCTTCTCCCAGATAACCACTCCTATATTTCCTTCAGGTCTTTACTCAAATTTCACCTTCTCTGAGGGGCTTCTCTGCCTATCTTTTTAAAATTGCAAGAAATAGGGACTCCTGGGTGGCTCAGTCAATTGGCTGTCTGACTTCAGCTCTCTCACAGTTGGTGAGTTTGAGCCCCACACATCTGGCTCTCTGCTGTGAGTGCAGAGCCCACTTCAGATCCTCTATCCCCCCGGCACTCACATGTGAGCACTCCCTCTCAAAAATAAATAAAACATTTAAAAGTAAAAAATAAAGAAAATTGCAACTTCCCTGCTTTACTTTTCACCATCTGACACATTACATCTTACAATAAAAAAATATTAATGTATTAGCGATCTTTATCTATCTTTACAATTTTTCTGGGAGCAATTTTCCTTTTTCTTCTTCTTCTTTTTGCAAAACACACAACAGTTTAAGAAATTCAGTTCGCCTTCTTTATTGATGTGCAATCTCAAAAACCCAAAGAATGAACAATTCAAATCCAAACAGAAAACTGATTGCGGATTCCAAAGTAGAAAGTTTATTTTTGACTGCTGGTCTCACTTAATAATTATTGGCAATTTAACAAGGGAGATAAAATACACATACATATAAAATCTAATAATGTCCCAAAACAACCATAAAGTAAGGGTCATGGATCAGTAAGTAATAAAGTACCAAATAACATATACTTATTTACTAAAAGTACAAATATTAGAATGATTAGGGAAGACTTCTTGAAGGTCAGGTAGAATTACCATCAACTAAGAAAAGAAGGACAGTAAAGGCATTCCAGGTGGAGAAATAACAAGAACAAAAGAATGGAAATAAAAATTTCAGGAGCAGTTAATAGTATGAATGGAATAAAAGGTTTATATTAAGGCAACAGTGAAAAGTAAGGATGCAATGGTAGAGAGACTAATGTGTGGGTCTTGAAATGAATGCCAAGTGGACTTTAGCCTATAAACAATAGGAAAATAACCAAGGGAGAGCTGTTATGAGAAGAATGATGCTTAATTCATCTAACAGATTAAAGTAGAGGAGGGGATGGAGGCAAGATAAGAAGCCGGAAAGCTCTGGAAATGGTTATGGGTTGAATGTCAATGGAATTCAATTTATTAAATGTTTATTGAGCTCCTACCAAGGAAAAGGCCCTGTCTTGAACTTAGGGAATAGGATTGTGAATAAAAGGGGCTTTCACTGGCTTTAAACAAAGGACTATAAAGCAAAATGACTTTAGTATTCAAGATGACAACACCCTGGGAGCAGAGGAGAAACTAATTCAGATGTGGGAGAAGTGCAAACCAATGTAGATGAGGTAGGGGGAACAGGTAGCTGGAAAGAATACAGAAGACAAAGGAAAAACAAACCTTGAGCTCTGGGAATTAATTCAAGCACAGCTGAGTTGTGTTTTTGTCTTTTGGAGCCATGAAGGATCACTACAGAACCATATACTCCATGGGACACAATTTGTAATCCATTAACCAAGATACCAAAGAATTGGGGAGGAGAGTATAACAATGAAGTCATTAACAGTGAGTGGAGTTCTGTTGGATACACTTTGTGGCTTCAAAAGGGTAAGAGTGGATACGGCTAACAAGGAAAAACCCAGTGATTAAAGAAACAAGTATGAGTGAAAATAATGATGAAAACCACACGGAGATATGGGAGACCTTACAAGTGAGAGGAATATGATCAAGGTACCAAAAACTTGAAGATGGCATCAATGATAAGGTAGAGACTATCATCAGGACGGTAAATTTATGGTTAAAGGTAGGTTATACTTCTACTCATTGGAAACAATGTAAGTGAATTAGAAAAAAATAAACCAGATACCACAGTCACAAATGTCACAATAAAAGAGCAAAGATTTTTGTGTTCTCAATAGGAAAATTAAATTAGAGGAAGGGCAGTTGAGGGAGGAAGTAATGAAAAGGGGAAACTGGCTCACAAGGATTTTCCAGCTTCCTAAAGATGCAGTAGAAGGGGCTGTTAAGTAATCAGGTATGAAACTGCAAAAGACTGGAATACAAAAAAGAGAAGAACAAGGTTTTCTAGAAACTACTTAGATAATAAGGGAAAAAACAAAGTTTAAAGACAAACATTTATTTGGGAAATGGGTTGGGCAAAGTCTTCAAAGAAGTGAACAAACAAATGAGGTCAAATTTTCATCTTCAGAAAATAAGAAAATTTCAAAGTCAGAAAATAACTTGATAATCTGTCTGATTTCTTCCCCAAATATGAGTATTTCTTATATAGCTTGCATGATACATGGTCACTTGCCTATTAAAGTGGAAATAGCATGAAATCTTGAGTCAGCAGACTTTGGACTTTTTTTGGATCTACCAGGGACATGCTGCAGGAGGATCTGAACAAATCAAAATCTCTTCATATCGTCATTTGAAAAGCAGGAAAAATTCTACTACCTACCCCAGAGATGTGGCTGAATTACAAATTTGTTGAATGTTCCTCGTGAAATATAAAATGCTTACAAGAATTTCATCAGTAATACCACTATTCAAACAGGGCTTGAATTATGAAAAAGCCATTCTATTTTTAAAAATCTCTCCTTAGAAAATAATCATATTCCACATAAATCTAGTTCCCCACTGCTTCTACCCTCTTGGCCATTTCTTCCAACAGCTGTAGCCACAGACTAGAGACCTCTCCAAGGAAATTCTCTTTAGTGCCTTAACTCTCCAACAGTTTTTTTCAGATCTCTCTCTCCAGAGGCTACTCTTTTCTTTTCAAGTAGAGCAAACAAAATAAAAAAATTGTATTCTGAACGTTATATGAGTAAGTACCGAAGAATACTTTTTCACCCATCCTGGCTGCTTCTTTTTATCGAGAGAGACCAAGGCTTTGAGTCAGACAGATTGAGTATGAATTTTTAAGTTGCATCCTTGGGCAAATCACATTCTCTCAACTTTTTGAGTCTCATTTTCATCTATAAAATCTAATGGGGTTGTTGCAAGACACCTAATGGTAAGCCTAACAGAAAAGTAATAGTGATGGGGCGCCTAGGTGGCTCAGTTGTTTAAGTGTCTGACTCTTGGTTTTGGCTCAGGTCATAGTCTTGTGGTTTCGTGAGCTCGAACCCTGTGTCAGGCTCTGTGCTATTAGCACAGAGCCTGCTTGGGATTCTCTCTCCCTCTCTCTGCCCCTCCCCACTCACACTGTCTTGGGTCTCTCTCGAATAAATAAAATGAAACTAAAACAAAAAATAGTGATGACTATCAACTTTATTCTGTTAATGCAAGTTAATCTTGCCTAACTTCCTAAAAAGTACCTAGTGTAACAAATAAACAGCACTTAGTGTATTCTTACCCTCTTGTTACTTGAACCAAATCTAGTCACTTGGCTAGTTTTTTTCTTAGCTATTATGTACACTTTACTGTAACTTTATTTTTTAAAACAAAATGGATTTTAAGCATCAATGATGTGTTGTGTGTTACAGGTTGAAAACAGAATGGAGTGAGAAGACACAATCTCTCCCCCAAGGAGCTTCTGGCCTGGTGGGATGGATATAAAGACAAATAGGTAGTTACAATAAGTGATACATGTGTTGTCATAGGAGCTGTGCAGGCTGATCTGGGAGAGCATAAAGCAAAGGTACGGAATCTAGACCTGGGCAGGATGGGAATGACTTAGAAGAGGCTGGGCTGAGACCTGCAGGATGAACAAGGAGACACTAGAGTATAGAGCGGAGCTTTTTCACAGGTGATTCAAACTTTCTGGGGTTAACCAACATATTCTGGAGAGTTCATAAGACAATAAAGGTTATCTGTTCTGATTTTTTAAAATAAGCATTTACATACATTCCCTTTAAAACAACAGTGACAGCCTCTAAGTGTATGAGCAATGATTAGCGGAAATCAGAGGGTTTATTCATGATTCAGCTACCATGTGGGTTTATCACTCAGCTGAATAATCCTAGCCACCATGGAAACTAGTGTTTCTATAATCTTTAACTTTTTATTTTTAGGCATATATTAATTTATGCCAAAGACAGGAGACCTTAGAAACAATAACATCCAATTAGAGAATTAAGAGCCTAAATAATAATTCTGTAAGTTTACTTAGAGATGCTTTCACTAGATCCACAAATCTGTATTCATCTGACTAATATTCTTATACAGCAAATCAAGAGGATTCTACTTTTTAAAAAGTCAGTGTTAAGAGAAGAAAAAAATGGTAACAATTATGAGTAACTTAGCCTTTTCGATTCTGCTGAGTTATATGCAGAGAAGTGGTTGCAAATATATCCCCAGCTCTTAACACATCTTTCAGGATAAAATAAGAAAATTATGGAAACATCAGTTTTTGAAGTATAAAAAGCAGGAATTCCCAGCACTTTTCTGTCCATTTCTGATGTTTTAACATAGTTAAATTTTAATCTTGGCTCCAGCAACTCAGACCTTTACGCCTGCTGTGCTGCTGCCCAGAATGTGTTTTCTCACTCCCATGAACAGTCTCCCTGTTCCCACTGTCAGCCTCAATGCTCTTACCCTGCTTTTCTTCACAGCACTTATAAACTGACTACCTGAAAGAATATAATTTTTCTTTTTATTTCACTCTTTTACCATCTGTATCACTCCCTAGAATGCAAGTTTCATGATGGCACAGAAAACAATGCCTGGACAAAGAAAAGCTCTCAGTGAATAGTTACTTAATAACTTCCAATACCACCTCCATTTTACAAATGGGAAACCTAAGGAATGGAGATTTAAGTGAGTTTGCCCATGATCACAAAATTGGAGAGAAGTAAAGGTGGGATTTGAATCTCGGCAAACTGACTCCAATGCTTCTGGGCCTTACGGCCTGCACTACTCTGCCTCCTAAATTCACAAGGCTGGTTTCTATTGTCTGCATCTAAACAATCTTATATGGTATGAAGGACAACAGTCTCTGCCTCAAGGCAATAGTTTTATCAAATTAGACTCAAGGGGAGCCTGGGTGGCTCAGTCGGTTGAGCATCAGACTCTTAATTTCAGCTCGGGTGGTGATCTTGCGGTCATGGGATCCAGTCCCGTGTCACCTGCTTGGGATTTTCTCTCTCCCTCTCTCTACCCTTTCCCAACTTGTGCTCTTACTCAAAATAAATACATAAGCATTTATAAAAAAATTAGACTCAGAGATGCAGCATCTAGACCCTCCTTTAAGAAAGGACAGTGGAATGTCATCAGTGGACAGCCAACAGCCACCAGTCAACCCTTCAGGGTCTGCCTCAGTCACAGAGCTGCCTTGCCCACGTTCACACCCTTCACAGGGCAACCTGTACCTGGTGACTGAGCAAAACGGAGGTATAAAGACCCAGCCATGTCAACCCAGATGTGGGATACTCTTATAAGTAACACTCACTCCAGATTTCCCTACAGAGTCGGCTAAGGCTTTTCTAGGCTTCAATTGCATTTCAACTTCTTCCCTTCCCAACTTGGAGTCTGTCTCCTTCCTTTCACATGTGTGGATCCCTAACAAAGATCTTATTTATACAATAGACTTTCTAGGCATCTGATTCCAGAGAACCCAAAATGCTCACGTATTGAATAAAGTAAATAATTACTCCCTGGATAACTGAAACTTAGACTCACACTTGAACCACAAAGATCTCTGGCCTGTTTTCTTAGTTATCTTGTAACTAGTTATTCTGTGAAAAGGGAAGAGTGATACAAAAGTGGCTTTAGAAAGCAGAGCACTTAGGGTAATGTTTGGGCTAAGTCAAGCTACTGACACAGAGGTCAGGTCCCCTTACAACCAAAGCCTTAGTTTCTACAAGGAACTTGCTTTTTGTCCTTCAACAGAAACTTAGATAGAGCCCATCAACAGTAGTTAGAGGAAAAGAAGTCCCAATTAAGAGTTTATTTAACTTCTAAAGAACTATTTTCTGATAGAGTTGGAAAATATGTTCTCCATGTCCAGAAGTTTTTGGCTCCGACTTCTTAACATTTAAACACTTTGAGAAACTTCCAAGGACTGGTCCAAGGAAATGGGCTCTTCTGAAAATTGAATTTTCAATTCCCACAGCAGTGAGATAAGGGTTCCCATTGTACTTCTAAAATTTTTTAGGGGCGCCTGGGTGGCGCAGTCGGTTAAGCGTCCGACTTCAGCCAGGTCACGATCTTGCGGTCCGTGAGTTCGAGCCCCGCGTCAGGCTCTGGGCTGATGGCTCAGAGCCTGGAGCCTGTTTCAGATTCTGTGTCTCCCTCTCTCTCTGCCCCTCCCCCGTTCATGCTCTGTCTCTCTCTGTCCCAAAAATAAATAAACGTTGAAAAAAAAAAAATTTAAAATTTTTTCACCAAAGCACCTCAAGAAGAGAAAAACAAGTAAAGAGTGAATAAATACCCACCAAGCTCTTCCCAGTCCTGACAGAGAACAGGATGTTATAGAAGTCTACTGTAAGCAGGGAAATTTCTTTGTATGCTCTTGTACATTCTCTTATTCCAAACAAGTTTTGCACTCCATCGTATACAATATTTATTTTATAAGATAAATAGGAAATTGCTTCCTTCCCACAAATAAAATAAAAATTATTCATTAGATAGACATATTATATTCACTTAATCACTGAACAGGGCTGCTAATATAGCAGTTTGATAATCATATTCATAACATACTACTTTGCACCCATTAATCACCCTTCATTGTTACTTATGAAAACAGTGAAAATAAAAATACCCCAGTATCCAATGGAAAAAAGACAGTCTCTTCAGCAAATGGTGTTGGGAAAACTAGACGGTGATATGCAGAAGGATGAAACTGGACCACTTTCTTACACCGTACACAAAAATAAACTCAAAATGGTTGAAAGACCTAATGTGAGACAGGAAACCATCAAAATCCTACAGGAGAAAACAGGCTGCAATCTCTCTGACTTTGGCCACAGCCAGCTTCTTATTAGACATGTCTCCAGAGGCAAGGGAAATAAAAGCAAAAATGAACTATTTGGACCTCATCAAGATAAAAACCTCTGCACAGCAAAGGAAACTACCAATAAAACTAAAAGGCAACTGATGGAATGGGAAAAGATATTTGCAAATGATATATCAGATAAAGGGTTAGTATCCAAAATCCATAAAGAACTTAACCAAACTCAACACCCAAAAAACAAATAATCAGTGAATAAATGGGTAGAGGACCTGAAAAGACACTTTTCCAAAGACATCCAGATAGCTAACAGACACATGAAAAGATGATCAACATCACTCATCATCAGGGAAATACAAATCAAAACCACGGTGAGATACCACCTCACCATTGTCAGAATGGCTAAAATCAGTAACTCAGGAAACAACAGATGTTGGTGAGGATATGGAGAAAGGGGAACTCTTTTGCACTGCTGGTGGGAATGCAAACTGGTGCAGCCACTCTGGAAAAGAGTACAGAGATTCCTGAAAAAAATTAAAAACAGAACTATCCTACGACCCAGCAACTGCACTACTAGGTATTTATCCAAAGGATACAAAAATGCTGATTCAAAGCAGCACATTCACATTCATCCCAATGTTTATAGCAGCACTATCAACAATAGCCAAATTATGGAAAGAGCCCAAATGACCATCAACTGATGAATGGATGAATAAGATGTGGTGTGTGTGTGTGTGTGTGTGTGTATACATATGTGTATACATATATACATATATATATACACATATACACACACACATATATATATACATACACAATAGAATACTATGATCAAGAAGAATGAAATCTTGCCATTTGTAACAACATGGATGGAACTAGAGTGTATTATACTAAGCTAAATAAGACAGTCAGAGAAAGACAAATATCATACGATTTCATTCATATGTGGAATTTAAGAAACACAACAGATGAACATAGGAGAAGGGAAGGGAAAATAAAATAAAATCAGAGAGAAAGGCAAACCATAAAAGACTGTTAAATACAGAGAACAAAAGATTGAGGACTGCTGGAGGAATGTTGGGTGAGGGGATGGGTTAAATGGGTGATGGACACTCAGGAGGGCACTTGTTGGAATGAGCACTAGGTGTTATATGCAACCGATGAATAACTGGGTTCTACTCCTGAAACCAATACTACACTGTATGAAAACTAACTTGAATTTAAGTAAATAAGTTAATTTTTTTAAGGTTTTTTTTTTTTTTTTTTTTTGAGAGAGACAGAGTGCAAGTAGGGGAGGGGCAGAGAGAAAGGAAGACATAGAATCTGAAGAATTTAAGTAAATAAGTTAAAAAAAATACCCCACATTAAAATCTGTTTCATTATTTAATGCTTATGCCTCTATGTGAAAAAGTATAGGCTTTTAAAGATGTTTAAGACAACATTTTAGGGGCACGTGGATGGCCCAGTTGGTTAAGCATCCGACTTTGGCTCAGGTCATGATCTCGTGGTTTGTGAGTTCAAGCCCCATGTCAGACTCTGTGCTGACAGCTCAGAGCCTGAAGTCTGTTTCAGATTCTGTGTCTTCCTCTCTCTCTGCCCCTTCCCCGCTTACACTCTTTCTCTCTCAAAAATAAATAAACATTTTAAAAAGACACCATTTTAACTTGAAATAAGCAAATTACATCGCAAGTTACGTTACACTGAAAGTTAATCTTATCCCAAATCTCCATAATGTCCAAAATAACAGGATACGATTTCATGCTACATTGTTTTATACGCTATTTAATAACTCCTTCCTATCACAAAATACAGCTATTCTTGCTGCTTTCCATCATTTAAAAAATAAAAGCATAGGGGCACCTGGGTGGCTCAGTTATGTGTCAGACTTCAACTCAGGTCATGATCTCACCATTTGTGAGTTCAGGCCCCCACATCAGGCTCTCTGCTGTCAGCACAGAGCCTGCTTCAGTTCTTCTGTCTCCCTCTCTCTGCCCCTTCCTTGCTGGTAGAAGCATGTTCTCTCTCTCTCCCCCGCAAAAATAAACATTAAAAAAAAAACAAAGCACGATATCTACCTTAAAAACAACTGCTTTTATTAAAACAATGTGGTATACATGGTTGCACTCAGAGAAATCAACTCAACGATTACAAAAAAAAACCTTGCCTTTACTTTCTCGATTCCTACTTTAAGGATAAAAAGTAAATGCAATTTACAACTAAGATTCCTATAGTCACAAATTGTAGGGTTTTCTACCCATATCTGTAAAAAAATTAAAAACAAAACAAAACCCTGCTATAGAAGGGAAAAAATCCAGAAAGTTAGCACAGGCAACCATCTGATCTAATGAGTCATAAGTCTCTCCTCCACACTGCAGAACACTGCAGTAGCAAATCACAACACTAGAGGGTCACTTCTGTTTCTTCCATTTTATAAAGTTCTCTCTCTAAATTGCTACTGACTGAAGCACTATACCTGGTAATTTCATCATTCCAGAAATACTGGGGGCTAGTGGGGGCAAGTATGAAGTGTTATGTAAGGGCTAAATACCAAGGTTTCATGACAATGTTATTTACACATAAAATCCTGAGACACATACTACTTAATTTTGTACACAGTTTACCTTCTTAGAGAAAGGCAAAATAAATCAGGTTGATAGTCTTATGCTTGGTCAAAAAGTTACAGAATAAGTCATAACAAAGTAACAGTAATAAGCTAATAACATTAATATCACAATAGCATAATAGTAATAAGCTAATAACATTACTTTATATTTCTAGAGTACAGTGTTAAATCATTTTGTGAAACACTTTCCTACTCATTCTACTTAATCAACCCATCTAGTATCCTCATTAGAAAGTCTTATGCAGCAGATGACTATGCATAACTAGATTTCCATTTGTATCTTGCCAATAAAACCCGAAATTGGTTCAAATTTTGATAAGCCCATGAAAGTAATTCCAGTTCCTTTGCGAATGACTGGTTGGAAATGAGTGTGTAATGATGTTTTCTCTAATAAGAGGTAAGGCCAAGTCTGTTGAAAAGCTTGTGGAAATGATTTCTTTGCTCTTTAAAAGATACAGGTCATGAGAAACATTTTTTGCTTGAGATGTGCTCACCTGCATGGGACATGAGCAAACTTGGGACCTTGTAGGGAGCCAACCTAAGAAGACAGGCCACCTTGCATCTGGGTCTTTGTTGCTTTTACTGGTCTACTAAATTAATCAACATTAGAAGAAAGAGTTTTAAGAATAAATATTTTCATGTGTTACACATATTTCGTATTGCTATTTAAAAAAAGAACAATGAATAGACCAAGGGTTAAAAATAAAGGCAAACATAAGGTCATTACTCACATAGTTTACAAAAATTACTGAGATGGACAATGAGGAAATGTGCAGACAAAAGTGGGAACCAAAGAGTAGAGAAGTACAAAAAAATTACTGGTGGCAAACTGGACTAATGGAATCAGGAAAAATTTATTTCTATTGGAATGAAACTTTTGGAGGACATGCACACATGCCTCTCTCCATTTATCAAACTAAAGGCATTTCTGAAAAGGAATAGTAAAGATAAAAGCTAGGGTAGACACTTCAGTGGAAAACAGAATTCAAACTGTATCAGCTACGCTTTTGGTTTGTTGACAGGCCTGTCCATGAACAATTTTTATAGGATTTCTAGAAATAAACAATTAGATTCCTTTCACTTCAAATTTTTAATAAGTAAAACTGTACTATATTGACTGTGATAGTTCAAAGTTTTAGCCAAAACAACCCCAAAATACTGGGGGTGCCTGAGTGGCTCATCAGTTAAGCACCAACTCTTGATTTCGGCTCAGGTTGTGATCTCACAAGTTTGTGAGATGGAGTCACGCATCGGGCTCTGTACTGACAGCATGAAACCTGCTTGGGACTCTCTTTCTCCCTCTCTCTCTGCACCCCCTCCCCCCACTCTAATTCGTGCATGCATGTGCACTCTCTCTCTCCCAAATAAACTTAAAAATTTTTTTTAAAAACACAAAATACTGTATTTACTGTATAAGTTGTATGGTATGAATTTATAGGCTAGAAGCCTATGATAAATGGTAAGCCATAACATGAACATATTTGAGTATTCCTGCCTTCAAGGAGCATATTTATCATTTTCTTACCCTTCCCTCCAAACATCAAAGTGCCTTGCACAGCAGTAACTTGATAAAATGTCTGAAATTAAAAACAGATAATATCAACTACTATTCATTAAGCACATATTACACTCCAGGCATTATGTTAAAAAATGGGCACATCTCATTTAACACTTAGCAACAGTCCTATGATGATGGTATTGTTTGCTTAGGAAATAGGTTTTGAGACTCAAACAACCCACTGAAGACAACAGTGCTATAAATCAGTGAAGCACAGATTTAGTCCGATTTTAACAAGTAGGCATTTCATAACAAATAATTCAAAAGACCTTATATTACCAACAGTTTTAATCTTCATTACCTCTCTTTTTATTATTTTTTAAAATGTTTATTTATTTTTGAGAGAGAGCGCATGCAAGTAGGGGAGGGGCAGAGAGAGAGGGAGAGAGAATCCCAAGCAGCCTCCACACTGTTAATGCAGAGCGCAATGTGGGGCTCGAACCCACAAACCATGAGATCATGACCTGAGCAGAAATCAATAGCCAGATGCCCAACCGACTGAGCTGCCCAGGCACTCCTATTACCTCTCTTTTTAAAACCACGGGTGTCTATTTTCCATTAGTAACTGAGTCTATGTTAGAATTACAAAGGTTAATATTCCTGCAAAAGAAAAGAGATGAAAAAAAGATGACAGATCATTCAAAAGTTAAAGAGTAAGTAGTAGAACAACCAAGAATTGACTGCTCCTAAAATATCCATCTCCTAAAAAATTAATTTTTAAAGAACAGTGCATAATGCCGTATTTTATTAACACCTAGCTTCACAACACAAACCTAACTGGTTATAACAGCAGGAAAAAAAAGTAAATATTAATGAACTGCAAAGTAAATGGGCATATCTCAGAGGAAAATAAGCATCTTTGAAGCAAGTAAGAATATTAACAAAAACAGACTCAATTTTGCTACTGTTAAAAGCAGGGAATAGTAGTAGAAACTTGCTGGTTAATAGACTCATAAATTTGGAACAATGAAGCTACCTAACCAGTACCTGAGTGAGAAATTCCATCTTATTTTTCTTATTTCTTAAACTGGAGGTACAAAGCTCTAGTGAGGCTAATATTAACATCCCATTTGACTTTTTGTGAATTTTTAGAACATTTTCTTAATTTTAGGTTAAGAAGAAATGAGTCCAAGAAGAAAGTCCCTTAATTTATATCCTAACTTACCTAAGATGTAAACAGCCAAGAAGAGAGCCAAATGATATAAACAGTAAAGAAAAAAAAGCCTTTAATACTTATACTTTTCTTTAAAATTTATTTTCAAAAGCAGTATGCTTGCAATTTTTAAAGTATCCAAGGGAAAGTCTCATCACTTAAATATTACTGACTTATCTCCTCATAAACAATTTTTGATAAAAACTGTAATCAATACTGTAATACATTTTCATATACTGTTATTTACAAGTATCGTCTTAAACTGTGTATTTTATTAAATGGATACCATAGCTTACCTAATAATTCTCCTTATTGGGTACCTAGATGGCTTCCCATTTTTTGCTATTTTTATTTTTTACACTTTGCCAGTACACTTTTATTGATTTTAAGTTATTGATTAGAGGAAGCCAAGGTAAGGCAACCAACTAAAAGTCCATAAGGATACTCTTTATGGTGATGTCACCTAAGAGCAATTCTCACACACATACACTCCTATACCTAGAAGTAATACCGTATTCCATCTAAGATACCATCAATTGTAACACACTCTTTTATTACACTGCAGAAACTGCAGGACAGACATTAATTTCAGTTGCTAAAATGTGGGGGGGAGAAAGTATTTCCTAGAAACAATCATATATGGTATTAGAACTAAATACAGTGTAATAATATTTAGATAGGTCAGACTTGCCAACCCTCACTAGAATAAAGACTAAAAAACAGAAAAACAGATTTCTAAACCGATAAAATGATAGCCTTTGAGTTGCTACATATTTCAAGAGACCTTCATACTGTCTTGTTGACTCAATTTATGCACAATTAAATTTTTTTAATCCTTATTTATTTTGAGAGAGAGACAGAGTGTGAGCAGGGGAAGCGCAGAGAGAGAGGGAGACACAGAATCCGAAGCAGGCTCTAGGCTCTGAGCTGTCAACACAGAGCGTGACGCAGGGCAAGATCATGACCTGAGCCAATGTTGGACGCTTAAGCGACTGAGCCACCCAGGTGCCCCAATACATGCACAATTAAAAATTATTACTAATATTTTAGATCAGTGCAGATTTAAAGCAACAAAATATCAAATTATTACAGGGCTACACTCCATGAATAAATAAAAAGTAGATAAAGAATGAGATGGTGAATTGATTAACGGTCATAAGGATGACCTATAACCAGGGTGCCTGGGCAGCTCAGTTGGTTGAACATTCGACTCTTGATTTCGGCTCAAGTCATGATCCCAGGGTTGTGGGACTGAGCCCTGCCTCGGGCTCCATGCTGAGTGTGGAGCTTGCTTGGGATTCTCTCTCTCTCTCTGTCTCTGCCCCTTCCCCATGCACATGCTCGCTCTCTCTCTCTCTCTCTCAAATTAAAAAAGAAAAAAAAAGAATGACCTACAACCATCAAACAAAGGCCACTTTGGGTTCATTATTTTCTAAAAAATATGGGAAGCAATTTGGCAACTGCAACAAGGTCCTTAAAAATGTTCAAACCCTTTGATTATAAACTGAACTTCTGGGAATACATTTGACACATGGGTAAGTATTTATTTCCATATGTATTTAATGCTGCGAAAGTGAAAAACTGGAACTATCTTTAAAATCTAACAACAAAAATGAAGCATTAGTTTATCTGAAATCCTACAGTCTTCCCCCAACCCCTAATGTATTTAATCATGATAATTAAATTTCTTGTGCTAAACAGTCTGCATGTCCAAGTTCACAGTATCAAGGACTGTCCTTAGCAAATTCTCTTCCAAGAGGATCCTTAACCTTCATTGTCTCTGAGCATTTTGGATAGGTTGTCTCACACAAACTGCAGATGAAGTGACTTTACCAATTAAAAAAAAATGTCAGCAGTCATGCAAGAGAATTGTCCCCTTCAAAAGTAGTCAACCTAGGAAGTTTGCAACCACTTAAAAAAAAACTACTGCTCAAAATACTTAGAAAATTCTCTTGACAACTGCCTACAATTACCATATCACTCTTCTAAATGTTAATTAATGAGACATTTTCTGGATTGCTTTGCCAAGAAAACATATCACCAACAGCCAAACTGGCCAACTAAAAACAATACATCTATTTAAGAACAATGTACATACAAGAGTCAGCACCAACAGTGTTGCAATGAAAATGCTATTACATTTGTGTCATAAAATGATGTTTATGTATTCAGATGGATCCATCTTGTCATTTATTTCATGGATTTGAATAGAAGGGATAGAAGGTTCACAAACTGTGCAAAGGCACATTAACCCAGTATTTATAAAAAGCATCACCATAAACAGGTTCACCTTCAACTCAGGAATTCACAAAATCTCTATAATGAAAATATGACCCAGAGGATAAAGTGTGCACAGAAGTGGAGAAGAATGCTGCCTAGTATAGGTGGAAAACATTTTCAACATGGATTTAAAGATATGACTTTAGTCAGAAGTTCACAGACATTTCCAATTCAGAGGGTAAGAAATCTGCATTTCTAGTGGCTTGCCTAGTATTCCATGATTAATAACAACCAGTTATTTAACTAAATTGTCTGTGGGAAGAGAAGGATTTAATTACAGAGATTTTCAAAAGCATAGTTTGCTAAGGAATTAACTTCCTGGTATGTGCTCACAGCCTTCAATATCGCTCCTTTGTCATACTTGC
This sequence comes from Lynx canadensis, assembly GCF_007474595.2. Taxonomy (NCBI): domain Eukaryota; kingdom Metazoa; phylum Chordata; class Mammalia; order Carnivora; family Felidae; genus Lynx; species Lynx canadensis. Next base: position 98,861,452 of record NC_044311.2, read on the forward strand.
TACCAGTATAATTAAAAATCTGTGAACAGAGCTGTTCAATATCTGTCTCCACTGCCAGTCTGTAAATACCAGGGAAACAGGGACCACACCTGCTTTGTTCGTTGAGTACCCCTAACTGCAAAGTAAAGCATCCTGACACATAGTAGGTAATTACTAAACATTGCTCAGTGATAATACTGGCAAAAGGTGTATGGGAAATAGGCAAGCTCATTCACTGAGTGAAAACTGATATAACTCCTTTGAAGTGCACTAAATACACATTCTGGCATAATGCCCAATGGCCAAGATCTAAAAAAACAGTATTTAGCTGAGGCCAAAGCTGAAACAAGATATCATCATCAAAGAATGACCTTCTAATATAAAAACTTATGCTATAAGTTAAAAATGTTATACTGTTAGCAGTTATTTTACTTAATATTATGAATGCTAGAACACCAAATCATTTTACAAAGAACAAATAAAATCTCCACTGTTCTGTCTGGTATTATTAAAATTCTATAAACATTTATCAGCTCAAAAAGGCTATATAACACAGACGTAAATGGACAACTGACTTTTGACAAAAATACAAAGGCAAATCAGTGGAGAAAGTATAGTTTTTTTAATAAGTGGTAGTAGATTAAGCCTCTATGCAAATGCAAAAAACAGGTACTTCAAGGGACACCTGGGTGGCCCAGTCAGTTAAGCGTCAGACTCGATTTCTGCTCAGGTCACGATCTCACTGTTCGTGGGTTCGAGCCCCACATCAGGCTCTTTGCTGACTGTGGGGTCTGCTTGGGATTCTCTGTCACCTTCTCTTTCTGCCCCTCCCCACTCACTATCTTAAAAATAAAATAAACATTAAAAAAATGTACTTCAAGCCATACCTTGTACCTTATTAAAAAAATAAGCTAAAAACGGATGGTAGACCTAAATGTAAAACCTTGTTTGTGTTCTTGGACTAGGTAGATTCATTACATACAATACTGAAAACACAATCCATTAGAGAACAAATTGATAAACTGTAATTCATGGACATTAAAAACTTTTTTGTTCTTCATAACATTGTTAGAACAAAAAGCCAAGTTCCATATTGCGCAAAAATATTTGCAAAGCATAAATCTAATAAAGGACCTATCTAGAATGTATCTTAAAACTCCCCAAAACTGGACTTAAAGAGCACAATTAAAAGATGGGCAAAGGGTTTGAACATATACTTCATCAAAAAAAATATATGGATGGTAAATAACTACATGAAAGATGCCTAACATCATTAGAAAGACAAATTAAAACGACAACAAAATGGCACTCTATACATAATAGAATGGCTGAAATTAAAAAAGACTTACCATAGGAAATGTTGGTAAAGACACAGAACTAGAACTATCATATACTGCTGTAATGCAAAATGATACAACCACTCTGGGAAAAAATTTGGCAGTTTCTTAAAAAGTTAAACATACGCACACACATGATCCAGTCATTCTACACGGTATTTACCCGTAAGAAATGAAAGCTTATGGGGGCAACTGGCTGGCTCAGTTGGTAGAACATGTGATTCTGATCTTGGGGTTGTTAAGTTTGAGCCCCATCTTGGGTGTAGAAATTACTTTAAAAAAATACAATCTTAAAAAAAAAATACTTAAAGGGGCACCTGGATGTCTCAGTTGGTTAAGTGTCCAACCCTCGATTTCGGCTCAGGTCATGATCTCACAGTTTGTGGGTTTGAGCTCTGTATAGGGCTCTGCTGACAGTGTGGAGCCTGCTTGGGATTCTGTCTCTCCCTCTCTCTGCGCTTCCCCCACTCACTCGCACGTTCTCTCTCTCAAAATTTTAAGTGTCTTTGGATCACATTAAAGAATTTGGGTCAGTCAGCCTGCTTTTTGAATTAATAATAATTTTTTCCCTTTCTTGAAACAAATGAAATACAGAACATTGAGCAGACGTATATTGTGTTTAAAACAATTCATGGGCGTGCCTGGGTGGCTCAGTTGGTTAAGCATCCAACTTTGGCTCAGGTCATGATCTCATCGTTCATGGGTTTGAGCCCCACATTGGGCTCTGTGCTGACAGCTTAGAGGCTGGAGCCTGCTTTGGATTCTCTCTCTGCCTTTCCCCCACTCATGCTCTGTCTCTCTTGCTCTAAAATAAATAAACATTAAAAAAATTTTAAAAAAAATCTGCGGATGATGTAACTGTTGACTAAAGCCCCCCACTGCCTAATTCTGCAAAACCTAAGACTAGGACTTGCAGATTACTGAAAACCCATTTTTCACAAGAAAATATATAATTATTTGTACATTTAACTATCACACTCTCAATGGTCTTAATAATTGGCAATCTGATTCCCTATTTAACTATTTGAAAGCACTTCCATAATTATTATCATAGCATTTTACTTTTAATAATGTACATTGATGATTGCAGCATTTTGCTCTTTCAATGATATGCATTCAAACTACAATTTATAGCATTTCAATGTATAAATCACATAAACAGCATTTCAATTTATATCCAGAATACTTACCATTATTTGAAAGTAACAGGAAGTCCAAAGGTCATACCTTGTTCTCATATTGACATTGTTACATTGATTACACATGATAGGTTACCTATGCTATCACAAGATGGTAGATCACTCATAATTCAGGGATGCTAAATGTAAAGGCCTTTAGCTATTCAGCTTCCCAAAGACTCAAGCTAAATGATTTGGCAGATTTCAGCACAATACCGAAGACAAATGTGAACTTCTGTGCATTGCTAAATTGGAGAGTAATTTGGCCATACACACCAAAACTTGAAATGTACATACCCTTTGACCCAGCTCTTCCATTTCTAGAAATTATGTGTACAAAGTATTCTATTAACAAAATATTTATTATAGCACTGTTTCTTACAACCAAAAATTGGAAATGTCCACTAAAATAGAGACTACATAACTTGTGGTAGGATAAGAGGCTATAATACTCAGTAGTATCAAGATAGAATCTCTGGAAAGACACTCCCTGGGTTAAAATCCTGAGTCCTATTACTTACGAGCTGTGTGACACTGTTGGGCATTTAACTACCCCATCCCTAATTTGCTTCATTTGTTAAATGGGGGAAATGTAACAACCATCACATAAGGTTGTTGTGAGGTTTCTATGAATTAATATAACTCAAATGTTAAGTGCCTGGATCAGTAATAAGCTCTCAATAAATGTTACAGATGATGATGACGACACATTAGTACAATTTAAAAGAATGATGCAGGTCTACCTGAATGAATGTGGAAAGATCCCCAAGATACCCCTGTTAAATAAAACACGTAAGGTCCAGAATAATATGTATTCGTGAACAAATACATGTAAGAAAAGAATAAGGACTAGGAGAAAAGGAGAAAACACACATATATATAAATACATAATTTTTACTCATTTGTATGTGTACTATCCATTCAACTTGATTAAAAATATTGTTGGATGATTCAGTGAGTGCCAAAACAATTAAGCCAAGTAATAAAACTACACTGTATATACTTAACTGAGCAAAGAGTACAGAGTACAGTAACTAAATAATAATGACAAATATTTATATAAATCTTACTATGTGCCAATAGGCCTAATCACTTTTCTTATATTACTTTGATCTTCACAACACTTAATGAAGTAAATACTCTTATTTTCTTTATTTTAAAGCTGAGAAAAATGCAGAAAGATAAAAGTAACTTCCCCAAAGTCACACTGATTGGAAGCAGCAGAGCCAGGATGTGACCCAGTCTGTCTTCAGTACTTAGGTCCTTAACCTCCTTGCTATATTGCCTCTCAATACTACTTGAAAATTACTTTTTATTTACATATATCCCAATTCTTTTCAAAAAGAATTTGTACAGTTTGCAATAAAGAACATATATACAATCAAGTTAATAATATTGGTAACAAAAAGAGGAAAACAAAAAGTATCAACCTAAGAAACAAATACAGATGCTTTATACATGCAAGGAATCCAACTCTAAAGCAGCTGCCATGTTCTATCACAGCCTGAATGGTTTAAGTTCAGCCTCTTAAAAGGACTGAAATAAAGTATTAAATAATTGTAAATACTTTTAATTTTGCCTCTTTAAAGACATTCTTATTTGAGGGGTGCCTGGCTGGCTCAGTGGGTAGAGCATGTGACTCTTGATCTCAGGGTCATGAGTTCAAGCCCCACAAGGACAGTGAAGCTTACTTTAAAAAAAAAAAAAAAAAGAAAAAGAAAAGAAAAAAGACATTCTTATTTGAAGCTTTCCTAAGGAGAATTACTCTTGTACCTAGGGTTTTGTTTTGTTTTGTTTTTATTAACTAAAACAAAATGTTTATTTGCAACCCGATCTGTTAATGCCTATGATTTTCCTACACATTTTTAATGACAATTTCCTACTGGATACCCAATGGTTATCACATATACAAAATTAAGGAGAATTTATGGTGTTATCAGGATAAATAACACACTTTCATCTCAGACATCACACTAATTAAGGCAAAAAATATTTCAGACATTTGCCATTTCTGGTCAAGTGGTATTCCCCCCTTATTGATTCCTTCTTTGACCTATCAGAACTTTTATTTTTTAAAATGTTAATAGTTTTGGGGCGCCTGGGTGGCTCAGTAAGTTAACTGTCCAACTTCAGCTCAGGTCGTGATCTCGTGGTTCACGAGTTTGAGCCCCACATTGGGCTCGGTGCTGACAGCTCAGAGCCTGAAGCCTGCTTCAGATTCTGTGTCTCCCTCTCTCTCTCTGCTCCTCCCCAGCTTTTGCTCTGTCTCTGTCTCAAAAATAAATAAAAACATTAAAAAAATAAAATGTTAATAGTTTTTTTTCTAATAACAAACACTACATATTTGTTGTAAAAATAAAAACACATAATATAGGAAACTGTAAGGAAAAAAGTAAAAATCACCTGAAATGCCCATCCAACCACTCTGAGATGGCTGCTAAACATTCTGGTGACTATCCGTTCCTGCAATTCATCTTGTAGACACACAAACAGGTAGTTTTACATACATATGTTATTGTGGATACCGTTTTTCCTTTCCTTCTTTTTTCTTTTGCTTATTTCCTCCCTCCAATGTTAACAACTGTACAAGCATATACAAAACTCAAAGTGTTTTTCAACTGTTCTATAAAAATGGGATCTCATTATATACATTTCTCTAACTTTGCCTTTGTTACTTAAGATACATGATGGAGATCCTTTCAACTCATCAGTATAGATTTAACTCCCATTTTTTAATTACTGCAAAAATATTCCATGATATGCCTGTGCCATGATTTATACAACAATACCCTATTGACAGGCATTCCCTTTGTTCCCAGGCTTTTGCTACTACAAAACATTGCTGCAATCAACACTCACCTAAATGCATGCTTGGTTACTGGTATTTCTTTTTATTCTTTTTATTTTTGAGAGAGAGGGAGGACCAAGGATTGGAAGTGGACTCTGCACTGACAGCAGTGGGCCTGATGAGGGGCTTGAATTCATAAGCCATTAGATCATGACCTGAGCTGAAGTTGGATGTTCAACCAAGTGAGCCACCCAGGCACCCCTGGTGTTTTTCTTTTGTTTTTTTTTTTTTTTTTTTTAATGTTTATTTATTTTTGAGAGAGAGAGAGAGAGACAGAGAGAGCACGAGCAGGGTGAGGGGCAGTGAGAGGGAGACACGGAATCCGAAGTAGGCTCCAGGCTCTGAGCTGTCAGCACAGACAGAGCCCAACGCGGGGGGCTCGAACCCACGAGCCATGAGATCATTACCTCAGCTGAAGTCGGATGCTCAACCGACTGAGCCACCCATGCACACCTGGTGTTTTTATTTCTAAGGAAAAGATTCCATGGAGTGGTAATGTTCAATGGAAGAACATATATTTTCAATATTAACAGATATTGCCCTAATTATTTACTAAAAAAAAACTTGTAACAATTCACATCTCCACTAGCATCTTACGAGAAAATCCTTTACCGCAGAACCCTACGAGCAGTAGGTTTACCACATAATTTTTGCTAGTCATAAAATAATATTTCATTGTTAGCATATCAATTACTAGTGAAGTTATACATTTTCTTTTAAGTATGCTGAATGTTTGGATTTCTCTTCTATGAAGTTCTGGTCATATGCTTACCCATGTTTCTATTGTGTGGACTTTTACTTAACATGCAATAGGTCTTATAAGTGTTAACTCTTTATCTGTTACACTCTGTATTTGTTATTTCAAACATTTTTTTTTCAATTCGCCTTTTGTCCTTTATCTTTGCCACTTAAAACTACCACATCTAGACTATATGTATAAAGAAAATTCAATAGATTAATATTTTAAATATTTTATTGTTTACATTTAAGCTTTTAATCCCTCCAAAATTGTTTTGTGTGGGTATGCTGCAAAGCAGCAGCTCAATTTTATTTTCTTCTAGACAGACAAGTTATATCAGTTATATTTATTATATATGCACCATTTTCTCCCAGTGGGTTGAAATATCACTTTGTCAGATATTAAATTGCTTTATATGCTAGGATTTACTTCTGCTTTTAAAATTTTGCTCTGCTTATATAAGCCTAAAAATATGTCTGGACCCACAAAATTAAATAACTTATTCAGTTATCTGGATAAGTTGAAACATTTTCATTTAAGATATTCAGAGAATTAAGAAGAAATCATTATTTAAATGTCTTAATTCTCTATGTCAAATTAAAAAGGAAATGCTAGTGCCCAAAGCAATAACTATTCATTGTAGAAATTCAAGTATACAAAAGGTAAAGTAATAAATTCTAAATCTTTCTTTAATCTCCTAATCCAGAGATAATCACTTATTTTGATGCATTTTCTTCCAACTTCTCCAATAGGTATATACAATTACTACTACATAGTTCTTTTTTTAATCATGCTGTTTCTTGAATTTTATGAATATTTTCCAATTAGTCTTCTCTATTTTACTTAAAAAAAAATTTTTTTGGGGGCGCCTGGGTGGCGCAGTCGGTTAAGCGTCCGACTTCAGCCAGGTCACGATCTCGCGGTCCGGGAGTTCGAGCCCCGCGTCGGGCTCTGGGCTGATGGCTCAGAGCCTGGAGCCTGTTTCCGATTCTGTGTCTCCCTCTCTCTCTGCCCCTCCCCCGTTCATGCTCTGTCTCTCTCTGTCCCAAAAATAAATAAACATTGAAAAAAAAAATTAAAAAAAAAAAATTTTTTTTTAACGTTTATTTATTTTTGAGACAGAGACAGAGCATGAACAGGGGAGGGGCAGAGAGAGAGGGAGACACAGAATCCGAAACAGGCTCCAGGCTCTGAGCTGTCAGCACAGAGCCCGACGGGGGGCTCAAACTCACGGACCGTGAGATCGTGACCTGAGCTGAAGTCGGACGCTCAACCGACCAAGCCACCCAGGCGCCCCTCTATTTTACTTTAAAAAAACACTCCATTGGGGTGCCTGGGTGGCTTAGTCAGGTTGAGTGCCTGACTCTTGATTTTGGCTCAGGTCATGATCCCAGGGTTGTGGGTGCTCAAGCCCCACACAGGCTCTGTGCTGAGTGTGGAGACTGCTTGGGATTCTCTCTCTCTTTCTCTCTCTCACTCTCTCCCCTCCCCCCTGCTCTCTCTTTCAAATAAAAAAGATAAAATAAAAAAATAATAAAATAACACTCCTATTTAAAAAATTTAAGAAATAACTAAAACAAAACATAAAGTCTGGTTGCTTTTCAGCATTCAGACATATCTGGAGTTCTTCTGCATCATACCATTTGTTATCAATAAAATATGCTTACTTAATTTTCAGAAAAGAAAGAAAACATGACATGTTGTAGGTATAATTTTTAAAAAGGTTTATCACCGGAACAATAGCTTTTTTAAGTTTATTTGTTTATTTATTTATTTTGAGAGAGACAGTGCAAGTGAAGGAGGGGTGGGGTGGGGGGTGGGGGTGGGGGACAGAGAATCCCAAACAGGTTCCGCACTGTCAGCATGGAGCCTGACATGGGGCTTGAACTCACGAACTGTGAGATCATGACCTGAGCTGAAACCAGGAGCCAAGATACTTAAGTGAGCTACCCAAATGCCCCAAAAGAACAATAGTTTTTATAGATAACATTAAGATTCAAAACTGAAAATTTTACTGTTAGAAGCTAGTTATATTGATACCAATAAAAACCAACAACAAAAATCACAGGTTAAATCTGAAAATACCTATGAATACCAATTTTTAAAAATAGTCTAATGACAGTTGTTAAACTTATTAACTACAGATAACTACAAATATAAAAAGGAGTTTCAAATAAATTAATCATTAATTTCACTCACAGTAGTTAATTTTTAAAATGGCTTTGATAGTTTCAAGTAAAATGAAGAATCTATACTGTGAAAATATACATTCATTCCAGCTACCTTTATAAATACAAACTCACAAAAAATATATATGTATTTATTTACACTATATATAATATGTATGCACTACATACATAAAAGAATACACTTATACAAACCAGAGTCACTTCCATTTCACAAGAGGAAAAAACAGAACTGTAAAACTTTAAAAGTTTCTACAAAAAGAAATTAAATGGAAAACACTGACAATTTATTTCACCAAATACAGAAGTTGACATTAAAGAAAATTCAATAGTCTCTTAACAAAATCTTTCCTTAGAACAAATGAGTAATAATTTTTCAGGATTAAGGTGAAACATAAACTCATGATAACTATACTTCAATTATTATTTAATTTACTGATATTTTTTTCCAATACAAAGCCACTAATCTTTGTGAATCATCGATGTAGAAGGGAGAATATTTTACTTCAGTTCATGTCTCCATTATATTCTCTCTATACCTGTCTACTTCATCTGAGGATAAAAATAAGATATAAAAACATGTAAAGTAAAAGGCAAAATTTTTAAACATAAACATAATCTCAAAGTCCCTGCTCTATAGCTCTGTACAAAAAAATTTTTTTTTTTTTTTTAATTTGAGAGAAAGAGAGGGCAAGAATGCAAGCTGGGGAGGGGGGCAGAGGAAGAGAAAGAGGGAATCTTAAGCAGGCTCCATGCTCAGCGCACAGCCCGATAAGGGGTTGGATCCCACAACTCCAGGATCATGACCTAAGCAGAAATCGAGTCGGATGCTCAACCATTTGAGCCATGCAGGCACCCCATTAGCTCCATACAATTTTAACATATTTCTATAACACACTGTAGGACTAAAAATTTAGAAACAGAAGAACTACTTCCTTAAATTGATTCCAATGTTAATAAACATAAGCTTTGGAAAATCTCTAAAGATATTAAGTCACTGCAGTTGCCAAAATAATGGGACTTATGTTGATATTTCTCAGCTTCTATTGATAAATCTGTTTTAGAATCTTTGCTGTAAGTACATTTTTCTTGGTCCTCTATTTTTTGGTAATAGCATCATTTCAAATTCTACTTGTTTCTCCACCCCCAAACCTGTTCCTGAATTTATAGGATGTCTTAAGTCTCCTTTAAAAATTCAATATATAAAACCAAGCCAGACATGAGTAAAGTTAACAAAAATTTATAAAGTATGTACTAGGCTTCCCGCATTCATGATCTAATTTAATGGCACTTATGAGATAAATATAAGAAAATTTAAGTTTAAGGGTTCCTGGGTGGCTCAGTCGGTTAAGCGTCCGACTCTTGATTTCAGTTCAGATCATGATCTCAGTTTGTGGGTTCGAGCTCCTCAGCGGGCTCTGTGCTGGCAGTGTAGAGCTTGCTTGGGATTCTGTCTCCCTCTACCTCCCTCTCTCAGAGTAAATAAATAAACTTAAAAAGAATATACATCTATAGAACACTTTAGCTTAAATTAAGTAAACTGTCCAAGGTCACACAGCCTAAAGTAGTGGTAGGGCCAGAACATGCACCCAGGTCTATATGATTGGGAAACCTATTCTCATAAAGCCTACATTATATTGCTTTACATTTAAATACCACTTAGTTTTTAAAATACTTTCACATAGATTATCTAGGATTTATGAACTCACAATACCTGTGAGAGGAGAATTCCTAAGTATCAAATTCTATGCCCCTACTCCCAACTTTATTTAAAAAAACATGTAACTAAAGTGGTAGGGCTGAATGATGATCTTCTGATTTTTTTTTTTTAAACGTTTATTTATTTTTGAGACAGAGAGAGACAGAGCATGAACAGGGGAGGGACAGAGAGAGAGGGAGACAAAGAATCTGAAACAGGCTTCAGGCTCTGAGCGGTCAGCACAGAGCCCGACGCGGGGCTCGAACTCACAGACCGTGAGATCATGACCTGAGCCGAAGTCGGACGCTTAACCGACCAAACCACCCAGGCGCCCCGATGATCTTCTGATTTTAACTCTAGTGCTATAACACTTGTAGCCTAACAGAAAGCCATATTTTTAAGTACAACTCACTGTTCTTCCCTTCCCTTTCATACTTGGATGATAACCATACTTATTAGTAACCATATGCTGTGAAAATAAGTTGGTCAGTGCATTAATAAAACCTATCTGGTTTATCTCCATTCCTCTGACCATGATTTAGATGGTTATTATTACCAATTTATATTTGAAAACTAATACCTAGTGCACAACCTTAGAAGGAGCTATGATTTGCAACAGGTTTAAAAATAGTTTAATCTTCCCGTTCAATTGTCACTCATTCAATAAACAATTTACTAAGGACCCATCGGGTACTTCAGCATCCTGGTTCTGAAGACACAACTGTAGAGACACTATCCTTGAACTCCTAGGAGCTTTATGGTTTACTAAAGAAAAGCCCAGACAACAGTAATTAAATACAATGTGCTAAAAGTGAAAACAGAATAGAAAATATTGTGTAATAGTCTATAGGACCAAATGTCTAGTTCTGCCAATAGGGGGAGAAAACACATTCTTGGTGGTGGTGATAATCTATAAAGGCAGTGAAATATAAGAAAGACTTCAGAGTAAGCACACAAGCAGTGTCAGGGACCTTAACATAGAAACTCTCGTGGGTCATTTACTGTTGGACTACAGCACAATTCCCTAATGAATGTTAAGGCTTCTCCATGTAATACTCATAAACTGATAAAGCTAGTTTCAGAAATGCCTTCCTAGCTTCAAATCACTTGTTTGTTTCTGTGTGAATTATGCATAATGTTAAAGCTCTTTTTCACATTCAACTTGAGCAATTTAGTCACCAATTCCTGCTTCCAATTTCATTAGTGGTCTAAGCTACTGCTTTCATACTTCCCTAAAATTGGGGAAATTGTGCGGTAAAATTGCAGACTCATTCACAACCTCTTTCATATTGACATTTTCTCCTCTAGTACTCAATGCTCTTTAGCTGGTTTTCTCTTTCCTACTTTGGTCTCACCCAGACAGGACTGGTTTGGACTTCTAGGGCTCTTAAAAAAATGTGTCCTATTTGATGGAATGTCACCTGGCCAATGAAGCAACACTGCTTATGTTTTTCTCTCCTCTAGAGATCAGGGAACTTCACTCTGGAGCAAATTAATGGATGGAACTATATTTATATTCGTAGCAGGCATGGCTACATAAACACACCAACAGATTAGGAAAATAGCACCAAATGTTGAAACTGTAAATCAGAATAGTGGTCTTCTTTATTACTTAGGGAAAGCAAAAAACATTTTTAAAGTTAAGTTTTCTAGCAAGAAGCATCCATAGATCAGTTTTTCGATTTTGAAATTACTATTAAAATATTTTGTTAAATTAATATTATGCTAGAATTTTTAACCTTTTGTTCACTTTAACAAAATCAGTTTATTGTAGAGAATTTGAATGATATAAAAAAACCAAAACCAGTCACATCTACTACTCAAAAACAGATTCCATCTTTCTCACTTTTCAGCTTTTTAATGGATTCTTCCATTACACTGACTAGAAAATTACAAGGTTTAATAGAGAATATGACTTTTCAGATTTTAAAAAAGTGTAATTTAAATTTTAAAAATCAAATCTGTCATTTTTGTAAGGCCTTTCAATTTAAAAGAACCAGAAGATTTCCTGAGTTTGAGGTGTAAATAAAAGAGTTTAACCCCAAACTGAAAAACACTCTTCCCTAAATCACACTGTTTGGGGTCAAAACACTGGTTACTACATTGCATATGAAATGGGATTACATTGGGTTGGGCAAAAACCTAAGCAAAACAGTTTCTGTATTTTCACAAAACACTATTCATCAAAATCTGAAGAAGTCCCTTGGAGTTATACAATAGGGAAAGCTAAGAAGGAATACAAGTGCTACTTAATATAAATTTACTACTGGTCAAGGAATTGATTGGGGGTGGTGATTAAGTAGGATTTTAGGGAGAAATGGCAAAAAAAAAAAAAAGAATGTCAAAGGTTGAAAATATGAAGTAAACAATATCTCGACTTAACCTCCCTACCTTTAAGTTTCAGGTCAAATATATTTGGTTTAATTATATTTCCAACCCATCAGTTTCTTAAGAATTACTTTCCGTTCGGGGAAACCTAGTCACTTTCCCATAGGCTAGTCTGGGTCTCCTGTAGAGCAAGAAGCCGCAACACCATCATCTTTCAACACCTCGCCATTCAATTGAGACTGTCGCATATACCAACACCTCCTGTTTTGAAGGTAGTATATCTTTATTCTTTCAACTGTTTTCTCCCTTCCTGCACCATAACATCAGAGAAGAGAAAGGTAAAAGGCCCTTCCAGGCCCAACCAAAGTACGTGAACATCTACAAAACGCCTCTCGCAGGGATGTCAGATAAAAAACTCAGAATGACTGAGAAAGCACATTCGGAAGAAAGCTTTACAGTGACTCCGCAGTGAGGGCCACATCAGTGACATTCTCTCCCAAGCCTGTCTCATCGGATACGCCTCTGCCTCCAGGGTTTTTCCTACCTCCCCGGCTCCCCAGCCAGCGGCTGAAGATACAGAGTAGGGCCTCTGCCAAAGAATGGGCTTTCGGAAACAGGACCTGAAGACTACTGCAGACCCTGAGAAATGGCTGAACCAAAACCACTACAGTAAGCCCCTGACTCCAAGTAGGGAACCATAATGGCCGCACTCATCCCCAACCACAGGAAAGGTGGACATCTCACTCCTAGGTTGCGGGGGCGACCACAGTAGGGGAAGCGAGGGTCAGGAGAACTGGAGAAAAGAGCTCCCAGTCAGTGCAGGATGACAGCGGGGAGGAAGCCCTGGACAACTGAGGCCTCCGTTCACACTTTCCCTTCTCTTCCTCTTCCCACCCCTTGTCCTATCCCCACCAGTCACCGATTACCGGTCGCCGCTCACCTGCCCGGGCGCGAGGTGCAGAAGCAGTACCGATCACGGAGCAGAGGCTCTGTCACTGCGGGAGGGGAAATCTTCAGCTGCAGAGAGGGCCGGGCCTAGACAGTCACGTGACCTCGAGCTCCGCCCCGCCGTCCCAGGCGGGCGTGATGCATTTTGGGGGCTTATATTTTTGCGGATCGTTGGAACATTAATGTTCTTGCGATTAGAGAAAAAAACACACAAAAAATCACAAAGACTACGTCGTAAACTGTAATGTAGCAGGCGTGCGTGAAACAGGTTAAAGTGCATTGCTAAGGAAGTGACGTTTATGCTACGATCTAGGGACCGGAAATAGCGATAGCGTTGTCCCACAGTGGCTGGCCGGTGAAATCCCAGGTTTAATCCCAGGCGATCACATGACCTCAAAATTTGGATCGTGCTGGACGGAGGCCAGATTATCCGGCCGATTGTTAATTACGCTAGTCCTAAAAACATCTCATTAGTTTGAGTCTACCCCAGATTTCTTTACATTTAGAAGAACAATCTTTATAAAATCTTATTAGGAGACAGTGTTTGAAGGTCATTCTAGAGACTACCCACTGGAAGAACGGGGTCGAGAAAGGTAGATCTGGTTAAAGTGAGAGAAGAGAGGGAGGGGTGGAAAAATCCGGATTTTACCGCCAGGGCCTACCGGGCAAGCCCCACAAGTAGTGTCGTAAGGGATGGGAGGAGAAAGATGACGCCAGAAGCCACAGCCCAGTAGGAAAATGGAGGTCGTGAAGTAGAGGGGGAAGGGTGCACGGAGAACAGCAGTGCGGCTGCGCGCGAGGCGGCCGGCGCGCCGGCGCGCAGAGGGGGCGGGGTGAAAGGTCACAGCGCGGCGGCGGGTCTGGCTGGCGGCGGCCGCGGGCGGGAGTCGATTGCCCGGTGTGCACGTGTGGAGAAGCGGCGGCACAGCGCGGCGGCGGGAGACACTCCCGCCCCCTTCGGAGACGCAGGGCTGCGCTCGACTCCCGCGGCCTCCGTCATTCGCTCAGCTCCCTGCCCTAGGTGGGGAGGCCGGCTTGTGGGGGTTGAGTGGCCCGAACTGAGGGCGCAGAGAGCTCAGGGCGGCGACGACAACGGCGTTGATATCCGCGGTAACAACGGCCTCAGCAGGCGGGGAAGATGAAAGGGTGAGAAGGGCAGCCGGGCAGGGCCCGGCCAGCGGGGAGAGAGGGGCTGCGAAGGAGGGGAGAGACTCCGGGCGAAGACCCGGCGGAGGGAGATTTCTGGGATTCTCTCTGCTCAACGGAGGAGGCGGATGCTCGGCGCGGGCTCTTGGCGGGCTGAAGGGCCAGCAGGGGCAAAACGCGGGGAACGCAGGATTTCGGCCCGGAGGACGAGTGTGGGTTGAGCGGAGACTAGCAGCCGAGGGGGGCAACAGGGGAAAGCTCTTGTGAGGCTCCTTGGGCCTCCTACCTGGGAGCGGACGACTGAGCCACCCCCGGCCCGCCACTCCAAGTGGAGTGATCTGGTTGTCCTCTTTAGACCCAGGCTCAACGCTAGCAACTGCGTTTGACACCTTTCAGTCTTATTTACACTTGAGAGCTGGACAGAACCTTCTGGAGGGAGAAGGAATTGGAATAAAGAGCATGGGATGAGTATTAAGAGCTAGTGACTCAACTGGATTTGGGTTGGGTCAGAGCGAGTGGAGGAGGGGGAGAGAGCGTGAGCTCTGTAGTGTTGGGGTGCCAAAATGTTTAAGGAAGTATTGCCGATCAGTAGGTGGAGCTATTGCTCCAGTAGTTTTACTATTGCCCCGGTGCTGTGAGGGGGTTCTTGGTTACTCCTCAGAAGCTTTTTTCAGGTGATTAGAAAAATTAATACTCTTTCATAGTTTTCCTCTTGGATCAAATTAGGGTTTATATTGGTTCAACTCTTCCCATTTGGATGATGTCACCTTACTATTAAATTACATACTGTTAAAATATTAATTACGTAACAGTGTTTGAGAATATTTCCTAAATCAAAGCCGTTTTGAAGCCTTCCTTTTATCAGTTTTAAAAGCTTTCTGAGATTTTTTCTATTGTAGCTAGTCAAAGAATTGTAACTATGTTCGAGCTTCCAAACTGTTCAGCCTTTTGAGTATGAAATAAAAGTCAACTTTCGAAATAATCTCATGCTGCCTAAAACAAGGCTCTGAATATTATCTTGGTATGTATATGTGTGTGGGGTCGAAGAGGTCCAAGAAAGTTTAATTTGGCCTTAGGTCTGTAATATGATTCCCTGCTCTGATTTGCTTTAAATATTGGAAATCCATTCTAATGCTTAATTGTATGGTTTGCACTAAAATTTAGGAATAATGAAATTTTTGTAGTACCTGCACTATTTCACGTCAAATTCTAAAGAGTTCCAATCAGGATATTAATTGAGGTATGGGAAGTATTTGTAGTATTTGAATCATGAACTAGGAAGTTTGGCTATTTTATATATGATCCAATATAATTTAGTGAGATTTTTCTTTTTTTTCCCTTTAGTATGGACGCTGTTTCTTACTCATTTTTGTATTCTCATCAGCGAGCAATACTTCTCTTGTTCTGTTAAGAGTACTAAAAATGAGGCTGAATAGTTCCCACGGTTGAGACTCTGCATGGATTTATAAAGGAAGGCCTCCAAGAAATTATTCTGGGTGTTTAGAGCCAAAATCCTTGGTCTAACTCTGTCTTGCTAGGGTGTAATGTTCTTTCTGATACCTAACTTGGCAATAGAAATGGGGTCAAACAATGATATTATTCACAATCTTCCTTCAGTTAATACACTCATGAGGCAATTAGCTCTTTATTTAAAATGGTGTTTTATATGTGTAACAACATGATGGTAACAAATCCCGAGAAACGAGTAACTGGCCAAATTTAGAGGATGAAGAGTCCTTAAGTCTAGTTCCTATCACTTAAGATTGGGAGCTTAAAGTTGCGTTCCTCGTAATGGTAAATTTTTAAGATGATTTCACTATTCCTGTGAATAGTCCCTTTAACTTCCCAAATGAACTAACTCCCAGGTAAGATGGGACTTTAAAATGTTTTTCACTTCTAAGTCTTGATTTAAGGCACTGAACAAATGAAGATAATAGGTATTATTTGAAAGATTCTAAGATCCTTGAGTTCAAAGACTTGTATCATTATACACAAGGTGGTTAGCGTTATAGTCCTGACTCTTGAAGAACTTCTAATTCTAACTCAATCTACTATTTAAATGTTTTATATTGTTGCCTATATTCACTATCATTTTCAAACTTTTTAAAGTTACTATTTGATTTTTCTTCATATTTTTACTTAGTTTTTATTGGTAGTAGCAGGAAGACATTCCATTGTGTTGGCATGCATTTGCCTTTCCTCCGTAGGAAAGTAGATAAATTTCCAGTTTTTCATTATTGCATGTATTTATTTGCATGGTCTAGAAATTTGAGGTATATTACAAGATACTGTTTCCTTTTTATCTATTATTCCTCTCTATGGAAGGTGATATTTAAGCAAGAAGTCACAGCCATGACAGAGATGGCAATATAATTAGTATAATAGAAAGTAAAACTGAATTCATTTACCTTTCAATTGTAGCAAAGGGGTATAAATTCTAATAAAAATGTCTTTAACAAGATGTGAATACATGCAAAGATGGGAAACTAGAGGACAATAATATAAGTATAGTATACAGAACAGTGTAGTTTACTAATTAAAATATTAAAATCAAAGATTCTGCAGTCAAAGGAATCTATGTTGAAAAACTCAGAATAATCTATCTTTGATAGCACAAGGGAGTTTTCTCAAGTGCTAGAAATATTCTCTATCTTTACCTTGGATATTGATTGCATGGATGTATATGTATGTTTGAAAAATCATTGGACTGTGAACAAGATTTGTGCCCTTTACCATACAAATTCTGTACTTCAATAAAACAGGTTTTTTAAGGTTGTATTGCTGTTTTTGTTGGGGGACAGGCAGTGAGTCTGAAGGAGAATTCAGGAACCTTTGTAAACCTCCAATTTGTACTCCAAGCTTCTATGAAGCCAATAATTTGTGGGATGTGGATGGAAATACTGGATTTTAAAATATTTTGTAATGTTCCTTGCTGTATTGAGATGAATTCACATAAAATATAACCTACCTGTACCATGATTTGTTTTAGAAAATCAATAAAATGACCTAACCAATATAAGGGAGAAATAAAGGGAAAATAAACTATAAGATTTCTTTTTTCAATAGGTAAATGACCAGGTACAACTACATCATAAGTCATAAGATTAGATGTTTGCATCTGTTTGTAAATAGCATCATTATATAATTTAGAAAGTAGATCTGTTACCAATACAGATGTGTGCACTGGTGACTAATGCAGTGTTGACATCAGTGTTGTGATTTTTTCCCCCGAAATCATGGACAGTTGTTGGTAAAATTCTGAACACACGAAGAATAATTAAGAATTTCTGGGTTGAAAAAGATTTCTAAAGGTTATCCATATAAAGCATTATCTTTCAAAGATAGTGCTTTTGCTGGACCAAACTAACATCTGTATTAACTTTCACTTTGCTTACGTTTTCCATTTTGGCCTGTGGAAATCTTTTGACTTCTGATTTTCTCTTCTAGGTATTAGCTATGGTTTCCAGCTTTGTGCCATCTAAAAAGATAAAACTTCTCAATTCTTTATTTAAATACTTTTTTTTTTTTAAGCACAGCCTACAGAAACCATTAAATACCAGTTGCAACTGATAGAAACTTCCTTTTCATCATAGAAATGAAAATTGTGTGTATTACAGTTTAATAACTACAAAATTATGTAATTGTCCTATCATGAACACTGCTTTCTCTTGATCTGATCTCTTCCATCAGTTTCTATATGCATTCACTGCCTAACTTATTGGGAAAATGTTAGTCCTGTCTAATACAGTAGTGACTAGCTACATTTGGCTGTTGAGCAGTTGATATGTGGCGTGTGTTACTGAGAAACTAAATTTTAAATTTTAATTACAATTTTAAATTTAAAAACTGATACTCAAAGTTGTTGGACAATTTTTTGGTATGTTTGGAACAATGTGGATATGTGAATCTACTATAAATTTTGTGAAATGTAAATATAAATAAAATATTTGAGAGGAAAATTAGCATCTGAATTGAGATGTGCAGTGTAATACACACTGGATTTTTAAAAGACTTGGTATAAAAAAAGATTTTTTAAAAAAGGGAAATTAATAATTTCTATTTTGATTACACGTTTAATTGATTTCATCTGTTCTTTTTGCCTTGTTAATATAGGTACTAGAAATTTTTAAATTACATTTGTGACTCTAATTGTATTTATTTTGGACAGTGCTGGACTAGACTCTGAAAATAAAAATTGTGTAAAACATGATCTTTTTCCTTAGGATACAATTTTCAGATGGAGTTTCTAAATAGTAAATGTGCAGTTTGTGGACCAACAGATAGTGTATGACTGGTTATGCCTCTGATGAAGGATTCTGAGGTCACTCTTGGTTTTAGATTAAAATATTGTAATCCACTTACTTTGTCTGCTATGGATGGAGAAGGGATAAATTGGAAGTATGCATTTGCCTTTCCTGAGCTAGGGTGATCTGTAATTCTGCCTCTATCATGGCTGAAGCTGTTAGTAGAAGACCCTTGTTTTTGAAGTCCAGAGGCTTTTCTCAGTCCTCGATAGTATGGCAGTAAATGCTTGTGTATAAAACTACTTGATACACATTCTTATTTCTTTTGGATAATTCCCTAGAAGTGAATTTTTTGGATCAGAAGGTGCTGGCATTTTAAAATCTCTTGATATTTGTTGCCAATTGACCTCTAGAAAGATAGTGGCAGTTCATACTGCCAATGGTGTGTGAGTGCCTTTTTCTTCTCCAAGGGCTAATGGGGAAGGGGAGGGGCACTTGCAGAAAATAAGGAAATGGAGGAAGATGTTTCATCCATCAGTGGTGTAAATTACCTTCTTCTGGGATGAGTAGCATACATTGAGCGTTTGTAAAATGATAGAAATAATTTCTTTACAGGTTGGATTTGGGGACATATTCACATAATAGTCCTAACTCTTAATTTTGCTTTGCTGATTAGATGATAAATGGTATTTCTCTCCCCACCTTTTTTGTTACTGTTAATTTGGTTACTTAGATTGGATATTTCCCACTTTTACTGGCAATTTTTTTGGCAATCTGAAAATTCATCAAAGCTATCAGCAGAATTTTTTTGGCAATCTGAAAATTCATCAAAGCTATCAGCAGATTAAATACTGATAAAATATTATCAACAGACTAGAAAGATACTATAGTATCTTTAGTTTACTAATGAAAAAACCATTACAGAGGTGAATCAAGAAGGCAAGGAAGCTCAGTGAGTTCTGGAATTTTTGAGTAGCTTTATATGGCCAAAAACTGGTGGGAGAGAGGGAGGGTGAGGCCAGTGGCCATACGTAGGTGATGAGGGCTTTATTTGCAGTGCTATTCGAATTTCATTTGGCAGATTATATGCAGCTCTTAAAAGATCTTAAGCATTAGAAATAAAGTGATCATATTTGTATTTCTGAGTGTGTTGTGATAGCTTTGTCTCCGTTCTAGTCTTATTTCCCTTAAGTAAGCCATTAGAATTTGTGTTGAAATGATGCTCTGAAGCATACTGCTTAGAGAAGGGGTATAGGTAAAAATAGGTTATGAAGATATTTGGGGAGCAGAATTAACAGGGATTAAAATGGGATGTAAGAGTACATCTAAAACTAAGTTTTTTATATTGGATGGGTGATGGGACTATTCCTAAAAATAGAGAATAGAGATACGTGTTCCAATTTCCTATAGAGGATGATGAGTTCAGTTTTCAATGCGTTGAATTTGAGATTCCTGTAGAGATAACTAGTAAGCAGTTGGGAATATGTGTTTGGATTCAGAGATTTGGAAGTAAAAACATTTAGGAGGTAGTAAGGGAAAAGCCATAGCTGGGAAGGAGTTCTCTTAATTGAATGTATGGATGGATGATCACAGAACATTTTTTCAAAGGATAATTTGGTTATTTTCAGGTTATTTAAGTTATTTCATTTCAGGTTATTTAAGTAGGTTATATCTGATGTGTGTTTAACACTTCTAGTATCCCAGCAAATAATTGCTGAGATTTTTGCACACTTGATTCTTGCACTCATACAGCTTGCAGAGCTAATCCACTCACCACCACTTTTTTGATACTTGTAAAACCTCTAGAATAGTAAGTCTCAAGGAGGGTCACACCTTCCCCCCTGCGTATCTGGTAATGTCTGGAGACATTTTGGGTTGTCATAATGGGGTGGAACGGTTAGTGGGTAGAGGCTAGAGATGATGCTGAATATTGTACAGTGCTCCACCACAGAGCCCCTCACAACCAAGAATTATCCAGCCCAGAGAGAATATCAGTAGTACTAAGATTGAGAAACTGCTCTAAAATCTAGATGAGAGAAAGCCCATCAGTTAAATTAAAGGCCTAGAGATTCTTGGACTTACTGGGAGTAATTCATCAATTCCTTGAAATATTTGAGGTCCTACCCTAAGTCCTATAGTTCAGTAGAAGAGGTAAGGTATAAAAATAAATGCTTAGAATGGTACAGAGGTACTGTGCCTAGGAAGGGTACAAACAGTATAATATAGATGAGGTGGAAATCTCAGCGGGATGACAGGTTAAGACTTCTTGAACAATTAGTATTTAAGCTGTGCTTTGATAAATGCTCAGTGGACTTGTAAGTTAAAGGAATTTATCTTTTATGTAATTTATTTGAGTGTAGAACCAGATTAATGCTAGCTAAGGCAATTACCTACTCTAAGCCCAAGTTTTATGCAAATCCCTTTTATCATTAGTATACCTTAGATAAGTGTTTCAGGTTTGGTATTTCTCTCAACCTTGAGGAGTAGAAAGGACTCCTTTGAGGGGAGTCATGGGTGGCTGATCTTGCACTATAATGGTAATGTGTAGACATAGGCCTGGTTCTGGCTTTGTTGATAATTGGCTGTATAATTTACAGGTACATCTGTCTCTGGGCTTCAGTCCCATCATCTGTGAAATGAAGGGGAATGGACCCAGTGGCTTCCAAGTTCCCTTCCAGATCAAACACTCTGCACAAGAAATGACCAAGCAGTTAAAATTTTGTGCTGACGTGTACTCAGTACTCATTTAAAATATAAATGGTTAGGCTTTAAGCTTTATACAGTTCTTCATTTTCTCTTCAATGTAACTTAAAAAGTCAGACTTTATAGAGAAAGGCCTACTTTTGTGTAGTCATATCTCCATCTTGTGGCCCTTCAGAATATTGCCACTAAATTTTGTTTTTATAATTATGGGCATAATTGACATTACTTTTAATAGCTTAAAAACATTTGAGTGCTTATTATCTGATGTTGCTGTGCCAAATACTTAATATGCATTATCTCATTGTGACACAGTGTTTGTTTTAAGCCACAGGTAAAGTTTTGCTGCTACCACAGGGGCACCTAGTTAAGCATTTGAATTTCCATTCAGGTCATGATCTCCTGGTTCGTGAGTTCAAACCTCATATCAGGCTCTACACTGACAGTGCAGAGCCTGCTTCGGATTCACTATCTCCCTCTCTCTGACTCTCTCCTGCTTGTGTGTGTGCGCGCTCTCTCTCTCTCTCAAAATAAATGAAAAAAAAAAAGGTTTTCTGCTACCATATTTTAAGTGCAAAGATGATATGAGATTTGACAGAGTAACAGATTCATCTTCTGGTGCTGATACAAATAACTAACAAGCTGTATAAAGTAGGAGGCCAGTAGCTGTGTTCCAAATCTAAGGACTTGATATACAAGGGCACTTTTGCTATATCATTCACCATCCTCCTCCCTCTTTTAGATCTTATTCTAAAATCTTTGGTATGAAGAAACATTGGGGTTTGTTATGGATTTGAAAAACAAAAAAATAACGTGTCACATGAATTTACTTGAGCCAAAAGAATAATTCAGTTTGTTTAATCACTACTGTATTCAGTTTTTTACAGTTAGGGTTGTAAACTAGTGCCAACAGGAACCCAGGAACAGGCAGATAAGGTAAATGAGTAAAAAAAAAAAAAAAAAAAAAAAAAAGGCCAGAAATGTAGGCTTTATGTAAAAGCTTCTGATTTAAATATTAGCAACCAACTTTAAAAACAAACTGTTGAGTCTACTAGATGTAGCAGATTTGACTTTTAGTCCAGGAATTTGAGGCTTATCTACAGAATAGAGGTCCTAAACTGATAAATTAAGATAGTTTGTGTTGTTAAATTACATTGAAATCTTACCCGAAGTAAGTAAACAGTGTAGTGATTAAAAACCATTTTTCAAGAGTCAGGCTGATTTGAATTTGAGACTAGCTCTCAATACTAGCTATAGTGTAATACACTGTTAACTTACATAAGGAAAATGACTCCATATTTTATGTGAAATCCACTTCTCTGTGACCATCGTTAGCCTTTTTCCCTCACTGAAATACTTGGATATGGAAATTTACACATATGCAGTGCCGTGGGAAGTTTATTAACTTAGGTGGGTATTAAATTTGTGTGGTTGATATAAGAAGCTTTAATCATTAAAGATTCCACGGTGGGATGTGGAAATCTGAGTTTTTAACTGGCAAGGTGATTCTGGTGTATAGCCAGGTTTGGAATCCGTTCTTGGCTTTTGTGACACTACTTCTCCAGACCTTATCCCTCCTCTCTTGAAAATTGTTTCTCAGACTTCTTCATGGGCTCTTGTTCGTTTACCCCTAAAGTTCAAGTATTTTTTTTAGTAGTTGTGGTTTTAAATGTTCTAATTCACTATGATACTTTTTTTGAGGAAGGGAGAGAAAGTGTGCATGAGCAGGAGAGGTGTAGAGAGAGGGAGAGAGAGAATCCGAAGCAGGTTCCTTGCTGTTACTGCAGAGCCCATACAGGGCTCTGTCTCATGAACCATGAGATCATGGCCTGAGCCAAAATTGAGAGGCAGATGCTTAACCGAGTGAGCCACCTAGGTGCCCCTCACTATGATATTCTTGGTAATGTGATATGTTCACATAATTAGAGGATGTATATTATGCAGTATTTTTATTCCAGGAAATAACTCTCAAAGTGATGTGTTACAAAAGGGGATTTTTCCTTATGAGTTAAATTAATGGAAAAACTCTGGATGCATTCCCTCTAGTATCTGTTTTTATCTACCTAATATCAACATTGCTTCTAATCACATTAGGTAGCATTTAAACTACATTATATAGGGGCGCCTGGGTAGCTCAGTTGGTTAAGCGCTGGACTTCGGCTCAGGTCATGATCTCACGGTTCATGAGTTAGAGCCCCGCATTGTACTCTGTGCTGCTCAGATGGAGCCTGGAGCCTGCTTCAGATTTTGTGTCTCCCTCTCTCTGCCCCTCCCCCCCCAAATAAATATTAAAAAAAATTTTTTAACTACATTTTGTAAATAATTTTTCAAATGATACATCTTACCAAAACAATGTTTGATAGTAGTTTTAATGGGGAAAAAAATAATGTCAGAACATGTAGGCCATTTACACCAAAAGTAAAGACTGTATAACAGAGTATCCTGAGACTTACGAATTTATAAGAGGAAGCCTATATCAGAATGGAAGGCTCATTTTCATCCAGCTCTCATTCAGCTTTTCTGCAAACTGGAGGCTTGGTACAGCTGGCAGTTGAGGGGTTGTGGTTGTTAAAGGTTTGAAATTCTTGCCTTTTACTGTTTTTCAAATAGTAGAGAATAAAGCATCAGATGCTTTCTGCTATGAGTTTTAGTATCAAAATTAGTGTTTGTTCTTTCTTGGACAGAGTTGGCTACAAAACAACATAAATGCAAAATATTACAGCTTGTAGTTCCTTATATAATTAACGTATGTTTTATTTTTTGTTACGGAAATTTTCAAACATCTTCAAAAGTAAATAGTGCATTGAGCCCTCAATGCATTCAATTCCAATGAATAATATTAATTCTCATGTTCATTCATCTTTTATTAGTAGTTTCCCTTTTTTGCTGGAGTACTTCAAAGGAAATTCTTGACATACTATCCCATTTTATCTGTAAATACTACTGTATGAATCTTTATCATGGAAGGACTTTTTAGAAAAAGTAATTCTAATACTGTTACATCTAATATCATCTTAAGATCTGACACCCAATCTGTATTTGCTTTTTCTCATTTGTCTTGTAAATGTCTTTTTCAAATCAAAATCCAAAAAGGTCCACACGTTTTCATTGGCTGAAATATCTCATAATCTTTTTTTTTTAATTTTTAGTGTTTATTTTTGAGAGAGAGAGAGAGAGAGAGAGAGAGAGAATGTGAGTGGGGGAGGTACAGAGAGACGCGGCAACAAAGAATCCAAAGCAGACTCCAGGCTCTGAGCTGTCAGCACAGAGCCTGATGTAGGGCTCGAATTCAAGGACCACAAGATCATGACCTGAGCCAAAGTCAGATGCTTAACTGATTGAGCCACCCAGGCATCCCTTTATCATCTCTTAATCTGACAGTTCCTTCTTCTTTTTTAAAAAACAAAGTTACTTTAGAATAGTTTTTAGCTTTACATTTATGAAGATGATACTGAGAATTTCCAGTTCCCCCTATAAGTAACAGTTTACACTAGTATGGTACACTGTTAGAATGAAAAGGCAAGCCAAAAATTGGGCAAAAATAGTTGTAAATTATATATCTGATAAAGGGCTTGTCCCCAAAATATATAAATATAAATATATATATATATATATATGATATAAAGAACTCTTACAACTCAATAAGTAATCTAGTATAAAAATGGGAATTCTTTTATTAATTAATGTTAAAATTGTAGGTTTATTCTTAGGCCTAGACCGGGGACAAAATACTTAAATAGACATTTCACCAAAGAAGATGTACAAATGGCTAATAACCATAAAGAAGGATGTTCTACAGTATTAGTCATTAGAGAAATGCAAATCCAATGAGATTATCACTTCACACTAGTAAAATGGCTATAAAGAGACAATAAAAAGTGTTGGTGAGGATGTGGAGAAACTGTTATTGGTAGGAATGCAAATGGTGCAGCCACTTCAGAAAACAGTTTAGCAGTGTTTTCCATTACTACCATAACAAATTACTACAAACTTATTGGCTTAAAAATGCAAATCTGGGAGTGCCTTGGTGACTCAGTCGGTTGAGCATCCGACTTTAGCTTAGGTCATGATTTCGTGGCTTGTGAGTTCGAGCCCCGTGTCAGGCTCTGTGCTGGCAGCTCAGAGCCTGGAGCCTGCGTCAGATTCTGTGTCTCCCTCTCTCTGTCTGCCCCTCTCCCACTTTCTCTCTGTCTGAAAAATAAAAATTAAAAAAAAACCCCACAAATCTGTTACCTTGTTCTTGAGGTGAAAAGTCTGAAATGGGTTTTACTGAGCTAAAGTTAAGGTATTAGTATGAATGGTGATTTTAAATAGTACCCCTGCCCCCATTCATGTTTATTTGGAACCTTGGCACATGACCTTATTTAGAAATAGGGTTTTTGCAGATGTAATTAAGATGGTCATACTTGATTAGGGTAGGCCCTAAATCTGATGGCCATTGTCCTTAAAGGAAGAGGAGGCGGGGCACACACGCACAGAGCACCATGTGAAGATGGAGAAACGCATTAGTTGTTACTGCTACAAGCCAGGAAACATCTGAGGCCACCAGGAGCTGGCAGAGGCAAGGAATTCTATCCAGTCCAAATCCAGAGAGCATGGCCCTGCTGGCTTGATTTTGGATTTCCAGATTCTGTAACTTCCATAGAATAAATTTCTGTTTTAAGCTATCGAGTGGTAATTTGTCAAGGCGGCTTTAGGAAATTAATACAACATTGTGTTTCTTACAGAAGTTCTAGAGGAGAATCCATTTTCTTGCCTTTTCAGCTTCTGTAGGCCACCTGCATTCCTTGTTTTGTGGCCCTTCATCTTCAAAGCCAGCAGTGTAGCATCTTGAAATCTCTTGCTTTTGCTTCTGTTGTCTTATACTTTTAAGGACCTCTGTGATTACATTTTGGGCCCACCCAGGTAGTCCTGGTTAATCTTCCCATCTCAAGGTATTAGTCACATCTGCAAAGTGTGTTTTCCATGTAAAATAACATAGTCAAGATTGCTAAGATTGGAACATGGACATACTTTGGAGGTTGTTATTCTACCTACCAAAGGCGGTTTCTTTAAAAAGTTAAGCATATTTGCTATACAACCCAGCAATCTCATTTCTAGGTATCTCCAGAGAGAAAGTAAATTTGTGTCCACACACAGACTTGTATGCAATATTCATAACAGCGTAATTTATAATGGCCCATGAAGTAAATATTATTAAAATGGCCATCAAGTGGTGAATGCATAAGCAAAATGTGGTATATTCATACAATGGACTATTGTTCAACTGCTGACACATTACATCATGGATGAACCTCAGAAACACACTACATGAAAGAAGTGCAGTGCAAAAGATCATGTTTATTGTATGATTCCATTTATATGAAATGTCCAGGAAAAACAAATCCACAGAAAAAAAGTAGATTTAGTGACTGACTTTGAGTAGGAAAGGACATTTGCTTCAGATTTGCGCAAGGGATTTGGGGGGGTGTGATGTGAATGTTCTAAAGCTGAATTGAGGTTATGGTTGCACATGTCTGTAAATAGTCCAAAAATCATTGAATTGTGCGCTTAAAACACGAATTTCAGGGGTGTCTGGGTGGCTCAGTTGGTTAAATATCTAACTCTTGGTTTTGGCTCAGGTCATGATCTCAGGGTTTGTGAGTTTGAACCCTGCGCTGGGCTCCACACTGACAGCATGGCACCTGCTTGGGATTCTCTTTCTCCCTCTCTCTCTCTGCCCCTCCCCTGATTCACCGTGCTTGCTCGCGCTCTCTCTCTCTCTCTCTCTCTCTCTCTCTCTCTCTCAGTAAGATTTAAGGGAAAAAAAAAAAAACATGAATTTTATGGTTTATAAATTATACCTCAAGGCTATTTAAGAGAAAAATAGGGGCACCTGGGTGGCTCAGTCAGTTAATTAGTGTCCAACTTGGGCCTGGGTCGTGATCTTGCGGTTCGTGAGTTTGATCCCTGCATTGTGCTCTGTGCTGACAGCATAAAGCCTGGAGCCTGCTTCAGATTCTGTGTCTCCCTCTCTCTCTGCCCATCCCCCTCTGTCTCTCTCTCAAAAATAAATAAAACATTAAAAAAAGTAAGATGTAAAAGGTAGGAAGGGGCTTCAGGTTATTTGCAGTATACTAGCTTACAAAGGACATGTGTCCATAATACACTTGAAATCTACTTTTTTTTAATGGGCAAAAGATTTGAACAGCTCCTTTACCGAAGAAGTTCTGCCAATGGCAAAGAAATACATGAAATAATGCTCTACATCATTTGTTACTTAGAGACATGCAAATTAAAACCACAAAGAAATGTCACTACACACCCATTAGAGTAGTGTAAATTTTTAAAGGTTGACAGTGCCAAATTCTAGATGCAGAACAACTGGGACTCTGATACATTTATAATCCAGTGTTACCTCTCTTTGGTATTTATTCAGAAGCAATTAAAAATTTATGTTCACACAAGAACCATAGAGAAATGTGTATAACAACTTTATTCATAATCACCAATAACTCTAAACCTAAATGCCTTTCAACACAAGGATAAACCATAGTATATCCATACCGTGGAATATTATTTAGCAATAACAAGGAATGAACTGTTGATAAAACAGTGTGGTAAATGTCAAAAGCATTATGTTGAATGAATGAAATCAAGCAAATGGCTATGTATTATGTAATTCCATTTAAGTGACATTCTTGAAAAGGCAAAGATATGGGGAACAGAAAACATTAATGGTTGCCTAGGACTGGTGGTAAAATTGAACTACAGAGGGTCATGAGAGATTTTGGGGGTGATGTATCTATATCTTGAAAACTGTCATTATACATGTTGTAAAAAGTAGAACTATACAGGAAAAAAGTGGATTTAATTTTATGTAAACTTTAAGACATGTTATTAAGTTTATTTGGGGGGGCGTGGTTAAGCAGAGAGAGGGAAAGAGAATCCCAAGCAGGCTGTGCACCGAGCCCAACACATGGCTCATCTGACAAAAGGTCATGACCTGAGCCAAAATCAAGAGTCAGACAGACACTTAACTGACTGAGCCACCCAGGGGCCCATAATACTTTTTAAAAGCTGAGAAGGAAAGTTGATCCCTCCCAAAAGGCTTGAAAAATAAAGAACAACTAAGAGTTGTTACATACAGAAAATTTGCAAGCTGGTGGATTGGAATAGACTACATCAATAATTATATTAAGTCTGGACAGACCAAATACTTCAGTTGTCAAGTGCTTGCTTCGGCAGCACATATACTAAAATTGGAACGATACAGTGAGGATTAGCATGACTCAATGTGATGACATTTTCCCTTTTTTTCTTTCATGCTATTTTAATAAGTAAAAAGTAATACATGTACATTGCATAATATTTGAAGAATTATGTAAAAAAATATACTCCAGTTGTCAAATTAGAGGAATGAAACTCTATAGTATATGCTGTTCACAAAAGAAACTTTAAATATAAGGATAAAGAGAGGTTGAGAGTAAAAGATGGTAAAGATACATGATGCAGCATTGATTAGAAGAAAGCAGTATGTCTGTATTGATGAACAGGGTAGACTTTAAGACAGGGAATATTACAGCAGTTCATCAACTCATAACAGTCCCAAATTTATGCCCTTAGTAATATAACTTGAAAATACATGAAGCAAACATTGACAGAACTGAAGAGTAAGAAGGAACACTTTGAAATTTTGTTCAAGGCTAAACATAATCCTGATTGATAAGAAAGCCTATCAGGAATATAAAGAAATAAAAACAGGTTTGTCAGAATAAGCTTTCTTGGGGGTATCATTTAAATAAAGATTTAAAGGAGGTAAGAGAGTAGTAACCTGCAGCTAAGGATAAAGAGGCTATCGACATAGAAAGCTGCAGGTGACACAGATTTTGGGAAGATCAGAGATCTCGTTTTGGATAGGTTTAATTTGAGGTGTCTACTACAGATGCTTTGGAGTTCAGGAGTGACCTTTAAGCCAGAGAG
The DNA here is from genome assembly GCF_007474595.2 of Lynx canadensis. Lineage (NCBI taxonomy): Eukaryota > Metazoa > Chordata > Mammalia > Carnivora > Felidae > Lynx > Lynx canadensis. Next base: position 98,890,746 of record NC_044311.2, read on the forward strand.
AGATTTGGAAGATGGCAGCATTAAAGCCATAAGATTATGATATTGTCAACCTAGAGAATAAGTGTAGATAGAGAAGACCAGCAAGTACCATCTTGATGTGCAAGCTCCTCATAAAATTGATTCTCCTTCCTCTCCAATCCCAGCTTCCACATTTACACAAAGCACACTTTTTTTTTTTTAACTTTATTTATTTATTTTGAGAGAGAGAGCGAGCGTGAGTGTAAGAGGGGCAGAGAGAGAGGGAGAGGGAATCCCAAGCAGGCTCCATGCTATCAGGGCAGAGCCTGGCACAGGGCTCAGTCTCACAAACCTGGAGATCATAACCTGAGCTGAAATCAAAAGTCAGACTTAACTGACTGACCCACCCAGGCGTTCCCCCCCCCCCGTTTTTTTTGTAATTTTATGGTTTTCTTAACACAAATGTGACATGCACATAAGCTATCTATTCATTTTCGTTGCTGCACAGCTTGGCTTTGGGATTGGTGGCTCTGATGGCCAGCTGGCTACTCTTTCCCCAATGGCTTTGTGGCTCTTGGGGGAGACATTGTAAGCAGTCTCTGCACAATTAAGATTTGTTGCCCATCAACAAGATTTGTTGCCCTTCAAGCTCCTTGACATTGTGACCTAGGAGCTTCCAGAAGCTACTAGGCAGCATGTGCTCTGTTTTCTTACTGCTCCCATAAGCAACGTTGGTCAGCAGCGTCTGGCCCTTGCACCCTATTGTCAGTGCTTCTGAGTTTCTGCCAGTTGCGCTTAATTTTGACACATCAGCTGACTGGCGCTGGATGAACTTCTTGGTCCACTTTTTAAGCGTCTTGGGCTTCACCAGAGGTCTACGGGTGGCCATGATGCCAAGTAGGAGATGGCTGCCACCTCTGCAGGCAATGCATTGGTGAGGAAGACTGTCACAGAGTACACACAGTAAGCTTTGTTTTACCAAATCAGACTGCCTGTAGTTTGGAGAATACATCGTTGCTATTTTGTTCATGTTCTATGCTCTCCTTAGAATTCATTTCTTACCCTCCTACAGAACAAACTCTTAAGTCACCCTTCACATCTGTTTCCAGGATCACTTTTATTCTAGTATTACTTTTGTACTGTGTGCAAGTGCTATTACTAAGGTATTGTGTTTCATATATATATACATAATTATGTATATATGTGTAATGTGTGTATATATGTAATGTGTGTTAATATATGCGTGATCAATATATACATATACCTGTATTTCCTACTAGGTATAAACTCCTTTGCATTCCAGGTTTTAGCACATAGGTGTTCAAATATTTATTGAAATAGACCCGGTTTATGCTTTGAATAGGCAACTATTATGTTCATTAAAACTTTAGAAAATTTCAAATTCACAGAATTCATGAAACCTCTGTTTAATTTTCTAATAGAGACTTTGGAATTCCTTTTGACTTACTTTAGAAGTTCTTTTCACTTCTAAATCTTATTGTGTGCAGTCATGTTCTCATTTTCTTAACATTTCTGCATAGCACTCTATGCTTTTGATACACGTTCTTTGCTAAATTATAAATTGCTATTACTCTTGATATATTTAGAATATCCACATCTTAAAATAATTCAGAGCTGAGTGGTCAAGATTACAGAAATATTACATTTCAATCAGACATATCATGTTCATGAAAGTTAAACTGTATTTGAAGGTGAATTTTGCTGACAAAGTTATATTTAATAGATGCTTAAACAGCCACCAAACGATATTCATAGTATACCAATTCTGTTTTGAAGTGTGTACACACACACACACACACACACACACACACACACACAGAGAGAAAAATATAGGGAGACTATATACATCAAACTTATTTCTCGTAGTCTTACAGGATTTTCACTTCCTGAGTAATTACTATGGTGATGGACATTTTTTTTTTTTAATCAAGACATGCTATTTATTTATTTACTTGATTAGACAGGGAAAGATTAAGCTGGTGTTCCCTAATGATTTAATACAGTGTTCTGTATTTAAGCTTTTTCTGCCTACTCTGCTGGAAACTTTTTTAGTAGTTAACTTTTATTTGGTTTAATTCTAGCACATTGTACCATAACCACCTTTTCCTTTTGTATGAAGTCAAGAAATACCTGATTGTTATTTTAAAAATTATAAAGATGCTTGAAGTGTGGTGATTACCTAGAAATCATTCTTTTTTTTTTCTTTTAAGTGTTTATTATATGCGTATGTATGTATTTATTTTAATCTCTGCACACAATGTGGGGCTCAAATTCACAACTCCAAGATCAAGAGTTGCATACTCTTCCAACTGAGCCAGCCAGGCGCCCCACCTAGAAATCATTCTTAAACTTTGAAAAACACATGTTCTTTCACTATAATTTAGGAGGTTGGCTTCCTAGGTTATGTTTTTCTTTATTGTTTACTATTAGACTTCATAATGTAGTTTTTCAGTGATTGTTTTAAAATACGGAGACTGACTCTTTGATTGCAATGGATAAAATACGGAGACTGACTCTTTGATTGCGATACTCAATTTGGTGTGTTATACTCAGTGAAAGAGTAGCATTCTGCTAAGTGAAATAAGCCAGCCAGACAACGGTATTGCTTACATGTGAAATCTAACAACAAAAAAATCAAACTCATAGAAACAAAGTAGATAAGGGGTTGCCAGGGTGGGGGGAATAGGAAGAGGTTGGTAGAAAGGTATAGACTTGCAGCTATAAGATGAATAAAGTCTGAGGATCTAATGTATAACAGGGTGACTATAGTTGATAACACTGTGGGTATAATTGAAACTTGCTAAGAGAGTAGAACTTAAATGTTCTTACCAAAAAAAAAAAAAAAAAAAAAAAAGTGATAGTTGTATTAATTATGGGAGGAATCCTTTTTCTAAAAAAAAAGAATAGTGTAGGTAAGATGTGATCCCTGTATTTTAATGTTCTGTACTTTACAGCATAACACTATCTACCAGTAAAAAACCTGAGTGGTAGATGGTGGTAAGTGAGCCTAAATAGGTTTTAATTAGAAGAGGACTTAGGGTGAAATGTTATTTCCTTCAGCCTTAAAGAAGACAAAGCCAGGGTGTGCTTTTATGAAGAGGGGAGTTGTTCTTAGGGAGATAAAACCTAGTTAAAGAACACCTGAATCTCACAGAGGGAAGTCATTTTAGTTGTAAAATACTTAGGCCATTTACCCATATTTAATTATATGTCTAAAATTGGAAAAGAGTGTAACAGAGAAATCTCTATTTTTTACTGTGGTGTTGGCCTCTTAATTTTGTGTGGCCACTAAGAAACTGTGTGCTCAGATCTTAAGAAAATATCAAGATATGCAAGAGTGGTTGCACAGTAAGTAATAAAAATGAAATAATTGAGACAGGAAGGCTAAAGTTCCAAATGAGCATAATGGTCTGTAATAAAGTTTTTGTGTTATTAAGAACTATAATTTATTCATACTTTCTGATAATCTGAATTGTAACATTTCAGAGAATAGTGTTTTTAAAATTATACACAATTAAAAAAATTTTTTTAAAGATTGTATGTTTAAGTATAATCTTTATACCCAACATGGGTCTTGAACTTAACAACCCCAAGATCAAGAGTTGAATGCTCTACCCAGTGAGCCACCCAGGCGCCTCTCACAATTCTGACTACACATTTTTTGTATATGCTTTAAAGCTTTTTCTGTATATTAACAAAAGCTATTTTATTATATGTTATATATATTTAGATTGTGCCCCCCCCCCCCCCCCCCAAAATAGTATATCAATGTTTTTGTGGTAATAAGATAAACATATCATGCATGCTTTATTTAATCAGTTCCCTGCTGAGGACACTTAGTTTTGGTTTTTTTTTTTTTTTTAGTCATTTTAGAAGTGTGAAGATTAACATTCTCATTTAGTCATTTCTCCCAACAGTTTTCAAAACCTATGTACATATGATGCAAATGATCAATTAGGGTGTATTGTCTGTACTTCCCTGCTATTGACTAATGCCATTGTGATCTGGAATTAGCACCCAGTGCATAGGGCCCACATTATCTAGCTGCTTGGTTGACATCAGATTGTTTTATTTTTCAACTCATTTTTATTTCAGTTTGATCTTCTTTTCTTTAAAGGATTTTATCATCTACTGTTGTGGTTTTTAAGAAGGCCAATAATGCATGTAAGCATCTCCACTAATGACACTGCTAGTGGTAATAGGAAGAAATATATGCGTAGATGCTGTTCAGGTTTGTCTTGTCACATTTGATCAACCTTTAGCTTATGGTGGAGAAATGGACTTGAGCTATTAAAAAAATCCTTTTGTTGACAGAATTATAGGCAAAACAACTTTTTTACTATGAGCCTGAATCATTTTAGATTTAATTCCTTTTCCCACAGAACCAATTGTTTTGATTACATAATGGTTTTTCAGAAATGCTACCGTTGCATTCTTGATAAGTAGTTTTCAAATAGATCCCCCCCCCCCATTCCTTTGTTCCACTGCCATAGATTCTACCTCTGAATCTGTGGGGTGTGAGGTCTAGGAATCTGGATTTTGAATACCACCCCATGTAACTGATGTAGTGGTTCCTAGTTCAATGTATATAATTTTTGTCCATTTGGATTATTTTTCAGAATAAATTTCTAGGATAGACTTGGACAAAGAAGATGTGCCTTTCAGGTTTTTGATACATAGTACTAGATTGTGTTCCAGAGATACTGTATCTATTTACATTTTCACCAGCAGACTATAAGAATCCCATTTGCCACCCCCTTGTCAATATTTGGTATCATCAGTCCTTTGGATCAGTAATAGTTGTCTAAAAACTGTAAACTACAAGGAAGATTTTGGCATTTGTGTAGATTATTAATCTGGCCTTCTGAGTAATTATTGTTTATCATATTTGTCTCTAAATATATAATCATATGAGTGCTACAAATTGAATCTGCATAGAATGGCTGGCAGAATCTTATAAATGGTAATCTTTGTAGGAATATAAAGTCAGTATGAAAGGTTGGATTTATCAATTATGTAAAAAAGACTTGGTACTAGTATGTTTATCTTAACAAATGAAGCTAATTATATTTTATTGAGTACATTTTGGTTTGTTCCAGTAGCCGGATCGAGCTGGGAGATGTGACACCACACAATATCAAACAGTTGAAGAGATTAAACCAGGTCATCTTTCCAGTCAGCTACAATGACAAGTTCTACAAGGATGTGCTGGAGGTTGGCGAGCTAGCAAAACTTGGTATAATAGTTTTTTCTTTTCTCACTTCATTTGTTTTGTTGGTGTTCTTGACCCTTAGTTTTTAATATTTGAGCAGAGTTAACTAATTTAATCTCTTTATTTTACAAGTGAGGAAATGGGGATGATCCAGGTTTTGAGAAGGATCTCAGAGAAATCAAGACAAAATATTTGAATTTTAAAAGAAAATGCTAAATACCTTCTCTCTTATTTAGTATGTGCCTGTATGTTTCACATATATGTCTACTCTAGATGCTTAAATCCGTAAAAAGATGTAGAAAATTTTTGAGGCTTTTGCTATTCAGAGTAGTTGATAAAATTTAATGCTATGATAGCAGTAATTTAGCCCTTATAGAAGGGGAGGAAGATTCAATAAAATGTGTTATTCTGTCTTTTGAACTTAATATTTTTATATTTTCCATGGCAGCATATTTCAATGATATTGCAGTAGGTGCAGTGTGCTGTAGGGTGGATCATTCACAGAATCAGAAGAGACTTTACATCATGACACTAGGATGTCTGGCACCATACCGAAGGCTAGGAATAGGTAAAATTATTTGTTTTTTTGTGTGTGTATGTAAAGAAGCATAAATACATCATTACTGTTTCTGACCCAATGAGTGAAACCATTTCTTTTGAGAGTATTGGGAAAGAGTTACTGAATTATATAAGGTGGAAAATAACTTTATTTATTAACCTAATTCACCTGGAAGCCCTATATAGATTTGTCATCAATGTCCCTTTTGCTTTTTCTGTTTTCCTTTTCTCTGGAAGGACTTGTATGTAAAGGTTGCTTTTCTACTAGCAGTTTTTAACATATGTAGATAGTAGGGAGAGAACAAATTTTTCAAAAATCAGGTGGTCTAGTGTTTACCTCAAATTCTTTTAGGATTCAATAAACATTAAGATGGCATTTAGATGTGTAATATAAACATTATTTTTCTAAGATTACTTACTTGTTTGTCTTGTTAACAGGAACGAAAATGTTAAATCATGTCTTAAACATCTGTGAAAAAGATGGCACTTTTGACAACATCTATCTGTAAGTTAAATGATATTTAATGTTCTTATGTAAAGAATTTAATAAATTGGCAATAGAAATCTTTACTGGAAACTTTAAAATCTGGTTCCTTATTTCATTGCCTTTTGGAAAAAGCATGGAAGTGGTGATTATGAAGTTTTTGTTTTGTTTCAATAATAGATCAGGAACCTAAGATAAAACTTTCTCATTTTGCTTTATTGTGTTGGGGTGGGAGCTTCTGAAGTCACAGGGATGAAACCAAGATTAAAACTAAAGTCTTCAGAACTGAAGAATTAGTATCATTAATACTATTCTTGTGCCATCTGTTTGCTTTCTGGGTTTTGTTTAAGGTTCTCAGTGACATGCTTATTAGTAGTAGAGTTTAATAATCAAAATCAAAGAGTATTTATCTGATAATACCAATGTTAAGATTATTCTCATTTTAACTTTGGCACTGGGAGAGATTAAATTATGTCATGCTGTTCTGAGGAGTAATTGACAAAGCTCAAATTTATTTTTAAAATATAGCATTTTTTTTTATTAGAGGCTATATTTAGGCATTTGAGACAATATATCATTTTTCTGTCATGTTTTTTCTGCATGTGTTAATATGGTCATTGGATCATCCCTGTGGTTATTTACCCATTTATAATTCCAGGAATCCTTTCTCTCCTTGCAATGAGAAACGTTATGCTAGCTAGGATACTTTACCCTTTCTCGATTGTAAGAGTAAACCCTATTTCTGAGTCTCCTAAATTCAGCCAGCTGTCTTGAAGATGTAACAGGTTAAAGGTGTAAATTTGTCATCCAAGTTTTTCTGAAATGAATACTCAGTCTTTGTTGATAACTAGTAATTGTGAAGAGAATCTAACAAATGTCTGCAGTATTCCAGCTCCAACCAATATGAAGCTATTTGCAGAATACGCAAAAGCTGATGAATTCTTAATTTTTTTTTTTTTTTTTTTTTTTTTTTTTTTTTTTCTGATACCCTCTTATATCTTAGGCATGTCCAGATCAGCAATGAATCTGCAATTGACTTCTACAGGAAGTTTGGCTTTGAGATTATTGAGACAAAGAAGAACTACTATAAGAGGATAGAGCCCGCAGATGCTCATGTGCTGCAGAAAAACCTCAAAGTCCCTTCTGGCCAGAATGCAGATGTGCAAAAGACAGACAACTGAACAAATTAGAAATGAACTTTCTTGCACTTGCTTGTCGCCAAATAAAAGAGAGGCCCATTGATTTTTTTTACCCCATCTTTCTTTTCCCCCTCCTACCTTGTTCTTGTTTGTCCTCCTTTCTTTCTTTTTCTTTCCTCTAAAAGGTTTAATACTTCCAAGGACTTTCAAAATTAATCATGTTTGGATTGTTTTAGTTTTCTTATTTTTGTGAGGTGGTTTGATTGTAGGAAGGAGGAGGTATAGATCTGTTTGGTTTCATAGTTAAGATATATATGGTCCCAAAAATTTGGGTGTCAGTGTCAATTTTTTTTTTTTTATGTCCTGCTTTCACATTGAAGGGCAGAGCCTACGAAATGTTGTATATATCAAAAGACAAAAAGAAACAGCAGCAATATCTTGTTCTCTAATTCAAAGACAAGTTTAGTGTGTTTGTGGTACTTTGGGTTTTCAAGACTGTGGGATGCTAATCCCTAGACATTGCCTTCACTCCACCTTTTGTCCTTCTGAGTGTTATCTCAGGAGTTGGACCATTGTTATCCTTGTAAGAAATACTAAGCTTATTTTGTTTTTTAAGCAGTTATTTCTTTCTTCCTTGCTGAGGGTGGGTGGGACAGTTTGGGTAGGTAGTGTTTTACTTTGGTCTCCGTATTTGAGTTACATGAGTGGGCTGGTTGTTGGCAGGTTTATTTTTCCTGCTGTTGATTGTTATTAGTGGCATTAACTTTTAGAGTGTGGGCTGGTGAGATTAATTTTTTTTAATATCCCAGCTAGAGATATGGCCTTTAACTGACCTAAAGAGGTTTGTTGTGATTTACTTTTTTTTCCTGTCCTTTTTCTTCAGTACACCCACAATAGTTAGTCTAACCTTAAAAATGGGAGTTGATGTCCTTATAGGTCAATACCCCTAAATAAATCTGAAGCAGGTATCGTCTCTTGGACATATTAAAAAACACCTAAAAGGAAGCTTAGATGGATTTGTGGCACGATAAATGCATTTAATGTCAGCTAATGCGGACTTAAAAGTATGGCCACTGAGCATTTGATTATATAGGAGAGAGTATCTAGACAGTATTTTTGAGAATAACATAGCTGTGCTATTGCTTATCTGTTGGAGAACATCCCAGATTTGCTTATTTTCTGTGCCTATGATAATGAGTTTAAGGATTTGGGGGAGGGGGAATTGTTAAATAAATTGCTTCTATTCTTGGAAAAGTAGAAGTTTAGAAGTGTTAATAACACAGATTTCACTGTGACCTCCTCTACTGACGTGACTGGTTTATGCCAGATCATTTTCTGGCACATAGGGAGTGGCTTGGATGGGTTGATAACTTTTGTAAGATAGGAGACATCTGAAGTTTTCATGTTTTCCTCCATTGTCCCATATCCAATATTTAAAATTCTCTAGATTGCCAATACTGGTGGCCCATGAAATGTTCTCATTAGACTTTAAAACAGTGCACAGGGCTTGAATTTTCTTGTCATTTGTCTTTAAAAGAAAGTTTGATTCGTAATATTTATCCTCATGTAAATTCTGATAATATAAGTCTCATCTCTCCAAATATATTAAATGACAAAATTATTTTACACAGTGTTTATGCACAGTTTGTAATCTTTTAAGTTCTTATTTGAGAATGTGAAAGTACAAAGTATAGTAGACTTCAATGGTCTTAATTGAGTGCCAAGAGTAATATAGAAAAGGAAGATAGCTGAATGAGTTTATTCTAATCTTAAGATAGTAAAAATGTAGAAAGACCATGCTGGTTTCTTGGGTATCAATTTCTTAAGCAGTCCAAATACAAGTTTAGAAAAAAAGAGCATTAAGCACCTTTACCTTCATGGATAAGCTTCAGCTTGCTCTTGCCAACAGAAGAGTGCTTGAGTTACAGAAGGCATACTTAGTTTGAAGAATTCAGCCTTTTTGTAAACTTCCAGATATCAAAATAGATTTTGATATATAAATGAGTTTTCTGAGATGACACTGCCTCTATTTCTATAACCATTTCACCTGGACTATCTAATCAGTCCAATGAATGTATCCCTAAATGTGGTTGTTGAAAACTGAATAGCTGCCTCATGACAATTAAGTACATGTTATTTAAGGAGGGAAAAAAAATTACATTTTGAATTGAGTATGTAGGCTTCTTATCATTATACTTTCTTTTTCCACACTAGATAGTGACTTTAAATTGTAAATGTTTGAAAAGGGTTAATTGTCCTACATCAAACTTGTATTAAGTAATTCCATCCATTTAAGGAAGAGGAGGATGTAGAAGCCGTAGGAGCTGGGCACTAGTTCATACGCCTGTGAGTCAGTAAAGACTCAAATAACGTCCCATGTTGAGTTGGTTATTTTGGAACGTAAAAATTGTTGAGGTAAAACAGTCCTATTAACTGGAAGATCAGAGAATATATCCATATTTTTTTGGACAGATAGTTTTTACTGTGGGGCAAATAGGTAAAAATTATCCTGTTTTGTTATTGCATTTGGGTTCTAAAGAAAAGAATCTGCAGAGAAATCTATGCAATATATAATTTGTCCAGATTAGTTTTAATTTGGGGAAAGAAGTTCTAAAATATCCCCAAAGCAATTTATTCATCAATTGAAAGTCCTCCAAAAATAGAACTATTGGGAAACTGGTTTGTGGGTGGAAAAGAAAAGCTCCCTCAGTTTTTTGGAGGGAATAACTTTAAAAATACTTAAATGGCTAAGTTTACTTGGTGCAGTTAAAAATTAAACTTGTTGATTTTAACATTGCTGTTACATCTGAAATAAACTTATGTGATGTTCTGGTAGTAATCTGTGATGTCTGATAAATGTCAAAGAAAACCCTGCACTGTGTTGAATACTGAGATCAGCAGTTTTACTAGTCATTGTTTACTTTTGGCCATACTCTTTTATTTACTTTCACATATCTTTAAGATCTAACTTAAAACATTAAAATAGGCCAAGGGCAATCAAGGCCTCCTAATTCAGACCTTTTGGAACTTGCTAGAAATACTGCTGACTTTCTGCAGTTCCGTCTCGAGAGAAAAAGTAAGATCCAAGGAGAGGTCTTGCTTAAGTTGTGAAGTTTTGAATGTAGTTGTTGAAAACAACTGACACTTTTAAGCTATGGTCTAATCAGTAGTGTGCATTGACTACGGGTAATGTATATTTAAAATTTTTTTTGTTATGAAGGAGTTTAGTCATTGAGTTTTGGGAATTACTTAAATTTTTTCTGAATACCAAAAACAAATTTAAAATGTTGTCGTTTAACTATATTCATTGTCTTAGAAGTTGTAATTAGAATTTTGCTTATTCAGGAAACAGGGGTGATCTTTGCCCCATATGTCACAGTTATCGTTGTATAGCCCATCATCCCAAAATTTAGCAGCCTAATCACTAATGTGTATAGTCACCCACAGTTTTCTAAGTCAGTAATCCAAGAGCATCCCAGCTGGGTGGTTCTGGCTTGCGGTATCATCAGGTTGCAGTGAAACTCAGCCAGGGTCGCATCATTGAAGGCTTGACTAAGGCTGGAGAAGCAGCCTCTAAGATGACTCGCTCCACTGAGTCACTGAAGGGACTCAGTTTTTCACTGTATGGGTGTCTCCATAAGACTGCCTGGGTGACAAGCGGTGCCTGCCTTCCTCTAGAGCAAATGATTCAAGAAAGTAAGTAGACACCATACTCTTGTATGACCTGTCTTCAGAAGCAACATACCATTTACTTCTGCCACATTCTGTTGGTCACACAGACCAACCATTGTACCATCCTGCTACGGTATGGGAGGGGAATACACAAGGATATAATTAGCAGTAGGTGGGGATCACTGTGGACCTCCAACCACATTATGCTTGGAGAAAATGTTGGGCTTTGTTGACAACCAAGGCAAGGTAGTTGGAAAGCTGCTTACTCTCCGAAGGGTTTAGTTTCCTAAATAGGAGTTAGAATGTACTGTAATTTACCATTCAGAGTGTAAAATAAAATAGCAAGTGGGCCTAAAAGTTCTGTTAATGGTTGAATTTGGCAGGGGCTGGGGTAGGGGGGCAGGGTGTATAGTAATCTTCCTAGGGTGTGCTTTTCTAGCTGGGTGATTTGAACATTCCTAGAAGTTGGGTGCAGCAGTGATAAGGAGTGGTGAGCCTACAAGAATTTTCAGGGAATAAATCATGGCAGATGGTTCTGAATTAGATTTCCCTTATAAGGCTATACTGTAGGAATTAAATCCCAGTTTATGATACAACCAAGTAACAGCCATATGGGGGGAAAAAGGCCTTGAGTCAGAGTTTTAAATGTTGATGTAGTTATCTTGATAGAACATTGGGGAATGTGAAGCCAGAAAATAATCTGTTATTGGGGAGAAATTCTCAACCTTTCCAATTCTCCAAAACACTGGATTCCTTAGGTAGAAATCATTTATCTAGAATTAAATTGAAGAATTAATGGCCTGTTTTCTATTAATTTCTGATGAAAGCTTAAATCCACCATTTGGGAAGCTACCCTAACAGGAGGAAATACTTTGCAGTTTATGAACTTTGATATTCTTGATTTACTGAAACTAATTTACTACAAAGTTTTCTATAAAGATTTGAGCAATCATTCAAGTGCTGTTTGTCACTAGCAGTCTCCTGAAGTATGCTAAAACTCTTAGGTACCATATACTTACTCAAGTGAAATTTGAATACACAACTTGAAATTATTATATATAACAAAATCTGGTAGGGTGAGGGCTTTATTATAGCACCCTCAAAGCAGTTTCACAACTTTCTTTGTCCTTCTCTTCCTCAGTGAGAAAGCTATCTGCCTTTTACTGATTAAAAAAAAAAAAAGTTATAAATTGTTCCTACTAATTTATTGAGCACCTACTATTGTAAGCTCTAGGAATATGTCAGTGAGCTAGGCAGATAAGAGTTGGGGCCTCTAACAGGAAGTAAAATTCTAATTATTTGGAATTCATGTCTAAGTAGAGTCCTGCCTCTTTACTAAAATAATGATTAGAGCCTCCGAGGATGTTGACTTTACCTTAACTTTGGAAGGAACTTGGAGTGGAATATTTCCTTATACAGACTTGATTTCTCATAATAATAATAGTTTAAATGAAAAAACAAAACTAATTCCCATAGAAGAGCTGAGACTAAAAGTATGAGAGGGAGTGCAAAAGACTAAAAGGAGGAGGAGTGCAAATTAGGAATATGCAACAGAAACCATCTAATTTACATTGTAGAGATTCTGCTTGTCTCCTTGGACTCAGCCTATTCCACTCTCAACTTCCTGGAGGAAGCTACAATTTAGAAACAGCAGACTAGCCCAGACTGGCATCTTAGCTGGAGATCATACTATCAGCCAAATTAGGCATGACCTTCCACACAGCTGACCTTTTGCACCAGACTCCAAAGCGGAAACTTCTGCATCCCTCGGTCTTCCTTCATCATTTGGTTTCTGAGTGTTAACACAGGCTTTTTCGAACCCTGATAACTGATGCTAGGAATGACCACCTATTGGAGACTTGATTCAATTAATTTATTTTACATATAAGCAAATCTACATGACCTTTGTTTACGCTTTGTGCGAGATTCCTCATACCTTGTCTTACATACTAGGTTGTAGTTAAAACACTGGTAACTCCTGCAGTTGTAACTACCACAACTATTCCATACTTACTGGCTTCTCTAGAGTTTGGGGGAAAATATTTAAGACAATTTGACATTGGTTCTCAATACAAAATGAATAATTATTGTTAATATTGTTCTTTTTGTACCTAAGTGTGAAAAAAAGCACTGTAAATGTTAAAATGCTTTGGAATTGAAAAACCCAAGATATCTGAACATTTCAATACAGAGCAAACTAAGTTTAATAGAAGCTAGATACAAATATAAGCAGCATTCTGCCTGCACTCACCAGCTAGAAAATGGAAAACTATCACAAAGGATGAGGAGTAAATTAGTAAAATCTATGAGTTGTATATATACAAGACATGAAGTTCTTTGGAACTTACTGAAAAAATTAATGGAAGAAAAAGTGATGGTATATAGCACATTCATGGATGTAAAGAATATAAAGTGCCCCTAAAAATGCAGAACAGGAAAGTCTAACAGGCATATTCAGGAAAATTCCGGAAATCACAAAGTTTTAAAAAAATACGGTCAGAGTGGAGCAGCTGGGTGGCTCAGTCACTTGAGCCTCTGACTTTGGCTCAAGTCATGATCTTGCAGTTTGTGGGTTTGAGCCCTTCATCAGGCTTTTGCCCCTTCCCCACTTGCTCTCAACAATAAACATTAAAAATTTTTTAAATATGGTCAGATTTAAGCAATTACAAATGTATATACTAAAAAGACTGGAAAATGTTAGTTAAGAACTTACTCTTTAAAGAGCTCATATCTAAGAAAAACATTGAGATTTTGATGATAAAAACAATTTACAGAGGAAATTATCACAAAGGAAATGTAACTGGGGTGCCCAGGTGACTCGGTTAAGCATCCAACTTTAACTGAGGTCACGATCTCACGGTTCGCGGGTTTGAGCCCCGTGTCAGGGTCTGTGCTGACAGCTCAGAGCCTGGAGCCTGCTTTGGATTCTGTGTCTACCTTTCTGCCCCTACCCCGCTCATGCTCTGTCTTTCAAAATTAAACATTTTAGCAAATTAAAAAAAAAAAAAAAACCCAAAGGAAATATAATGATGGAAAAGGGAATTCTAATAAATAGGCAATTTATAAAACTATGCTTTATTTTACCTAATGCTGAGAATTTGGGAACATTTATGTCCTGCCAGGCCTAACCTACTTGCTTGCACTGGATTCACTCATTGCTTTAACACTTATCGAAAGTTTACCATGTATCAGGCATCGATCAGTGCTCCGTACATTTTATTTAATTTACACAGCAATCTTTGGTGGTAGGAACTTTCATTAGCTTCATTTTGCAGTTTTAGAAACAAGCTTAGAGAAGGTAACTTTCTCAAGGTCATAACTAGTTAATGAGCTAAGCTGGGATTAGGGTCCATGTTTTGTGACTCCAGAGCCCAAGCCATAACCACTCACAACTTGAGTTTGGAGAAATAAATCTTACTGACATAATTACCAAGTGGGGGGAAGTCACCTGTATAATAATGTTCACAATGAATAACTGGAAGCCACCAAAATGCTGAATGATAAGGGTAAGTATGTCAATATTACGTAGCTTTTAAACAATAATATGATTAAAGTGGAAGAAGGCAAGATACAAAATTGTACACAATGAAGAATAGATGGGACAAATAGAAAACCAAGATGGAAAGAAAAGGCACATCACTACAGAACTTACTGACAATAAAAGGATATTGTAAACAACTTTATTCACAAACAATTTAGGGGCGCCTGGGTGGCTCAGTCAGTTGAGCATCCGACTTTGGCTCAGGTCATCATCTCCTGGTTCATGAGTTTGAGCCCTGTGTCGGGCTCTGTGCTGACAGCTCAGAGCCTGGAGCCTGCTTCAGGTTCTGTGTCCCCACCCCTGCTTGTGCTCTGTCTCTGTCTTTCAAAAATGAGTAAACATTAAAAAAAAGTTAACAAAAGTAAATTCAACAATTTAGACGACATGGACAAATTTTTTGAAAGACAAATCTCTCAGGACACTTTAAGAAGAAATCGAGTGTAGCAGTTCTGCAAAAGGTTAAACATAGAGTTACCATATGACTCAGCAATTCCATTCCTATGTATATACTTAAGGGAACTGAAAACATATGTCTACCCAAAAACTTATACATGAATGTTTATAGCAGTGTTATTCATAGTAGCCAAAGAGTAGATGAAACCCAAATGGCCATTAACTGATGAATGAATAAACAAAATGTACCATATCCCTACACTGGAATGTCAGCCACAATGGGTATATTGTATGGTATGTGAATTATAACTCAATAAGCTGCTTATATAGGTTATATATTGCATATCACATATCTAATAAAGAATATGTATCCCAGGGGCACCTGGGTGGATCAATCAGTTGAGCAACTGACTCTTGATTTCGGCTCAAGTCAGGATCCCAGGGTGGTGGGATCGAGCTTTGCATAGGGCTTGGTGCTGACAGCACAGAGCCTACCTGGGATTCCCTCTCTCCTCTCTCTCTGCCCTCCCCTGCTTATGCATGCTCTCCCTCTCAAAATAAATAGATAAACCTAAAACTCTTGGGGTACCCGGCTGGCTCAGTCAGTAGTGCATGTGACTCTTGATCTCAGGGTCATGAGTTTGAGCCCAACGTGCTTGTAGACATTACTTAAGAAAAAAAAAAAAAAAAGACTTCAAAAAAAAAAAAAAGGTTTGAAAACTCAATAAGTAACAAAACTCAATAAAAATGGCCAAAGATTTTGAACTACAGTTCACAAAAGATACACGAATGGCTAGTAAGTACATAAAAAGATGCTCAATATATTAGTTGCTAGGGAAATGCAAATTACAGTCACAATGAAATACCACTACACACTTATCAGAATGACTAAAATTTGAAAAGAATCACCATATTAAGTGTTGACAAGGATATGGTATGATTCAGATTTCAAACCTGCGTATTCTACTGGTGGGAACACAAAATGGTACAACTTTGAAAAACTGTTTGGCAGTATTTATGTGTGTATGCATTTTAAAATTATTTTTAATTGCAGTATAGGTAACATACAATATTATACAATGTTTCAGGTGAACAACATAGTGATTTGACGTTTATATATATTAAGAAATGCCCACCACAATAAGTGTAATACCACCTGTCACCATAAAAAAAGTTATTACTATATTATTGACTATATTCTCCATGCTATACTTTACAGCCCTTTGACTTATTTATAACTGTAAGTTTGCACCTTTTAATCCCCCTTCACCTATTTCTCCCATTTGCCCACCTACCACCCCTGTGGCAACCACCAGTTTGTTCTCTGTATTTTTGAGTCTGTTACTGGATTTTGTTGTTATTGCTGTTTGTTCACTTGATTTGTCTTTTAGATTCCACATTTAAATGAAATCATATGGCATTTGTCTTTCTCTGTCTTTCTTATTTTACTTAGCATAATTCCCTCTAAGTCCACCCATGTTGTTGCAAATACCAAGATTTCATTTTTTTATGACTAAGTTTGTCAGGTTTTTTTTTTTTTTTAAAGATAACTTACCATCTGACTCAGCCATTCCACTGGATATTTACCCAAGTATTAGCCAAGGAAAATGAAAGCAAATGTCCCTAAAAAGATTTGTGCACAAATGTTCAGCCTCTTTATTTGTTAATAGTCAAAAACTGCAAACAGTCCCACTGCTTTCCAACTTGAATATATACAACATATCCATACAATGGAATACTGCTTAGCAACAAAACCTAATAAATTGATGCACACAACAAAGTGGATGAATCTCAAAAAAAAAAAAAACAAGAAAAGGTATGCTGAATGAAAGAAGACAGACAGACAGAAAGAAGAAGAAGACATTCAGTATACACTGGATGCTTCCATTCACATAAAATTCTAGAAAATCAAAGTGAATTATAGCAACAAAAAGCAGTTTAATGGTTGCCTGAGAACAGATGAGGGTGAGAGGAAGGGATTAAGGAGCATGAGGAAATTTGAGGGCAGGATAGGTACATTATTTTTGATTGTGGAGATGTTTGCAAAGGTGTTTACATACATCAGACTTATGTTGTACATTTTATTTATGTATTTATTTATTTTTAACATAAAAATAAATTCCAGGGGCTGGAACTCACCAACCTATAAGATCATGAATTGAAATCAAGAGTCAGGTGCTTGGCTGACTAAGCCACCCACATGCCTCAAGCTATTTTGTTTTTAATGTGTGAAGTCACAGATGGGTGAAGATATTTACACAACACATATCTGAGAAGGGACTTTTATCCAGAACATACTGATTTAAAAGTGGGCTAAGGATCTGCACACTTTACCATAGATGCAACTGGCCAATAAACATGCAAAAATATTCTCAACATCACTAGTAATTAGAGAAATGCAAATTAAAATCAAGAGAAACCACATCTCACCCACTATAATGCCTAGAATTAAAAAGACTGACAATATCAAGGGTTGGAGATGATGTGGAATCTCTGGAATCTGCATATATAGCTGTTGAAAATACGAAATCTTGCAACCACTCTGGAAAATAATTGGGTAGTTTCCACGAGAAATACCGAAGTAGATTTCAAGAGATTCGCTTGCATCTCTGCCATTTATTACTGAAACCTTCTAAAAAGAAAACACCAGCTTGAAGCCTCTCTTGCCCAGAGCATAGATCAGGGATCACGGCACCGTGGGAGACCCCATGCACCTGGCACGAGGGGGCGTGGGGAGCCCAGAAGTCTGGGACAAGAGGACAAGCACACTGCCCACGTTTACACCCCACTGGGCCCTGTACTCATTCCCAGGAAAGAGGCACATCGCACAGCCCCTACCTCGGGACTTGAAGGGGATAGGTGGAGCCTCCCCTCCACCCCGGGGCAGACCATGAACTCAGGCCTGGCTGTCAGCGCCCTCCATTCCTACTCCTACATCCCCACCAATAGAGAAAAAGAGATGTTAGAAAATGAAATTGAAGATGCCAGCGAGGGACTTGTATGTCATGCAAATAGTCTTTCAGAGCCACTGAATGGTCTTAAGTATGTGAGTGAAAACCAGATTCACCCAGGCTGTGTGAAAAATGGACTGGGCCTGGAGGCAGGAAGACCAGTTTCACTTGGCCACCATATTTCATCACTAGTTTATGAACTGCAAACACATGCCAGCTAGCCTGAAAATTGGACTGGTGCTATTATTTGATGTATTCCTCTCATATCCAGTGTAGTAAACCAGTGTCGAATGCACAAAGCCAATAGAAAGATCTATGATTAGAATTTCAGCTTCAGTCAGGAATGAGGATAAAATTAAAAAGCTAACATTCAAATCTTTGGTCAAACAGAAATTTCTCTTATTTAATACTTCTCAATTATGCTAGAAAGGTATTAATGTGTTATTTTAAACGGTGGTCCAAAGAAACTCTTAAATTCTGTTTTCTGAACCATCCAAACTGTTATTTTAGACTTGATAAATTGTAGTTGTTTAGAAAATAATACACACCCTAGATATGATATTTATTAACCAGAATAGTTTCTTTTTTTTTCTTAAGTAGACTCCATGCCTAATGTAGTGCCGGAACTTACCACCCGGAGACCAAGAGTCAGATGCTCCACCAACTGAGCCATCCAGGCGCCCCTAGCCAGAATAGTTTCTTAACAAGAATACTTTATACTCTGATCATAATGGAAATTATTTCCTACATCTGGACATATCAATACTATACAATTTCATGGAGGTGCCATTAGCATTGCCATTAGGTTCTGTATTGTAGAGTCTTCCTCATCTGCAGCTTTGATTTCAGTGTGCTAAGTCCATCCAGAGGCTAATCAGAACTTCATACGCCTAGGTAGACGAGTTGAAGAAAATATCCAGTCTGTTTGTAGTGCCACAGTTTATAGGCAACGTGAAAGGCTTTCTGTTTCATCACACCTTTTAAACATTACCATGGAGTTACTGTTTAACTTCACACTTTTTCTCAATACAAGGGCAGCGTCTTCTGTGCACAGGCTTCAGTAATTACCACTATGCCTTGCCCTGTGTGCATCTCCTGGAAGTTACCTGGTCTGGCCCACGGGCGTCTATAATCTGGGACATTTCCAAACCTGGTTGTGGAAGCGCTTGGGAATCTTTCACCACCACTAGAAGGAGGACACCTGTTTCCGGAGAGGAAGAGTTGTGAAATATGAAGCGAAAGGAGGAATAGGGAGTTATGACCACGGTTCCAGGGCTCCAAGCCCATTTTGCAGTTAGGGGACCCCCAGGTCTCCATTCATGACCTCGCGGCTCTACACCTCTCAAATCTAGGTCTCTAGGAACTCAAGCTTGAGGTTCCAAAATCCATCCCCCAATGCCCCATACTGTTTTCCCCCAGCTGGGAGGCCGCCAGAACATTTCTGAACACGGTCATCTCCAGTTCAGAGGAATCCATGCTTTGTTGTAAACGCAGTATAACAGATGACCGCAACCTACAAATTCGAGCAGCGTCAGGTTGGCAATGATCTTCCAGGGAAAGGGCAGTCTGAGACTTCTGGATTCTCTTCCCCACTTCTCGTGACGGAGGGATCATTTCCCTTCCTACCCTCTAGGCTAAGAGGAGCTCTCTAATCGTTCTTGGAAGACTTCCACGCCCTCTTCCTTTTTAGTTTTTCCACTTCCAAACTAGTCAAAGACGTGACAAGCAGCATAGAGAACAAGATATAAAGAAGTTTCTTAAAAATACCTCGTTTTCTAGGTTCTCAAGTCGTCCCCTTTAAGGAACCAGGCCCACCTCTCTCCCATTCACCTACTGGCTTTCCTTGCTGCCCATCACTCTACCTTTAAGAATATTTCCTGTTCCTTCAACCCAACTTGCACACCTCCGCCCCCCGGCCCTCCTCATTGGGCCGCCCGAGGCCCGTTCAGTCTTCGGTTTTCCCTCCAACTCCTCCCGCCCTCTAGCCTAGCGCAACGGCGTCCCAGGTTCTGATTGGCCACCGCGGCAACCTCCCCGGGGCCGGGTTGGTGGGCTGAGTGGCAGGGGCGGGAACGCGGAGCACCAAGGGTAGGCTGTTCGCTTGCGGAGCGGCGGCCGCGGGAGGGGCGGGGAGGGGCGGGGGGAGGGGGGCTGGGAAAGTTGAGGCCGCGCTGCCGCCGGGTCTCCGGCCTTGAGGGCTCGGGCTCGCTGCGGCGGCGGTGGCCGCAAGAAGAGGCGGCGGGGGCGGGGGGAGAGGAGGGCCTGGGCCCGCGCTCCCCCAGCCCCAGAGGAGCAGGCGGCGGCCGCGGACGGAGAGATTCGCCCGGGCGGTCGGACACCCCTGCCGTACCCGCCTGGGATCATGACCCAGGCGGGGGTCGCCGCCGCCGCTGCCGCCGCGGCCGAGACCGCGCAGCCAGTGGGTGAGTGACTGCGGGAGGGGGCCGCTGACAGCCGGGGCGGGGGGCGGGGGCCGGGGCTGCGGGGGCGGCTCCGGGGGGCGGCTCCGGGCTCTGCTCCACCCACCCCCTCCCGGTCCCGGAGACTAGGGCTGCTTGGAGTGTGTCTCCTTCCTGGGGACCCTGAGTGCGAAGCCCGGTGGGGTGCGAGCGTGGGCGGTGCACCTACCCCTCTTCTCCCCGGTCTCCGGCGCCCCGCGCCCCCTGGTGCCGGGCCGGGGGGGACTCGCGCTGCGGCCCGGCTCCCAGATGCGCGCGGGGCGAGAGAGGCTCCACGCTGCCCTAGGTGCATAAAGAGCCGGGCATCAAGGTTCACACCGGATGGCCTTTGCCTGCCTCCTTCACCTTTTCCTGTCTCCTTCATCCCCACTTTATTCCTTGCTCTCTGAATTTCTTCGGACCCACTGGTCCGACTCATGAGACTTGCTTGTTAAGTCTCACCCCTACAGTCAGAGAGTTAGGCTTGCGTTTTCATTTCAGAAGCCTTTCTTTTCCTTTCTTAATAGGATCGGCACAAGCATATGGCCAACTCTTGAAATCTGGCTCCATATTTCTGAAGAAATATTTCTGGACTCTTTTTCATGTTTCACATTTTGATCATTGGGTTTTCCACTACTCACTCTCCTCTCCCCGCCCCACGGTTACGTTGGTATATGGCCGTACGAGTTTATTAACTTTGTCTGGAAATAAGAGACTACACAAACCTGTGTGTGTGTGTAATCCCAGCTAAGACCTTCCAACTTAAGTTCTCATAACATTAAGTAGGTATACTGACCTAACACTACCAAAAATAAGACAGTTGTGGCTAACTTAAGTTTGCATCAAGAGGAAGATTGCTTACCTATAGACAAAGTACAGATTTCTTGAATAAACACTTTGGTGAGTAACATGGAACCTGAAGCATATCGGTACCTTTGCTTTTTCTTTAAAAACAAGTGAGCAAACAAACCAGCCTGCTTTTTGAAGGATCAACAGGCTGCCCTACTCTCTAATCATCTTGTTGATTTTTACTTCTCACATAGGACACTTGTTCAATGTAGCACAGAGTTACTGTATGGGATACATTTGTTGTTTCCCTTTATTTGTAAAGGATTCTGAAGCAAAGTACTTTGTAATCATTGCATGTCTGTAACCAGAAATAGTATAATGTCTCCAGATACTATAAGCATGAATGCTTAATCTCACATTTTGATCTAGTCTAAGTAACATGGCTCTTGTATATGTAGGTATTATATTCTATCTATATTTAAAAGAGGAGTTTTGTAAAATCCAAACATGATTGCAGCCTAGAACATTCCTTAATATGAAAGCACTTCATAGCAGGGATATAAGGGCAGCATAGGATTGAAATATTTATTTTCTCAGTTAGTTGTCTATAGGACATCATGGAAATGTGAACCAGTCATGTAAGAGAAATTGATGGGTTACATTGTCAACAAGGGAAAAGAAACACTAAGGAAACAGAATGTTTGAGGTTGAAGATAAACTTCAACAGGTAATCAGCTCAGAATTGTTACTTATAAACAGAGACTGAAATCAAGCTTAGGTCTTAACCATACCTGTCATCTTTTACTTTTCTAGCCTCAAGTCCAGTCGTTCTGAATCTGGACTGTAGAGTAGAATCACCTTGTATGCTTTTACATTTTCATGTCCATGCCACTCCCTCCAAAGATTCTCATACTTATTTATTTATTTATTTATTTATTTATTTATTTTTATTAAAAAAAAATTTTTTTTACATTTATTTATTTTTGATAGAGACAGAGCACCAGTGGGGGAGGGGCAGACAGAGAAGGAGACACAGAATCTGAAGCAGGCTCCAGGCTTGGAGCTGCTAGCACAGAGCTCAACACAGGGTTTGAACTTACAAACCACGAGATCATGACCCAAGGCAAAGGCTGACACTTAACCGACTGAACCCCCCCAGGCGCTCCTTTTTTTTATTTTTTAATGTTTATTTTTGAGAGAGAGACACACACATAGAGTGTGAGCGGGGGAAGGGGAACATAGAGCAGAATCTGAAGCAGGCTCCAGGCTTCATGCTGTCGACACAGAGCCTGATGTGGGGCTCGAACTCAGACTGAGAAATCATGACCTAAGCCAAAGTTGGACACTTAACTGACTAAGCCACCCAGGTACTTTTGATATGGGGTGAGCCCTAGCCAAAAACGTAGTTTTTAAAGTTCCCCAGGTGTTTCTATTTAGCAGTCATGGTTGATAACTACTGAGTCTAGAACAATGTCCAAGCTGCTAGGTTTGTGTTCCTGGCTCTGCTGAATCAAGCCTTCACTCATGTGTCCAGTTTTTACCCAGTGCTTCCAAACCTTTGGACCTCCTCATGGTCCCGCAACTCTGTAGTTCAGATCTCTTGCTTTTGTTAATGACATTGGTCGTTCTTAGCACGTGGGCAGTCTTCCTTGTGCTCCTCCCCACCGACAATAGTTCTAACTCTACTTTTCTAAAGGTTTTCCTAACAGCTCTCTCTCTTAGCGATTGGTTCCCTTTGAACTTTTATGCCACATATTGTTTAAAAGACTCCCTTTATGTTTATACCATATGGTGGTTTAATTGTATATGTGTTTTATTTTTCTTTTTTCTTTTTTCAACGTTTTATTTATTTTTGGGACAGAGAGAGACAGAGCATGAACGGGGGAGGGGCAGAGAGAGAGGGAGACACAGAATCTGAAACAGGCTCCAGGCTCTGAGCCATCAGCCCAGAGCCCGACGCGGGGCTCGAACTCACGGACCGCGAGATCGTGACCTGGCTGAAGTCGGACGCTTAACCGACTGCGCCACCCAGGCGCCCCTGTATATGTGTTTTATTACTCTCAAGCTTAACAGCAAGGAGTACTTTACTTTTTGGCTCTTCTACAGTGATTTGCTAAGACTTGGATTGGTTTGCTTTGGAATCCTTCTGACACTGCTTGCAACCCTAGTTTCAGGTTTGATTCTGTCCCAGATGTTTGTGTTGTGGTAGCTTTCTCTCACCTTAACTTGCATTGAATTCATGTATGGATGTCAGTGTCTTCCATATCTTTTCCTGTGGTCTTCAGTAGGTTGGTTATTTTCTCCTCTGTGGCCCCATAACATCTTGTACTTATTTCTGGGATAATGCTGGTTACGTTGCCATAGTATGTGTTTATCTACCTTTTCTACCAGACTGTTCTCTAGAGCCTCCATGTTGAGCAACTCAATGAGGTATGTTTCATGTTGTATTCTTAATACCATTGCAGCATGGCAAAGTTAGAACCCCCAAACATGGGAAGTGTGTTCTCTTTGTCCTTGTAATTTTTAATTTTTTTTATTTTTTAAAGATTTTATTTTAAGTTTTATTTATTTTGAGAGAGAGAGAGTGCACACAGGTGCGAGCAGGGGAGGGGCAGAGAGAGAGAGAGAGAGAGAGAGAGAGAGAGAGAATCCCAAGCAGGCTGCATGCTGCTCAATCTCATGGTTTGTGAGATCATGACCTGAGCTGAAACCAAGAGTCTGAACTCAACCAACTGAGTTACCCAGACACCCCTAAAGATTTTATTATTAAGTAATCTCTATACCCAACATTGGGCTTGAACTTACGACTCCAAGATCAAGAGTCACCTGCTCTACCAACTGAGCCAGCCAGGTACCCCCATCTTTGTAATTTTAGGACCTAACATAGCACTTGTCATTAGTAGGGACTAAATAAATGTTTGCTGAGTAAGTGACTGCCATGTTATATATTATGCAGAGATAGCCTTATACATCTTTAGCATAGGTTGATTTGACATGGGTTGATTTGCTATTAAATATTTTTATGACTTCTGTTATGGATTTGGTAAGGGTTAGTGGAATTTAAGTAATTATGGTTGTGGCAGATCCCTTACACATGTAATCTTCCTTCCAATATGCATGGGGATGTATACCTTGAGTCTTTTACTCTGAGCTCTAGAGGTTCACTCTTGTTATCCAGAAAATATTTGCAGAACTCTCACTAAGAGAAAAGCTTTTAACTGTCCAGTTGGATAATTTTTCTTTTTCTCATTAAATTTTCCATATGAGTACAATTGCACTACTTCAGAAGGCCAGATCTTTTAATTAGATCAGTAGAGCATGATAAGTTGCTCCTATTAATCTGCTAATACTGTGTTTTAAATTCAGTTCATCAAGTATTTATTGAGTGCTTACCATGTGCCTAATACTCATAGGTGCTAAAGAGAATACAGAAATAGTAAAAAGTGGGGACTCAGCTCTTAAGTTTTTAGACTTACTGGAAGGATTGAGGAACACTGTTTCAAATAAGTAAGGGGCTGAACATGGTACATTAGATGCAGATTTAAACATAAATACCCCAAATTTAAGATGCAATGATTAATACTATGGAAAATTAAGAAAGACCAGATATTCTTTCAGTAGAATTTATTACTCCCATATACTGAGTACTAATTGTTGAGGATACAAATATGAAAGATGTGGTTTCTACCATTTAGAAGCCTTACAGGCTAGTGAGGAAAACCAGGAAGCATATAAAGTGTATTTCATGTTAAGATATTGTGAAGTATTATGTCAAGATGTTTGGGACTAACGTGTAGGCATCAGAGAAAGTTTCAAAGAGGAGAAGTTAGGAATTTTCAGTTGGAAGATTGATATGAACATTCCAGACGAACTAACAGGTACAAAAGCATGGGAATGAGAGGGATCGCTTCTTGAGTAAGGAGATGCAAGTAGATTGGTATCAGTAGAAACTGGTATGTTAAAGAACATGGACTTTGGAGTCAGATACGTGGTTTGCACACTTTTATTACTGGTAGGAATAAAAGACTCTTGCAGGTCTTGTCTGTGTAGGGTAGCAGTAATCTAGTGGTAACTTCACTCTTAGTGTTAATACAGAGAGGTGCCCCAGGATTCTCTGGTTTCCATCTATGCTCCTGTGCCTCCCCTTTTAACTATTGCCTGGCTGTGTGTGGAGCCTCAGATAGCCTTGCCTCACAGTTAATGAAGCCATTATTGTGTCCCCTGGTGAAAGCATCTTCACCTTAGCTACTGTAATTTCTTAAACAGCAGAAGCCACAGGGAAGGGGACAAAGAGAAATTTGTGGTGTAACCATGAGACATACCACTTCTACCTCCACTCTGATTTCTCTTTGGTAATGAGCAATAGAAATTGCCTTTGGCTAACTTAAGCAAAAACTTTATGGATAGATTTATGGGTAGATATTGGCTAAGCTCACAGAAGTGAAGGAAGGCAGAATAATCAAGCCATAGAAAGGCCTGGGTACAGCATCTTCCAGGATCCCATGGGCCCATAGGGCTAACTGAGCCCCAGCGGCCTTTCTCCTTGTGTGGTCTTATAGGTCAGCCCTGTGCCCACACCTCAGAGATAAGCCCATGTTTGATGGTCCTATCAGACCTCAGAAATCAGGCAGAGAAGCTCTCCAAAGGAAAAGTAAGCTATTGTTGCCAGAAAGCTAAAAAACAACAGATATTTCCTACAGTGTTCATTGGATTTGATAGTGTAGAGATCGTTTGCAAGCAGTTTTATGAATAATAGCCAGGTAATGGTGAAGAGTGGATGGGAAGTGAGGAAGAAGGGACGGTGAGTATAAACTGTTGAAGAAGCCTGATGGTTGGGAGGAAGAAAGAATGAGACCACAGGGAAGGAGTTACAAGATCAGAAAAAAAAAATTTTTTTTGCCTCTTAAAAGAAAAATTGAATAAGGATATATTTAAGTGGAAAAGCACTAACAGAGGAGGAGAGATTAATAATATACGAGAGAGAAGAGATATTACCTAATAAGATTACTAAGAAGTGAGAATGATAGAATCCAGAACAGAGGTAGAGAGTTTAGTGTTAGCTAGAAATGTTAGGGAAGATTTTAGAGAGGAGGACAGAATTGCTTTAAAGGGTTAATAGTATTTGAATAAGCAGAGCAAAGTGGAAAGGTCACTTCAATAGGTAAATAGCATAGATTTAGCAAAATATGAACTAGCTGATAAGGAGCATAGGGAAGAACCTGTCTGTATTGGAGAGAAGGGTGGATGACATGATTAGCTTGATAGCCCTTCTCCTATGTGTATTGTCTTAAGTGGAAAGTGGATAAGTGAGACTGGCCAGTGAAAAGATGGTGTTAGGTAGAGCCATGAAAGCTAGGACCCAAGAGTTTGGATTTGATACTGGGAAATAGTACTGTAGATTCTGAAGCAGGAGTACCGTAACTTGGAAAGATTACTGAGGCACTGGCATATGAAACCTTTGAAGAAGAGGGGAAAGACTGGGAACTGAAAAGACTATTAAGACACATACTTGTGGGGCAACTGGGTGGCTCAGTTGCTTGAGTGTCCAACTCTTAATCGTAGCTCAGGTCTTGATCTCAGGTTGTGAGTTCAAGCCCCGTGTTGGACATGAAGCCTACTTGAAAAGAAGAAAAGAGCCAGACGTGTAAAACAGGGCCTAATCTGAGATTGTAGGAATAAACAGGAGGAGATGAACATTGTGAAAAGAATTGGTAGGATTTGGGGAGAAATTTTGAAGATTAATTTTGGGTTTAGAGCCTGGGTAAAGTTTTGATGTCAGTGATAAAAATGGAGAAATTGGAAGTAGGTCTCTTAAGAGGCAAGGCAATTCAACATGTTGTAAAAACCTGTTAATTGGTTTTGAAATGAAATATTCTGAAGAGAACTTGTCTAATCAAAGGTTTGGGACAAGATCTGTCTTGAAAGTTGGCTTTATTATAAGAAATAAATAAACAAATAAAACAAAACATAACGCCTTTTACACGGAAACAGTTTGAAACTTTGTAGAGAGAAAGCAAATAGAAAAAGTAAATAGCATTGAGCCTTGGAAGTCAAAGTGAGAGACAAGGATTCATGTTAGAGAAGGAAAATGCATAATTGGGGAAGAGAAAGACAAATTGGGAGAAAAGGGAGACAACAGCAGCCTCCAATCCTGCAGAGAGAAGAGGGAAGGCAGAGAAAAGATCTCTGGTGTGGGGAAGAGTAGTCCAGACCTCTAAGAAAGCAGTTTTGGTGGGCAGGGACAATCAGAAGACTGCTGCCATGGGTTTAGGAGGGATTGACCAATGCAGGAAAGTGAGAAGCTTCAGAGGAATAGTAGGAAAGAAATGGAATGTTAGAAAAGGCAGTAAATTTTTGTTTAATAAGTTCCGATTTTGGAAGCAAAAGAGAAAATGGTTAAGGAGGAAATAAAGTGCTAGAGAGAAAGGAATCAAATATAGAGTCCTTCTCCATAGATGGAAGAGTTATCATTGGGAAGTTCTGGAGGGCTGAAAGGATGCATGGGCAGAGTCTGTTATGATATATGTAGGATGCAGTGAAGGAAGTCTTACTGGATGACCTCTGTCTTCCCAATGAATTAGGGGGGAAATGGAAAAAAGGCAACTATCATGTACTGAGCTCTTGCCATGTACCAGATACATTGTGTGATCCATTAAAGGTATTATCATATAAAATCATAACAGTTCTCCCAGAGGTTGGTGATAGTCTCTTAATTTTAAATGTGAAGATGCCAAGACTTCAAGGAATACTTATTTTATTTTACTGTTTTTAAAGTTTTTAAAATTTATTTATTTTTGAGAGAGAGAGAGCGTGTGTGTATGTACACATGTGCATAAGCATGTGCAAGTGGGAGAGAGGCAGAGAGGGGGAGAGAGAGAATCCCAAGCAGGCTCCACGCTGTCAGCACAGAGCCTGACGTAGGGCTCAATCCCATGGACAGTGAGATCATGACCTATTTTATTTTTTAATGGAGGAACTTTTTTTAAAGTTTATTTCTTTTGAGAGAGAGAAGGAAAGCATGAATGGGGGAAGGGCAGAGAGAGAGAAGGGAGAGAGAGAATCCCAAGCAGGCTCCATACCAACCAGCACAGAGCTGGATGCAGGGCTCCATCTCACAAACCATGAGATCATGACCTGAGCAGAAACCAAGAGTTGGACGCTTAACTGACTGAACCATGCAGGCACCCCTCAGACTTAAAAAAAAAAAAAAAAAAAAAAAGATTATTTTATTTTATTTTTACAATGTTTATTTTTGAGAGAGCATAAACAAGGGAGGGGCAGAGAGAGAGGGAGAGAAAGGATCTGAAGCAGGCTCTGCACTGTCAGTGGAGAGCCTGACATGGGGCTCGAGCCCATGAACCCAGAGATCATGACCTGAACGCTAGCCAGATGCTTAACCAACTGAGCCACCCAGACACCCCAGATTTTATTATTATTTTGACTTAAAAATTCTTATTTTAAGTAGGCTTTACCTCAATGCAGAGCCCAACATGGGGTTTGAACTCATGACCCTGAGATCAAGACCTGAGCTGAGGTCAAGAATCTAACACTTAACTGACTGAGCCACCCAGGTGCCCCTTATTATTATTTTTTTAAGTAATCTCTACACCCAGTGTGGGGCTCGAACCTACAACTCCGAGATCAAGAGTCACACACTCACTGACTGAGCCAGCCAGGCACCCCAGGGAATACTTATTTTAAATTTTTTTTTTCAACGTTTTATTTATTTTTGCGACAGAGAGAGACAGAGCATGAACGGGGGAGGGGCAGAGAGAGAGGGAGACACAGAATCGGAAACAGGCTCCAGGCTCCGAGCCATCAGCCCAGAGCCCGACGCGGGGCTCGAACTCACGGACCGCGAGATCGTGACCTGGCTGAAGTCGGACGCTTAACCGACTGCGCCACCCAGGCGCCCCAGGAATACTTATTTTAAAACCAAGTAGCTAATAAATGTCAGCTTTTTGATTCTAGGTCTGATATCAAAGACTATTGCCATTCTCCTATACCATTCATTCATTAATTTGAGGTGACAGATACATGGGGTGTTAGTGATTATAGTGGCTGTGCTTCAGAATTACTTTTGGGGTCTAAAAAAATTCCTGCACCCTGCACCAGTCATTCATTCCTTCACCAAAATACTTTAAAAAAATTTTTATTTATTTAGAGAAAGTGCGAGTGGGAGAGGGGCAGAGACAGAAGGGAGAGAGAGAGAATCCCAAGCAGACTCCGCATTGTCAGTGCAGAGCCTGATGTGGGGTTGGAACCTATGAGCTATGAGATCATGACCTGAGCTGAAGTCAGACGTTTAACTGACTGAGCCACCCAGGTGCCCCACCAACATACTTATTACCTACTGTGTTATGGTTCTCCAGAGAAAGAGAATGAATAGAATATATATCACAAGAGGAGCCCAAAGCATCATATAGCATCATATGGAGGTGGGAGGGAGGTGAGGGCTTGTGAAAAGGACACAGGAACAAGCCTAAAAGAGTGCCCAGTGGCTAAAGCTCGAATAATTTCAACAAGAAAATAACTATAGCATTATATTTTAACCCAAAGGGTAAACTATTTCTTTGAGGCAATACTGATATAAATGAATTATTGAATAAATAAATTGGAGAAGAGACAAATCTTCTTTGCAGAATAATTAAAAAAAAATTTATTTAGATACTCCCTTCTCTAAGAGGTGGAGATTAATTCCCCTCTCCTTGAGTATGAGTTAGACTTAGTACCCACTTCCAAAGACTACAGTATGGAAAGGGAAAAATAGTAACATAGGAGTAATTACTTGAGTCATGTTAACAGGAAATTTGAGGAGGAAAGTTGGTGTGAAAGACTACATCTTTTATGACTTCAGTATGATCTAAGTAATTTAATATAAGGATGTTTTCTTTGTATAGTGAAAAAAATCTAGTTAAGTAACAGAATTAAAAATAGGAAAGTAAATATACATCTTTATTAACATTGAAAAGCTGGTAAGGGTGTCATCTAAAGATCAAAAACACTGAGGAATTTATGAAAAATGCAAAGCATATGGAATCAGGTTGATGGCAAAACTATACAGTTTGGAGAAATGCAACCCATTACAGACTTAAAGGGGAAACAGTAGGAAAGTGAGTTTTCCCACTGCAATTCTGGAAAATCCCAAAGCTTAGAGACTTTGAAAAGTAGGAGGGGCTTGAGGTTGGTTGTCTTAGTCCATTCAAGCTGCTATAGCAAAATATAGACTGGGTGGCTTATAAACAACAGAAATTTATTTCTCACAGTTTTGGAGGCTGAAGTCCAAATCATGGTGCCAGCATAGTTGGATTCTTCCAGGTTGTGTTCTACCTACTTCATGCTGTAACCCCTCATGTGGGGGAAGGGGTAAGCAAGCTCTCTGGGACAGCTTTTATAAGGGCACTAATCCCATTCATCAAGGCTTTGCCCTCATGACCTAATCATTTCCCAGAGGTCCTACCTCCTAATACCGTCACCTTGGGATTTAGGATTTCAACATAAGAATTTTGGGGGGACACATTCAGACCATTGCAGTGGTCAAAGGTAATTAATTAGCAGACTTCAGAACAGCTGTAATGGGACCAATTACAATACCTAATTACAGTTTTTCCTCACAGGCTAAAGTAGTAGAACATATTTATATAAATTGAGGGCATCTCCATCCTGGGCTTTAGGACCAGAGAGAGAATCAGTGCTATATTTTAGAGAACTTCCAGTTGTCACTGTGAATGTAGAGCTCCTTCCTTCAGAAGCCACCCATCTAGCTGTTCACCTCCTCCATCCATGTATGATACTTTTGATAGCCAGAACTTTTATGATTAGCATGCACATTCATGGCAGGGAGAAGAGTGATTTTTCACATATATTAAAGCATCGGTTCTTCGTGGTAAAAACACATTAAAATCACCTAGGGAGCTTTCTTTAAAAGGATAATTTCTACAGTGCATCCAGAATTGAAAACTACTATGCTGGGGAAACCAACTTTATCTGCCAATTCGCTTAACGAATTCTCACTAAATATTTAAGGAAAACCAATAGGATGAAAGAGTGACAACAAGCCGAACAAAAAGAGGAATTGATTTTTGAGAAAACAAATTGAATGTAATGGACAAAAGAATTTGTTAAAAAAAATTCTAAAAAATTTGAGAGCATGTGATTTCCATAAAATAGCAATGGGTGCTATGAAAAAGAACAAGAAAGTTTTTGGAAATTAGAAACATGTTTTCTGAAATACAAACTTCAACAGCAGGCTGAATAGCAACATGGTTGTAATATATGACTAATGAACTAGATAATCAAACCAGGGAATTCTTCTAAAATATGGTATGGGGCACCTGGGTGGCTCAATCTCTTGAGTGTCAACTTTGGCTCGGGTCATGATCTCACGGTTCATGAGTTTGAGCCCCACATGGGGCTCGCTGCTGTCAGCCTGTCAGCACAGAGTCCACTTTGGATCTTCTGTCCCTCTCTCTCTGCCCCTCCCCTGCTTGCACTCTCCCCAAAATAAAGAAAATATATTTTAAAAATATGGTACAAAAAGACAAGAAAATTATGAGCTGTTGGACATGCAGGATAAATCAAGGAGAAGAACTAACCACTGGAGCCAAAATTCTACACAATTTCAGTAAGTGTGGCATGGGAGATGGGCAGTGGGAAGTTGGTGGGTAAGAAATAGAGTATTTTAAAACTTCTGTAATGGGGCGCCAAGGTGGCTCAGTCAGTTGAGCATCTGACTGTGGCTCAGATCATGATCTCACAGTCTGTGAGTTCGAGCCCTGCATCAGGCTCTCTGCTGTCAGCACAGAACCCACTTCAGATCCTCTGTCCCCCTCTCTCTCTCTGCCCCTCCCCCTCTTGCATGTGTGCTCTCTCTCTCTCTTATTAAAAAATTAAACATTAAAAAAAAAACCTTTTGTAATGAGAGGGGAGGAGACCATAGATACTGTTTTTAAGAAGAAGAAAATATATTTAAGTTGTAATATGAAGATAGGTTATCAATAAGCAATTCCTTTTCTCTCAGCTTTGCATTACTTTGTGTGTCACTTTCATCCTCACACTGGCTTCTTTCTTTTGCATGATGTCTGTAATGTCCATATTTGGAATTCTATGCATTCTCTTTAAATTGGAAAAGGAAAGAGGATGGCTATCCATACCATCAAGGAAAAGTCCTGAAGTTTGCTATATTTGTACCAGTCTGAGACCAGTCACTGTGCCCCCAAAAAAGTCATTTGCCGAGACTTGCCAAGGTCCGCCACCGAAGCACAAAGGCTGGTTTAGGGGTACATACCTAAGTGAAAAATCAGGGAGTTCCATGAAGTGGAGAGGAGAAAATATCAAATGTCCACTGTAGTGTGTTTCTTAGAATTGCTAGGGAAATTCATAAATTGAACGGATGAAAGAGGAAAAAAGGTGTTGAGGAAAATAAGAAACAAAAAAATCAGGCAAGGAAAAGTAAAAAAGCATAGGTGGGAGGAGAGAAGAGAATATGACCACATGGGACAATATTTACAATAAATGTGACTGGAATAAATCCTCTCTTTTTTTTCTTTTCTTTCTTTTTTTTTTAAGGCTCTTAGATTGTGTAGAAACAAATCTCCAGATTTGTGTTATGTCAGAGAAATATAAAACAAAATAATGTAGACAGTTTAAAAATAAAATACACATGTACATGCCCCAGGCAATTGTTGAATATAAGAAAATTCATACATAGTAATTTGTTACCAAAGTTTATTTCAAAGAGCAAACATTTTCTTTTAAAAGTACTTATATAATGTTATACCTAAGTAGGTAATAATATATTCTTCTTAAATACTCATTTAAAAAAAGTAGGGAGGGGTGACTGGGTGGCTTCATCTGTTGAGCATCCAACTTTGGCTCAGGCTACATGATCACGGTTCATGAGTTTGAACTCCACATTGGACTTGCTGCCATCAGCGTGGAGCCTGCTTCGGATCCTCTGTTCCCTTCTCTCTGTCCCTCGCCCGCTTGCACTCTCTCTCTCTCAAAAATAAATAAACATTAAAAAAGGTAATAAAAACTTTTTGAAAGGAGGGGTGTGACACCTGGCTGACTCATTTGTTAGAGTGTGCAGCTCTTGACTGCTGGGTTGTGAGTTTGAACCCCATGTTGGGTGTAGAGATTACTTAAAAAACAAATACTCATGTAACACTTAATAAAAATATATCATGTAGGAGGGCTATAAAAAATCTCAAATTCTAAAAATTTGACACTTCAAAAAATTTTTATTTTTAACATTTTTTAAAATATTTATTTATTTTTGAGAGAGAGAGAGTGCATGAGCTGAGGAGGGACAGGGAGAGACAGACAGAATCTGAAGCAGGCTCCAGGCTCTGAACTGTCAGCACAGAGCCTGACGCTGGGTCTGAGATCATGATCTGAGCCGAAGTCAGACACCTAGCCGACTGAACCACCCAGGCGCCGCCCCCCCCCCCCCCCCCCGCAAATTTTATTTATTTAAGTAATCTCTACACCCAACATGGGGCTCAAACTCACAACCCAAAGAAGATCAAGAGTTCCATGCTTCACCGACTGAGCCAGCCAGGCTCCTAAAAATCAGATACTATTTATTGCCAGTCATAATGCAGGGAAACAGCACGTGTGCATGCATGCGCGCACGCGCGCACACACACACACACACACACACACACACACACACACACAGAAATTAACAAAATGGGAACCAAAAAAGAAATATAAATACTTGGAAAGTTTTTTGTTTCCACTCAAGTTAGAGGAAATAAAAGTTGAAATTACAAGGAAGAAAAAGTCAAGATAATGAAAAGCTAATCACAGAAAAAGAAATATAAATGATTCATAACATATGAAAGGGTATTCAGCCTCATGAGTTATCAAGGAGATGCAAGTTAAGCAATAAGATATCTTTTGCCTTTTGGACTGAGAAAAGCTTAAGAGATGTTGATTGCAGCCTTTTTTTTCAGGATTGTTTTTAATAGCAAAAATAGTAAAAGGGAAAGAAAGAAAAAATGAGTATTGATCAATGGGGAACAGCTAAATAAATTATGGCTCCATGCTGCATAACACTATGTAGGTATTAAAAGAATAAGGTAAATTAATATGTACTTACCTGGAAAGATGTTCATAATGAATTTCTAGGTAAAAAGAAAGCATGTTTCAGAGTGACAGCATGATTTCATTTTTATAAAAAATTTATGTGCATATGATAATATAAATATACATTATATATATAATATATATAATATTATATACATATTATGTTATATGTATATTATATATATTTATATGTATATATGTATATGTATATGTATGTATACATATATATGTATATATGTATGTATATTATAATATGTATATAATATATATTATATATATTATATTATATATGTATATATAATAACTCTGTAGAAAGATAAAGAAAATTGGTGTCAAATTGATTCCCAACTAGGGGAGAATAAAACTGAATAGGTGATAGTGGGTACTCTAATTTTTCTCCCCCCAAAAAAGGGATGTAGTTATAGATAATATTTACTTTCTTGGTTTTCAGTATAGTATTTATTTTTTATTTTTTTTAATTTAATTTTAGAGCACATGAGTGGGAGAGAGGGGCAGAGAGAAAAAGAGAATCTTAAGCAGCCTCCATGTTCAGCCCCGAACCCAATGTGGGGCTTTGATCCCACGACCCTGGGGTCATGACCTGAACTGAAATCAGGAGTCTGACGCTTAACTGACTGAGCCACCCAGGCACCCCTCAGCATAGTAATTTAAGAAATAATTTAAAATTTAACTGAAACTACATATTATTTAGGAATTAATGACTATTGAAAATACCACATATTAAAATCTATGGACTGTCCTTGAGGAAATATTATAGTCTTAAATACATTTATTAGGAAGACTGAAAAGCTAATTCATATTGTAGAAGAAAAAATGCATTCAGGTAGCAAAAGATTAAAATTCTGTATGAGGATATACAGTAAGTATTTCTTGTACCCTTTTCCCCATTCCCCTCTTCAAAGGCGATCCTTCCAGAGAAATTCTGTGCACTTGTCAACATACACATTTATGTTCTTCTCCCTATCCCAAAGGATAGGTATTATATATGTTTGTAATTTTTTAAGTTAAAAAAAATATACTTATATAAGTATACACATATGTACATTTATACATATGCTATTTACATGTACATATATACATATGTGCGCATGTGTGTGTATATATGTATAGTTTTCTAGTGCTGCCATAAAATACCACAGACTTGGTGGTTTAAACAAGAAATGTTTATTTTCTTACAGTTCTGGAGTCTAGAAGTCCAAGATCAAGGTGTCAGCAGGTTTTTTTAATTTTTTGTTTTAATGTTTATTTATTTTTGAGACAGAGAGAGACAGAGCATGAATGGCAGAGGGTCAGAGAGAGAGGGAGACACAGAATCCAGAGCAGGGTCCAGGCTCTGAGCTGTCAGCACAGAGCCTGACGCGGGGCTCGAATTCACAGACCATGAGATCATGACCTGAGCCGAAGTCGGAAGCTCAACCAACTGAGCCACCCAGGCGCCCCTTTTTTTTTCATTTTTTAAAAAATGTTTTTATTTTATTTTTGAAACAGAGAGAGACAGAGCATGAGCAGGGAGGGGCAGAGAGGGAGACATAGAATCTGAAGCAGGCTCCAGACTCTGAGCTGTCAGCACAGAGCCCACTACGGGGCTCAGACTCACCAACCATGAGATCATGACCTGAGCTGAAGTCAGACACTTAACCGACTGAGCCACCCAAACGCCCAAGGTGTCAGCAGGTTTGATTTCTTCTGAGGCCTCTCATCTTGGCTTGTCGATAGTTGCCTTCTTGTGGTATCCTCATGTGGTAGTTCTCATGTCTGTGTGGTCTGTGTTTTAATCTCATTTTCTTATAAGGACACCAGGCAGGGGTGCCTGAGTGGATCAGTCGGTTAAGCATCTGACTCTTGATTTCTGATCAGGTCATGATCTCACAGTTCGTGAGTTCGAGCCCGGTATCAGACTCCATGCTGACTGTGAGGAGCCTGCTTGGGGTTCTCTCTCCCTCTCTCTCTGCCCCTCCCCTGCTCATGCTTCTTTCTCAAAATAAATAAATAAATTTTTTAAAAAAAGGATACCAGGGGCACCTGGGTGGCTCAGTAGATTAACTGTCTGATTTCAGCCCAGGTCATGATCTCACGGCTTGTGGACTCAAGCCCTGCGTCAGGCTCTGTGCTGACAGCTCAGAGCCTGAGCCTGCTTTGGATTCTGTGTCTCCCTCTCTCTGTCCCTCCCCCACTTACACTCTGTTGTGTGTGTGTGTGTGTGTGTGTGTGTGTGTGTGTGTGATAAATACATGTTAAAAAAAAAAAAAGACACCAGTCAGATTAGGGCCCACCCTAATGACCC
Source organism: Lynx canadensis (assembly GCF_007474595.2). Taxonomy (NCBI): domain Eukaryota; kingdom Metazoa; phylum Chordata; class Mammalia; order Carnivora; family Felidae; genus Lynx; species Lynx canadensis. Next base: position 98,927,299 of record NC_044311.2, read on the forward strand.
ATTTAAAAAAATTTTATTTTAGGGCACTTGGGTGGCTCAGGTTAAGTGTCCAACTTCAGCTCAGGTCATAATCTCACGATTTGTGAGTTCGAGGCCTGTGTTTGGCTCTGTGTTGACAGCTCAGAACCTGGGTACCCCTCTAATGACCCATTTTAACTTAATTACCTTTTTAAAGGCTTTATCTCTAAATACAGTCACATTCCAGAGTACTGGGGTTAGGACGTCACCATATGAATTTGGAGGAGACACAATACAGCCCATTTTATAATCATATATTATATATTTTATATATATAATATATATTACACATATATACATACATTTATATTATACATATATGTACATACATATACATATATTTAGATTTTTAGATATTATGATTCAATCTTTTATTTTTCAAGTTTATTTATGTTGAGAGAGAGCACGTGTGCACAAGCGAGCATGAGCAGGGGAGGGGCAGAGAGAGAAGGAAAGAGAGAATCCTGTGCTGTTAGAGCGTGGAGCCCAAAGTGGGACTTGAACCCACGGGCTGTGAGATCATGACCTGAGCCGAAACCAAGAGTCGGACACCTGACCAACTGAGCCACCCGGTTGCCCCTCAATCTACTTTAGATTGAACCATCTGAAATTGTAGTTTCTAGAGGCAGAAAAAGTCAAATATGGGCAATTTCAGATGATTCAACATAATACTGTAACATATTTAATCATTCTTTTTTTTTTTAAATTATTCTTTTGATGAGCCTTTAGGGTGTTTCCTTGTGCTTTGCTACTTGAAACAATTTTATAATGAATATCCTTGGATAAATGTCCTGTTGCACATACATGAATATGACTTGTAGAGTAAATTTCTAGGAGTTATTACATCAGAGAGGTACATATTTCTGTGGACCAGATGTGGGTCCACAGCGTGTTAGGAGGAGCTGGTCTGGGCACTCTGCCTTAGGCTTTCCATCACGGGCAGGACTACCTCAGCAGAAAGAGACTGGGGCCCTAAAGACAGAGGCAGAAGTTGGGGGTGGGGGAGAGAATGTAAGAGACAGTGTGGGGAGAGGCATTACCTGAATCAGAGGAACTGTACTGAGATATTCTCAATGGATTGTTTGTGACTAAAAATGACTAAAGGATTTGTATCATATAGTTGTGATCAGTAGAGTCATGGGATCCACCCTAAATTTATCCAAGGAGCAGGATCACCCATGGAAGAGGTTTGAACTGAGAGTGGAAGGTATTTTGTACTATTTACATTTTATGTGTCCTACTCCTTCAGCATAATAGTATGTACTAGTATGTATGTAGTGTGTACATAGGTAATTTCTTGGACTTATGTAGAGAAAATGTCTGAAATTGATACCACCAGACTGTTAAAAGCGGAGGGGCATTGGTACTTCTTCACATCTCTGCTGTTTAAAATTTTTGCAAAAGTTATTTTTGCAATTGAATTTTTAAAAACTTAATAATGGAATTTAGTTATACATTCTTAACCAGGAGTATTTATAGCTTGTATGGGAAGAGCAAAGGAAGGGTAAGAGTCTAACAAATTCTAAACTGTCCACAGTGGGTATTCCTGGAAAGCATGATAGTAGAGCTGAGGAACTTTTCCATTTAACTTTATATATTTCTGTATTCCTTGAAAATAATTTTTATGCAAATTGGTTACTTGTGTAGTTCGTAAGTAAAAATTTAAAATCTTTGGCTTATTTCTTTTTCTTGAGATACAGTTTGGCCCAACTTCACAGTGAAAGCTCCAGTGGCAGGACTTCCTTAATTTCCTTTTTGTATATATGACATAGTATCTCCAGGTTGGCATTTAGGAACCACCCTGACTGATAGCTCCAAGCAGGATGATGATCCGATTCACAGGAAGGAGCCAGCAATGTTGTTAAAGGATGTAAGATTTCTGTAATGGCAAAGGAAATTAAGACTTCTGATAGCAGTTATATAAAGCAGAAGACAGCACAGCACACTCATAAATATGTCTTCAAGTGCCTGCCAAGACGGAAAGCTGCTGCTAAAACCAAACACTATGAGGAAGGATTCTTTGGGCTATGAAGAGTACCCCTGTGCTATCCCTGAACTCTAGAATACAGATGTGCCAGATTTCATGAGTTGAACCAGGTAGACAAGTAATAGGGTGTTCTAGGTAGAGGATTATTAACCTAAAATATAGTAAAGATGATAAATGCACATAATGGTTCATATAACAATATACAGAGAGCAAAGATGCCTAAAGCATTAAATAAGATAGAAATTAGAACATACACATCCATGATGTTAAATATAAAACTATAATCACAATTTTGTATATTTAATGATAGAGAAATGCTCACCTTAAGTAAAATGCAGAATACAAAGTTACTTATGGTTTAACATTTGTAAAGTGCATACAAAAAAGAATTACGAAATCCACAAGAATGTCAGTGATGATTCTTGTGTATTCTGGTTGGGTGATGTGATTGAGAGTAGTTTCATTTTTATCTTTATGTTTGGCTTTTCTAGGTATGTATTACTTTTACTATAAGGAAAACCTGTTATAAAGTGTTAAATAAGCATATAAAATGATATTTATTTTAATTATACTAATGGTATAAATGGCTGCAATCCAGACCAGGGATATAAGCTTAGTTGTGTCATTATTTTCATGGTTCATACTCTAGTTCAGTGGGTTAAAGCATTTTGATTGGCAAGAATTAGATTTACTAGAGGTCTCAAATAAAGACATAGAACACATTTGCAAAACTGCCTATCTGTGTTCATCTTCCATAAACATTTTGAATCATTGTAAAATACTTAGGAATGCATTAAGCAGCAGAAAACCAGAATTAAGTGTAGAGGTTGAAAAGATTTTCCTCAAACCATGGGCAAATATGTTTAAACAATGTGCCATAAAATATTTTCAACTAAGACATTTTAATTCTAATTCGAAATTTGATGATAAGAATTAGGTTTTTCTCTTCATGATATCTAAAGACACAATTCATTTTATGTTATTATATTTATTAAAATTTTTTTAAGTTTATTTATGTTGATAGAGAACACGCATGAGCAGGGGAGAGGCAGAGAGAGAGGGAGAGAGCAAGAAACTCAAGCGGGCTTTGTACTGTTAGTGCAGAGTCCAGTGTGTGGCTCAAACTCACCAACTGTGAGGGCATGACCTGAGCTGAAACCAAGAGTTGGGCACTTAACTGACGAGTGCCCCAAGACACAATTTAAATTAATCTTTACCATTAATTTGCTTCTTGGTGGAAAGAAAACACAATTTGCCCCTGAACAGTGAGACCTAGTTTTGTTTTGTTTTATTTTATTTTATTTTATTTTATTTTATTTTATTTTATTTTATTTTATTTTATTTTATTTTATTTTATTTTATTTTAAGTTTATTTAAGTTTATTTTAAGAAAGAGGGGAAGGGCACAGAGAGAGAGAATCCCAAGCAGTCTCTCCAGTGTCAGCATGGAGCCCATGCTTGATCTCACCAGCCGTGAAATCATGACCTGAGCTGAAACGAAGAGTTGGATGCTTAACCGACTGAGCCACCCAGGCGCCTCTAGACCTAGTTTTTTAAAAAAAATAAGTGCTAGTACTTATTTTTGGTAGCTTCACATTTTCTCTGTATTAGGAAAATTGGGGATGATTGGTAGGTAAATAGAATTTTATGTTGAAAGAAAACAGATGTATAAACTGATGAAAAAGATGAATGGGTAGAGAATTTCAGATTACCCAGAGACATCAAAATATTTCTTTTTTTTTTTTCAAGGATGATTGAGATACAGTTCACATACCATAAAGTTTACATATTTAAAGTGAAATTTAGTGGGTTTTGGTATATTTGTAGACTTGTGCAACCATCACCACAGTATAATTTTAGAACGTTCATCATCCCCAAAAGAACACAGACCTCCCACCTAACCCCCTTCATTTTCCTCAGGCTTGGCAACCACCAGTTTACTTTCAGTCTCTATAAATTTTCATGTTCCAGAACTTAAAGTAGATGGGATCATACAATATGCAGTCTTCTGTGACTGGTTTCTTTCACATTGCATAATGCTTTCAAAGTTCATCCATGCTGTAGCATGTATCAGTACTTCATTCCTTTTTATTGCTGAATTACATTCTGTTGTGTGAATATACCACAATTTATCCCTTCTTAGTTGATATACATTTGGGTTGTTTTCCTTTTTTGGCTATTATGAATACTCCTGCTGTGAACATTCATGTGCAAGTTTTTGTGTGTGAACGCTTGTTTTGAGTTCTCTGGATTATATCTCTAGGAGTAGAAATGCTTGGTCATATGTTAACTCTATGTGTAACATTTTGAGGAACTGCCAGATTGTTCCAAAGTGGCTGTACCATTTTTTTTTTAGTTCCGCCAGCCATATATGAGGCTTTTAATTTCTCCACATCCTCACTGACACATGTTATTATCTCTTTTATTTTAGCCTTCCTAGCAGGTATGAGGTCATATCTCACATGGTTTTTATTTATATTTTCCTAATGGCTAATGATGTTGAACATCTTTTCATGTGTTTATTGGGCATTTTATATCTTCCTTAGAGAAATGTTTATTCAGATGCTTTGCCCATTTTTAAAACAAGTTTATTTTGAGAGCGAGAGAGAGAGAAACCGCAAACAGGGTAGGGGCAGTGAGAGAATCCCAAGCAGGCTCTGTGCTGTCGGCTGGGTGCCCAAGGCAGGGCTCCATCTCAAGAATTGTGAAATCATGACCTTAGCCCAAACCAAGAGTCAGACACTTAACCAACTGAGCCACACAGGCACCCCTCCCCCATTTTTAAATTAGGTTGTCTTTTAATTATTGAGTTGTAAGAGTTCTTTACATATTGTATATGCATTTCCCTTATTAGATATTTGTAAATATTTTCTCTCATTCTGTGGGTTATCTTTTCACTTTCTTGATGGTGTCCTCTGACCACAAACATTTAAAATTTTGAAATCTAATATATCTATATTTTTCTTTTGTTGCTGGTGCTTTTCATTTTGTATCTAAGAGTTTTAAAGTGTTCGCTATAATGTTGAACTGTGATATGATTCTTTCTGAGTTAATTTTTGTATGTGTTATGAGATAGGGGTCTAACTTCATTCATTTGCATGTGAGTAGCCCATTACCCTGGCATCATTTGTTGAAAAGACTATTCTTTCTCCCATTGAGTGGTTTTGGCATCCTTGTCAAAAACCAGTTGGCCACAAATTTAAGGGTTTATTTATTGGCTCTTAATTCAATTCCATTGATCTATGTGTCTTTCTTTATGTGAGTACCACACTGTCTTGATTAATGTAACTTGATAGTAATTTTTAATATTGTGAGCTGTCTTTATTCTTTTCAGTCTTTCTAAACAGTACTGACGGGGCACCTGGATGGCTCAGTCGGTTAGGCGTCCAACTTCACCTCAAGTCATGATCTCGCGGTTTGTGGGTTTGAGCCCTGCGTTGGGCTCTGTGCTGACAGCTCGGAGCCTGGAGCCTGCTTCGGATTCTGTGTCTCATTCTTTCTCTGCCCTTGTCCCACTTGTGCTCTGTCTCTCAAAAATAAATCAATGTAAAAAAAATTTTTTTTTACACAGTGCTGACAGTAGGCTTCCACTTCAAACATTTAGCACCTGTCTAAAGCAGATTATTTGAATATTTTGTTTTATGACAAACCTATAAATCCAATTGCTTTTTATTTGCATATGGCTTCTGGTTGATGTTTTTGTTTTCTTGTGAGGAGGAGCCATATGAGAAAATAAGTTTTCTGGGCTAGATATTACCACTTAATGTATGTCCAGGACAATAAGATATATATTGAAATGGAAGGAATATAATAGTTGAAGACATGGTTTTGCTAAAATGTACGATAGTGTGTTTGCTTTGCTTTTTTTTTTTGCAGGGGGTGGCAGAGGTGGGGAATCACTATGAAAATAGTTAAGGACTTGGGATCTGGAGTCAGATAGTAGTAAGTTAGAATCCTGCCTCACTATTTATTAGCTGTGTGGCTGTGGACAAATTACTAAATTATTTTAATACCACTTTATAAATTAGTGAATATCAGATTAGACTCTGTGTATAAAATAGTTATATAATGTGTACAGATAATTATATAGTTATGTGTCTTAAAATGATTTTTAAAAAGTGTCTACCAATATGGGGCACCTGGGTGGCTCAGTCAGTTAAGTGTCCAACTCTTGATTTCAGCTCAGATCATGATCTAATGTGTGTTCAAGCCCCACATTGGGCTCTGTGCTGACAGCACATAGCCTACTTGGGATTCTCTCTCTCTCTCTCTCTCTCTCTTTCTCTCTCTCTCTCTCTCTCTCTGCCACTCCCCTGCTTGATCTCTCTCTCTCTCTCTCTCTCAAAATAAATAAACATTAAAACAATTTTTTTTAAGTGTTTACCAACAGAGCATTGATTAATCTGGAGATGTCAAACATTTTCTAATCATAGCAAAATTTTTTGCTTTTGTCTTCATTTTTTATTTATATTTATTAAGATATAATTCACATGTCACAAAACTCACCCTTTTAAAGTTTAGAATTCAGTGATTTTTAGCATATTTACAAAGTTGCATAGTCATCTCCATACAAGAACATCATCCCCCAAAGAAACCCATACCCATTAGCTGTCACTCTTGACTCCCTCTCTCCACTCCTAGGAATCACTAAATTGCTTTCTGTCTCTGTGGATTTGCCTGTTCTGGACATTTTGTATAAATGGAATATGTGACCTTTTGTGTCAGGCTTCTTTCATTTCCATGTTTTCAAGGATTACCATGCTGTAGCATGTATCATTACTCCATATCTTTTTATTGCTGAATAACATTGCCTTGTGTGGACATAGCACATTTTACTTATCCATTCATCATTCACATGGACTTTTGGCTTGTTTCAACTCACTGGCTGTTACGAATATTTCTGCAACAGACATACGTGCACAGGTTTTTGTGTGAACATGTGTTTTCAGTTTTTTGGGGTGTATACCTAGGTGGCGTTGCTGGATCATAGAGTGACTCTGTGTTGTAACTATTTGAGGAATTGCCAACCTGTTTTCCCAAGTGACTATACCATTATACATTATACATTCCCACCAGCAATGTATGAGGAAATAGCACACTTTTGATAAACATATTTTTTCCAGCTTTATTGAGGTTTGATTGACAAATAGATACTGTATGTACTTAAGGTATACAACACGATATTTTGGTATGTGTATGCATTGTGAAATGATTACCACAGCTGACCTAATTAACATATCGATCCACTCACATACTTTTTGTGGTAAGAACAAAAGATTTTAAGATATTCTCTCTTAGCAAATTGCAAATATACAATAAATTATTATTAACTGTAGTCATCATACTGTACATTAGGTCTCCAGAACCTATTCATCTTATAACTGAATGTCTGTACCCTTTGATCAACCTCTTCCATTTCCCCTATCTCCTAGCCACTGGTAACTACCATTATGCCCACTATTACCATGAGTCCAACTTTTTTAATTTCCACATATTAGTGTGATTATGCAATATTTGTCTTTCTGCATCTGGCTTGTTTCACTTAATATTATGTCCTCCAGGTTGATTCATGTTGTCACAGATATCAGGATTTCCTTCTTTTTAGAGGTGAATATTCCATTATGTACACATATTTGTCTATAAAATATATACATGTGTATATATGTAAATATATATTTATATATTTCATTATATGTGTGTGTGTGTGTGTGTGTGTGTGTGTGTGTGTGTGTGTGACATTTTCTTTACCCATTCACCCAGCAGTGGACACTTAGGTTGTTTCCATGTCTTGGCTGTTGTGAATAATGCAGTAATGAACATGGGATTATAGATAGTGTTTCCATTTCTTTTGGATACATAGCTAGAAGTGGGGTTCTTGGATCATATGGTATTTCTGTTTTTAATTTTGAGAAACCTCCATACTGTTTTCCATAATGGCTGCACCAATTTACATTCCCATCTGTTGTGTATGAGGGTTTCCTTTTCTCCATATCTTCACCAACACTTGTTATCTTTTGACTTTTTTTTTTTAAATTTACATCCAGGGGCTCCTGGGTGGCTCAGTTGGTTAAGCTTCTGACTTTGGCTCGGGTCATGACCTCATGGCTCGTGAGTTCAAGCCCCGCATTGAGCTCTGTGCTGACAGCTCAGAGCCTGGAGCCTGCTTCACATTCTGTGTCCCTCTCTCACTCTGCCTCTCCCCTGCTCATACTCTCTCTCTCTCTCTCTCTCTCAAGAATAAATAAACATTAAAAAAATTTTTTAAATAAAAAAATAAAATAAAAAAATAAATTTACATCCAAATTAGTTAGCATATAGTGCAACAATGATTTCAGGAGTAGATTCCTTAATGCCCCTTACCCATTTAGCCCGTCCCCCCTCCCACAACCCCTCCAGTAACCCTCTGTTTGTTCTCCATATTTAAGAGTCTCTTATGTTTTTTCCCCCCTCCCTGTTTTTATAGTATTTTTGTTTCTCTTCCCTTATGTTGATTTGTTTTGTCTCTTAAAGTCCTCATATGAGTGAAGTCATATGAGTTTTGTCTTTGACTAATTTTGCTTAGCATAATACCCTCCAGTTCCATCCACGTAGTTGCAAATGGCAAGATTTCATTCTTTTTGACTGCTGAGTAATACTCCATTGTATATATATACCACATCTTCTTTATCCATTCATCCATCAATGGACATTTGGGCTCTTTCCATACTTTCGCTATTGTTGATAGTCTTTTGACTTAAAAAAAAAAGTTTATTTATTTTGAGAGAGAGAGGGAGGAGAGAGTATCCCAAGTAGGCTCCATGCTGTCAGTACAGAGCCCAATGTGGGGCTTGAATCCATGAACCATGAGATCATGACCTACCCGAAACCAAGAGTTGGACACTTAACCAACTGAGCCATAGAGGGCCCCCGTTTTTTGATAATAACTCTTCTAATAGGTGTGAGGTGAGATCTCATTATGGTTTTGATTTGCATTCCCCTGATGATTAATGATGATGAACATCTTTTTATGTACTTGTTGGTCATTTTTATGTCTTCTTTGGAAATACATATTCTTTGAATGAATATTTTTGGAAGAAATTTCAAGGGATTGATTAAGTGGCAGGGACCTTGAGAGAGCCTTTTGAGGTAGTGTTCTGTATCTTGATCTTAGTGGTGGTTACGTGAGTGTATTCACATATATAAATTTATTGAGCAGTGAACTTAAATTAGTGGCTTATTGTATATGTAATATGTCAATAAAAAAGAAAAAAAATCCGTACTTCATTGTACTTTTTATTGTTTAAAGTAGACCAGGGGAACTTTGTTTCAGAAGTGAAATCTGAGCACCCTTACTAGGCACAGAAAATTCGTTCACAGTCTAGTCCAAGTTCTCTTGCTGTCCACACCTCCTGTTTCCTTCCCTCTCTCCCATAATTTTTATATTCCTGCTGCAATCCTCAGACTCACAAGACATTTTTAATGTTTCACTGCCTTTGCACTTCTCTTCTGCTAACTCATATCCTTTCTTCTCTCCATCTTGACTGACAAAAATACTATGTATTCTTTAAAACCTAGCTTTCTTTGAGTCCCACAAGAAACATGCCTGATTCTGTGTTCTTTCATAGCATTTTATTAACAAATCTTTGAGGTAGCATTTACCAGTTTTTAAATTCACTTTTAAAACCTTTCTATTTTAAAAGAATCATAGACTCAAAAGAAGTTACGAAAATACTACAATAAATCCATGTACTGCTGACCCAGTTTCCCAGAGTAGAGATATGTAGCTGTAGGACAATAACACAAGTAGGAAGTTGACATTCATTAACCAATTTTTTTAAATTCATCTTCTTTTCGATTTTTTAAATTATCTGTGCTGCCCAATATGGTAATCACTAGCCTCATATAACTATTTAAATTACTTAAAATTACATAAAATTAAAAGTTTGGTGGTCTCACTAGCCGCATTTCAAGCATTTAATATACACATGTGACTAATGGCGACCATATGGACAATGCAGGTATAGAATATCTGCATTGCACAAAATTCTTTTGGATAGCCCTGACCTAGACTGTGTTCTTCTTGAGAGAAGACTTGCCTTTTCCATCTTTGTAATTCCTAGGCAGTGGGGGCACTTGGTCTATACCTGAATGATTGAGTCTAGTCCTATCCTCTTGTTTTACATGTGAAGAAACTTGGGCCCTAAGCTGTGATAAGTAAAATGATGCCTAGCTTTTCAGTAGCAAATCTAGAATTAGAGCTCATTTTCCCAATTCCAAGTTCACTGTTCTTTCCAGGTGGCCTCATTGGTTGTGAGCTCACTGATTTTTATTAGTTTTAGAGGGAGAACAGTGTTAAAATAATGCACTTCTCAGACTTTAGGCTACAGAAAAATCAACTAGGAAGCTTGTATTTCTGGACTTGTCTTTCCTAAGATTATGATTCAGTAGGTCTGGTGTAGGGCGTAGGAATCAATATTTTAAACGTATGCTTAGTCAGTATATGTGGTCATAACATAAGGATAGCTCAGAAGAGAGAGCAACAGAACAGAGAGCCTGGAAATGGAACTGCACTAATATGGACATTTGATTTTTAACAAAGGTACCACTGAAGAAAGGAAATGTTTTCAACAAATGATGTTGGAACAACTAAATATCCATATGGGAAAAAAATGAACTTTAACCCCTACCTCCTGCCATACAGATCATTGATCTAAATATGCCAATATCATAAACTTTGTAGAAACAATCATAGTAGAATATCTTGGGAATGAGTAAAGGTTTCTTGGACAGGCCACAAAAAGAAATAATCATAAATTAAAAATTGCTAAGTTATACTTCATCAAGAACTATTGCTTACCAAAAGGCACAGTTAAGAAAAGGCATAGGTAGGCCACATAGTGGGAGACAATATTTGCAAAATATGTTTCAGACAAATGACAAGTATGCAGAAGATATAAGTAACTCAGGATATATGAAGATTTTCTGTAAGTTAATCATAAAAGGACAAACTGTTGTAAACTCTTAAGTCTAAAGTTCTCTTTTGGCCAGCAAAAGAGGGGACACAGGATTAAAGCGAGAGACGGCTAATGTCCGGGAAAAGACAAGAGCCCCGAATAAGGGTCCTTGCCTCGTATTTATTCAGGTCAGAAGGCTTGCAAACGTGATGGGCATGTACAAAGAGACAAACTAGGAACATTAACTTGGGGACGTGAAGGAAAAGGGGGGTTTTGAAGATATACAGTGTTTGGGGTTTGGGTCAATATAAAACTCCCGGCGCCGGGCAGATGGATAGATGGTTGTTAACAGCAGACCGGAGGCACCGTGCCTATTTATCTTAGCTAGCCTAGGGGATGAGACAGATAGGGGGAATAACCACAGGGCTAATAAGGCACCTTTTCTTTTGTTCACCATCTCCGATCTGGGCTGCTTTGCCTGCAGCACAGAGGTCCATAGTCCAATTCACCAATCAATTTACCTAACCTGGCCCTATTCTCCTGTGAAAGCAGCTTTTCTGCTATAGTACTAAATTGGGAGTGTTTCCACCTTGTACATCTAATGTTGTTTATTTTCATATACCTATGTATTGGGCACCTTTGTGCCATTTCTATTTCAGGCCTTTGCCTCTCTCTATTTTGGGAGGTTCTGCACCCCCTCTGTATTTTGGGGTGCCTTCACACCTCCCTAATCCTGGCACCTTTGTGCCTCCCTATTCTCGGGGTATCTTTGCACCCCCCTATTCTTGGAGTGCCAATCTGGTTTACCCAAACTCCGGTGTAAGCATTTTATGACTTTGTATTTCTTTATGCCTTGTTAATCCATTTGGTGTAAGCCCGGAGGATTCCTAAGCTTGTCCCCTACAATAAACAATCCAATTAAAAAACTGGCAAAAAGATAGGGCGCCTGGGTAGCTTAGTCGGTTAAGCGTCCGGCTTCAGCACAGGTCCTGAAATCACAGTTTGTGGGTGTAAGCCCTGCATCAGGCTCTGCTGACAGCTCAGAGCCTGGAGCCTGCTTCTGATTGTGTGTCTCCCTCTCTCTCTGCCCCTCCCCTGCTCACGCTGTCTCTCCCTTTCTCTCTCTCTCAAAAATAAATAAACATAAAAAAAAAAAACTGGCAAAAAGATATGAGCAGACAAAACAAGATCTACAAATGGTCTTAAATTTTCTTCAATGTTTATTTATTTTTGAGAGAGAGAGAGAGTGAGTGAGCAGAGGTGGGGGAGGGGCACAAAGAGAGGGAAATGCAGAACTCAAGCAGGCTCCAGGCTCTTAGCTGTCAGCACAGAGCCAGATGCAGAGCTGGAACTCACGAACTGTGAGATCATGCCCTGAGCCAAAGTCAGATGCTTAACTGACTGAGCCACCTAGGAGCCCCCTACAGATGGTCTTCATATGCACATAAAAATTTATTCAATGTTATCAATCATCTAGGAAATGAAAATTAAACTATAATGAGATTCCACTATTTAACCACCAGAATAGTTGAAATTGATAAGCAGACAAAGCCCAGTGTTAGTAGGATATTGAACAACCAGAACTCTTACATTTTGGATGGGAATGCAAAATGGTACTGTCACTCTGGGGAAAGTGTGACAAATGTTCTTACATAAGTCTTTTTGTGGATATACTTTTTTTTTATTTCTCTTGGGTAGATACTTGGGAGTGGAACTGCAGGGAATATAATAAGCATTTCTACTCCTGGGTATTTACTCAACAGAAAGAAAGACTATACCCATGAAAAATGTTGCACAAGAATATTCATGGAGAGCAGCTTTTCTTCCTGGTCACCAAAACACAGGAACAGGTGTTCATCAACGGAAAATAAACAAGCTATGTTATAAACTGACACACAGTTATACATTCATACTCAGCAATAAAAAGGAACAAACTACTGGATGAATTTCAGAAATATGCTGAGTGAAAGGTTGACAAAACAGAATTCTCAGTTAATGCATTGTAAAGTTCAGTAGAGAAAAAAATGAGAACACTGGTTGCCTCTGTGGGAGAAGGGGAAGGTATTGACTAGGAAGGGTCGTGAGAGAACTTTCTCTGGTAATAATAATGTTCTGTACCTTGATAGGGATTGGGTCACACAGGTATGTGCATTAGTCAGAACTCACTGAATTTTACACTTAAGATTTGTGCATTTTACTATACATAAGCTTTACTGCAAGAGGAAAAAGCAGTTTTAAAAGTTGTGATTTTGATACAAGTGATCTCAAAAGTACACTTTGAGAACCATTGGATTTGACTAATTTCAGAAATAATTCTTTCTTACCGTAAAATATAGTGATTCATAGATTATTAATGTAACATTTTGAATTTTTTCTTTAAAAATTAAATATTGTATTAAAAGTAACATTTCCTTATTAGTAGGTTAATGAGTCAGTGGACAAGCGTTTATGACATTATATAGTTCATTATTTCAATAAGTATTCTTTGTTTTAATAAGTGTCCTTTTTTAACGTGAGGAATGCAAGCTTAAAATCAGGAGGAATAGCATATGGAAACAATTATACACTGATAGATGTAATTGAATTTGTTAAAATGTGGTTTGAGATGGATATTTACAGTGATGTTTGGTAAACTGGGTGATGTACCTCTTTCAGTTAAACTCTTGTGTCTCACCCCCATGCGATGAGTATGTTTACTTATGTGATAGACCTCTAGTATCATTTACTTTAAGATTCTAGATGTTCAGACGTTTAGAACTTTAACGTCATGTATCTTACTTGTAACATGAATCTGCAAACTTTCAAAAGTGCTTACAAGTTTTACAGTTTCAAAACTGAAACTGTAATGTTAATGACCAAATGCTGACTCACGGGCACAAGGGAAATCTGACCTTACGGGTTTATAGGTGAAATTATGTGTTCACCTGTCATGCCCTATCCCAAATAATCTCTCCTCCAGTAGGGTGTTGGTCAGATGCCTGAAATTCCACCAACTAAAGATACCTGCCTGTGTTTCTAAATTTTCCAGATAACAATCCCCTGGGGGCATTCTAAATTTCAGACTCCTCCCTTAAAGATTGGGATTCCTCCCTGAGAGACTGATTCAGGGTCAGGCTGACAGTGGGTTGACAATTCCTGTTTTTTAACTATTATCTTGTTGAAAATACAGATTCCTGGGCCCTACCCAGTACTTCTCATTTGTCTGGGATGAAGCCCCCAAATTTACATTTTTTGTAATGTTTGTATTTATTTTTTTTGAGAGAGCGTAAGCCAGGGAGGGGCAGGGAGAGGGGACAGAGGATCTGAAGCAGGCCCTTTGCTGACAGCAGCAATCCCGATACGGGTCTCAAATTCATAAACCGCAAGATCATGACCTGAGCCAAAATCAGACACTTAACCAACTGAGCCAGGTGCCCCCAAATCTGCATTTTCTGGAGTATATACAATGCACAGTTCTGAAGGCTGTCATCCTAGTGTTGCTGCCTTCGTGGAAGATCCTAAGTTTTGTCACTCTCACAAGTGAGAAGAGGGAAGTGGGAGATTGAAGGAAGATAATTTTAGAATTGAGGACAGACCTTAGTGTAAGACATAGGTGGAGGACAATAAGAACTTGAGGGACAGTGAGCATGCCTAAGAGAGAGGAGAGAATCTCCTGGGATCTGTCCAATGACTACAGTACTTGCTACCATTTTTGTGGGAGTGGAGCATGAGCCGCCTATTGGAGAGTGACTTTTTAAAGCAACTACATTCATTAGCTTTCGGATCATTCTGTTTGCCACCAAAAATCTGCCTGCATGCCCTAAGTTGCCAGTTGTTTTACATGCTAATGGAAACCTAGCCACTGTAAACATTCATTGATTTTTCTCTTGTGTAGTAAGAAGAAAACATAACTTATAGACCATCTTCTGGCAGAAGATGATAGATTTGGATCAGAAACGGGAGGCGCTGGAAGCCAGGAATCAAAAGTGAAGAACTTCTGCAAGCCCTTGGGTGATAAAGGTGACAAGGACTTATTTACTCACATGTCCCGCATTGTCATTATGTAGTAACCTGATGTGAGTTTGTTGCTTTTAGGCTGATGTATACCATCACACATGTAAGGGAGAGTAAGCTGCTGGAAGTGGGACTTGAGTGCACATTTCTCCTCAGGCTGCTTCAGTCAGTACTTCCTGTCATTACCTTGTCTGCATTCACTTCTACTCATTCCCCAGGACCCTTCCTCCACCTTTACAGGGCTAGAGCCCAGTCTGAAATGCCTTCATTATTATTCATAGCTAACATTTGTTGAATTCTTTTTGCTGCTAGGCACCTTGCTGCTCTGCTCCCCTGCATTTGTCATTCCCTTCTCAAAACAACCCAATGGTCCAGATGCTATGATTTTGATCCATTTTGTAGATGAAACATCTGAGGTTCCAAGAGGTTATATGTCTTGCCCAGGACCTCACAGCTAGGAAATGGCAGAACCAGATTTTATTTTATTTTATTTTATTTTATTTTATTTTATTTTATTTTATTTTATTTATTTCTGTATCTGTTTTTTTTTTAATTTTTAAATGTTTATTTGTTTTTTAAAATTTATTTTTTTAAATTTACATCCAAGTTAGCATATAGTGCAACAATGATTTCAGGAGTAGATTCCTTAATGCCCCTTACCCATTTAGCCCATCCCCCCTCCCACAACCCCTCCAGTAACCCTCTGTTTGTTCTCCATATTTAAGAGTCTCTTATATTTTGTCCCCCTCCCTGTTTTTATAGTATTTTTATTTCCCTTCCCTTATGTTCATCTGTTTTGTATCTTAAAGTCCTCATATGAGTGAAGTCATATGACATTTGTCTTTCTCTGACTGACTAATTTCACTTAGCCAAATACCTTCTAGTTCCATCTACATAGTTGCAAATGGCAAGATTTCCTTCTTTTTGATTGCCGAGTAATACTCCATTGTATACATATACCACATCTTCTTTACCCATTCATCCATCGATGGACATTTGGGCTCTTTCCATACTTTGGCTATTGTTGATAATACTGCTATAAACATTGGGGTGCATGTATCCCTTCAGAACAGCATACCTGTATCCCTTGGATAAATACCTAGTAGTGCCATTGCTGGGTGGTAGGGTAGCTCTACTTTTAATTTTTTGAGGAACCTCCATACTGTTTTCCAGAGTGGCTGTACCAGTTTGGCAGAACCAGATTTTAAACTCATGCTTTCTTTCTTTTTTTTTAATGTTTATTTATTTTTGAGAGAGAGCATGTGTGAGTAGGGAAGGGTCAGAGAGAGATGGAGACACAGAATCTGAAGCAGATTACAGGCTCTGAGCCATCAGCACAGACCCTGACGTGGGGCTTGAACTCACTAACCATGAGATCATGACCTGAGCTGAAGTCGGACGCTTAACCTACTGAGCCACCCAGGCACCCCTAAACTCACGCTTTCTGATTTCCGATTCCATACACAGAAAATGGTAACTGCACTTGCACCTACTCCAGTGTACCACAATAGCTATCCCAGTTGGACAGACCACTTTTGAAAGGCCAGGCCGTCAGTCCCTGAGATTTAAAAGCATTAAAGTTTTCATTATGAAATTTTTAAAGATCAGAGAAGAGAAAGAAACCCCCTATAATGTTGCTGGCCTTACATAACTATGACTATTATCTTCATGTATTTGCTTTCAGGCTTTTTTGGCATATGCATATATTTCCCTATAGTGTATATATATATATATATATATATATATATATATATATATATGTATGTATATATTCTTTAGTGCCCTAATTTTTTTTAAGTTTATTTATTTTGAGAGAGACAGTGTGTGCATATAAACTGGGGAGGAGCAGAGAGAGAGGGAGAGAGAGAGAACCACATGTAGGCTCCGCACTGTCAGTGCAGATCCTGATGCGAGGCTCAAACTCATGAATCATGAGATCATGAGATCATGAGATCATGAGTTGAGCTGAAGTCAGATGCCCAAGCAACTGAGCCACCCAGGTGCCCCAGTATCCTGATATTTTATTTTATTTTATTTTATTTTATTTTATTTTATTTTATTTTTTTAAATCTTTATTTATTTTTGAGAGAGACAGAGACAGAGCAAGAGCAGGGGAGGGGCAGAGAGAGAGGGAGACACAGAATCTGAAGCAGGCTCCAGGCTCTGAGCTGTCAGCACAGAGCCCGATGCGGGGCTTGAACTCACGGACCGTGAGATCATGACCTGAGACAAAGTCGGACGCTTAACCGACAGAGCCACCCAGGCGCCCCTCCTGATATTTTAAATATAAGTAGAATTTTCCTACTCCTACCCAGATATTAATGAGTGTCAAGTGATGATGTAAGATTTCTAGCAGTTTGAGAGAAGGATAGCAAGTGAGTGAATGAATGAATGAGCTTGCTTCCATACAAGGAATATTCCTTGTATGGCTGTTTGTGTGTACATGTTTGTGTGCTTGTCACTTGTTTTTTCTGCATTCAGAGAGGAGAACCAGTGTTCTCATTTAAATTTTGTAGAACACTTCAAATATTATGAACAAAGAACATACTCTCCCAACTCAAGTATGTTTTACCTGTTTTTCCAGGTCTTGCTCAAATCCACACCCTCTTTTTAAGCCTTTCTAGATTTCTAACCTGATAATGATCTTTCTCTACTCCAGTCTTCTCAAGAGCTTTCTGGCGATACCTCACATTTGGCATTCACCATGCTCTCCACCTGCTAGTTATAATATTTTTTGTCCTGTTTTCTTATACCTTTTTCTATCCACAGCAGCTAATCCAGTGCTTTTTCGTGGTGTCACTTTTGTTTTTTTAGCATTTTGGTATTCAAACCAAAGTGCTATTAATTTCTCTAACATACTAGAATAACTTGAACTTTCTGGCGTGTTCTTCCATGCTGTGTAGGTTCCTATCACTGTAACCATGCCAGAAATGACAGAGAATGAGACTCCTACAAAAAAGCAGCACAGGTATGTAGTCCTGGTCCAGAAATAATATAGTTTGGGGAGATGAACAGCAGAATTAGTCCCCACTTTGTTAAATAGGCAGTCCTCAGGGAACTTTCATTAAATGCCTGGAAGACCATTATTCTTCAGCAATATGTGTGAATAAATAAATACAGGTTTACAGAAAGGAGTACATAGTTAAAATTTACCTGTCCTCCTTATTTTATGGACAGTGTAACGGGAATGACAATGAACAATTAAAATTGTATAATACCAAATCTATCCTAAGTGTTTAGTTTCTCCTGAAACTTTTACTTGCTCACAGTATCACAGTCTTTGTAGATTGTTAAGTTCATTTAGACCGAAGTCAATTTGAATAGACATTTTGTGACATTACAATTTTGTGACATTACAATATGCACGTCAGTACAACATTACTTCTGGTTCTTTGTATAAGCCCCCTTCTGAATTTCTAGCATTTTAGGCAGTGTTTCTGCTTAAAATTGCATGGTCAGTGCTTTCATTAATATTAAAATCCCCATTCTCTTTCCTTATCAAGTAACTGTTAGGGATTGCTAATGTATTGAGTAATTGTACATAAAAGGGAAATCAATGGTTTGAGTAGATTAGCTTTTAAGAAAAACTAAGAGTTTGGATAAGCTAAGGCACACAGATGCAAAAGATGGCTCAAATGCCAATTGTCTGTGCGTTGGTGCTGGTGGCTGCCTTGGTTCCCCACCCCCGGGGATTAAAAAGTTCCTTTCTAGTGTTGCTTGTACCCCTGATGCACTCACCGCACCCCTTGCCAGGTGCCAGGGCAAACATCAGAAGTCACCTACTTGGTACATGACTTTGAGAGTTGACTAGCTCTTTAATTACATTTTTCAAATAGTTAACGTTTTCAATGATTGATTTACTTCCCAACCATTGACTTTTGGGTATAGATGAATAGAGAATTGTAGAATTTGGAAATTGTAGATTCTAAATTTATACTGATGTATCTGCAGTTAGGTTTTCATACCATAATAAGATGGTTTCTTACTGATGCAACAAATACAAATTCATAAAATTTCTGTGGTTCTCAACATGTAAAGTGGAGAAAATGTTTTCCTGTTGTTTTCATGTTCCTTTTATCTGCACTTTTTGTTTCAGAAAGAAAAACCGGGAGACACACAATGCAGGTAGAAACAATTTCAATTGTATTTGTTAGCATTTTTGCATTCACAAGGAAATTATACTGTAGTCGATTGTAAGTTTTTATGTTACAAGCATAGAATCATTATTCCTTATGTTTTAGGAAAACGTTCCTTTACTTTGTTTGTTCCTTTATGGTTTAATTGGCAAAACACCCCTCGAGTCTCATGAAGATGGCTAGTTTATCATCTTCTGATTCATTGTCTATTTAGATAACTCGAGGACTAATACGCCTTTGGAACTAGTGTTTTAAGTGATTTCACCCACTGAGGAAATTGAGCTCTACTTCTCCCAAATGGGATAAAGAGAATGTGTCTGCAGAAGTTCCAGAGGGAGCTGGCTGCCCAGAGGAGCAGGGAAGAGATGAACAGCAGGCTGTGGAGCTTAAAAGTCCCTGAAATGTGAACAGTCTTAAATGAAGTTGTGGAGTCCTCAGTCACAGGAAGAAATGTAGAAAATAAACGTTTGATTTTATTTCAAACGTCCAGATTATAGGCCAAAGCCAGATAAACATTTTTAGAAGTGATTGTGCCTACATTTATATTTTGGTACATTTTAGAACACTTTCTTTTCCAGGGGTTACAGTCAGATTGAAAACAAAATATTTTAGAAGTTAATGTCTATTACTCTATAACTGATATTCTTCCTTTCCCTAAGGAAAGGACCCTGGGGGAATTTTTGTCTATGGGAAGATGGGGTGAACACTGATGGAATATTGCTGTTTTCCAGAATAAGAATTTCCTGCCTTTGAATTCCCCTTTATCACTATGGGTCTCAATGTTGGTTTTTTTCTACCTCCATACATGAAAAAATCCACTCCTGGGTGATAACAAATACTGTTATTAGAGAATTTAGAAAAAAGGTGATATCATACTTTATTGTTTTCCTTTCTTTGGCCAAATGAATTAAATCTAATCTTTTTAGCCATAGGAGCTAAGTATTTTTATTGGAACCAACTCCCATGGTGTCATAAATATGTCCTGATAGTAATTTATTATGAGAGAGTAATTAGATGTCATTGAAAATATGTCTTTACTGCTAGACTGTGAAGCAAAAAGTATGATTTTGCAAAACAAGAGCTGCTTATGGTTAATCTGAAAGATCACTGGAATCTTTTGTTAGGAAGGGAGGTTTTAGAAACCCTTCTGACAGCAAAAGCCAAGACTAATAATATTTCTACTTACAGTGTCTTGTTGAAATTATTTAGATCATCTCATTCCCTCTTGCCCTTCCCATACAATCTTTAAAGTTGTGGCATGTAAGCCTGGAAGATTTCTCAGTTAATTTGGTTGAGATGTTGTCAGTTGCCCAGTTTCTTATGGGAAAAATCCTATGTGCCCAGAGTGAATAAACCAGACTCCTAGAAATTTTAAGTCATAACTGATAGCTGTTCTATTTCAAAAATGCCTTCTAGACATCCTAAAAGGTGTTTGAAGGTTCTGTAATCTGTCTAAATAGGTCTCATTTGCCTATTTGCTATAAAAAGGCAGCTTTCTACTAACTTAGCTTGTTAGCAGGGGTTCTTAAAATTTAGTTATCACTAAAATGTCCAGTAATTACTTGAAACATAATAATGGCCTAACAGTAAAGTAATATTAGCATTTTCTGTTTTTAATTTGAGTTTAATTATTATAGATCACATTTTTAAAATGCTAATAAAAGTATTGCTTATATCAGTGCCCATAATGCTAGACTTATAATGCAGCATTCTTAGAAATTGTCTTGTAGTTATTTGTCTTCAGTAGATACTGTTTGATAAAATTTTGTTAGAGATTTCTTTACCTAAAATTTCTTTACCCAGGGAGAATAGTGAACTATAGCAGTGTACCATAAGGTCTGATAAATGGATTTTTCCCCCTATCTAGTGGAGAGGCATAGAAAGAAGAAAATCAATGCTGGAATAAACAGGATAGGAGAGCTGATCCCATGTTCCCCTGCCCTGAAGCAGGTAAGAAGTCTACTCCTATTTTCATTCATTACTTGTGAACAGATAATTCCCTAAGTTGTTTCATTGCTCAGAGTGCTTATTTTTGTTTCCTGTCACTTTTGGTTTTTGGAGATAATCATCGCCTCATTGTTTTTCATTTGCTTAATTTTCTATATACCTACCTTTAATTTTTCCCATACTGATAACAGTCTTCTAGTAGAGTATTCTACATGATCAAGTGGACCATATAATTTCTAGATCTTTAAGATCTTGAATTATTCAGTCCCACGATTACATTAATTTCTGTGCTACAGTACTTACCAGGCATTTCTTTTATTTTCTGCCAATGATATTTTTTAATTACCTTTAAATTCTTACCTAGAATCTTCCAAGGATCTCTATTTTATTCTCCGTGCCCTGTCAGCCTCCACTGGCACTTAAATCTCAGCTTATTAAAGTTTTCTCTCATGAAGATAGCTTTTTGTTTCTTCTGATAATGAGGATAAAGTATGCTTCCTGAAAACAAAACAAAATGGAAACAATATGGAAGTCATAAAAAGTTTGAAAAATAAGTTGACATCCTACTCCTAGGTTGTAACTACTATTACAAATGTTGTTACACATCTCTTTGGACATTGCTTTATGAATATATATGTATATATATATTTGTAAAATATGTTTCATATATATATTCATAAAATGTTTCATAACCTGCCTTGTCATTTTCACTCAGTCGTACATAGTAGACTTTTTTTCATATGATCTCCTTTCTTTTTAATGATTATATAGTGTTTCATGATAGTGAGATATCATAATTCGTGTTAGCCTTTTTTGGTTAATTGTTAGTTAAGTTAATATATAAACATAACAAATAGTACTAAAAAGCTTAAAACAACATTAGTCTCTGGCTTGCCTGCCTCCCACATCCAATACAGCAACTTAAAGGCATCCATTCTCTACTGTTTCTTTTGGCATTCACCTTTATATTTTGAAATAATATGCGTATATTATTGTATCATACTTTTTCTATTTTAGATTTTATCTATTGACTTTCCCTTGTTAAATCCTCCCAGTATAATTCCACCACAACTTTTGATTAAATCAATAATCAGTTCTTATGTTATTAAGACTGTAAATATTGTTTATGGTGAGCCAAAGATTAGTATTATTATGTTTTGTTTCATATGAAACTTTTTTGGGGGAGGGTTGGTAATTGCCTCATTGTTATCAGTTTATATATACCTATCTTTTATTTATTTATTTATTTACTTTAGATTTTTTAAATTTATTTTTTTCTTTTTATGTAAGCTGTACACCCAGTGTAGGAAGTCATGACCCCGAGATCGAGTCGCATGCTCTACTAACCGAACCAGCCATGTGCCCCTCTATATACCTATCTTTATTTCTTTCCACACTTTCAACAGTCCCTTAGTAGAGTTTCTACATAGTCAAGTGTACCACATAATTTCTATTTTCTCCTTTTTCCTTTGAAACTTTCCTTCTGGAACCCTCTGCCCTTCTTCAATCTCAACTGGTTGGTCTTTTGCAACTCTTCTGTTTTTCTTTCTTTCTTTCTTTCTTTCTTTCTTTCTTTCTTTCTTTCTTTTCTTGTTTGTTTGTTTGTTTGTTTGTTTGTTTTAAGTAGGCTTCATGCCCAGTGCAGGGCTCTACCTCATGACCCTGAGATCAAGACCTGAGCTGAGATCAAGAGTTGGACGCTTAACCAATTGAGCCACCCAGGCACCCCTCTAACTCTTCTGTTTTTAATTTCAGGTCTCATGACTTTAATTTCCAAGAGTCTTTTTCTTATTCTCTTTGTCCTTTTACATGTCACATGTTTTGTTTCATGAATACAATACCATCGTATCTCTGAGAATGTTATGTAGGTTTTTTAAAATAATTTTTCTTCTGTTTTCCATATTGTCTTTCTTCTGATTTTCTTTTTTTCCCCTTTGTTTTGAGGTTTTGTTTTTCATTTTGGAGACTTTCCTTAAATGCTTGGTGATACTTAACTGTTCTCATATTTGAGAATGAGGCATTAACATTTAAAAGCTGATTGAATAGGTTGATTTTTGGTGCCCTAACTATTGAGTGATTAGGTGGTAAGCTAGTGTTGTTGTTTTTGTGGAACTAAAAAATATCAGTATCTTTTTATTTTGGGGGTAGCTGTTAACTTTTACCCTCCAGAGAAGAATCCTTCAGCCCCCGATCTAGGAGTGGAAAGGAGTTTAAAACTGGTTGCCATATTCTGGGAGCTGGGTGGGGGAAGGTGTGCTGCTTTAGGAGGAGAATTTTACTTTACCCTCCTGTCTTCACTGAGGAGTCTCATCTTGTCCACTTCTGTGCCATGCATCTCCGAGGCTGAAATTCTCTGGTTCAAATTTCACAGAAAACAAACTTGTCTCTTGTGGTTGGGCAGGAATGAGAAGTCATGAAGCTGCATAGGATATGTGTGTGTGCTGAGGGTGGAGGGTAGTTTTATTACTGCATAAGAAGAGTCTTTCCACCAGTCCCCTCAATTTTGATCCCATACCTCACCCTACCTTTTGTGGTGGCTAGAGAGCTTCCCAGTCCTGGACCTCCCAGGCTTTCAGATGGCCAGATCAGTTCCTTCTGCAGGATGGTACTTTTGTCTTGCATAAACATGTTATCTATCTATCTATCTATCTATCTATCTACTTAAAGTACTTAGTTTTCTTACATGATCGCAAATTTAAGAGCAGGCTCTATGTCTGCAGATTTTTTTTTTTCCTCCACATCTCAATGTACAGTAGCTTCTCAGGAAATATTGATGTTTGCCCAGGAAAATCTTATTTTCCTGCTTTTGACGGTCATTCCTACAAGTTTCTCTGAAAGGAAACTATGATCATTTCACTTCCTTGGTGTCCTAGCATGTGCAGTGGAAGTCAGTATTTGGCTTCCAGAAGCCGAGTAGATTAAGATTTTCTTCACTATTGCTATGTGTCCTCCCTCAGCCCATCTGCAGTAGGGAGGCGGATGGGCATTATTATGTTCTGCCTTTGTATCAATTCTTCCTTTAAGAAAGAACAGTATCAGGGCGTGTAGGCGCTCAGTTGGTTGAGTGTCTGACTCTTGATTTAGATTTAGGTCATGATCCCAGGGTCATGGGATTGAGCCTTGTGTTGGGCTCTGCACTGAGCATGGAGCCTGCTTAAGATTCTCTCTCCCTCTCACTATCTGTCCCTCTACTTCTGTCCCTCTCCCCTGCTCGTGCTCTCTTTAAAAAAAAAAAAAAAAAAAAAATTAATTAAATAAATAAACGAAATTTTACAAAAAGGCAATAACTATTTTTTCTCTCTAGAGTAGAACGTTTCCTAGATTATATTGGGTCTCTGTTGGGACTCAGTCTAAGAAGCCCAGAATTGCAATTTTGTGAACCAAAGCCCTAAATCCCTGATTCCTACCTGAAAAGAACTATCTGATAAAGTACTGGGGATATTTAATAATAAGCATACTGGAATAGAAGTTAAACATTCACTGCAATATTTTTTTTTTAATTTTTTTTTCAACGTTTATTTATTTTTGGGACAGAGAGAGACAGAGCATGAACGGGAGAGGGGCAGGGAGAGAGGGAGACACAGAATCGGAAACAGGCTCCAGGCTCTGAGCCATCAGCCCAGAGCCCGACGCGGGGCTCGAACTCACGGACCGCGAGATCGTGACCTGGCTGAAGTCGGACGCTTAACCGACTGCGCCACCCAGGCGCCCCTCACTGCAATATTTTTAATAGCTGAAGAATAAGAAACCAAAATGCCTCTTGGTTAAATAGTTATCATACTATACTGGAAAATAAATGCAGCCTTTAGAAAGTATAACATAGATATCTAAACCCTATATGGAAGTATCTCCAAGATATATTTGTAAATAGAAAAGAACAATGTAGCATACTGCTTATAGTATCCTTCTATCTGTTTTTTGTTTGTTTGTTTGTTTTTAAAGATAGATCCATGTATCAGCATAGAATATTTCTGGGAGGATACACAAATAACTATGACTGTTACCTCTGGAAAAAGGTATAGAGAACTAAAGCCAAAAAGAATGTCACTTATGTTTTATTTTTAACAATTGTTCATAGGGTACAAACAATATTAAAGTCTAGAATCCTTACAGGGCCTTGAAGGCCCTCTCCAGCCTCTTCTCCTCCCACTCTTCCCCTATATACTTTAGTTCTGCTCACCTCACCAGGGCCCCTCCAACGTGCCAACACAGCCCTGCCTAAGGGCCTTGTCCTTGCGGATCCTGCTACCTGGACCCTCTTCCTCCAGATATCCACGGGGTTTACTTCCTTCAGGTTTTTGCTTTGCCTCACAGAGAGGCCTTCTCCAGCCTTCCCATGCAAGATAGATTATAGTACAGTGCCTTAGTTTGGGCTCCTATAAGAAAAATACCATAGACTGAGTGATTTAAACAACGGAAATTTATTTCTCATGGTTCTGGAGGCTGGGAAGTCCAAGATAGAGGTGCCAGCTGGTTTGGCTCCTGGTGTCTGCTCTTCCTGATTATGTCCTTGTGTGACAGGGAGTGCAGTCACCTCTCTCATGTCTTTTCTTCTAAGGGCACTGATGTCATTCATGAGGGATACACGCTCATGACCTAATTACCTCCCAGAGGCCCACCTCCAACTACCATCATATCAGGGATCAGGGTTTCAACATGAATTATAGGGGGACACAAACATTCAGTTCATAGGGCAGAATGACCTTTGCCATCTCTCTGGGCCCCTCTTTACTCTATTTTCTCTTCCTAGCACTTAGCCCTACCCAACTGTATATATGGAAAATACTCCTGAAGGTCAGGAATTTTCTCCGTTTTGTTTATTACATCCCCAGTGCCTAGAACAGAGCCTGACGCATAGTGGCTGTTCAAATTTAAATACTTAGTAAATGAAAAATGAACAGCAGAATCATTTGAATATGGTGCCCATTTTAAATTTTGAAAAGATACATATCACATATATGTGATAAAACCAAAGCTTTAAGTTTCTTCTGGCAAGTTCTTATTCTTCAGTGAAACTTTTAAGTGGTTAATTCTCTTTGGCAGAGCAAGAATATGATCCTGGACCAAGCCTTTAAATATATAACAGAACTGAAAAGGCAAAATGATGAACTCCTGCTTAATGGAGGAAACAATGAACAAGGTAAAGATTTGAAGATTCTTCATTTTTGTTGTTTTTTCAGTGTTCAGGTCTTTGTGTCACAGGGCAACTTATATGAGGATACAGAGGCTTTTTTTGACCAGAAACATTGTTAAGATTGTCCATGCATTCGGTGGGCCAGAGAATAGTGTTACAAATAAATTCATCTTAGTTTACCTCTTTTCCCTCTTCTGTGAGCAACTCTAATCTTGCAGGCATACATAATTTTGATTTTGGACTCTTCCGTGCACTTCATATTTGCTGAGCTCATGAGACAAATAATGCTGGATCGCTTTTATTCCACTTGGATCTTCCAGCTAGGGGAATCCCGTGAGAGGATATAGGGGAGAGTCCTGCTCAGTGTAACTTAAAAACAAAACAAAGACCTGCCTGGGCCAAGATTTAACTGTGACTTAACTCAAAAGGTCAAAACATTCCGTTCATAATTGTTTATACTGCATGTAATGTGTGTATCAGACTGCCTGATCATTTAGGGATATTTGATTTTTATTATTATTCTTTAGATAATTACATTAAAAAATAAGTTTTTATTTTAATTCTAGTACAGTTAATACATAATGTTATATTAGTTTCAGGTATACTGAAATTTGATTTTTAATTAGAAGTGACATTTTTATGCTATATAAGTTCTGTTTTTCCATTTGCACTAGAGAGATTTCCTTGTAAGAGCTGAAAAGAAAAATGCCAGGCAAGTGAAAAGCTCAGAATGGTAGGCAGTTTGAATTGTCCTTTATTTATGGCTCTGACAAAAACGGGGAAAGAATTTCCTGGGACAACTCAATAGGTCACCTTAAAAGGAGAGGAACAAAGGTAGAATTTGCTGAGGTGGGGGCAGTGTTGGGCTATTTTTATTGTATATCCAGAAGGTCAGCATTCTGAATTCTCTTTGCTTGCCTTAAGTTAGGTGACAGCTTACCCCCTCCCCCACGTCAGCTGTGTTTTACAGTCCAGGCCCTGTTTTATGATGCTGTTAGGTAGTTAGATTCGTCATACATGTTTGGTAAGCACTCTGAGGCATCCCATAGAAGAGATATTAAGACTGGAATGATGTGTAGACTTTTCTAAGGAGAGCTTCTTTGGTTTCACACCCCAGAGGCTGAGGCAGTTGAGTTACATTAGGGAAAAGGGAACGTTTTGGAAAAATATAAGTTGAGTAGGGCTCAGGAAAGGCTGAACAGGTAGGCCAGAGCTTGGGGCAGCACCTGAGGCAGCTTAAGTCTCACTACATTGTCATCTCTGTCACCATCCTTTCTTTGGCTCTTTTTTGTGCATCTGCTCTCTTCTCTTTTCTCCTCCCAGAAACTTCCCACATATCCTCTGTCCATAAGACAGGCTGGGCCATAGTCCGAGCAGCGGCCTTGGGAATCAGGCCCACCTGGGTTGAGTTTCATCTTCACTTATGCACTCAGTACCTGTGGCTATTTACTTCACCTCTCCGACCTCAGTTTCCCCATCTTAAAATGAAGATAATCACAGCACGTGTCTGGTTGACTTTAGACAAATTTATGTAATTACTCTGAGTCTGTTTCTCACATCTTAAAATACTGATGAGAGTAGGTAGTTCCCATCTCATGGTTGTTATGAAGATTAAAAGAAATAATGCAGGTAAAGTACTTTGAGTAAAGTTGGCATATAGTAATTACCATCATCATTGTTGTTATTATTATGAAATGAGACAATGAATGAAAAGTGCCAGGCATGTAGTAAGTGTGTAATAAGTGAGGACAATCGTCATTATTATTTGGTCCATAAAAATTGTCCCTTAACTTCTGATGCCCATGTCACATTGGCATCATTCTTCTGTGTCTCTTATTTTAAATGTCTGAGAAAAAGAATCCATTAGTCTCAGCTCATCCTTGTCAGAACAGAACTTTTTATTTCAGGCCACTTCACAGGGCATTGGCTTTGAAGATTGGCTGCCTTTGGTGGATGGGGAGGGGAGAGATCTACCACTGTGGCAAGACAGGTGGGATGTCTGGGGTCACAGAGCATAAATACCAACAGCGAAGGCTGCCCCAGTAGTAGGATCCATGGGTGAAGTTCTCTCCCTTAGAAAAGAGTAGGGCTGTGACAGTCGCATGTGTCCATTGGCCCTGTCAAGGGAGATTGAAGTTCCATTATTGATGCTTTCTTTGGTGCTCTACTACTTTACCTTCAACCTGTTCCACTGTCTCTGGCATTTCAAAGAGTAAAATAGAAGTGAGTTTAAAGCCATTTATAAAAGAGACTGACTATTACCACCACAAGTAATGTTAGCTGTTATAGCATGTAAATGCTATTATATTGATATTCAGTGTTATTTTCCTAGCATGTGACCATGATATCAGTGTGCCTTCCCTTCTTTTACCTTGGTAGCTGCCCCATTGGGAATTTTTGAATTGGGAATTTTGAGATTTCTACATTATGAGTAATTTCTGACCTTACTTTTAAAGATATTTATTTTTAAAAGGATAGGATAGAGGCTTGTTACACCATTGTAAAAAGGAGAAAGAACTTGCATTAGAAAAGAACTGAAGATTCTCAGATGAGGTATTTCGAAATGCTAGAATTAGACTTTGGTAGTTAGCACACAGTTTTTTCTTAAGTTACTGTAAGTACTGACACTACCAGGTAATTGTTTCATTTTTATTTTTAATATTGTAGCTGAAGAAATTAAAAAGCTACGTAAACAATTGGAAGAAATTCAAAAAGAAAATGGCCGATACATTGAATTACTGAAAGCAAATGACATATGCCTATATGATGACCCTACAATCCACTGGAAAGGAAATCTTAAAAACTCAAAGGTCTCTGTTGTTATTCCCAGTGATCAGGTTCAAAAAAATATCATTGTTTATTCCAACGGGAGTCAGCCTTGTGGAAATAGCCAGGGAACAGCTGTTCAGGGGATAACCTTTAATGTTGGTCATAATTTACAAAAGCAGACCGCCAATGTGGTGCCAGTACAGAGGACTTGCAATCTTGTGACTCCTGTGTCTATTTCTGGAGTTTACCCTTCTGAAAACAAGCCATGGCATCAGACCACAGTTTCTGCATTGGCTGCCAACCAGCCTGTTCCTCTTTGTCTTCCTGCTACCATTCCTGCTCAAAATATTCTCGAGCTTTCCACCTCCGAAAGCGAATCGAGCGTGCTTGGTGCCACCAACGGCCCACTGATCGCAGTTCCCATTGGGCCTGAACCTCACCAACATCGTTCCGTGCACACGTGTCTAAGTGATCAAAGTTCTCCTGAAAATAAGAATGGGCAAGAGAGCCCCAAATTATTGAAGAAAACAGTCCCTTGTGCCACAGGCGTTCCCACCACTTCCTCAGTGACTGCCACTAAAGTGCACCACGGAAGCCAGTCCTGCCTGAGCATCCAGGATTTCAGAAATGATTTTCAAACCACCTTTGTTGTCTCAGTTACCACCACGGTCTGTTCCCAGCCTCCCAGATCTGCAGGTGATGCTTGTCCAGTGAGCATCAGCAAGGGTGCAGACTCGGCGAGTGTTACCGCAGCGGTGGCCCCTTCTGCCCCTGCAGGAGGGAAGACCACCACTCCTGTAAGCACTCTTTCTGCAAACCCTTTGGACAATAGTTGGACTCTTTCTTGTTCTTTGCCTTCTTCCAGTGTTAGTGCTTCGGATTTGAAAAACATTAATAGCCTTACCCGAATTTCCTCCGCTGGAAACACACAGACGACGTGGACTACTTTGCAACTGGCGGGAAACACTATTCAGCCCTTAAGCCAGACACCTTCTTCTGCAGTGACTCCGGTATTAAATGAGTCTGGTAGCAGCCCTCCCACGACCAGCCACAGTAGACACGTTGCTACGGGCGTCAACGTGAATAATTCCTTTCCCGCAGATGGGCAGGTGGTTGAGCAAGTAGTTGTCACCTTGCCTTCTTGTCCATCTTTACCTATGCAGCCACTAATTGCCCAACCACAAGTTAAATCTCAGCCTCCAAAAAGTATCCTTCCATTGAATTCAGCAATGCAAGTGATTCAGATGGCTCAGCCAGTTGGGTCGGCTGTGAATGCAGCTACCGCTAATCAAAATGTTATCATTCTTCAGCCCCCCAGCACCACCCCTTGCCCAACAGTGATGAGAGCAGAGGTTCCCAACCAAACAGTAGGTCAGCAGATAGTGATCATACAGGCAGCTAATCAGAACCCTTTGCCGCTCCTCTCAGCTCCACCTCCTGGTTCTGTTCGACTCCCTGTCAGTGGAGCCAATGCTCTACTAGGGTCTAATAGTTCAGTGCAAAATGTTTCGACCCCCCAGACTTTTGGAGGAAAGCATCTTGTCCATATATTACCAAGACCTTCATCTCTATCAGCATCTAGTTCAACACAAACTTTTTCTGTTACCATGTCAAACCAACAACAGCCTCAAACCATTTCTTTAAATGGACAGCTCTTTGCTTTGCAGCCTGTGATGTCCTCATCAGGAACTACAAATCAAACCCCTATGCAAATTATCCAACCCACCACCAGCGAAGATCCAAACACCAATGTTGCCCTGAATACATTTGGAGCTTTGGCCAGCCTCAATCAAAGCATATCACAGATGGCTGGGCAGAGCTGTGTACAGTTGTCTATTAGCCAGCCTGCCAATCCCCCAACTGCCGCAAGTAGTCAAACCATCCCAGTTCACAGTGTTTCATTAACAACAACGGTAGCATCTCCCATGACAACCGATAATTCAGCCACACTACCCAGTACTTATAGTCTGGTAACTACTCCCTCAGTGAACACTGTAGCTTGTTTACCTAATGTGAAGTCAAAAAGGTTTAAGAAGCCAGGTGCCAAGAAACACTTAGCGGCTCACAAGTCCGCATGTCCCCCGAATCCAGTCAGAGAGGTGGGCAAGTTAGCCTGCCCCGGCACTGAAGCCACAGCAGAGCCGTCATGTGGTGATGGACTGCTGGAAAGCCTCCCTGTCGTGTTACCGTCTGTCACCATGTCCCAGGCAAATTGTGTCAGTGTTTCTGGTTCACATTCTTTGGATGTTCTGAATCCTGAATCCGTGATACCCGAATCTGTACCCAAATCTAAGTCAACAGAAGAGTCTAGCTCACCCTCCCAAGCATCTGTAACGAGTGAACATTTTGTAATGGCCCCAGCAAAATCCAAAGATTCTGCCCCCATTCTGCAGCAAGAGGCATCTCAGGATAAGCCACCAGCTAGTTTGGCATTGTCAGATGCTGCCAAATCCTGCACTTCAGCCAGCGTGTTGATTCCATCTCCAAATGATCCCCACCTTTTGGTTTCTCAGGTTTCTGGGCTCTCATCCACCACTAGCACTACAGGCACTGACTGTGCTTCTGAGGTAGAAATCATTGCTGAACCTTGCAGGGTGGAGCAAGACTCATCAGATACGATGCAAACGACAGGTCTGTTAAAGGGGCAGGGTTTGACTGCATTGCTGTCTGGTCTTGCTAAAGAAAAAGACTCTCAGAAATTGTCTCTTTCGGTGCCGGTGGACCATCCTGACTTTCCTTCTGAAAATTCTAAAATGGCGGATTCAAGTGTCGATTTACATCCCAAACAGGAGCTGTTACTGATGAACAGTGATGACAGAGGTCCGGGGCAACATCACTCCTGCGTCCCTGATCAGGAGGTTATTAATGGCTCTTTGCTTGTCAGCAGGCAGGCCGACTCTCCCATGTCCACCAGCTCTGGCAGTAGTCGTAGTTTCTCAGTTGCATCCATGCTTCCTGAAACGACAAGAGAGGATGTCACCAGCAATGCAACAACGAATACCTGTGACAGCTGTACCTTTGTAGAGCAAACTGATATAGTTGCTCTTGCTGCAAGAGCTATTTTTGACCAGGAGAACCTTGAGAAGGGAAGAGCTGGCACCCAGGCTGATATGAGGGAGGTTACTTCAAAGCCTTCTGAAGCCTCACCTTTAGAGGGAGACCAGCCTTTCAAAACACAGATGTCTAAAGAGAGTGGCCCAGGACAGGCAGAAGCAACACCAAATGAATTTAATTCTCAGGACTCAATCGAAGCAACTGTGGATCGATCCCTCGGAAAACCAAGTTGTTCTGTAGGAATCAAAACATCAAATGCCTCTTTACAGGTTTCGACTTCTCAGCCACCAAGCATCACCAGTTTAAGTGTCAATAATCTTATCCACCAGAGCACCATCAGCCATCCTCTGGTCAGCTGTGCTGGTCTATCCCAAACTGCAGAGCAAGCACCTGTTCCGGCAACGGTTAATCTGACTGTTGCATCTAGTTCCTACGGTGGTCAGCCTCCCGGGCCAGCTCTGATGACCGAATATTCCCAAGAACAGCTAAACACCATTACTGGCACCATACCAAATCCACAGGTTCAAGAGCCACTCTTAAAGCCAAGTCAGGAAAGCCGCAAAGACTCCGCCAAGCGTGCTGTCCAAGACGACCTTTTATTGTCTTCAGCTAAACGTCAAAAGCACTGTCAGCCAGCCCCGCTGAGGCTTGAAGCTATGTCGCTGATGAACCGCACTCCGGACAGCATTTCTGATCAGACTCAGATGATGGTCAGTCAGCTCCCTCCCAACTCTGCAAACTCTGTTGTGCCTATTAGCAACCCAGCACATGGAGATGGCCTCGCACGATTATTTCCACCGAGTAACAATTTTGGGGCCCCTGCATTGAGACAAACGGAAGTTCAGTGCAGTTCTCAGAATTCAATTACTGAGCAGCAGCAAACCCAGGCCAGTCAACATCTCCAGGCCCTGCAACAGCATGTTCCAGCCCAAGGGGTATCTCACCTGCACGGTAACCACCTCTACTTAAAGCAGCAGCAGCAGCAGCAGCAGCAGCAGCAGCAAGCAGGACAGTTAAGAGAGAGGCATCACTTGTACCAACTGCAGCGTCACGCGCCTCATGCAGAGAGCTCTGTCCACTCTCAGCCACATAACGTCCACCAACAGAGAACTCTCCAGCAGGAAGTCCAGATGCAGAAAAAGAGGAATCTCGTTCAGGGCACTCAGGCCTCTCAGCTTTCCTTACAACCAAAGCACCACGGAACTGACCAGTCCCGCCCCAAGAGTGGTCAGCCACATCCCCACCATCAGCAGATGCAGCAACAGATGCAGCAACATTTTGGAAGTTCCCAGCCAGAGAAGAGTTGTGAAAACCCTTCGACCAGCCGGAGCCACCACAACCATCCCCAGAACCATCTCAGTCAAGATATGATACACCAGCAGCAGGATGTTGGAAGCAGGCAGCAAGGTTCGGGGGTTTCTTCTGAACATGTATCTGGGCATAATCCATTGCAGAGGCTTTTGACTTCAAGGGGCATAGAGCAACAAATGGTGTCCCAGCCCAGTATCGTGACTAGGCCTTCAGACATGCCCTGTACTCCACACAGGCCAGAGAGAAATAGAGTTTCAAGTTATTCTGCCGAGGCACTTATTGGAAAGACATCTTCTAACTCAGAGCAGAGAATGGGCATGTCACTTCAGGGTTCCAGAGTTTCAGATCAGCTTGAAATGAGAAGCTATCTTGATGTTCCCAGAAATAAGAGTTTGGCCGTTCACAATATGCAGGGCCGCGTGGACCATACTGTTGCCTCGGATATCCGCCTTACTGACTGTCAGACGTTTAAACCAAGTGGAGCCAGTCAGCAGCCCCAGAGTAATTTTGAAGTACAGTCTTCAAGAAATAGTGAAATAGGTAACCCGGTATCATCATTGAGGAGTATGCAGTCCCAGGCTTTTCGAATTAGTCAAAACCCTGGTCCACCACCAATCGACCGCCAAAAGAGATTATCTTATCCACCAGTTCAGAGTATTCCGACAGGAAATGCCATCCCACCAAGGGACAGTGAGAACACATGCCACCAGAGTTTCATGCAGAGTTTACTTGCCCCTCACCTTGGTGATCAGGTCCTTGGAAGCCAGAGATCACTCTCAGAACATCAGAGGAACACACAGTGTGGTCCATCCTCTGCGATTGACTATAATTGTCCCCCAACCCATGAAAGTGTCCATATTAGAAGAGAGAGTGAGAGTCAAAACAGGGAGAGTTGTGACATGTCCCTAGGTGCGATTAACACCAGGAACAGCACCCTGAATATTCCTTTCTCAAGTTCTTCTTCTTCAGGAGATATTCAGGGTCGAAACACAAGTCCCAATGTGTCTGTACAGAAGTCCAATCCCATGAGGATAACTGATAGTCATGGGACCAAGGGCCACATGAACCCTCCGGTCACAACCAACATGCATGGGGTTGCAAGGCCAGCTTTGCCCCATCCGTCTGTGTCTCACGGAAATGCTGAACAAGGGCCTCCTGTACGTCCAACTAACTCTTCAGTTCCCCAGCGATCAAGGCATCCCTTGCAAGACAGCAGTGGTTCCAAAATTCGTCAACCTGAAAGGAATCGTTCCGGAAACCAAAGACATAGTAATGTCTTTGACCCAAGTCTTCCCCACCTTCCTCTGTCCACTAGTGGCAGTATGATTCTTGGACGCCAACAAGCCGCTACAGAGAAGAGAGGAAGTATTGTTCGTTTCATGCCCGATAGCCCACAAGTACCTAATGATAACTCAGCGCCTGACCAGCATACGCTATCACAAAATTTCGGTTTTCCTTTTATTCCCGAGGGTGGCATGAATCCACCAATAAATGCTAATACTTCTTTCATTCCACAGGTTACTCAGCCTAGTGCCACTCGAACGCCAGCTCTTATCCCTGTAGATCCCCAAAATACTCTGCCCTCCTTCTATCCCCCCTACTCCCCTGCTCATCCTACGCTGTCTAATGATATTTCCATCCCCTATTTTTCTAATCAAATGTTCTCAAATCCTAGCACTGAGAAAGTAAACAGTGGAAGCTTAAATAACCGATTTGGATCAATTCTGTCTCCTCCTAGACCTGTTGGTTTTGCTCAACCAAGTTTTCCTCTGCTCCCTGACATGCCGCCAATGCACATGACCAATTCTCACTTGTCTAA
Source organism: Lynx canadensis (assembly GCF_007474595.2). NCBI lineage: Eukaryota > Metazoa > Chordata > Mammalia > Carnivora > Felidae > Lynx > Lynx canadensis. The sequence goes on from NC_044311.2 coordinate 98,962,399, forward strand.
CTTTAATATGACATCTTTGTTTCCAGAAATAGCTACAGCTCTTCCCGATGGCTCGGCAATGTCACCTTTGCTTACAATAGCAAACTCCTCTGCCTCTGACTCTTCCAAGCAGTCCTCAAACAGACCTGCCCACAACATAAGCCATATTTTAGGTCATGACTGCAGTTCAGCTGTTTAAATACTGATAGACTAAATGTAAATGTATCGGGTGAGATTACAAATGTGTTTGTGTGTGCATGCACACATAATGCACATGGTGAGGGAGGTGGTGTGTGTGTGTGTGTGTGTGTGTATGTCTTTGTGTTTGTGTAATCAGTTTCCAGTTATCTTCCGAATGTAGGGAAGCCACGTCAGAGATGATGCGAATACTGGGTTGCCAGCAACAAACTATCTTTCATTTTTAACTGCACGGTGTGCTTTTTAAGTTTTTCAAGCGGAGTTGCATTTTCAAGTTTGATTTGTAATCTTATATTCCCTAAATACTTACCAGCTGGAAGTTGGGGGAAAATCCCTTTGGCGTGTGTGGGGTAGTAGGAAAGAACCTAGATTTTAAATTTGATTGCTGATCATTTGTAAAATAGATAACTTGAGGTATTTGAGTTGCTCTCCAAAAATACAGACACTTTGATATAACGCAGTGGCTCATCACCAAGTGCTTGGCTGATGACAGCATCTAGAACAGTTTCTTGCCCCTGGCAGGTATTGAATTAATGTAGAATGAATGTCCATGGTTCAAATCAAGCAGTTAGCAAATAAATGAGTTGCTCGATCAGCCTTTACTCCCAAGGTTTGCTGTAGGTAGAGGCTTCTTTCTTAATGATAACAATGTCTAAGCTATCTGAATTTTAATGTCTCATTCTTCAAATTAGGGAGCCATGTTATCTTTCAGTGTGCCAAGATCCTGGAAAGCAAAGGTCTTCCTTACTTAGCCTTAAAAATAGCAATCTGAAAAGCAAAGTACATAGACTTTGTCCATTTTGTGCTTGCATTTTTACATCAGGTCCTAAGGATAAAGCAGTTGTATTGCAGAATTTTACATGTGTTTTGGCAAAGATTGTTGCTTCATTGGTTGAACTTTGTTTTCACATTTTCTTCATTCTATTTATTTGAGCTCGAAATGCTTCTTTTATATTTGTTAATCATTAGGACTGCTCAGTAAATAGTGTGTTTGGAATTTACACAGTTATATGAGCCTTACTTTTTAAATATTTCTGAGCAGAGTCTTAAGCTCTGTCAGTGTTTTCATTTATTGATATTTATATTTAAAAGATGGCATTGTATGTTACATTATTACCCCGCATAGTAGAATTGTAATGAGAAGACGAATTTGTTCATTATTTTTCCTGATGGTAGATGTGAAATGGTGCTTCAAAAAATTGTCTCTGTATATGTCTCTGTGTGTGAGTGTGTGGGGGGAGGGGGAGAAGGGGGACAGAACACAGACATAGATTTGAAAATATAAACTGGTCCTTTAAAAATTGGCCTGCCATCTGGAAATGGAAATTGAGACCTGAGACCTGCTGAAGTATTGGAAAACTGGATGTTAGGGTTTTTAAAAGCCCCACAGAAGTTAATTATGTATACACGCGCGCGCGCGCACACACACACACACACACACACACACACTCATATATTGAATTTTGAAAACTTAAAAAAAAAACCTCTGAAAACAACCATATATACTCATATTCTCAAACCTATTACTTTTTGTTGTTGTTATATTCTGCCAAATATAGGATCAAGTGGGAGAGATACATATAACATGGTTCTGTCTGCTCTGTTAATAAAGTAAACCCAAGAGCCAGCATTTTATTTTTTCCTCCTTAAAAATGCCTCCTCAGGCTGGGTCAGAGCTGTTAACTCTGGCGAATACCTCTTGTGAAGACTCAGTGGAAGGGTCACGTGTGCCTCTTGAACTGTTCTTACCAAACTTTCCTCCCTCCTCCTGCTGCTGACTGAAGCAGCCTCCTGGGAGCAAGAAAAAAAAATGTAAACAAGAAAAGCTTCTGTATTTTCTCCTTCAAAATACTCATGGGGAAGAATAGGAGTTACTTAAATAAGACAACAGATAAACAAAGTAGTTAAAACTTTTAATTGAGGGGAAACAAGATTTATGGCTTGTTTTTAATTGAGTGTTAGGTTGTAACATTCAAGTTTTTCTCTGTACTTGAAAGGTCCAGCCTGCCGATTTCAAGAAAGGTAGTGTTCAATATGTTTGGTTATTCATTCTCTCTTCCTCCGTCTCTCTGTCTCTCTGTCTCTGACACACACACACACGCGCGCGCGCGCATGCACGCACGCACGCACAGCGTGGTGGCTATTGAGTCCTGAAGAACTGGGCACTGTTAGATAGAACGAAGGTAACAGGCTAAGGAGAAGATCAATTTGAACGTTGCAATAGAAAGGCCTCAAAGCCTGGCACTTTCAGATATTTCTCTGTTGCATTGATTTTATTTTTCTGCTCAGCCCTGTTCAGAGATAGCGTTTACATGTTTCAGAGCTTTCATTCCAAGAATGTACTTTGATCTCAAATGAACCCCTACCCCTAAGTAAGGCTTATTTGACCCTCTGAAGAAAGATATGACTCTCTGCAAATAATTTGGCTCCTGCTTACATGTAGCTCTAATTATCTTACAGACATGTGCATATATATGTAAGAGATCATTGTATATATGGACTCAGTTCTGAAAGTGTTCAGAGAAGAGTAATCTTATTTGATTTAAAAGCATGAGTGTACAAGATTTATCAGCAGTATATTAAGTATTTGATAATTAGAGCTAAATGATTTTGGGGAGGAATTTTATTTAATATCTAGCAATCTCTGGATATAATTTTTGGCAAAGGTACAGCAGAAAACAAATAGTAAACTTTAATGTTATTCTTGGCTTGCTCATATATGACTATAGAATGTAAAACCATTTCCACAGATAATTTTGTAATTTATGAAAATACACAAACATACAAACCTATGAATCATAAATGAGAGTCATTAATTAAATTGTTTTTCTCTCTTTTAGTGTTACTGATCACCTAGAATCAATTAGAGAAAGTAGTTGACTCTGACCATTTAACACAGTAACTTCTAATGAAGTGAAAAATTTCAGATACTTCATCCTGTATAAACTTCTAATATGTCAATCATGGATAAAAGAAATCAAGTTTGATGTCATTTCTCTTTTTGGGATATTTTATACCACTTCAGGAAATTTATTTTTGTTTATATCATAAGACCTTTTGGGGGGACCAGGGATGGCATCTTTTTTCTAAGTAAGGAGCCACATCCCCCAGTGATCATGCTTTATAAAATTTAACGTATTAGAACTGTGGAAAGAGAAGAATGAGGAGGGAATATTCTTTTGCAGCAATTTACATTTATGTATCAGGGTGAACTGCAATAAAGATCCATTTTTAAAAATCAGCCTTCTTAAAATACAAAATTATTTAAACATTTTAAAGATAATTCATTTGCCTTGCTCTTGCCTTCTAACATTATCCATATCATGGAAAGGCTGAAATTTATACTCCAAAAAAATGTGGAAACGTGTTTTAATGGAGGTAAGGTTGTAAAATTTTGAGAAAGGATAAAGACTCACTAATAAGCATCTTCTCAGCTTTGTCCTCCCTTTGATAGATAGGTACCGAGGCTCCTCTTTTCTTCCATCTGCTGCGAGTGAGCAGGTGGCAGGGAACCTGCTCATTTCCTTAGGATGATTACTTCTCTGCCTTGAAATGTTTATTGGGCCCACCCATCTATTGGATCATTGTGTGACAGTGAGTCATGCTCCTATATCAGTGAGTGAGTCCCAGTTCCTGGCTTTGGGAACCACTGTATCTCCTATTCTATCAAGAGGTAACAAGAATTTCTTGAAACAAAGTTAGTTCAGAATTAATTTAAGATACTGAATGTGCCATACAGTTAGTTCTCTTCCTTGTTTTGATGAGCTTGCTTTGTGTTTGTTTTTGCTTTTCTTCATGGAGGAGTTTAGAAAGCTCAAAGGTGGGACCCAAATCAGATGGCTTTGGGTTGATACTTTAGGAACCTGGAGGTCGTACTTCTGTTGTCTGTATAAATTCTGCCTTTGCCTGGAGCTAATTGCCTATGGCTGTGTATATCCAGAGGGCAATAATAATAGCCAAATAAACTAGTGTGAAGTTAATCTGTGAGTGATGATTTTATGATACCTATATGCAAGTTAAAGGCCAGAAACTCATTCCTTCTTGAACTACCTTTTTTGGCCAAATGCTATGAACAGAAAAGGGTCCTTTTTTTTTTTTTTTTTTTTTTTTTTGACTTAACCATATTTTGTCTGCATTCTACACCTTCCTGTGTGAGCTTGACAGTGTTTTTACCGGAGTCTGTGGGGGACACCAAGTTTGGATCGGGGCAGTCCAGCATGAGGCCCTTCTTGGACACAGAGCTTCTAGTTCTGCCCACATGCCTCTATCCTGGTACTGCACTTTACTTGAAACTGTGCCTCTGGTCCTAAGACCAGCCATTGGAACATATTACCCACTCCTGTGTTACATAGCAAAGGACCAGTCGGAATGGTACGTGCTGTGTAGTCAAACACCTAGAAGACAAGAACAGCTGATGTTTCTCACTGTTGCCTTATCATTCTCTGAGCCATCTTTGATGCCGATCTTGTAAAAAGTGTACTAGAAGCAAAACTCCTTTTAAACTCAGAGCTTGTAGGTGGTGGTCATTCAACATCCTTGTTTCTATATTTGCACAAACCCTATCCACCCACTGCAGGGGTCTGGTGCACGCATGTGTTCAGATGCTTCCTAAACACGAACCAACTTGGGTTGAAAGTGGATATAATATTCAAATTGGTGTTATTTTGGATGATAATCTGCATAATCTGTCACTAGAGATCTCATGAGACATAGAAGATAACTCTTCATTTGTAATTTAACACTTTTAAAGAAGATGATCATAAGTTGTGGGGTTTTATTTATTTTTTTGGCTCAGTTGTGTATACAGCTTGACACCATATGATGTCCTAGGAACTTAGAGCTTGCTCCATCTAACTCCTTCTTCACTTCTCTGGATCTCTTTACCCCCATCCCTCAAGTCTTAAAACCATTTTCATCTGTGAGGTCATTGAGGCACTGGACTTGACTATATTGGTAACCTTTAAGGGAGTTAAACTGTTGATCTTCCAAGAAGAAAGGGACCAGACAGTGTTGCTTAAGATGCTGCAGTTGTGTTACTGTGAAGAAAAGATTTGCTTCCACTTTCAGCAGGCTATATATATATATATATATATTCATTTTGGTAAAAATAGGTGGAAAATCGGAAGACATAATTACCTTCACAAATTATTTATAGATACACTGGGTGAGAGGCTTACTGTAGGGCAGTCGCCAGAAAAACCTAACTGTAGTCTTTCAATAGTGTAATATTTGTATCTATTCCCATGCCAGCGATGTCTGCTGTGTACTGTGTCCTATTACTGTAAATCACCTGGTTTATAATACTAATGGGAACTAATTTGTTTTGTAATGGAATCCAGAGCAGATATGTATAATATGATCAGGATTGTCCTCCCTGTTGTAAATAAGAATAGGTCCTGTTTATTTTGACATCTTTTTACAAATGCATTGTATTAGGGTGTGAATATTCTGAACCATGCTCTTGTTTAAAGTTTTGAAATTTTTATTGGTAAATGTAACATTTTAATGGTTGTAATAATTATTTGTATAGATATGAATATAGTATTTTATTTAAGAAAATAAACTTTGCATTTTTGCATTGTGAATTCTGTCTTTTCTGATCATTGCCGCGTGCCACCTCAAACCTGGTATTAAAACAACTTGTATACCAAAGTTTTCTGTTCAAGGAATCTTCCAATATTACCACAATGTCTGAAAATGATACCGTGACCCACTTCCCCTGGGGACTGTGTTCCTGATCAAAGAGTCAGCCTCAAATAAACCAGACCAGTGCTATAGTGTTAGAGCAAACTATACACCTCTGTACTCATTGTAAAAAGTAAAATTAGAATCCCAGGTCTGGAAGAGTATTGAGAGAAGATTCAGTTAAAGTCGCTATAGTGGAGGAAACTGAAGCACAGAACCTTGGAACCAGAAATGGGTCTTTCAGTATAGCTTCCCACATCAACTTGGTTACTGTTTACAACCGTGAAGTTTGAGAGGAAAAAACAAGTTGCAGGGGAGCTCGAACAGCACAAAGTGATAGAAGTTTAAATGCCTATAAATGAAACAATTTCTTGTTTAGGGATACCAAGAGACGTGATAAAAATTGTAAATTAAGGAAATGACAAACCCAAAGTTCAGTACAATGGGTACTTCTTAGGAAAGGAGGGAGGGGGGTTGTATTAAGGATGGGTACATCAAAAGCACTGGTATGTTCCATTGAACCGAATAGTAGGTGTTTGTCTCATTTACACCAGGAGATTTTGTTTTATAAATGAATAAACTACATTCTAATATTGAAATGGGTAAAATGAGGATGTTACAGATCATTTATTCCCATATCTCAATAAAGCTCTTTTTTAAAATGTTTATTCAGTTTTGAGAGAGGGAGAGACAGAGACAGAGCACCAGTGGGGGAGGGGAAGGGGAGAGAGAGACGGAGACACAGAATCCGAAGCAGGCTCCAGGCTCTGAGCTGTCAGCACAGAACCTGATGCGGGGCTCAAACTCACAAACCGTGAGATCATGACCTGAGCCGAAGTTAGACACTTAACCCCCTGAGCCACTCAGTTGCCCCAATAAAGCTTTTTTTTTTTTTTAAAGGGATTTCCACAAAGAAAACTTCAAGTGGTTTTACTGGAAAATTACTTTAAATATTAAAGGAAGAAATAACACTGATCTACCATGACATAGAGAAAGAAGGGATCACCTACAAACTTGTTTTAGGAAGTTAACAACTTTGATACCAAATCTGTCACATTATAGCAAAGGAAAATTATAGGCCAATATCCTTAATGAACATAGATGTGAAAATTCTAAAGATGTCCACAAATTGCATCTAGTGATGCAGGGAAAGAATTGTGCATCATGACCAAACAGGGTTTACTTCAGGAATACAAGGTTAACATTTTAAAATCAATTTAGGCATCATTGTCTCAGAATAAAGGAGAAAAAAAACTATATGGTAACTTGGTTGATAAAATTCGGCCTCCATTTGTGGTAAAAACTCTAAACAAAATGAGAAGGGAACATTCTCAATCTGATGAAGCATATCTACAACCCAAACAAAACACCAAACACAGAACTACAGCTCATATTATACCTGATGATCTCCCCCTGAAGTCAGGAACAAGACAAGGATGGTCATTATTTATCTGTCTATTCGACCTCTTATTGATGTTCCTAGCCAGTGTATTACTGAAGAATAAAGCTCTTCACCCAAAACTATAAAACGTTGCTGGTAGAAATTAAAGGATACAAATATTAAAACATTTTGTCCCACACCTGAAACTCACTTAACAGGGCAATTATATCTCAATAAAACCATTTAAAATTACTCTAAAGCTCTAACACTTCAAACAGTGTGATACTGGCACAAGGAAAGATAGTGGACTAACGGGAGGGAACAGAAATCACAGAAATAGATTACACATTATAGTCCTTCGATTGACAAAACTGCCAGTTGCGTTTCAGTGAGTAAAAGGTGGTACTTTCAATAAATGTGGCTGTAGCAGCTGGCTATCAGTATGGAGGGGGGAAAAAGACCCTGGTCCTCCCTACTCCACACTATACACAAAAATTCCTTTGTAGTCATAGGCCTACATGTATGTAAAAGGTAAAACACTGAAGCTTGTAGAGCAGTGGTGCTTAAAATGTAGTCCCAGAATCCTGGGGTTCTCTGAGACGCTTGCAGGGCATCTGTGAGGTCACAGTTATTTTTACGATACTACTAAGATATAAGATGCCTGTAACTGTATTGGCATTTGCACTGATGGTGCAAAATCAGTGGTGTGTAAAACTGTCGGTGCTTTAGCACCAATCAAGGCAGTGGCACCACTGCTGTGCTAATTGTCATTGTATTCCTTTTCTAAAAAATTTGAGTATAGTTGACACATGATGCTACATTAGTTTCAGGTGTACAGCATAACATTTGTTTGTTTACTCATTCGCTTTTAGATTCCACACATGAGAAAAATCCTGTGGTACTTGTCTTTCTTTGACTTATTTCACTTAGCATAATACCCTGTAGGTCCATCTATGTTGTCACAAATGTCACAGCCTCATCTTTGTTATGGCTGTGTAAAATTCCTGTGTGTGTGTGTGTGTGTGTGTGTGTATCACATCTTCCTTATCCATTCGTCTGTCAATGGACACTTAGGTTGCTTCTATATCTTGGCTATTGTAAATAATGCTGCAGTAAACATAAGGGTGCAAATATCTTTTTGAATTAGTGTTTTTGTTTTCTTTGAGTAATACCCAGTCATGGAACTATTGGATCATACGGTATTTCTATTTTTAATTTTTGAGGACTCTCCATACTGTTTTCCACAGTGGCTGCACCAATTTACATTCCCACCAACGGTGCGTCCTCACCAACACTTGTTGTTTCTTGTCTTTTTGATTGTAGCCATTCTGACAGTCGTAAGGGGATATCTCATTGTAGTTTTGCCTTGTATTAGCCTGATGATTAGTGAGGTTGAGCATGTTTTCATATGTCTGTTGGCCATCTGTTTGTCTTCTTTAAAAAAAATGTCTACTCAGGTCCCCTATTTTTTAATCAGATTGTTCTTCTCGTGTTGAGTTGTATAAGTTCTTTATATATTTTGGATATTAACCCCTCATCAGATATATCATTTTCATATCTCTTCTCTCATTCACTAGGTTGCCTTTTTTGTTTTGTTGATAGTTTCCTTCTCTGTGAAAAAGCTTTTTATTTTGATGTGGTCCCCATAGCTTATTTTTGCTTTTGTTTTTCTTGACTTCGGAAAATGTTGCTATGGCCCGTATCAGGGAGATTACTGCCTGTCTTCTCTTCTAGGATTTTTATGGTTTCAGGTCTCACATGTAGGTCTTTCATGCATTTTGAGTTTATTTTTGTATATGGTGTTGGAAAGTGGTTGTTTCATTCTTTTGCATGTAGCTGTCCAGTTTTCTTGGCACCATTTATTGAAGAGACTGTCTCTTCCTCCTGGTATATTCTTGCCTCCTTTGTCGTAGATTAGTTGACCATATAAGCTGGGTTTATTTCTGGGCTCCCTATTCTGTTCCATTGATCTATGTGTTGATTTTTGTGCCAGTACTATACTGTTTTGATTATTACAGCTTTGTAGTATTTCTTGAAATCTGGAATTGTGATACGTTTAACTTTGTTCTTTTTCAAGATTGCTTTGGCTGTTCAGGGTCTTTTGTGGTTCTGTACAAATTTTAGTATTATTTGCTCTGGTTCTGTGAAAAATGCTGTTGATATTTTGATAGGGATTACATTGAGTCATTGTACTTTTAATCATCATAAACTTACAGTTAAAAAAAAAAAAGCCAGTTTCATTTCAGAATGTTCTTGATTAAGCAGTACAGATTAATACTTTTGTTAAATCTTGGGTCATGAGTACACTTCCTCTTAATATTTTTAAAAAAAATTTTTTAAGGTTTATTTATTTTTGAGACAGAGAGAGATAGAGCATGAACGGGGGAGGGTCAGAGAGAAGGAGACACAGAATCCGAAACAGGCTCCAGGCTCCGAGCTGTCAGCACAGGGCCCGACACGGGGCTCGAACTCACAAACTGCGAGATCATGACCTGAGCCGAAGTTGGCCGCTTAACCGACTGAGCCACCCAGGCGCCCCTAAATATTCTTTTTAAACATTGCATTAATATGTAGTATTCTATGAGCACACGGAAAACAAACATAATGCGCTTCTGCTAGAAACCAAAGTATGGTGGTGGTGGTAGGAAAAGGTACTAGTGTGTGGATTATGGAATGAAATAGTGGCTTTCTTCATGGAATACTAGCTGAAAGAATTATTGAAATCTATGATTATTTGGCATTCTCAAAAATTAATGAAATGAGCTCATCGCTATATCCAGTACTGTAAGTTTGAAAGGTTTCCATTAAGGACTTTCTGATGAAGTCAGTGGTAGTATCAATGAATTATTTTATATATATGTTTTATATATGTATAAACATAATACATATATATGTATTTTATATATATAAACAATAATATATATATGTTTATATATGTGTGTGTATGTGTGTGTGTATACACATATATGTTTTTTTTTTAATCTGAGCTGAAATCAGGAGCCAGATGCTTAACCAACTGAGCCACCCAGGTGCCCCAGTATATATATTTTACATATGTATACATAATTAAATGTGCAAATGTTTGGAAGATTTCCACAATTCAGTGAGCCAAGATTTTCCAAACGACCAAAGGATGCTGTTACAAAACCGTGCGTGGATAAAATGATCCATTCAAATTGCAGGCTAGACTGGGGCGCCTGGGTGGCTCAGTTGGTCAAGTGACCGACTTCGGCTCAGGTTATGACCTTGCGGTTTATGAGTTTGAGCCCTGCGTAGGGCTCTGTGCTGGCAGCTCAGAACCTGGAGACTGCTTCGGATTCTGTGTCTTCCTCTCTCTCTCTGCCCCTCCCCCACTTGTGCTCTGTTTCTCCATCTCAAAAATAGATGAACATTTAAAAAAATTGAAGCTAGAACAATAGATTTTAATGTTGCAATACATGAAAAGTTCACTGATGATAACTTCAAATTCCACATTGCAACTAATCTTTGGGAAACTACCATTTGTTGAGTTTTGGTGGAGTATAAAAGAAGAATATCTACAGTTGTCTGGAAAGACTACTCCCCTTTCCAACTACGTATTTCTGTAAGGCTAGATTTCCTTCACATACATACTTCAAGCAAAACACATACTTCAGCAGAGTGAAGGAAGAAATTATTAGGAGAATCCAGCAATCTTCTAGGAAGCCAGACATTAAATAGATTTACAAAGATGTGGAACACTGCTGCTCTTCTCACAAGTATTTTTTGCTGTTGTTTTGGAAGATATAGTTATTTTTCATGAAATATGTTCTTTGTGTCATGTAATGAGCTTATTGTTACCTATTTGTAAGTTTTCAATTTTTATTTCTGTAACGGCAAATATTGATAGGTGTAACTCAGAAATAAAACCTCTTTGGGGTCCTCAATAATCTGTAGGAGTGTACATAGGTCCTGAGACCACAAAATCTGAGAGCTAATGTTCTAGAAGAAACCATAGGAAATATTGTCTGGCCATATCTATAAAAAATTGTTACTTGAGACTTCATTAAAATTGAGAGTTTTTCATCAGCAACTCACATACTGGCAAAGATTATATATCAAAAAGAAAAAGACTCATAAGCTGATTTGAAACATTGGCAAAGAATTTGAAAAAAGTCTTCACATAAATGACCAAGAAGTTTATGAAAAGGTGCTCAACTTCAGTCACCTTGAGAGAAATGCGAAATAAAATACAATGAGATACTGTTACTCCTCACACAGAAGGAAGAAAATGGAAAGAACTGACAAATGTCAAGTGTTGGCAAAGATACAGAATAATTGGAACTCTCCTATGGTGCTGATGAAGGCATAAATTGGTATAACCACCTTGGAAAACTGTTGGCACTATCCTCTAAAATTAAAAGATTTACCAGGGGCACCTGGCTGACTCCGCTGATGGGGTGCAAGTCTTCATCTCAGGGTAGTGAATTTGGGCCCCATGTTGGGTGTAGAGATTACCAAGAAAATAAACAAACTTAAGAAAAGAAAAAAAATAACAACAACTGAAGACTTACCAACCCCAGGGCACTTCGGTGGTTCAGTGGGTTAAGCCTCTGACTTCGGCTCGGGTCATGATCTCATGGTTCATGAGTTTGAGCCTCACGTGGGCTCACAGCTGTCAGCGTGGAGTCTGCTTGGGATCCTCTGTCCCCCTTTCTCTCTGCCCCTCCAATGCTTGCGCGCTCGCTCTCTTTCAAAAAAATAAAACATTAAAAAAAAAAAAAGACTTACCCCATGACTCAGCAATTCCATAGTGCACTCTGTATATAGCCTGGAAGTAATGTTTGTGTAAGTTCACAATGGACACGTATAAGAATGTTCACAGAAGCTTTTTTTTTTTTTTTTTTTTTTTTACAGCAGCCAAAAACTGGAAATGACCCAAACATCCATCAGTAGGGGAATGGGTAAAGAAATGCTATATACTCACAAAAAGAAGGTACTAATACACATGGATGAATCTCACACAGACATTATATTGAATGAAAGAAGCCAGACAAAAAGGAGTATCTACTGCATAATTCCATGTGTGTGTAGTTTGAGAACAGGCAAAATTAACCTATAAGGAGCAAAGCCAGAAGAGTGGTTACCTCTGGAGTGGGGATTTAACTCGGGACAGGCACAAGGATATGGGAAATGTTTTCTATCTCAGTGTGGGTGGTGTTTACATTGGTGTGTATGCGTGTGTATGTGTGCACATACATGCCTTACTGAACATAGTTTATACGTCCCTAAATAAAAAGGTTAAGAAAAAATTAACTGATGTTAGTTTTCTCTTGATGAATTTCTAGAATTGGTAAAATCTAAAAGCTATTTTACTGTCATTCTTTAGAAAAAGAAAAAACGATGCCACTGTTTTGTATCTGGCTCCTGTTGCCCGGCTGTGTGACTTTGGGCAAGTCGTATAACTTCTTTGCATCTTCGTTTATTTGTTGGAACATTATCTATCCTGCCTCACAGGGCCGACATGAGGGACAAATGAGGTTTGATATTTGAAAGTGTTTTCACACAGTTGCAAAGGAACATTTGAATGTAAAGTGGCAATTATTTTTTATGAAAATCCTCATTTCCATCTCCCCTACCCAGGAGACTGAAAAGCAGGGAACACTAGAATATAGTTTCTTGGTCAATGTCAACAGCCCCTTTGACCTCTCCTTCTTTCTGTTGGAAATTAAGGAGATAATGTTAATTTGCTACCTACATAAGTTCAGAAGTCTGGTAGGTTGGTTAAACTGGTATCAATGTGCCACTTAATTTTTCACATTATCAGGTAAGCTGCAGATTTGGGGGGAGATATGAAAATCCAGCTTTTAACTAAGTTTGTGCTGGGCAGGTCTGGTTTTGTTTTTGTACATTGTTTAATCATATTCAGATCTGTGGCTTGGAAAGAGGCTGAAGCCAAATTGTGGTAGTGGAGAACTTACTGCTTCAGGGAAGTTTTCTGGGAACTCATGATTCGATTAAACTAAATCCTATTTTTTTTAAATGCTGCTGAGTGACGGATGTGCAAATTCACATTAAATATAAATATATGTATATATATAAAATATATATTATAACACACACACACACGCACTATATATATATATATATATATATATATATATATATATATATATAAAAGCCCAACAGACAGCTTAGTATAGGAGAAGAAAATTGGTTAGTATATCAGTGTTTCAAACCAAGTCATGTTCTTTTTTGTCTTATTTCTGGACACATTTAAAAACATTTACCACTATTATCATTATACTTCAAACGGAGAATTGTAATTCCTCAGTTCAATGGAGGCTGGTTCCTCTGCCTCAATTCATCAGGATGAAATCACTCCCTTGTATGAGGGGACAGCTGGGCACAGTCACCAAGTATGAGGATGGGCCAGCCATTGACGCTAGTGGTAGATTCTACCTGATCTATTGGACCAGCAGAGATCAGTCTTAGAGGTAGCTTTGGAAGACTTTTTGCCTTGACGATTTTTTTAATCTGCGAATTTTTTTTTAATGTTTATTTATTTTTGGGAGAAAGACAGAGTGTAAGTGGGGGAGGGGCAGAGAGAGAGGGAGACAACAGAATCCGAAGCAGGCTCCAGTCTCTGAGCTGTCAGCATAGAGCCCAACATGGGGCTCAAACCCACGAACCGGGAGATCACGACCTGAGCCGAAGTCAGACGCTTAATCAACTGAGCCACCCAGGCACCCCGAATCTGTGAATGTTTGTTAGGAAATAAAAACCTAGGACTATATTCCTGTACTTTCTCTCCATTGTTAATTTTGTTTCTGGAGCAGCAGGCTCCCAGTGGAAACCTGACACCTCATGCTACATATATTTTAATTTTAAATGAATCTTTGGACGTGTAGCCCTTTGCCAAGGACAATCATTGAATTTAGAAAAAGGACTTTGGTTCTTAACTTTTACAAGCTTCGAGACTGAAGCAACAGTCTTCACATGGATCCAGCTGTTCCAGCTTTATAGAGCCAAAGTGATCCAAAGCCATGATTTTATCAGTTTCATTGTTATTCATGTTTATATAACAGACACATATCTTCTGAATTTTGCTGAAACTTTCAATTTTTGTTAATCTGTTCAATAGTCATATAATTCTAGGCTCTGTTTTGCATGTATAGATACATGCCTAAGTAAGAGTTGACCCTTCCTTACAACATAATCCGTCTTCTCTTTTCTCCGGTCTCCTTACCTAGGCTACTCCTTCTGACTGTCAATCCAGCTTTCTGCAGCAGTCACTTCATCTAGTGAACAGTGACTTCTTTAAGTGTCAGTTTCTCCATGCGGCAAATGTCATAACAGTGAGTGCCTACTTCATGGGGTTGGGTGGTTCAAATTTAAATATGGTAATGCATACAAAACCCTTGACAGAATGCCGGATGACAAATGTTTGCTGTTTTAATGATCAATTCTGCTGACTTTAATGTTCTACGGGTCAGAGACGGGAACTGAGGACAACAGTTTCCAACAGGAAGACCCTACTAAAAGGGCAGATTGAAAAGCTCAGTGCCCTGTTTGTCCTCCAGCAGGGACGGGTTGTTGCAATTCCTCAGAATTAGGGAGTTGGAGCAGTTTTTGTTTGTTCAAGGATGGATTGAGATGATCCCCACCCCAACTCTCTCTCTCTTTCTGGATCTCTGTTCTCTGCTAAGATCAAAATTGGGACTTTCATTTTTCTTATGAAAAACTGGAGGTGGTCATCAAGGTACCTCTCAATTTTTCTGACTTCTCTCTTTTATCTGGGAAAGACACAATTATTCTCCTCTTCTGGGCATGACAGGGCAGGCTGTGAGAGTCCTGTAGGCTGTGGGCTTCCCTCTTAGTCCAAGTGTGATATTTTAAAATATTGTCCAGTCCTGTAGTCTCAACCCGGTGGAGCCCGGGGGTCTCTTTCATTTTGCTTTCACTCGGCCTGAAAACAAGTAAATAACATCAAACCCAGAAATGTACCACATCAAAACGTGAACCTCCTACTTGGGCCCAGTCCTTCTCCATCCCTTCTTACAAGGTGTTCCCTAAAATGATGGTCCAGTAAGCTCTATCCATCATGTGAGCCACCAACACCATTACCAGGTAAACAACTTTCTCTTTCTTCATGACACAAAGAAGCAGCTATCTTCCCCTCCACATCCCAACCAAGCCTCAATTTACCCTTTTGTGTAAAGCCTCTTGTATCTCCCCGTATATAGTTTTTAGGGATGGTTCAGGCTGTCACCTATTGCCTTCCGCTTCTGCTTTCAGAGGACACTACTGCTTGAACCTGACCTTTGACTGAATCTCAGCTGGGTCTTCCAGGTTTACATACCTTATTCCTGCCTCATTCTCAGTTTCCCTTCTCTTTCATGCTTCACCTACCTCTGCATTACATTGTTCTAGCACTCGCAAGCCAACTTGGAATTCTCAGACATCTTTGGTGTAGTTTTAGCAATAAGCCTCTTCCTTCCAAGTTACCCATTGCTGAGAATAGCACCCACCCCTCTGATCCTGAGAAAGTCCCCTCTAATTATTTTATTTGTTTGTGTGGTAGGACTGGGAACCATAGAGGGAGAAAGCCTGCACCTCCGAAAACATCTATTCTGGAGACCCAGCAAGCATCCTTTCCAAGAATTTGAGATGCTATGTTGTATCAGCAGCAAGTTCAGGGCTTCACACATGGGGATAAAAATTGCTGGTACCTATTTGGACTTTTTTCTGCTCTGTGCCTAATGATAAGATTCTCGGAAGGCCACTCTCTTCTTGGAGCTCTTTGCCCACTTAAAATGAACAAATTATGATGATGTGCTTCATGTCCATCTTCCTTTTTGGACCACAGATCCTGTGACGGAAGAAATTGTGTGCCTTTTGCGCATTGCTGGGTCCTGCTCCTTGTGGAGGCTGGCCCAAATATTTCTTGATTAACCATTAGCAGAAGCCGTATTTCTGATTCTGTGTAAACGGACAGAGAAGTGGACAGAGAAGTGGTAAGGAAGGAGAGGTTAAAAGAGAAATGGATCCCCTAAAAAAGTAGGTTACTTTATCAAGTATCCTAGGTTGAGAGAGAAGCAGAGTCAACCTCAGGTCTGAATTTGTGCTCTTCCTTGAAGGGACCTGCCTAGTACCGGGTACTGAACCTTATGAAAGGCTCGGATAGGTGACATAATACAAATCATAAAGTGCAAATCAGCTCTTTTCTGTGATGGCAATGTTATAGCCCCATAAAATAGACATCCTCTGAATTATTTTGGGTTATCTTCTGTTTAAATGACTTAGAGTCCTAATTCAAGAAGAATGTTAGAACATAGGGTAGATGAGGGGGCCAGAAGAAAGCCATACTACGATTGGGTGTCAGTCTTCTCTTGTCCTGACTTGAACATCTTTCACTGTTTCAATCTCTTATTTGCTAAATCAAAACTATACTGCTGAACAAGAGATAAAACACCTAGACTTTATTTAGCCCTTGACTGAGATGTGATATGACTTTAAGGCCATTCTATGTTAAAATATGGTGGTTAATTATTGTTCATCTCCAGAGAAATGGGTAAATCCTGAGATGACAGAAACTCTAAGGCAATGAAAAGGATGTAGGATAGAGCCAAGGAATTTTTTTAAAATTTGAAGTTCAGGAAAAGTTATGAAATCTCTTAATCCAGGGATATTTAGGAAGAGGGCAGAGTCCATTTTCCTAAGATTGGGGAGTATAGGGGACTTCTGTGTGAACAATGGTAACCACTTAGCCTTCTTTGTGTTTCAATGAGAATAGCCAGGCCACACGTCAAGGAAAAGTGTAATTAAGTCCTGCCTTGGAGTTCATAGAGCAGGGGTCTCTTCTTACAGAAGAGTCCCATCCAAGCAAAACTATTACTATGGCCTTTTAGAAACTCATGGTGAAGGCTGATCTTTGACTCCTGTGAAACTTTTTTTGAATTCATGTGTGTTAAGGCCGAAGATTTGACAGGCACTTTACCTCCTTGACAATGGTGCTTTAATATTGAAGAGACGTTAAAACCTAGTTACACAATACGTGTTGTCTCCACCAAACAGCGTTAAAAACAACAACAAAAACACCTACCATAAACTGGGCAGAATCAAGGGTTTTCCATTGCTTCAGGCAGAGGCAGATTGTATCTTTACTCACAATGCCTTTCCTTAGTTTCACCAGGGATATTAGTCATTTCAAAACCTGAGGGACATTCCCCTGCTTCTTTCTGGAGCCAGATTTGTTTCCCATCTTCATGCAGGCTGAACATCCAGGCTTTCTCTACAGAACATTTGGGAGGGGGTAGGGAGGGGTGGGGAAACATTTGCCGTGGCTTTTGCTGAACCACAGTAGTAACAGCTACTCGAGAAAGGGAGAAAATTCAGGTTTTCTTTGAGATTCCCAGGGCAGAGATGGCGGTAATGAGGTGTGACCTACACAGCCAGATTTTCCACTTGGCCCTAGATTTGGTAGTGATTTTTCATCTGGGTTGGGGTAAGAGTATTAAGGGCCAGAGGCAGTGACATGCAGCCATAAAGGGTGGGGTGGGTGGGGGGACACTGGGACTAGGAGGTTTGAGAACTCTGGGCAGTATCTTTGAAGGTGAAGAGGCCTCCCAAACCCTTCAGGGCCTCCTGGAACTGAGGACAGGAAACAGGACAGCAGATTTCAGTGGAGAGCCTCTAGAGGAGAGAGATGCCAGCCCAGTGGAGAGACCCGCTCTTGCCCTGCCCCCCCCCCCCCCCCCGTGGGATTCAAGAGGGACGGGGTGACAATCTTCTCTGTCCTGGCACTACTCCTGGTGCTCTGCATGTCTCTACTTTTGTCCCCTAATGTACTGTCAAGTGGATGTGTCAGGCAAGGATCGGAGTGTTCCAGCAACTTGCCTGAGGTCACACAGTGAGCACATGAACATACTTGGATGAAAATCTGACTCAAGAATCTTTCCAGGCTCCCCTGTTCCTTCTGTGAATAATGTTTATCTCTGTTTCTCCCTTTCCCCTAAGTTTTACACAGAGAGACTATCTCCCAGAATGAGAAACATTTTGGATGTTATTTGATTTACCGACACAGGCATTTTGTGATCTCACAGAACATTCTGGTGGCTGCTCAGAGCTACAAAGGAAGCAGCTGCCACTTTCTTTGCACCAGGAGCTGGCTTGGTGATCTCCTTCAGTCATGGAAAGTCCCTTCCCCAGATAGACTCTGGTTTTCCACTGGCTTCTCCTGCTGCTAAAATAAAATCAGGCTAATCCCTCAACCATCCAACGTCAACAGGTGGACTTGCCTCTCCAGCATTTGTCAGAGGTGTGAAGAGGTCATTTTTTTATGCGCACAGCTTTGCTCCCCTGGCTGCCACATCTCGGTCCTGCTCCAGCTGACCTACTCCTATTACTTCTGTGCCTCGTCTGCCAAAAACCTCTTCACAGTGGCTGTTTTCTCCGGTTACCCTCTGGCTGAACTTGGCTTTCAGATTAATCTTCCCTTCTCTTTAAAGAGCGAAGTCCACGAGCACAGACAAAAGTTGCGTGGGCATTGTTCTACACAGGGACAAGGGACCATTCAGCTGGGAGGCTGCCCCCCTCCACCCCGGCATTCCTATCAACCACGGATGCAGTCGGACAACTTTCTCATGTCCTCCAGCCATGACATTCATACTGTAGAGAGAAGTAGCAACAACTACATTTAGAATTGATAGTTGTTGGAGCAGGCTTGGTCTGGGTTTTTAGTCCTGCTGCAGAGAAGGGAACTGACCACAGTGTGTGAGTTTACAGCATAATATAGACATGATGGGAGTAAATGGTCAAGAACACCGCAGCACAACACAGTTCAGAGCCCCCTCCCCATTCCCACAGATACATTTCCAAACAAGCTGCTGGACCAGGTAACGCATCTCACAATTTATTCACTTTGGGCCACAGGGCCACTTGAACAGACTTTGTCCACATTTCCTTAGTGCACCTTTTTTTTTTTTTTGATTGAAGCCATCAGTGCATTAAAATAAAAGAATTAGGTCAAATGAGCCATTATTAAATGGATTCGAAATTTGTTTTAGATGTTAGACTATCACAACTATTTTTATAGGTGGACTTTATATAGCCTATGGAAGCCAACAGTTTTTAAGGAAGGAAGAATAGTAGAAAAGCAATGATAAGTTTGGGGTCATTTTAGAAAAGACAATCACAAAAAGTTTCATTAAAAGCATCTTTGTGTTTTTAAAATCCGGGAAAGTTTGCTATTGAAACTTCTGCAATGTGACTTTGAACATTATACAAATATTTTAGAGACAGAGTAATACTTTTTTAAACAAAAAGGACGCCTGATCCATTTCCCTAATGAACGATCAGGAAAGCAGAGGTGACAGGTGACTTCAACTTCACAGCAAATATATATAGGGTGCACATTCATATGTCTCTTTTCTGATTACATCTTCCTCCAGGTACCACGGGTGCGTGGTCCAAATGGGGCGTGGCAGGGGCAGAGATGTCAGACGGTGGCAGTGAAGTGGGCTTTGCAGCACCTTGCTGGCGAGAGAATGAGAATCTGGTGCAACCAAGAAGCAATCCTCAATCAGCTTGCTCTCTGCAACTCAAGAGGATGAGTAAAAGTGTTCATCCTGAGAGTTACTTCTAGAGAACTTCAGAGAGAAAATCTGGAGGCCCTAACCTGCCTCAAGTGACAGGTAAGGGGCTTGGTCGGTGGCAGAGGACCCCCAATGCAGCATCCCTGGTTTGAACAATTATTTATTCCCCACAGGTGACATGGGCACAGAATCGAGCTGTTAGAGTTGGACGCTCGAGGAGGCAATTTCAGCTTTGCTGCATGTGCTCTAGGCACCCACTTCCTTAGGGTGAGGTCTGTTTGCTGGAGGCTGATGTCACCAGTCTCTTAGGCCTGTCGGTCATTTCTCTCAATCCTTCTGCTGCTAGAAGAGTTTTTGGAGCTGGTGAGAGAACGCCGGGGCCTAACCCAGGAAAGTAGAGCCTCAGTTGTGGGGTCAACACACAGCGGTGGCATGAAGACACTAACAAGTAGGTGAGCACCCAAGCCTTGGTCCTGGGAACAGTTACCTGTTAGGACGAGTGTGTGACAAAGCCCAATCCAGAGCCCTTCTAATGGGGTCAGGAACCTGGGGGACGCATACAGCGTTCCTTCCAAGGAGGTGACTAGCTGGTCCTACTAAGCCCTAGGGCGTGGGTTCAGCCCTCTACCAGACTCTGAGGAGCTGTATCACCCCTGGACCCTGGAGAAGCGAGTTGGTGCTCTGGGATGTGTCAAGCAGCAGATACCGTGGGGGTGCGAAGGGGGCCCATCTAAAAAGTGTCTGGGCAGGAGATCTGAGCTGCTGGCCTCTCCGGGCCTGGAGGCAGCTGGACAGAAGAGGGCAGCATCACTCTGTCCTTGCCGGTGAGTCTCAGAGGAGGGCGGGAGGGGTCCCAAGACAGAGTTGACTTGGATGCAGCTTGTGTCCACGTTTAGCTCAGGGCTGCAAACACAAGGGGATGGGTGTCTCTAGACTCTTCAGGGATTGCCTCTGTCCAGACCCGTGGCTTCCCCTCCGCCTCCCTTCTTGCAGGCTTGAATCTCCCTCCTGCCCCTGTCCTCCCTGTGTGAGCGCACACCAAGTTGACCTGACGAGGTGAGTGGAGCATTTGGCAGTGGTGACTTTGCTGCGGTCCCTGTATTTTCATGAAACAGCACCGAGATCGATTGCTCCCCCTCCCTTTCTTAGTGCTGGAGGCTCAGAAGACAGGGATCTGGTCCCTCCGAACCACGTCCAGGTCATCATCCAGGGTTAACAAAACCTGGAATGGGAGGGGTGGAGGAATGAAAGCAGTGCACGGTCACAGCCACAGTAAGCCCAGCTTCCTCTCTGAGACTCACCTGGGTTGACAGCACAAGCGCCTTCCTGTCCTCTGTGGCTGTCTGCAGTGCTGTGCTCTACAAGGGCAATTCTGATCACCTAGTTCATCTATTAATTCCGATGTGTACCAAGGGCCTATTATGTGCTATTCTAGATGCCAGAGACAAAACTCCCTACCTTCCTGGAGCTTACATTTGAGAGAGCTTCAGACATGAAGCAAATGGGGACAATATAGCCATGTTAGTGATGTATGCAAAGTCCAGTGTACTAGATAATAATATGTAATGAAATAGTAACAAAAATTAAACTATGGAGGGAGTATAGGAAGTATGGGGTAGGGAAAGGTTGAAAAAAAGTGCTGATGGGGTGGCCAGGGAAGTCATTACTTAAAAGGGGACATGTGGCCCAAGATCTAGAGGAAAGGAAATCTTGTTGCATAGAGTATTGCTATACAAGCAATGTATACTCCGCCTCCATTTTCAGCTCCCTCTGCCACCACTCTCTTCACATGGAAACTTTCACTCCACTTTTGTGGTCTCTGTCTCTCTCATGAAGGTGTTGTTCATCAAAACTACACGTCACGAGGAGTGAGGTTTATACAGATTGTTGAACTTCCCCAGCTGGCCACGAGGGGGCAGCCCCGCTCCACTCTCGAGGCCGTGTGGCGGCAGAGCCCGGTCACCGTGAGCAGTGCTGGGAGCACAGGTCTCCTGCTTGCTACCTGTGCACAGGCACAGCGGACTTTTAATTTGGAAAAGTCTAAATTAGGATGAAAGGAAGCCAGCAGTGATCATCCATTGTTAGAGTATGCATAGCTTCTGGAAAGGTGTTTGGGCCACAAGAAATGGAAGGATTACAGGAGACATCTGGGACAGACTGGTTAGAAGCAAGAGACCTGGCTGCTATCCCCAGCCGCTCCAGAAACTTGTAAAATATCTGTGGGATATTCAGTGAGACTGGAAGAGGAGGAGGAATGTGAGCACAAGAAGGAAGAATCTAATGTTACTGAAATTTGAATGAGTGCCAGAAGTGATTCCTGGGGCGATTCTGGGCATGTGAGTTCTAATAACCGATTCAGTCCAAACGTTGTGCCATTTAAGGAAAATCATTTTGTTAACTCTGTATCTTGAAATATTGGAGAGTAAAAGGGAAATGAAAATAAAGATCTAACTGAAGGATATAATGTGAAAAAAAGATATAAGAGAATCTGTATATTAAATTATAATGAGGAATTAGAGAAGTTAGAAATACAAAAAAGTAAGGAACGCAGGGGAAGAAAGTACAGGATGTGAAGAGAGAAGAAATTGACAGACAGGTATTATAAACTCACCAAGAATGAGAAAAACAGGGCTGTGGCAGAGAGGAAGTGCCAGATGTCATGGTCATCAAAGAAACCGAGCAGGATACACTCCCGGTTCTTCTCCCGGGATTCGGCTGGGGTTCCCTGGAGGAAGGTGAGGCAGAATGTGGGTGAGCACTCCTACAGTTCAACTGTTTAGAGGGCTGAGCATCCAGAAAGCTACAAAAATGCTATTGGATGCCCGGCCCAAAAAGTTAGCTTCCAAGAAAACATTAGTCCACACGAAAACTTGTACACAATGTTCACAGCGGCCACACTCATAAGAGCCAAAGAGTGGAAACAATCTAAATGTCCCTCAACTAATGATAGGTAAAATGTGCTGCATGCATACGATGGAAAATTATTCAGCAATTAAAAAGACATGAAGTACCAATATATGCTACCACATGGATGAATGGATAAGCTAGACTTCAAGATCACATATGGTATGATTCCATGTGTATGAAATGTCCAGAACAGGCAGATCTATAGAGACCAAAGATAGATTAGTGGTTGCCCATGGCTGGTGGTTTAGGGAGAAACGGAGAGCGACTCCTAGTGGGCAGGCTTTCTTTCGGGAGTGATAACAAATGTTCTAAAATTGATTGTGATGGAGAGCTGAGGCTTCCTTTCTGCTACTCAATGTATCACTTATTTCCTAGGCCTCAGTTTTCCCATCTATGCAATGGATTTATAAACACCTGCAGCTGGGTATTTGTTTATGGATAGGATTATGAGAAGATACAGTAATGAAGGTTTGGCACACGTTAAATATCCATGGGCAAGAGAGTCATAATACAACACGTAATGAGCATCCAATCTGCCCTGTTTGGAGGGCTCACACCTTGATGAGGCCTACTCTGACAATGACGACAGCATGCCATTTATGTGTGGACATTAAACACCATCCCTTTTAGAGAAAGCTTTCATTTCAAAGACAAACAGCAACAAGCACACGGAGAGGGAAGTAGGAAGATCAAAAAGGCAAGAGGGAGGGAGAACATTTCCTCTGAAAAGAAAACTGCCCTCTTACCTCCCAGCTGCTGAGATTCTGGAAGAAAAAATACAGAGCGGAGGCCCACACCACAGCCGTGGCCACGATGCAGAAGAGCGGGATGGGGAGGAGCTTCTCCGAGCTGCGGAGCTGTGGATGGAAAGCAGATGCAGCTCGTGGCCTTTTCGGACCCAGGGCAGGCGGCTCCCGGTGCCCACTCTCACCTTCATGATGATGTAAAAGGCCAGGTAGAGCAGCAGGTTACAGATGAAGATCCCCAGCATGTAGGAAGCGAAGTCCCGGGGTCGATAGATCAGTCCAAAGAGGGCGCTGGGTGCAGGGAGGGATTAGTATGTAGGCATCAAGCTGGGTTTATAACATTGTTGGCTTTTTCACCTCCACTTTGGGGAGGAAGGGAGTTAAAAAAAAAAAAAAAAACCTCTAATGCAAGTAAATTACGACACCTCCTTCAGACCTGGCATTTTTGATGATTGTAAGGTTCCCATAAGTGGATGTACCACAATCCTCTTTCCTCTCTAGTTGAAATAGTTTTCCTTTTGCCTTGCGGCTTTTCATTACAAAGAACAGTGCAATGAATAAATCACTACCTTCAGGCGTATTATGCTTTTCTCTTTTTTTGCATTTAAGATTAATTCATTAGACTAGAACTAGAAATAGAATTATCTCGAAATTGTCTTGCCACACATTATCAACAAAAAACTGTCTATGGTTTTTATTATTTATTTATTCATTTAAAAATGTTTGTTTATTTTTGAGAGAGAGAGAGAGAGAGAGAGAGAGAGCATGAGCGGGGGAGGGGCAGAGAGAGAGGGAGAGTGACAGAATCCCAAGCAGGCCCCACATCCAGCATGGAACTGGACCCGGGGCTTGATCCCTTGACCATGAGATCGTGACCTGAGCTGAAATCTAGAGTTGGAAGCTCAACCGACTGAGCCACTCGGGCTCCCCTATGGTTTTTACATTAATACTGAAGTTTAGGGGCGCCTGGGTGGCTCAGTTGGTTAAGCGTCTGACTTCAGCTCAGGTCACGATCTCGCGGTCCATGAGTTCGAGCCCCGCGTCAGGCTCTGGGCTGATGGCTCAGAGCCTGGAGCCTGCTTCCGGCTCTGTGTCTCCCTCTCTCTCTGCCCCTCCCCCGTTCATGCTCTGTCTCTCTCTGTCTCAAAAATAAATAAACGTTAAAAAAAAATTAAAAAAAAATACTGAAGTTTAGTTTGGTTGGGGTTTAGCACTGCTTTTTCCCCCCAAATTTCTTTTAAAATAACATTCAAGATTCACATGAAGTCACTCCATGTCTTGTAGTGTCCATGGGAAACTGAGGATGGAGAAACAAAGAGGAAGCCAACCCTCCACCAGGTTCCCATAGTGCCGGTGTGTTGTCACACCCCATTCATCCCTGCAGACCTTGCTGCCCAAAGAGCGCCTGTGTAAGAAAAGAGAGGCCATTTACCTTGTCTTGTGAGCAGATCGTGGGTTTGGTTTTGGTCATGGGAGGGGTGGGGACAAGCCAGGTGTTTGTGAGCACTGGGGACATAGTTATCAGGTGCTCATTATCAAGGGGCTGGTCCCTTTTCTCCCACGAGCACCCTGTACCCTATCTTACAGAGTCATCAGGACTGTGGGGTCCTCCCTAAAAGAGAGGTCAAGAAGAGTGCCACAGGTGACCACTGCCAAGAATCACCCATCTCGACGTGTCTCTACATCAGGGAGGGGTCCTTCACAGGCATGGCGCTTACCCCGAGGTAATCGCTGGGTGACTACATAATGGGAAATTTCTTCCACAAGCATATGCCCCAAGTAAGATTTGAATTCTCAAAACCCGATTCTGGCTTTACCTGAAGGTACGCCTCTGTTTTCAATCCTTTCATGTCTTAAAGGGTGGCAGGAGTCATCTTTCTATCAAAGGTCACTGACCTTTTTAGCATATCAGCTAAGAACCACTAATAAAAGCAACTAAACTTACTGACTTGGGGTAGACTAATGAAACAGCTCACTTACTCACATTTTAAAGTTGAGAGTAGGTTGTATAAAATAGTTACAGATAACAAAAATATAGGTCTGTTGTACTGTTCTATTTTGAAGCCATCGGAGGGAAAAAAGCCCAGGTAATAATTAGGGAAAAGAAGAAAAGGGATATTGGTGCAGTAGGAAGATTGAGAACTATAGGGCAAGAAATAAAGAGGAAAGAGACTTATACACACACACGCTCATGCACACACGCAAGCACACACACATTTAGTAAGAAAGGGAAATGTCTACTGGGTAGCCTTGACGGAAAGTTCTACAAGACTTTAAAACTATGCTTCATGTTTGTAACTTTTAGAATAATCTCTAGCATCTAACTATCTACGTAGTCTATCCATGTTGATAACAGATTTGATGTTGGTCTTGTGGCGCAAATGAGCTCAATGCATCAAGGTGCTGAATGCAGCACTTTAAAAGAGACCACCGTTGGTACACAAGGCTTCCTAGTGTGTTCTTTGTGGAGGAAAAATACCTTTCTTCCAAGTCCCTAGGGCAAGCACAGTCCTACACGCTCCTTAATTTCACATTTCTTTATATAAATGACAGCCAAGGAAAGCTAAACCGCCGTGTTACAGACATCAATAAAGAGAAAAACGTGTCTTCCTAAGACTACTTACAAGGACCAGTTAACCAGATTCCCCACGATGAGCAACACCATTCTATCCTGGAGAGAAAACATCAGATGAGAGACTGCACACATCTCTTTTCTTTTGACCTACTTGTAGGGGCAGCATCAATTATGGGGAAACAATTGCCTGGTGAAAAGAGTTTCCATGGTTCTAAGAGAGCTGTGCCTGCAGGCGGACACTAATCTCCTATGGGAACAAATGGCGAGGCCTCGGTCTGTGAACGGATGTGACTTTGTGTCTGTTAAAGAAAACACGGTGAGTAAAGCAGGACTCTTACTGTTTCCCCCACCAGTGTGTAGGGTAGCTGGGCACCCCGGCCCCACTTCTTGAGGAAGTTGGTGATGTGTGCAGATTACTCGGTAGTGAAAAGAATTCTGCCGTTGCTGTAATGTAATCCAGCACTGTTTTCCTGCGCTGTTACTTAGCGAGCCACGAGGCAGCTCTCAGGCCTCACCCGTTTGGCTCCCGTTTCCTCTCCATTACTCTGACTCCAAGGAGGTCCTGCAACGCTCAGGCTCCCGGTCTCTAAACACACAGCCTTAACACTAAAGATGTTGGTGGTGGGTGAACTAGGAGAGGTCCATCTCAAAGGAAAGTTCCTCTGATAGAGATTAATTCACAACCTGGCCCTGCTTCTTTGCATACAATGTAAAACTTTCAGGTGGCATCTGATTGTACTTTAACTTGCATGTCCTCATGGACTATTTAAAAGTGCTGATTCTCTGTCTTTGTGGGTGATCCATCTAGCTTGGAGGAAATATCTTCCTTTAAAAAAATTAGCTCTGGGGCGCCTGGGTGGCTCAGTTGGGTAAGCATCCGACTTTGGCTCAGGTCATGATGTCACGGTTCATGGGTTCAAGCCCTGCATCGGGCTCTGTGGTGACAGCCTGGAGCCTGCTTCCAATTCTGTGTCTCCCTCTCTCTCTGCCCCTCCTCTGCTCACACTCTGTCTCTCTCTCTCTCTCTCTTTCTCTCAAAAATAAACATTAAAAAAAATAAAAGAAAAATAGTCTGCTAGAAAAAAAGACAGTCTGCATCACATAATGTGAGTAAACAAACAAACAAAACATTAATTGCTTCTCATGGCTCACAGCTAAGGCAGGCTTAACTCTCAAAATACTCACAGGTCCTACTGATTTTTTTTTTTTAAATATTTATTTATTCTTAGAGAGAGAGAGAGGGAGAGAGAGAACATATGCACAAGCAGGGGAGGGGCAGAGAGAGGGAGACATAAAAAATCTGAAGCAGGCTCCATGCTCTGAGCTATCAGCACAGAGCCCAACATGGGGCTCAAACCCACAAACCACGAGATCATGACCTGAGCCAAAGTCGGACGCTTAACCAACTGAGCCACCCAGGAGCCCCAGCCCTACTGGGTTTTTAAGTTCTCATGTAAATAAAACCCTTCAGCCTCAGTCCCCTCAATAGAGTTCCTGCCCAAGCTCTAGAGGGTGAAAACATTCTCATATTCCTTTATGTCAATATGATCGTAAACTATTTGATCATAAATTATTAGCAGGTACTTCGTGAACTCCTGTGTGTCAGGCCCAAACAGTATCAGGAATTCTGACCACAGCATGGTGGAAAGGTTGGGGTAATGGCTCCCAGCACGTATGTGGCCTTCCTAAGGTCACTCACTGGCCAGAGAGCCAAGATATAGCTGGGACCAGGGTCCCAATCCTTCTGCCTAGGGTAGAAATGTATGATATGCTGAAAACAGTGATGGAGAATTTTTAGAACTTGCATTTCAACCAGTAAGTAATAACCACAATTTTGAAGAAAATATCCTTGCTTACTGTAAAAATCAAACAATGTACACAAATCAAACCAGTGTATGGTGTGGCAAGTGTTAAGTTCTTTTTTAAAAAAAGTTTTTAATGTTTATTTATTTTTGAGAAAGAGAGAGACAGAGCATGAACGGGGGAGGGTCAGAGAGAGGGAGACACAGAATCTGAAACAGGCTCCAGGCCCTGAGCTGTCAGCCCAGAGCCCGATGCGGGGCTCAAACTTGTGAACTGTGAGATCATGACCTGAGTTGAAGTCGGATGCTTAACCGACTGAGCCACCGAGGTGCCCCTGAAAGTGTTCAGTTCTTGATGAAAGCAACCGGAGTGACAGATGCCCAGTTTTCTTGGGACAAGCCTGGTTTATGCCTGCTGTCATGGTATAATTATCCAGTGAGTACCCTTTGCACTTCCACAAGTGAAATAGTCATACCTCTTTGGATGACACCCTGCCTTGATCCTTCCCCATAGCAACTGTCACTGTTCCGTAGTTTTGTATGTATACACAGATTTCTTCTTTAAACACTAGCAGTATTTCATGTATAAAAATGGATCTATCCCAGTCTGTTTTTTATGAGCAAGAAGAAGAGTAAGGAACATGCTTCTTCCCCCTACTTGGAGCTCAGCCACCCTGGGCCATCTGGCCTTCTTGATTTAGGGAACCTGAGTGTCTGCCCCGAGCCTGCCCCTCATACTGTTCCCCTTCTCTCTGGGACAAGGCCAAGGCACACAGGAGCACGCACGTACCATATACAGAGGCCGGCTGCACTGCTGGACGAAGTCCGTGTAGAACACCATAGCGGCCCTTCGGAAAATCCCCAGATCTGCCGATGACACAATTGCATAGTAAGGCTTAGTCAGAGATACTACAGAATACTCCCATACGGCCCAAGATTTTAGGGCCAAGATGATGTCATCTTCACCTTATAAAAATGGTGCTTTGTACTTATTAGGTCAGCAACAGATGTTTGCTTTAAAAAATGGTGACTGTGGGGCGCCCCGGTGGCTCAGTCAGTTAAATATCCAAATTTGGCTCAGGTCATGACCTCACGGTTTGTGAGTTTGAGTCCTGCGTCAGGCTTGCTGCTGTCAGTGCAGGGCCCACTTTGGATCCTCTGTTCCCCTCTCTCTCTGTCCCTCTCCCTCTCTCTCTCAAAAATGAAAAAACGTTTAAAAAATTAAAATTAAAAAAAATTGTGCCTGTACATGCCTGTGCTGTCCTGTAAGGTGTGCTGTATCCAGGCATCATACTGCAGAAAAAGGCAAGTGAGGTGGACCCATGTGACAAATGCTCACAAATAATTTGAGTGGCCGGCCAGTGCCTCTATCGTTTCCATCAGCTAAGTTCCCCTTTGTGTACAGTTTAGTGCAGAGGTGTTTCCTTTATAGCAGAGATGTTATGGGGCCCCTCCAGGTACCTTAAAACATCTGCTTTCTCTAGAGGATGGGAAATCTTAGCCTGTAAAAATTCGAATCTGTATTTCTCCATGTGGTTGTAAGTCAGTAAGAATTGAGCCAAGGGACACTGAAGTCTATGGAGCACATTCAGAGAGTCTAAACTTGTACTGCAACAGTAATCAAAGGAATGCAAGTTACGATGGAGAGCAAAAGATCGGGAAGAATTTTCAAATGCGATCCTTCAAAAGCATAGAATGAAACACAGCACATGTGTGTGTTACAATTGTTCTATGAACAGAGTGAGGGTCACAGGTGGAGCTGTCTTTCTGTGAATAGTCTACACTCGTAGACATCACAGGCAAGGCTGAGGTCTGCTCAAAGCAAGCATTTCAACCAAGGTGGACCCCAGCTGTGTTGTGAATGCCATTCCTCCTCACATTTACCCTTGGGGTCAATTTCACCAGACTTCACTAGACCAGATATACTGAGGGAGGGAGGGGATGGGATGGGTCCATGCAATAGTCCAGAAGACGTGCAGGGCAGGCTGGGCTGGAGTGTATCCTTTCCTCTGAGCCTCTCTCTGGCCCCCTCCCCATAAGCTGATCCTGCCCAACCTGGAAGGGGTGTTCAGAGAGCCAGGCTGGCAGACAGTCACACAGGTCGCTGTGTTAAGAAAGCAATCTAGAGCCCTGGGAAGGGTGGCTGAACATTACCTGTGTCAGACACATCTGAATCGGTGGGAAGCAGGGAATAAATGAGAAAAGAAAATGATATAAGAAGGTAGCCAAACAGGTAAACTACTGGTCATTTTATTTTTCTCTCAAAACGATGACTTTAGTTTTATTTTCCAATTAAAAAAAAGGAATGTTTGCTCATCATAAAGAACACAGAAACTTCCTGCCTGTCTCAAACGTTCAGACGTTTCCTCTTCTTCAAAGAGTGAATCAGAGTCTGTCTCTCCCTATCTCCTTTATGCACCACTTGCATTTTGCAATCCATTCTCTCTCACAAGTGATCCTTGCCATCCTTTCCTTGGGCTCTGGTAGCAGAGTCATGATCTGGGCAAGTGGCTCTATGGTTTTCTGTCCTCCTTAGGAGATGCTCTGCCCCATTGCTGCTGCCTTTCCTGTATCCACGTTCATTTGCAGGTGCGGCCTGAGGGCCACGGAGAAGGTATGTCATTGCAGAAAGCAAAGGCAGCTTATGAAATGGGCGGAGAGGCTGGTGTTGGCTGAACCACTGTCCACTAACTCAGATTCCTGCCTTTGGACTAAATTTAGATGCAATCATTGTCACCATAGAACAGGACATTTTCCTTTGGACTCTGGTAAGTCTGTGACCACCTCGGGAAGAGGTGGGTAGAGAAACTGAAAATACTCAGTAGTGCTATGCACTGGCTGTCTTCCATTTACCCTTGCAGACCCATTTGCCGCATCTCTGTCCTGCACCAGGCCCACGAGCCAGACTGTAGGACCACGTAAGTGGATTTGCTCACTCTCCATGGATTTGGACAATGGGAAGCCCCAGTAGGAGACTGGAGGGACACAAGAAGAAAAGTGAGCTCAGAGTACTTATCCACCTTCTGCCCTCCCTGTGAGGTTGCCTCAGACTGGCCGTGTCTTTCAGGGTGACTTCCTCTCCTTCCACATTTTGGTAACTACTTCCTTCCTGTCCTCTCCTTCCACATTTTGGTAACTACTTCCTTCCTGTCCTTTGGACTAATGGATATGAGAGTTTCTCTGCTACTTACCCCAGGTTGCCAGACTACCACGTTCATTCTCCTCTACCTTGACCTTGTCTTATGAACAGTCCCTTTGTGACTAAAACCTTCATCTTTCTGTGTGACATCTTTTTCCTGTTGAGACCCTATAGACTATTACATGGTCATAACATGCTACATTACATCTCTCCTTTTTCAGAAGGTAAACCAATACGGTATTGCAAAATTGTATGGGGCAAAAGTGGTATAGATATATTAAAAGTTCCTGTATGTATTATTAATGGTCACACTGTTACATACATCTGTATTCAAGTTTATTTTTCCAACTCAGGGAGCAACCAGAACAACCATGCTCCAAATTATTTTCCTTTTCAAAGTTGACTTTGTATGCCTTCACTCACCTTTGAATCTGGAGGATGGGGCATGACCAGAGCATCAAGCCAAATGCTCTGCACAACCATTTAATGATGCTTCCACTGGGCGGTTTGGAGGTACATTGGCTCTGTTATTGCCACGGGCAAACCTACTGACTGTGCCACAGGGGAAAACTAAGCTGCCAAAATGAGAAATTGTTTTATTCAGCTTTCTAATCTGAAAGTTACTTGGTTATGTAGAATCACTCTTAGACCTGGCTGTATTTTAAAGGCCCTCATTCCCTAGTGAGTAAGGGGTCTGCCGGGCAAATGAATACTCCTTCTAGGCCACGTTCTGAATTCCCAGACCCCAGAATTCCCCGCCCAGATGGACCTGAGTCCCCTCGCAGAGCCTGATAGCCCCCTTCCTTAGTCTACCTTCCTGAGGACAGATGGTACCCCTGGAGCGGGCACTTCTAGGGGCAAGGAAGGGCCAGCTGAATGCTGGGCAAGAATATCCATGTACATACTTGTGAGACCCCTTAAGATGCAGGACAGAGCCAGCGTGGGAAGAAGAGAGGGGCAGGGGCTGGGGACCAGCTCTCCGATACAGTTATGTTCTGGAGTGTTCTTCTGAGGAAATGACAATTTTAAATTTGAACTGGACCTTCTAGGTTGTAATGAAGGCATATATATTTATCAGTTTGTTGGCCTGCTTCCCTGCCTTCCTCCCTCCCTTCCTTCTATCCACATATTTAATAGATTTTTAAGTCTGCTTTACAACTTAAATTTTTCTTTAGTGGGCTTTTATTTACACTCTTGCTTTGGGCTCTGCAAATACGAGGGTTCAGCCTATGCTTATACACAATTATTTTTCTTGAAATATACAAAAGAATATTTAAGTGTGGCTTCCTGGACCTTGAACGGCCTGGGGATATTTAAATGCTCTAACATGACTTCAATCTGTCTGTTCCCGTGCATGCTGACTGACAGCAGCAGGGCAGAAGCTGGTCCCATAGAGCACGCGGTGCTCTAATGTGATACATTCACATTGTCGGGGTAGTTCAGCAGGTGTCCCACCTGTTATGATTCCTAAGTCTCAAAACGCTCCAGTTCCAGGATTTGAAAACAATATAAAATTCATTCTTGATAACCATGTAGGCTACTTAGAGAAATGCTCGTTTTAAATGTTACAGTCTGAAAGCTATTTCTCTAGGTGGAATGAGTGGAGTGCTGACCAACCATTCTTCAAACACACTTTCAAAGTCTGTGAGTTATAAAGCACTGGGTCTTGGGGCTGGGGGTCTGCCTCAGGTCTGAGTATGACCACCTTAGTTTCTCAGTTGGAATCAGAACAGTGGCAATAGCTCATTGTAATCCTACACAGGAGAGGACGTTATAAAATACCCAGAATTCAGAGCACGTGTTCATGATGACCAGCAACACTTCCATTTAGGGTGAGCGAAGACAATGCTTTCTTGAGGTAAGTTAATCAGTGTGTTAGTGTAGAGCAACAGGTGACTCACCTATCTTGAAACGACCCATGTAGTAGATCTGGGTGCTAAGGGCTAGAGATGCCAAGATATGGATTGCGGAGAAGATGATCCAGAACCACAGGTCGTTTTTTCCAAACACCTAGGAGTAAAGATGGAGGTTACCTTCATCCGGGGTTTTCCCCACAGAACTTCGGAAAATCATTCTCTCATGTATGCATAAGGAGTCAAAAACTGAGCTGTGCATGCATTTTGATCCCCCCCCCCCCAACTTCTGTGAGCTCACAGGGATCACACTGCACAAAAAAGAATGGCTACCTGGCCAAGCAAAAATGGAAGAAGGAGGAAATGGGTGAGGCACGGAACAACAACAGTTAAGGGCAATAGGTCTAAAGCTGGGAGCTAATGCTCTGACAATGACTGCAGACAATGGACATGTGTCCCTGCACATTTAGAAAGCCGCTTCTGCTCTTTTAAGTCTGTCTCTCCCATCAGCTTGAACATCTCTATTCCATTCTCACATGAGTCAGGTCCCAGCTTTACAGTGGAACTCTCCAGGGGTAGTTTTACAGGTGCCTATTACATTATTAGAGATAAATAGCTAAGTAACTGAATAAAATGCCATGAATTGACTCATGATGGCCATGTGGCAGGAACCAAGGATTGTAATTAATTCAAACCTGTTCCCCTGAGGTCCACCAAATAAACAGCAACAAAACAAAACAAAACAAAAAACAAAAAAACAAAAAAACCTCCCAAGGGGGCATGTTTGGAAAGGCGGGCTGAAGGCCACGGGGAGGGACGCACCACTCCGAGGACAGTGAGCGTGATGACCACCGCGAAGGAGGCGTAGGCAGCATAGGCGCTGGCATTGATGTCTGGGTGGCGGGTCTGGTAGAGCTTCAGCATGCAGAGGCCGGCGATCATGTACATGAAGGAGGTGTCTGAGGGCGCACAGGGGGAGCCAAAACAATCAGGATCCAGTAGGTGACAGACAATTTCTCTTTAGTCTTGAAAAACCCCCTGCCTTCAGGCCCTAGAATATTTGCTGCCCTCAGTTTGTGTGGAGACCTCCAACAAGGCAGCCTCCACAGGCACATTCTCTGGCCAGACCCCACATACTCCACTCACAGAAGAAAAGTATCTGATGATAGGATAAATAATTGACTATCCCCGCTTGCAGGGGTATTTGCGTTTAAATGCTGGTGTTCAACAACAACAGCAAGAGTCCATACTGGTGACAGTTAGGACACTGTGACCATGGAAAGAATGCTAGGTGGGTGTGGAAGGTCCTTATCCGCATCCTGAAACATAACCACATTGATTGTTCAATATATAGCTCATATAATTGATTGCTCATATATAGCTTTACAGCCTAGGGATGGAAAGTAGCTAGAAATTAAATGTGGCTTAGTTGTACGACAGTGATGGAAATGCAAACTGGAACAACAAGGCAATGTCCCATATTACTCAAGAGTGTAGCAAAACATTTCAATGTCTGATGGTAACATATTAGTGATGATATAGGGAAATGGGAACTCTCAGGCAGCTAGTGGGAGTAGGAATCAATACTCTGGAGAAACTTGGAAGTTCTTGGTAAAATGGTGACTGGTCCAGGTGACTCCAACATTCTACTTCTAGGTGTCCCAGGGAACCTCTCTCACATGTGCACAAAGAGAAGTATGTAAGGGTGTTCACTGAAGCACTGTCTACAAAAGCAACATATTGGCAACACCTAAATGTTGTTCAGTAGAGGAATTGACAAATGTAGTATACATATTTTTATTACAGAAGATGACAGTCCTTATAAATGAAAGAACTGGATGTCTTTGATTCAATATTCATAAATCTTGAAAACATATTGTTGGACGAAAAAATGTTGCAGAACATATTTTGATAGGTAAATATTAATTTACTACAAATGTAGTAAAATTATAAAAACTGGACTGATAAAATATCAAATTAGTCAAGCTGTTGCCTCTGAGGATGGAAGAGGGGAATAAGTTTGGAAAACAGTTCAAAGGACTCAACTTTGTCACATTTTCTTTCTTCTTCTTCTTCTTCTTCTTCTTCTTCTTCTTCTTCTTCTTTTCTTCTTTTTAATTAAGTAATCTCCATGCACAACACAGGGCTTGAACTCACGACCCTGACATCAAGCGTTGCATGCTGTACTGACTGAGCCAGCCAGGCGCCCCACAACGTGTTATTTCTTAAAAGGTAGATTTGGGGCGCCTGGGTGGCTCAGTCGGTTAAGCGGCCGACTTCGGCTCAGGTCATGATCTCGCGGTCCGTGAGTTCGAGCCCCGCGTCGGGCTCTGGGCTGACAGCTCAGAGCCTGGAGCCTGTTTCAGATTCTGTGTCTCCCTCTCTCTGACCCTCCCCCGTTCATGCTCTGTCTCTCTCTGTCTCAAAAAATGAATAAACGTTAAAAAAAATTTTTTTTAATAAAAAAAAAAAGGTAGATTTAAGGCAGGTATTTTTAAATGTTGGCATTTGTTCATTCTGAGTGGTGAATGATATTGTTCTCTGTAGTTTTCTCTGTTAAAAGTGTTTCTAAATTAAAAAAAATTAAATGTGGCAGAGAATTTCTGTGGTGTTCTGGGCCCACAGAGGCTAGAGTACGAAGATAAAAATGACTTCTTAAAATTCTTCTCCTTGAGTGTGGAGGTCACTACTACTGGCACCCGTTCTCACCTTTCTCCTTCCTGACAGCATGTTAGTAACTCAACTGCCTCAGCCCCATTTTCAATTCAGAAATGCATGCCTTTTTAGCCTACTGGTTTCAGCAAAGCTAACCCCACCTGTGGTGCGTCGGATGGTTCTCACTGGTCTAAAAGGTGATCTGCCTCCTTTGCCACCATGATTGATGTCCCAACCCAGGCTTGAGCTAACCAGCACCTGGAGAATAATTCTGGAATGGCTCATGACTATTTAAACTATTGAGGCGTGGAAGAATGTTATCTGGGGGGGGGGAGGGGGTTCGCAAAGAAGTTTCCTTGCTCTTTTGTTTTTTTTTTTTAACTTTTAAAAATGTTTTTATTTATTTTTGAGACAGAGAGAGACAGAGCATGAGCAGGGAAGGGGCAGAGAGAGAGGGAGACACAGAATCTGAAGCAGGCTCCAGGCTCTGAGCTGTCAGCACAGAGCCCGACTTGGGGCTCAAACTCACGGACTGTGAGATCATGACCTGAGCCGAAGTCAGACACTCAACCGACTGAGCCACCCAGGCGCCCCAGAAGTTTCCTTGCCCTTAAATGAAGGCTCGTGGAAACCAGCTTGCTGTAACCACCAGACATCATGAAGTAGATAGAGACAGGAAGCCAGGACTTGCTGTAGCTATTTTTGCCATCATGAGTTTCCTGATAGCCTGAGGATAAAATCAGCCTGCAGGCTCGGCATAACCCAAGGGATTATGGAGAATTGGAGCCAGAGCCACCAGATAAATCAACTGCAAGCCCTTTCCACCTTTGGACTTTCAGAAGGTGAGCTGATAATTGTCCTTATTATTTAATCCAGTTGAATTGGGCTTTCTATTATTTTTGACCCAAAGCAGTCTAATTACTAAGTTAGGCCAAATTATACTGAGGAAACTTTCCAGGTGTCTGTTGAATTCTATCTGCCCTGCTGCCTAATACTTAGCCCATTGCCCACCTGCAAATCTAGTCATGGGATCATCATTCACTGTTGAGTGTTTTCTAGTCTGAAAGTGGTCAGAGAGAAAAAATGGTACAACATGTAGAAACCACACCCTGTGGGGAAGTGCCCTTGAATCACTTTAGCTCACATAAAATATTTAATTCTTGCATGCATGACCTTGGTATTTTGTGGAGGGTCCCAGGGCCGGACTCCCATAACTTAAATTTGTGTGGTTGATGTAAATTCTAATTACCAAATTGGAAGTTGGAGTAATTAGGACAGACATGGTAACAAGCACTGAGCACTCCTTCCATCATCAACGCGATGCCCATAGCATAGAAAACACCAAAGTGTTTAGGAATCCCATAATCCTGAAAAAGGAGAAAGTGTTGTCAATGGAAAGACACCAATCAGTGACAGAACCACAGGATCTGGAAACCCAAGCTTCTGGCCTCCTGTTGTTCATTACACATAACCCATCACCACACCATCAAGCCAGATGTCCCTCCCCTTTGCAGATCCTTCTTGGAACCATGACCCTTCCTAGCTCCCACATCCAATTTACCCTCCCTCTCCTCACCATGGCAAAGATGTCCTTGGCTTCTAGGGCTCTGCGATGGAGAATGTCTCGGCGCAAGACTATCAGCAGGAAGAGGAAGCCCAGGAGCACGTGGCCCAGGTTACTGAGAATGTTGTTGAAGGCACTAAAGGAGGAGAAGAAAACCATGAGAGAGTCGAGGTGATCCAAGATATTCAGAGAATGAATGAATGCTTGAATGAGTGAGTACACTCAGCACTCCACGTTTTCTACCTAGACTTTTCATAAGATTTCAGGACTAGCAAATCATCAGAGATCATGTTTAACCCTACTACTTTAATTTAGAATGCCTAACCTGTGATCACGTGCCCATTTCCTCCCTGGGATGCCTGTGTGGCTTCCCCAACACCCACCCAATCCTCTCTTATCCTGACGACACTGGCATGGAATGAATCCCAGGAAACAGAGCTGCTCCAAAGATGGGCAGTTTGGCCAAGTGTTTCAGCTACACCGTGAGAGGGAATTCTCATAGATGGACCCATGCTATGTGTGTCAATATTCAGCTCTGTAATAGTGACGTGTCAGCCGGTCATGGTCAGTTGCTTTATTTCAGGAAACTGAGGCTGGTTCAGTTCTGGAACAAGAAGTCTGTTCTTTCCACTTCACTATGTTCTGGTGGCTAGACCATGGCCTTGGAGGCAGCAGGCCTGGGTTCAGGTCCTGGCATCACTAATAGTTGAGGGACCTTCTGCAAGTTCCTTTCTAAGCCTTAGTGTCTTCATCTGAAGATGGAAGTGATGCTAATCCTACCTATCTTATGAGGTTGTTCAGTGGATTAACATATGAGCAGCTCATGCCCGTGGATGAGTGTCGTCACAGCTAGGACCTGATGTTTTCAAAAATGTGCCTGTCTTCTTAGGAATGTTTCCTGAGGCCCCTATACAGGAATGAAAGGAAGATATCTTGTCTCAACTTTTTGATTTCATCCCTCCTTACCCTTGACTGGGGTAGTAATCCATAGTTATTTTTCGTATTTTTTTTTAATGTTTATTTATTTATTTTGAGAGAGAGAGATAGAGAGCAAGTGGGGGAGGGGCAGAGAGAGAGAGGGAGCCGGAGAATCCCAAGCAGACCCTGCAGCTGTCAGCGCAGAGCCTGACAGGGGGCTCGAACTCCTGAACTGTGAGATCATGACCTGTGCTGAAACCAAGAGTCGAAGGATTAACAGACTGCGCCACCCAGGCGCCCCAGTGTTTAGTATTTTTAAAAACTGAAATCGCATCTCACAGAAAGGAATCTCTAAATGTCTCATGGGCAAACAGAGGCCAGGGCTCACCTCAGGACGCCCAATGGGTGAGCACAGAGGAAGTTGTAGTAGCAGATGTCCTGATTGCCTGTGACATTCACCACCTGCAAAATCAAGAGCGAGAGGAGCAGATGCAGTTTTTCTCCATCTACTGAGCCCACCCTGAAACCACAAAAGGCAGGCAATGCTCACAGTGATTTACCATATAACCAGTGTTCCTTCTCAGCAGGGGACGGGTCATTGTCTGCTGCCTTTACGCAGCACAGGCTAACTAGGACCGTCATGATATGTTCTATTTTCTGGATGCATGTTGGGAGGGTGTGGAGCTATCCCATTCTCTATGTAGGAGTGATAACCACAGGGCATGTGGACAGGAGGAAGCATGTGTTCAGTTTTCCATTTTTCTCACCATCTCTATCATTAAGAACCTTCCTAGACCATAGCACAGCGGTATCTTCTGACAGGGCCCTGGAGTAGTAAGAGAGTATGGAGATTATAAGCAGTGCTGCCCAAACCTCATAAAAGTCCTTGTCCTCATCACATAGTGAGTAGGAAACTGGCCAAATTATTAGACCAATGGCTTTCAAACTTAGAAATCTGTACATTAGAATCACTGGGGGTCTAATCAGTACTGATGTTTGGTTCTACTCTCAGGAACTTGGACCTAATTTGGTGTAGGGTACAGCCTGGATACCAGGATTTCAAAGCTCCTCAGGTGATTTTAATGCACAGCAAAGTGTGGGAATCACTGCATTAGAAACACCATCAGCCCCTTGTGCTTTCTACGTAGGCTTTCTTGCATAAAATAAATGCTAGAGAAGGTCATTATGTGATCTGGACCCAAGGTTCTATGAAGGCGCAATAGGGATTCTCAAGGTGTTTTAATTATTATCTTTGTTTATTTGTTTTTACTCTATTTTAGTTCTTATTTTATATTTTCTCAATTTTATTATCTTATTAGCTTTTTAAAAACTTATTACCTTTTTTTAAGAAGCTGTTTGTAGTTTTATAAAAAGTACCCTCAATGAGAGGGCACAGGCTAAATTAAATACCAGGTTTCTTTGTTTTGATTGGAACTTTATTTACTCCGCTCATTACCCCTTGATAATCAGAAGTTCAGTCTGGTAAATAACAGATATAGTTGATAGATATTATGACTGAATGAGCTTACGGTAATGACTTCAGATTGGTAGACAAAATAATATGAGGTCCCAGGCCCCTCTGTGATAAAACGATTGGGAACTAGATTTAAAGATTCATCAAAGATGAAGCAACGGAGATGTCTAATTTGAAGACGAAATCGGAAGTTAATTCTTGGACTGAGATCAAGTTATATAGACTTTTCTCTGCAAGTCATAGCAAAGATCTCTCCCTGCAGCACGAAAGCTGGGATTCTGGGGTTCTGGGCAGTACTCACTGTCTGGTAGGTGATGACCAACTGGATCACAGGCAGTGCATAAAACACAGCAATGGTGATGATGTTCCTAAGCAGCCAGAAAGAACCGGAAATTGTTATTTCCAAATTAACAATGGAATTTTTGCTCAATTTTTTAACATAAGAATCCTTCCACTCCGTAACTCTCTAATTAACTTGCAAAAGTAATCAGAAACTGATTATGCAGTTCCCGTTTCTTCAGCCTCCCACTCCTACAAACATTGGTAAAACTGTAAGTGATACCTGCTTCTGTTTTAACCAAATTATTGATGAGGGCCTATTTCTTAGGTTGTTTTAGATTAGATGTTAGATGTTTTCGATTAAAAGTGACCAGAGCGCAAGTAACGGGAGATGGATCACATGAAAGGATGTGGCTCTCTTACATAACTCTTACTTCCAAAATGATGGTCCCACTATGAAATTCCATGGGGCCCCCACTGTCCCTTGCTTCCCTCGAATACCTGTATCCAAGTAAAAGGGCGTCCTTCAAGAGAAAAAAATGGAAAGAGCTATCACAGCATCAGCCTGGGATTTCTGAGGGGAGAGGGGTCCCCTGCTAGGCAGCTCAGCCTCTTGGCTTGGAGAGAGGCTGCATCAGGGTCTATTTAGCACTGGCTGTGGTATCATTTCCTTTCAGTGTGGTTCGCAGCTACTCTGAGACGCTGTAGACATCTAGTCCCTGAAATCATTGGCTTTTGTAAGAGCAAGTCTGGGTGAGAAGATGGAATGGCTTCAGTTTAGCGTGTCCCATGGAAGATAGTGACATGTTATTGTTAGGTTGCCTTTCTGGAAACGGATTGAGTGTGTTCC
This sequence comes from Lynx canadensis, assembly GCF_007474595.2. Taxonomy (NCBI): domain Eukaryota; kingdom Metazoa; phylum Chordata; class Mammalia; order Carnivora; family Felidae; genus Lynx; species Lynx canadensis. The sequence goes on from NC_044311.2 coordinate 99,002,958, forward strand.
ATAAACATATGGGATTCTACTACTATTCTTATGATTCTTTTTAATCACTATGAACACTTTTTTTTCATGTTTTTTATTATTTTTAATTTTAAAATTTTATTTAAATGCAAGTTAGTTAACATATGGTGTAATAATGATTTCAGGAGTGAAATTTAGTGATTCATCACTTACATCACTTACATATAACACCCATCCCATCAATATAACATATTACATATAACACTTATCACAACAAGTGTCCTCCTTAATGCCCATCCCCCCACTTTACTACCATTCTTATTTTTACTTTTATGTATTTAAAAGTAAAATTTAATTTTACTTAGGGCTGGCTGCTTTTTGTAGTTTTTTTTGTTGTTGTTTTTCTTATAGAATGTGGCACGAATCCTTGAAGCATCTATATCTTTGCCTCATTAAACTGAAAGGTGTGCCATAAGTGATCATGGCTTTTACTAAGAAAATTTTCATTTTACTTAAGGGAACCATGGTCCCAGTGGCCACCTACTCACCAGAAATAAATTTTATATTTTTTGCTGACAATCCTCCGGTCCTTCCTGGACAGATCTGACAGGTAAAGGAACATCTAAAATATCAAATAAAAAAAGAATGCAAACATGTACTTGGTTTTTTTTTTTTTTTTTTTTTTTTTTTTGTGGAAGACACACAAAGGAAAGCTTTATAAATTCTCAATCCAATCCATTGCTAGGGATTAAAATTATTTAATAAACTTTTCTTTCAATTTTGTTTTTCCCAGAATACCCTAATACACACCCTAGTATTTTCTCTGAAATAGTAAGAATTGGCTGATGTAGAAAAACCTATTGGGAGTCTCAATGGCTTCTTACATCTCAGGAACTGGTTTTGCCATTTTTGGAGATGTCCACTGTGTGGTTCTTGAATTATACGATTGAAACTGTGCAGTCCACCTTCATATTCCTTACTGGATACAACACAATATAATAAATATATGCCAAAAAGAAATGAGCTTTATTCCTGAGGGATGATAGGTACAGAAACAGAGAGTTTTCCCAGGTATACCCCTCATGAATCTTTTCTTTCATCTGGTGGATCCACTTCAGACCCTGAGTATTTTTTTTTTAAGTTTTATTTATTTAAGTGATCTCTACATCCAACGTGGGGCTTGAATTTACAATCCAGAGATCAAGAGTCACATGAATTACTGACTGAGCCAGCCAGGTGCCCCCAGACCCTGAGTGTTTTAATGCACTGCTCTCCTTAATTCTCTCACCTTCTTCCTCCAGAAAGAAATGCTAATTAGCAGGGTATTGCTTTTAGTCTGTAGTTATATTTTATCTAAAAAGCCCTCAGGGAAATATGGTTTCCCTTGAAGGGAAAAAATAAAGGAAACTGAGACCTTTGCTGAAGGTGTATTTGACTGTTGAACATTCTGCCCTTGCCAAGAGTACGGCCAGGCAGAGGTACCTTGGTCCGGATGATGTTCTTATCACTCTCAATGTCTGGCATGGTGTCGAAGTCACTCTCCTCCACAGAGCTGTCTGTGTCTGACTGGCATGGCTGCCCACCATCGGAGGAGGACATCTGCCTGCCAGGACTGGAGCTTGACTCCTCTGAAAGAGAGAAAACTCATCTGCCTTCCAAAGCTAGGAAGAACCCATGCAGTCCATCCCTCTCTGCAAAAAGCAGTGCTGACTCATTCTTGAAGATGTTGTGTTGGTAAAAACGAACTCCTTACCCACAACACATGTCCTTCTCTTAATTCCTCCTCAATGGACTTCTACTTTGCCGCTTCTCCTATTTTTATATTTAAATTGTCTATTTCTAGGGCTGAATGCATATTAAGAACATAAAGGCAACTGCTCTGTTAACTACTTGGATGCAAAAAATAAGATTATGCTTATATGTCATGTTTCATATTTTACAATATGAACATAAATATATAAACATACACATGCACAGTTATGTATAGCATCGACCACAGACCCGTGTAAGCACACGCATATCCAGCAGCTATACATTGCTCGTGGGTAAAGTATTTGTACACTGAAACCCCCCACATGCCGCATCTATGATTATATAATGAGAACAACACTCTCAGGAAGAAGAATCCTTGTGTTCTCATGAATGTTTCCCAGAGCAGATGGGAATTTGTGCAGCTTGATGAGCACATGAGCTGAGCCTACCTTCTGTTTTATTGCTTCTGTTCAGTTAGTTTAAAAAAAAAAAAAAATCCTGTTCTTGCAGAGCTAGAAATAAGTAGCCTGCATGAAGCCCACATGCTTCTCAAAGTTACAGTACACCAGAGTAGGAAGAAGGACTCCAGCCCATCTCCCTGACATATTAAGCAAACCATTCACAGACCCACAGGAATTCTGTCTCTTTCAGGCCACGCAATGAACACTGAGGGGTTGCCATGTGAATGACTAGGTTCAATTATGAAGTTAGCCAAAATGAACGATTGTCAGGCTACAGCCATGTTCACCTGCAGCACAGCCTTAGTCTTCTGATCGCCCTTACTCCACTGAAACCTGAGAATGAAAGAGCTCGTCAATTGATTTCGGGCTCCCTGACACCGGCTCTGACATACTGTTCATGCCCTAAACTCAGGCCGGGTATGAAAACATCCCCACACGGACTTTGGGAGTTGACGGCAACCATGGTAGGGAATTCTGCTCAAGTGTGGCTAGCACAGAATAACAAACTAGAGAAGGTTGGAGCTGGAAGGAGCCTTCCAGATCTTCCAACCAATTTCTCTTATAAAGAGAAGACAATCTTAGACGATGACTGCCTTGCCCACTCACACAGTTAATAGTGGCTGGAAGGCCCTTTTTATCCCATTCTCTGGAGAATTAAGAAATACTTCAATGAATGGACTCATAGTAGGCAATACCTATTGCCCCATAATTGCTTCCTTCAGGGGTGCTGGCAGCAATGGGATGTGACACCGCCATATTTCCAGAGCCTGTTAAAAAGAAAAGCAAACACTTCATGTCCAGTTGCTAAAACAACACAACTCTAAGTAGCTTGAATCATCAGTCCAATACAAGACTCACCAAACTGTGACCTACAGGCAAAATCTAGCCTGCTACCTATTTTTGTATAACCCTTTAACTAAGAATGGTTTTAGAATGTGAGACAGGAAACCATCAAAATCCTAGAGGAGAATACAGGCAACAACCTCTTTGACCTCAGCTGTGGCAACTTTTTACTAGGCATGTCTCTGGAAGCGAGGGACACAAAAGCAAAAAAATATCTATTATGACTTCATCAAGATAAAAAACTTCTTCACAGTGAAGGAAACAATCAATAAAACTAAAAGCCAATCTATGGAATGGGAGAAGATATTTGCAAATGACATACCAGATAAAGGGCTAGTATCCAAAATCTATAAAGAATTGATTCAGCTCAACACCTAATCAATAATCAAGTTAAGAAATGGTCAGAAGACATGAACAGACACTTCTCCAAAGAAGACATACAAATGGTGAACAGACTCATGAAAAAATGCTCACCATCACTCATCATCAGGGAAATATAAATCAAAATCACAATGAGATACCACTTCACACCTGTCAGAATGGCTAACATTAACAACTCAGGAAACAATGGAGGTTGGTGAGGATGCAGAGAAAGGGGAACCCTCCTACACTGTTGGTGGGAATGCAAACTAGGCAGCCGCTCTGGAAAACAGTGTGGAGTTTCCTCGGAAAGTTAAAGATAGAACTACTTACTCTATGACCCTGCAATTGCACTAAGTATTTATCCAAAGGATACAAAAGTACTGATTTGAAAGGGCACATATAACCCAATGTGTTACAGCAGCATTAACAATAGCCGAATTATGGAGAGCCCAAATGTCCATCAACTGATGAATGGGCAAAGAAGATGAGGTTTATATATACACAATGGAATATTACTCAGCTATCAAAAAGAATAGAATCTTGCCATTTGCAATGATGTGGATGGAACTAGAGTGTATTATGCTAAGTGAAATAAGTCAGTCACAGAAAGACAAATACCATATGATTTCATTCATATGTGGAATTTAAGAAACAAAACAGATGAACATAAGGCAAGGGAAGGAAAAATAAAATAAGATAAAAACAGAGAGGGAGGCAAACCATAAGAGACTCTTAACTATAGAGAACAAGCTGAGGGTTGCTGGAGGGGAGGCGGGTGGGGGGATGAGTTAATAGGTGATGGGTATTAAGGAGGGCACTTGTGGGGATGAACACTAGGTGTTATATACAAGTGATGAATCACTAAACTCTCCTCCTGAAACCACAACTACAGTATATGTTAACTAACCTAAATTTAGGTAAAATCTTGGAAAGGAAAATAAATATTTTAAATGGTTGGGGAAAGAAATCAAAAGATTTCATGACAGGTAAAAATCACATGAAATTCAAATTTCAGTACTCATACATGAAGTCCTGTTGAAACACAGTCACGGCCACTTGGGTATGTCTATGGCTGCTTTTGGCTATGGTGGCAGTGTTGAGCAGTTGTGACAGAGACGATACGGCCCTGTGAAGTCTAACATATTTGCTATTTGGCACTCTACAGAGAAAAAAAAAATCTTCCAGTTCCTGCCTGAAAGTATTGCAGAATCACAAGAACAAAGGAGCACAGGTCCTGAAATCACTTTGAGGAAGGTCACCACTGAACAGAAACACAGAAGTATCTGTCTGTCATTAAACCGCTGTAATGTGGAGGCTTTCAAAATAGCATTTAGCAGCACCTTAACCACTGGCAGGATAAGTCCAGATAGGGAGGAAATTACAGCACTCCTTGGAGCAATCAATGGTGAAAACTGAACTAAGGATATGGAAGAATATGAGATATTTTGAGAGATATTTCTGTATCTGTTGCCAAATTTTTGTTGGCAGTGAGAGATAAATTAAGATAATGTTCCTCAAACTTTTCCACTGAAGTACTCCTTGTAGCACAGGGAGTGAACTCATCCCTCTGTGTCTGGTGCTGTCATCTGGAGCCATGCCACCACCAATATCAGAGAGAAATAGCTTCCAACCTTCTCCTTGGTTGTTAGGCAAGATGCTATTCACTGAGTTTATTCACCCCCGAGAATTAGGTGGATCTGAACAAGGAGAGGAGAAACCACAATTAAGCAGGGTATCTAGGCAGTTTCTCTGACTCTGACTTCATGCTACAATATTTCCAGGAGCCACACTCATCCGCGGAGATGCTTGAAAATGTTTCTTTACGCCTCCTGAGCTTTGTCAAGGATCTAGGATATTGTCAGGCTGGTGGGCATTTCAATATAGTATCTTCCTTCTGAAGTGAGATCGCTTGTATCACATTACAGGCAGAAAGGTCTGTGTGTTACCCAGTCAGTCTCTTATATGGTTGCAGAGAAATAGATTTTCAGTGAAGACACATAACTGAGGATATTCTATGATACCCTCACTGTAAATGTATTTCCATTTCTTCATTGAAAATGCAGTTTGTTACAGTTTGCGTTCATGCTGCAATATGTAACCCGCACAATGGAACCAAAAGCCTCACCAGTTCATCATTTATCACAGCCAGCTCTCCTCATCCACCTCTCAAACTTCCTTCCGCTGGTGGGCAGTAAAATCATTCACGGTTTTTCAGGCCAATTTGTAGGCTTTATCATATCTTTTAGTCTTTTTGTGTCCATTCATTTCCTTCATGAAGAAAAAGATTTAAGGGGCGCCTGGGTGGCTCAGTCGGTTAAGCATTAGACTCTTGATTTCTGCTCAGGTCGTGCTTTCATGGGTTCATGAGTTCGAGCCCCATGTCTGCTTGGGATTCACTCCCCTCTTTCTGCCCCACCTCTGCTCGTACTCTTGCTCTCTCTCAAAATAAATAAACTTAAAAGAAAAAAGAAAGGAAAATATTTAAATCCTGAGTTCAAAATATTTAGTCAGGTGATGAGAGATGGCCTTTGAGACTCAATTTCCTTCCTCCTTTTGGTAGCTTAGCCAAGAGCTGGCTCAGCCAAGGTCTTTAACTAACACAGCATTCCTGGCAGGCAGGGTTGTTCCCAGGCCCTCAGAGTGCAGACTCCCTGGCACTGTTCCTAGGCCTGGAGATTCCTTGATAGATTTCTCATCACGTCAAGAAAGTAGATGTACCTTGGCCTTTCTTGGGCTTACCCGTAAATATGGAACGTGGTTTCACCACCATGTTTGCTTTTCATCCAACTTCAAGACAAAGAAACAGGTTATTTTCAGACCCGTAAGTATGAGGTATTAAATTTTTTTTGTGCCCAATAATAACGTCATGTGGAGATGTGTACAACTTGACTGACTCTTTGTTCTAGGACAGATTTGGTCGTAGTTACAGCACAGAGCTTTGCTGCTGGATACTATTGACAATAACAAGTACTACTTACTATGACCCCCACCTCTAGTACTGCTATGATAACTAATGCTCTCACTGCTATTATATATTATAGAACTACTGCATCTCACTACTGTGGTTGTTGATGCTAGTTGATGTTTATGGAGAACTTACTGCATGTCAGACACCCTTTTAATTTCTTTTCAAGAATTTACTCATTTAAGTTTTCAACAGCCCAATGAGGTGGGTACTGTTCTCACCATTTTAAAATAACAAAAGAGAGGCACCGAGAGTGGTTTGTTGTATTAGTTTCAGTCAAAACTTATCTTCTTTTTATTTATTCATTTATTTATTTATTATTGTTTTTTAATGTTTATTTTTAATTTATTTTGAGAGACAGGGCAAGAGTGTCGGAGGGACAGAGAGAGAGAGAGAGAGAGAGAGAGAGAGAATCCCAAGCAGTCTCTTTGCTGTCAGCACGGAGCCCGATGTGGGGCTCGAACCCACAAACCCTGAGATCATGCATGACCTGAGCAGAAACCAAGAGTCGGACACTTCACTGACTGAGCCACCGGGTGCCCCAAACCTTATCTTCTTAATTGAAAAACAACACCAGGACTTTCTTCCAGTATATGAATAACTGGCAGCGAGCACGTTACTTTCATGGAGTATTCAAGAATATCTTTCAAAAAGACAAGGAGGTTGAGACTTGTTCTCATCTCCACTATAATAAGCTGATACTTTAAAGAAGCGTCTAAGGGCAACATTTGCTTTTTGGGTTGTCTGCTACTGCTTACCAATGATTTTCTATTGGGTCATTTCCCTCAGTGTCTTTCATATTTGTCTCTTTTCAAGCTTAAACTCCCTCTTTTAAAGTTTTTAATTCAAGTGTAATTAACAAACAGTGTGACATCAGTTTCAGGTGTGCAACATGATTCAACAATTCTGTACATTCCTCGGTGCTTATCATAAATGTACTCTTAATCCCCATCACCTATTTCACCTGTAACCCCACCCACCTCCCTTCTGGCAACCACCAGTTTGTTTTCTGTATTTAAAAGTCTGTTTTTTTAATTTGTCCTTTTCTTTGTTCATTTGTTTTGTTTCTTGAATTCCACATATGAGTGAAATCATATAGTACTTATCTTTCTCTGACTGACTTATTTCACTTAGCAGTATACCCTCTAGGTCCATCCATATTATTGCAAATGGCAAGATTTCATTCTTTTTTATGGCTGAGTAATATTCTAGTACACACACACACACACACACACACACATACACCCTACATCTTCTTCATCCATTCATCAACCAATGGAAACTTGGGCTGCTTCCATAATTTGGTTATTGTAAATAATGCTGCAAGAAACATAGATGTGCCTAAATCTTTTTGAATTAGTGTTTTTGTTTTCTTTGGATAAATACCCAGTAGTGGAATTGTGGATTATATGGTAATTCTATTTTTAAATTAAAAAAATTTTTTTGAATGTTTATTTATTTTTGAGAAAGAGAAAGAGAGAGAGAAAGAGCGTGATCAGGGCAGGGGCAGAGAGAGAGGGAGATACAGAATCTGAAGCAGGCTCCAGGCTCTGAGCTATCAGCATAGAGTCCGATGTGGGGTTTGAACTAATGAACCAAGAGATTATGACCTGAGCCGAAGTCAGATGTTTAACTGACTGAGACACCCAGGTGCCCCTATTTTTTATTTTTTTATATTTATATACTTTTGAAAAAGAGAGGGAGAGAGAGAGAACACACAAGTGGGGGAGGGACAGAGAGAGAGGGAGACAGAGGATCCAAAGCAGCCTCTTCACTGACCGCTTAGAGCCTGATGGGCGTGAACCTACTTAAGCTGAGGTTGGATACTCAATTGATTGAGCCACCTGGGTGCCCTGATTCTTTTATTTTTTGAGGCACTTCCACACTGTTTTCCACAGTGGCTGCACCAGTTTGTATTCCTACCAACAGTGCATGAGGGTTCTTTTTTCTCCATATCTTCACCCACACTTGTTATTTCTTGCCTTCTTGATTTTAGCCATTCTGACAGGTGTGAGATGATAACTCATTGTGGCTTTGATTTGCATTTCCCTGAGGATGAGTGGTGTTGAGCACTCTTTTCATGTATCTGTTGGCCATCTGTAAGTCTTCACTGGAGAAATGTCTGTTCATGTCCTCTTCCCATTTTTAAATTGAATTATGTGTTTTTATGGTGTTCAGCTATATAGGTTCTTTATATATTTTGGGTATTAATTCCTTATTAGATATGTCATTTGCAAGTATCTTCTCCCATTCAATAAGTTGTCTTTTTGTTTTGTTGGTGGTTTCCTTTGGTGTGCAGAAACTTTTTATTCTGGTGTAGTCTCAATAGTTTATTTTTGCTTTTGTTTCCCTTGCCTGAGAAGACATAGCTAATGTTGCTAAGGCTGAGGTCAAAGAGATTACTGCCTGTGTTTTCTTCTAGAAATGTTATGGTTTCAGGTCACACACTTAGGTCTTTAATCTATTTTGAGTTTATTTTTGTGTATGGTATAAGAAAACAGCCCAGTTTCATTCTTTTGTATGTAGCTATCCAGCTTTCCCAACACTATTTGCTGAAGAGACTGTCTTTTTCCCATTGTATATACTTGCCTCTTTTGCTGTAGATAATTGACCATAAAAGTGTGGGCTCATTTCTGGCCTTTCTATCTTGTTCCATTGATCTATGTGTCTTATTTTTATGCCAGTACCACACTGTTCTGATTACCACATATATTTTTTTAAGTTTATTTATTTTTGAGAGAGAGAGAGAGAGAGAGAGAGCAAGTAAGGGAAGGGCAGAGAGAGAGAGAGAATCCCAAACAGGCTCCTCACAGTCAGTGCAGAGCTCCACATGGGGCTTGAACTCACGAACTGTGAGATCATGACACGTGACCTGAGCCGAAATCAAGAGTTGGATGCTTAACCAACTGAGCTACCCAGGTGCCCCTGGTTACTATACCTCTATAGTATATTTTGAAATCTGGGATTGTGATACCACCAGTTTTGTTCTTTTTCAAGATTGCTTTGGCTGTTTGGTCTTTTGTGTTTTCAGACAAATTTTAGGATTATTGTTCCAATTCTATGAAAACTACTGTTGGTATTTTGATAGGGATTAAATCTGTAGATGTAAGATCTACATTACATATAAGTTCTACCATTACCCTATGTCCTTTTATAAAGATGTAATTTTAAAATTATTAAATGTGTAAATAGGAAGTGAAGAATGACACTAAAATCATAAAACCCAGAATTTTTGGCATTTTGGTGCTACTGAGAAGCCCTCTACCACGAGAGGCAGAAGTGTGCATAGGAAAGTGCTTGAGTTTGGTTATGACAGGAGGTTGAAATGGTTTGTGGGAGGCAATGTTTTTGTGGGTGTAAACAAAGGAGAAAAAAACCCACAAAACCTAAAATCAAAGCTAGTGAGCAAACAAAAACAATCGCTGTTTTTTTAGGTGACACTTCATTAAAAAGCAAAAGCCAGCTGTGTGGGTCTGTTCAGACTTGGATGTGTCACTGATTTCTGTACTCAGCTCTGGCTCATGATTGAGCAAGCTGTGATTCTAATCTGGTTGTTAGCCATTTTCACTCTGAGGCATCTGCAACATCACTAATTCTAGGATGGACAAGAGAACCAAGATTTTCACGGGCAAGACAAGTGCCAGAACATAAAGATGTTTTAACTTTGTGGACTTTTTTTTTTTTAAGAAATGTGCTCTTAAAAAAATTTTTTTTTAACATTTATTTACTTTTGAGAGACAGAGCGAGACAGAGCATGAGTGGGGGAGGGGCAGAGAGTGGCGGGGGTGGGGGTGGGCAGGTAGGGTACACTGAATTCAAAGCAGGCTCCAGGCCCTAAGCTGTCAGCACAAAGCCCGATGTGGGGCTGGAACTCATGGACCTCGAGATCATGACCTGAGCCGAAGTCGGCCGCTTAGCCGACTGAGCCACCCAGGCGCCCCTAACTCTGTGGACTTTTATAGGCACAATTTAAATATGAGATTGGCAACTTTGTATAACAGTATTCTGTTAATTTTTCTAATGTTTAAGACCTTCTCAGAATGCAAAAAACCAGAACATTGGCTCCCAAACTTCAAGTATGCTCCCAGAAGGAGAGTTATATTTATATTTAACTGTATGGTATTTAGAAAGAATTAAACACAAAATATCAGTTTATAGGACAGACCAAGATGTTCTGGCTGGGAATAAGTAAACATATAAAGTTGTGAATGAGCTCATCTTAATGAAGAGAGTTATTCTGGCATCTTTTTCTCTGAGCATGAGCCCTTTGCCATCTGTTTACTTACACTGCATAAGATATGTTTGCATGTTGGCTTTTAATATTAAATGCTCAACATGAGGAGAAAAACTTTACTTCATTTTGAGCATGTTTGGATCTTTCAGTGATTTCATATTTATAATTGTCTTGCCTTCTGTCTCTGGACTCAGGAGGTTGGAAGTTGAAGAGGTAGTCAGAGATGATAGGAACTAGCTGCTGGAAAATTTCAGTTTTATGCCAATAGGCTACCTATCCCAACTAGTCTCAACAGATGAGGAGAGAGTTCCAGTCCAAGATGGCAACATGGGAAGACACCGAGCTCACCTCCTCCACGGACACACCAAATCTACACCCATTTATAAAGCAATTCCTCCCGAAGAACCTAGGGCTGCCTGAGTAGCTTCTGTGCAAGTAAAGATAGAACAGCAAGAAAAACAAAGACATGGTAAGGAAGGGCACTATGGGAACTACAGTGGGAGGGACCATGAGCAGATCTGTGTACCTTGGGATGCTGACAAAAACCACGGTTTAAAAGGGCAACTAGGGGCACCTGGGCAGCTCAGTTGGTTGGGCATCTGACTCTCTTGGTCTCGGCTCAGGTCGTGATCTCATGGTTCGTGGATTCGAGCCCGAGATGGGCTCTGCACTGACAGCTCAGAGGCTGCATGGGATTATCTCTCTCACTCTCTGCCCCTCCCCTGTTCACATGCACACGCATATTGTCCCTCTCAAAATCAAAAAATAAAAACACTTAAAAAAAATAAAAGGGCAACTCGAATATAAAAGATCCAGCCTTCAAACTCCAGCAAACGGTGGGAGAGCTACTGGAACTCTCTCTGCTGGGAGGGTCTGGCCAGGGTCTTGGTTCGTTGTCCCCCTCCACCTGGATGGAGTACAGGGGAGCATGGCCCAGGTGTCATAGCTGGCCCACCTCCTTAGTGCACATTAGTTTTAGAAGTTCTCTCTGCAGAAAGATGAATAAACTTTAAATATAAACCATATACAGTGAAGCCTTTCTACTCTAGTAAAATTTTGCCGCCAACGTTAAGCGTATCTATTGAAGAGAATGTTTCTGAGGGGAAAAAAATAAAAGGACAGGCATCCTGAGTCCTCAGTGGCAAATTGGGTAAAACCTCTGTTTTTGGCACTCCATGGCCACATTCCAGATGCCAGCATGGAGAGGGAGAAATACACGTCATGTTTAGCTGGTCACTTTTTCCTCCCACCATCCCACTGGCCTCAAAGAAGTGGCCTCATTCTCTCTTGCAAGAGTTTCTCTGCCTCGTCTTCTTGCTGTGGTAGCCTTCAACCTCTCCCCTTCTCTGGGGTCACAATGGCACGTGCAGTGGGGTAAGATAAACAAAGTGAGTCTGGAGGTTTTTGTTTTTAAGTTGAGAGAATGAGGAAAACCACAAAAATGAGATTTCTCTTAAAGAAGTGGCAAGAAAAGCCAAGCCAAGAAAATTTGTAAAAAGAAGCATCAGGACTAGAGTTTGAGACCCATTGCCACAGAACCTGATGTGGCCTATGCTCCTTGACTCCTCCAAACTCACACTGCTTGTCTTCATTCCCTCTGCACCCTGCTCTTTGCTAAGAGGCTGATTTGGTAATGGCTCCATGGAGGGAAGAATTTGATTGGCCATTGGGTTCTTAAATCTAACAACTTGTCACGTTTGTTAAGCTCTCTCACTTGAGACAGTAACCCTCTCTTACCCTCAGGTTCCATGCTGACAGCTCATGTGGTCCCAGAAGGCTGTGAGACATACTTCATTCACCTTTCTCTCCAATTGTGGCTGAATTTCTGTATAGGTTCTTTACAATGATGTGAAATGTGGGATTTTTCACTGACAGGGCCACTAAAGGTTTTTAGAGCACAGAGCCTTTCCTAGGACCCCTCACAATACCCCAGAGGTCCCTGACTTCAGTGCTAAGCGATGAGTGGGGAATACAGTAAAAAATGCCTTCATGGCCTCAAGAAAGTCTTTACAAACACTATTTCCATTTCACCTGACTCCATGAAATTATCTCCATCTTTATCCCGTGAAGTATGAAAGACATCTCTTTGTTTTAAGCACAATCGGAACCAATGTCAATATTTTTCAAATAGAACTTAAAGAATGGCGGGCAAATGAAAGAAAAACAAATACAGGGGAGCTGACAGATACTCCAAATGCAGCCTTCCTTTTGTTATGTAACTAAAACAGGACTGCCACCAATTTGACAGCCTTGTAGGGACCTGGCTCCATGTTTTCTGCGTGAAGCACAGGCAAGGTGAAAGCATCAGGCCCAGCTCCTCAGATGTCTAGGTCCACACTGATTTGGGTGGACACCATGCCAAGCCTAATGGGATCCTCCTTCCCTTTCAGATACTGCTCCTAGCATTTTCTCTGATTAGCAGTCCCCCAGGGCATTTCCTGTAGCTCTGAGCTCCACTGAACTTCCTGTAGCCCCCACAGTCACACTGATCCTGGCCCTTGGGAGAGAAAGAAATATTTTTTAACTTTTTACTTTTATTCTTATCTTGAGAGAGATAGCATGCACAAGCAGGGGAGAGAGGAAGACCGAGAACGGGGAAGAGAGAGAGAGAGAGAGAGACTCTTTTTTTCTTGTCATGTTTTTTAATGTTTAGTCATTTTTGAGAGAGACAGAGCATGGATGGGGGAGGGGCAGAGAGAGAGAGGGAGACACAGCACCAAAACAGGCTCCAGGCTCCAAGTGGTCAGCACAGAGCCTGATGCGGGGCTCGAACCCATGAACTACGATATCATGACTTAAGCCGAAGTCGGGTGCCTAACCGACTGAGCCACCCAGGCGCCGAGAGAGAGAAAGAGAGAGAGAGGGACAGAGAGAAAGAGAGAGAGAGAGAGAGAGAGAGAGAGAGAGAGAGAATCTCAAGAAGCTTCCATGCTCAGTGTGGAGCCTGACACAGGGGCTCAATCCCATGACTCTGGGATCACGACCTGAGCAGAAATCGAGAGTTGGATGCTCAACCCACTGAGCCACCCAGGGGTCCTGAGAAAGACATTTCTATATCCTTGCTTCTCTGCAAACCTTCCTCCCCTGAATGTCTCACATTCATTTCAGTGCCCTTCATTTGCTTGTGTCTCTTGCTCCAGGCTGCCTTCTCTGCTCTTGTCTCCCGCATCTAGGTTTCATCTCACTTGTCATGTGCCTTCTCTCCCTGTAGCCTGTCTGCATAACAAAGGTGCTGTATTTCCTCCCTATTTCAAAGTCCTTTGTGGTGAATACTCCTAGTCCCTACTTCCTAACTAAGCTGGGATTTTGTTCAGGTATCCTCGTCAGGCAGTCTGTGTGTTTAAGTCAGTGATTCCCAATTGGGGGTAGGGGTGGGGGAACCATTTTGCTCCCAAGAGAACATTGTCTAGGGACATTTTTAGTTGTCACAAGGAGGGAGTGTACTACTGGTTTCTAGTAGGTAGAGGTGAAGAATGGAGTAGACATCCTACAATGTACAGGACAGCCCCCCCCCCAACAAATAATTATCTGGCCTGTAATGTCAATAACGTTGAGTTTGAGAAACACCAGTCTTAGAGGAAGATGATCTCATCCTAGTTCTGTAAGGAGGCTTGATTGATCTGTAGGTAAATCTATTCCTTTGCAGTGACTGGTTTAACAAGCAAATGATCCACTCTATGCCAATGAAACATGAGCAGTTACTGAGTGCTTCTGAAAAAGTCCTTCCCTTTGGACATTGTCAGGTGAGGGTGTCAGAGTGATTCATCTCACCACTGGCACTGGAATTAAAACAGAGCCAAGGGAATGGCAGGGGAAAGGACAGGGCCACCAGACTCAGTCAGTCCTAAGTGCACCCTTTTGTTCAACTTCCAGGGAGACAAGCATCTATATTAAGTGTGGTTTGAGATATAATTTGTTGTTATTTGCAGCGATGTGAATCCTAACTGATGCATCTTTACTCTTATCTTTTTTCCTTCCCTCCATCTCTCCCTCCTTTCCATCTTCTTTCTTTTCTTTTCTTTTCTTTTCTTTTCTTTTCTTTTCTCTTCCCTTCCGTTTCCTTTCTCTCTCTTTCTCTCTCCCTTCCTCCCTCCCTCTCTCCCTTTCTTCCTTCCTCCCCCCTTTCCTTCCTTCCTCCCCCCTTTCCTTCCTTCCTTCCTTCCTTCCTTCCTTCCTTCCTCCCTCCCTTCCTTCCTCCCTTCCTCCTTTTCTTCTTTCTTTTCTTGTCACTCATTCACTTCTGCTTGCCATCTGAAGGGTCCCTTCAGAGCTAATTTTCAGAGCTTTCTTGATCTTAGATAATGATCTGAGCTAAAGTTTCAGCTCTGTCTACCTACACTTCACTGTTCAAGAAACTCTTCTGAACACGGAAATTCTTTCAATTATCAATATGGTAATAAAATACTTCATTGATACAATAAAAATAACGGACCATACTTTCACAGAGCACCAATTGGATTGGACTAATCAGGCTTTCTAAGTTCAACTGGGACCTAAAACAAGAGCAAAACTTGGAAAGCACTAGAAGAAAAAGGATGAGATCCAGAGAGAAGACAAATTCATTTAAACATTTTACGAATAAAAGGGAAAGTAGCACTTAGTATTTTAAAGACGCTAGAGCAGGTGTCCTTTGATAGTCTTTCATATTGCTAGTCGAATGTTGTCAAAGCCAATTTCCTGGGTGGCTGGAAAATAAACATGCTGACATTGAGGAAGACAAAAGTCAAAGGAAGGCAGGAGAAGCAGAGTGAGAAATGCTCCTGGTGGGGGGGTAGGGGATCAATTTGTGTTTCTCTAAGACTCTGTGGGCTCAGTTAAGTACAGAAAACACAGAACTGAACATCTGCTGCATATGACTTAAAAATCAAGTCTCATTTCATCGTTCCTTTTCTAAATCATCACTCTGTGCCAAATAACTTATGAACACTGAGTAACTCATGCTTAGACTTTTTAAAAATGAGGATATTTACAAAAGGTGTAAACCTCCAGTTATAAACTAACTAAGTCCTGGGGATATAAGGTACAGGCTGGTCATTATATTGTGTATTTGAAAGTTCCTAAGAGAGTAGATCTTTTTTTTTTTTTTAATGTTTATTTTTGAGAGATAGAGAGAGACAGAGAGAGACAGAGTGTGAGCAAGGGAGAGGCAGAGACAGAGGGAGGCACAGAATCTGAAACAGGCTCCAGGCTCTGAGCTGTCAGCACAAAGCCTGACGCAGGGCCTGAACCCACGAACCTCAAGTTCGTGACCTGAGCTGAAGTCAGATGCTTAACTGACTGAGCCACCCAGGCGCAACCCCCCCCCCCCCCGCCCCCGCCCAAGAGAGTAGATCTTAAAAGTTCTCATCACAAGAAAAAATTTGTAGCTCTGTGTGGTGATGGATGTTAACTAGACTTAATCGTGGTAATCATTTTGCAATATATACAAATATTGCATCATTGTGTTGTATACTCAAAACTTACAATGTTACATGTCAGTTATTTCTTGATTTAAAAAAATGAGGACATTTAATTTTTAAAAAATTTTTATAAAAAGATCAGGTAATTGAGTTTCTTCAAATTATCAGAGTGGAGGAAAGGGCACATTACAATGGTCAAATAATCAATTATTCTGGATTTCCCAAAGTTATTACACTTGTTAGTCTCAAATAATTCAGGTTTTTAGCCACTTGAACAACAATAACAAAAAAGCCTCTATTTCAATTTGGGAAAATTGAACTGTGTATTAGAGTTGAGACAATAAATTCTTATTGTTCGAAAGTTGGCTTTGGGATGAAATAGGTGTGAACAATTTACATCCTATAAAAGATTAAACTTCTAAAGAAGATGAACGGCTGATAAATGAGCCATGGACAATTGCAAGGGACACTCTAAGCAAAGGGTCTTAGTAGGAGCTCCATATCTCAGTACTTACCAACTCTGAAAACTGGTTCTCACTAGCTCTGCTTTCTCTAGAAAGACTGTAGATTAGATTAGTCTGTGGGATAGGAATCAAGGGAGGGTTTGGCAATGATGAAAGTCAGAGAGACAAAAGTGCCAAATGGGATGTTGCCGCACACTCTCTCTCATTCGAATTGACTTTTCTTACCAGGAACTTTTCTTACCATCACTGGAACCAAAGCTTCCATCAATGGATTTTCTTTGAAATCTGTAAACAAGAACATACACATGCTCCTAAGACCGTGAAAACTTCAGCATTTTACATTTGTTGCAGATTTGTCTGCTAGGATCTCTTAAAACAAGCCTTTGCATGTAGAGAAATTGGAACTCTGACATGTTGCTGGTAGGATTGTAACATGGTACAGCCACTTTGAAAAACTCGAAAGTGAAACAGACTTAACATCTGACCCAGCAATTCCGCTCCTAGGCGTGTACATACATACATAAATTCATTTACTTATTTTCAGATTCATTTATTTTCAGATAATTCATACATCATAAAATTCATCCTCTAATGTGCACATTTCAATGCATTTTAATATGTTCACAAAATTGCAACCAGAACATTTTCATCCCCCCCCCAAAGAAATTTAAAACCTATTAGCAGTCACTCCCCATTCCCCACTCCTACACTTTCCGACAACCATGAATCTACTTTCTGTAAATTTGCCTGTTCTGGAAATTTCACATAAATGGAATCATAGCATATGTGGTCTTTTTTTGACTGGCTTCTGGTTCATCTATGTGGTAGGATGAATCAATACTTTGGTCTTTTATGTATAAATAATATTCCTTCATTTTATTTATTACTTTATTTATTTATTACTTTATTTATTTATTTATTTACTTATGTGAAAAAATTTTTAACGTCTATTTTTGAGAGAGAGAGAGAGAGAGTATGAACGGGGTGGGGCAGAGAGAGAAGGAGACACAGAATCTGAAGCAGGCTCCAGGCTCTGAGCTGTCAGCACGGAGCCCGATGTGGGGCCCGAGCTCACAAACTGTGACATCATGACTTGAGTAAAAGTTGGACACAATTGAGTGAGCCACCCAGGTGCCCCTAAATAGTATTCCTTTGTATGGATACACCATGTTTAATTTATATGTTTACATTTGGTGGACATTTGATTATTTCCATTTTTTGGCTATCATGAATAACACTTCTATGAACATTTATGTACAAGTTTTTCTGGGTATATATGTATTAAATTCTCTCGGGTATACACCTAGGTACAGATGTGCTTAGTATAAGGTAACTGTTTTGTGGGTTTTTTTCCCCAAACTTTTCCACAGCAGCTTTATAGCAGAAACTATTTTATGTTCCTACTAGCAATGTATGGAGTTTCAATTTCTCCACAGCATTACCAACTCTTGTTGTTTTCCATTAAAAAAATATTGTAGCTAGCCTAGTGGGTAAGAAGTGGTATCTCCTTGTTTTTTCTATCTTCATTTCCCTGATAGCTAATGATGTTGAACATCTTTTCATATGTTTATTGGCCACTTGTAGATCTTTGGATAAATATTTATTCAAACTCTTTGCCCATTTTATTTATTTATTTATTTTGTATCACTGGCTTGTAAGAATTCTTTATATCATGTGGATACTAGACTCTTACCAGATAGATATATGAGTTGCAAACATTTTCTCCAATTTTGTGTGTTGTATTTTCACTTCCTTGATAGCGTTCTTTAAAAGTGTAAAACTTTTAATTTTGATTAAGTCCAATTTATCTAATTTTTTTTGTTACATGTTCTTCTGGTGTCATATCTAAGAAATTGTTGCCTAATTCAAGGTCACAAAGATTTAAACCCAAGTTTTCTTCTCAGAGTTTTATAGATTTAGCTTCTATATTTAGATCTTTAATCTGTTCTGAGTTAATTTTTCATATGGTGTGAGGTAGGGGTAAAATTTCATTTTTTTCAGGTTGATACCCAGTTGTTTCAACACATTTGTTGAAAAGAATATCCTTTCTCTGTTGAATTGTCTTGGTACCCTTGTCAAAAATATATTGATCATAAATGTAAGGCTTTATTTCTGAACTCTCAATTCTATTCTATTGATTTATACGTCTTTCTATATGTCAGTGCCAGAGTTTCAATCATGTAGCTTTGTAGTAAGTTTTGATATCATTAAGTGTAAGACCTCCGCTTTGTTCTCTTTTTTTTCATGAGTATTTTACCTATTCTGGGTCTCCCCACCTTGCATTTCCATATGAATTTTAGGATCAGTTTGTCAGTTTCTGTAAGAGTGTCAGCTGGGAGTTTGATAGGGATTATTTTGAATCTCTATGTCCATTTGGGGAGTGTTGCTATGTGTTTTAGTTTGTATTGTTGCTGTAACAAATTATCACAAACATAGTGGCTTAGAACAATACAAATTTATTATCTTATAGTTCTGGATGTCAGAATTCCAAAGTACATCTACTGTGGCTAAAATCAAGGTATGAAGCAGGGCTGTATTCCTTCTAGGGGCTGCCAGGGGATTACCCTTTCCCTTGCCTTGTCTAGCTCCTGGAGGCTGCCTGCATTCCTGGACTCATGGCCCTTTCCTCCATCTTCAAAGTATATTGCTCTGGCCCTGCTTCCATCATCACATATCCTCCTTCTGCCCTAGACCCTCTTGCCTCCCTCTTACAAAGACCCTTGTGATTAGATTATACCCACATGGATAATCCAAAGCAATCTCCATAACTTTATCACATCTGTAAAATCTCTTTTGCCATGTAAAGTAACATACTCACAGGTTCTGGATATTAGAATGTGGACACCTTTTGGGGGCCATTATTTGGCTACACCATCTTAATATTAAGCCCTCCAAACCATGAACATGGGATGTCTATTTACTTAGGTCCTTTTTAATTTCTTTCAAGGATGTTTTGTCATTTTCTTTTTTTTTTTTTTTTAATTTTTTTTCAACGTTTATTTATTTTTTGGGGGACAGAGAGAGACAGAGCATGAACGGGGGAGGGGCAGAGAGAGAGGGAGACACAGAATCGGAAACAGGCTCCAGGCTCTGAGCCATCAGCCCAGAGCCTGACGCGGGGCTCAAACTCACGGACCGCAAGATCGTGACCTGGCTGAAGTCGGACGCTTAACTGACTGCACCACCCAGGCGCCCCTGTTTTGTCATTTTCAATGTACAAGTCTTTAATTTGTTAAATTTATTCTTAAGTATTTTATTATTTTTGATCCTATTGTAAATGGAATTGTTTTCTTAATTTCATGCTTGGATTAGTCATGGCCAGTGAATAGAAATAAAACTGGCTTTTGTATATTGATCTTGTATCCTGTAATCTTGATAAACTCAGGATTTCTTTTTGGAGGTGATGAAAATTAGATAGTGGTTTTAGACAGTTGTGCAACTGTGAATATACTAAAATTAGACAGTTGTGCAACTGTGAATATGCTAAAAGTCATTGAACTTTATACTTTAAAAGGGTGAATTTTGTGGTCTGTGAATTATATCTGAATAAAACTATTACTAAAAAAGCCAGATATATCATTTGGGAACATCTATCAAACATTAAAATGTGAATCACTGTCTTCTCGCAAAATGAGCTTCCCTTTTGGATGTGAGGTTGGTCAGGGAGGAGGAAAGTTAGGGATTAGATGTGTTTGTGCTTTCATACATACTCTTACTTCTAGACAGAGACTCTAGAAATTGCACACCCCAGATCCTGGTATGTCTGGTGGAAGAACTTCTCTTTATACCTCTTTTGTTCCTAGAGACAGCAAATTCATCCCTGCCTCAGGGCCTTTGCTCTTTTTCTTTTCTTTTCTTTTTTTTTTTTTGAGTGGCTTTTTTTTTTTTAATTTATTTTTGAGAGACAGAGCACAAGTGGGGGAGGGGCAGAGAGAGAGGGAGACACAGAATCTGAAGCAGGCCCCAGGCTCTGGAGCTGTTGCACAGAGCCCAACCCGGAGCACAGACCCACCAACAGTGAGATCATGACCTAAGTCCGAGTCGAATGCTCAAGTGACTGAGCCACCCAGGCACCACAGGGCCTTTGCTCTTGTTCTCTGCCTGGGCCACTCTCTCCCCAGATCCTCACATGGCTAGCCTCTTCTTCCTATTAAAGTCTTCCTTCTGAGATATCTTCCTTGCTGAACAAATCAAATCTAATGTAGATTCCCAATCCAACCATTCCCTCTCACACTACAGTGTTTTTTTTTCCCTCCTGTCACTAGCTGAAATTATTTGCTTTATTAATACTTGCTTGCTTATATGTTTCCCCTCTGTACAATGTAAAGTCTGTTAGAGCAGGGATCTGGACTGTCTTGTTCACCACTGTATCCCTGAACGCTAGGACAGAGCCTGGCACATAGAAAATGATAACTAAATATTTGTTGACCGAGCAAGGCAGATTATTATTATTTTTTTTTTTATTTTTTTTTTTCAACGTTTATTTATTTTTGGGACAGAGAGAGACAGAGCATGAACGGGGGAGGGGCAGAGAGAGAGGGAGACACAGAATCAGAAACAGGCTCCAGGCTCTGAGCCATCAGCCCAGAGCCCGACGCGGGGCTCGAACTCACGGACCGCGAGATCGTGACCTGGCTGAAGTCGGACGCTTAACCGACTGCGCCACCCAGGCGCCCCATATTATTAAGAATGGTTACAATTTGGCCTGACTGTTCTAGCTGGCAAATGAGGCTATGGTTAAGTCCCGTTTGGTAAAAATTAAGCTTTAAATTTAATTCCAGTACAGTTAGCACACAGTGTTATATTAGTTTCAGGTGTACAATATAGTGATTCAACACTTCTATACATTACTCAGTGCTCATCATGGTAAGTGTACTCAATTCCCTTCACCTATTTCACCCATCCCCCTACCTGCCTCCCTTCTGGTAACCATCAGTTTGTTGTCTATAGTTAAGAGTCCGTTTCTTGGTTTGCCTCTCTTTCTTCCCCAGCCCCTTCTACTTGTTTGTTTTGTTTCTTAAATTCCACACAACAGTGAAATCATATGGTATTTGTCTTTCTCTGACTGACTTATTTCACTTAGCATTATACTCTCTAGCTCCATCCATGTTGTTCCAAGCAGCAAAATTTCATTTCTTTTTTTATTTATTGCTGAATAACATTCCACTGTATATATACCACGTCTTCTTTATCCATTCATCACTTGATGGACACTTGGGCTGCTTCCATAATTTGGCTATTGTAGATAGTGCTGCAATAAATATAGGGGTATGTGTGTCCCCTTTTTTAGTTTTTATTTAAATTCTAGTTAGTTAATGTACAGTGCAATCTTAGTTTCACGTGTACAGTACAGTAATTCAACACTTCTATACATCACCCTGTGCTCATCACAACAAGTGCACTCCTTAATCCCCATCACCTGTTTCACCCTTCCCTCATACCCCCCCTCCTCTGGTAATCATCAGTTTGTTCTCTGTAGTTAAGAGTCTGTTTCTTGGCTTGTCTCTCTTTTTTTCCCTGTTTGCTCATTTGTTTTGTTTCTTAAATTCTACACAAGTGAAATCATATGGTATTTGTCTTTCTCTGACTTATTTCACATGGCATAATACTTTTTTTTAAAAAAAACCTTATTTTATTGTTTTATTCTCAAGTTAGTTAACATACAGTGTAGTCTTGGCTTCAGGAGTACAACCCAGTGATTCATCTCTTACATATGACACCCAGTGCTCATCCCGAAAAGTGCCCTCCTTAATGCTGGTCACCCATTTAACCCAGCCCACTATCCCCATCAACTGTTAGTTTGTTCTCTGTATTTATGGTCTCTTATGGTTTGTCTCCCTCTCTGTTTTTACCTTAGTTTTCCTTCCCTTCCCCATGTTCATCTGTTAATTTTTCAAATTCCACATATGAATGAAATCACATATCTGTCTTTCTCTGACTTATTTTGCTTAGTATAATACCCTCCAGTTCCATCCATGTTGTTGCAAATGGCAAGATTTCATTCTTTTTCATTGCCAAGTAGTATTCCATTGTATATATAAACTACATCTTCTTTTTTTTTCAATATATGAAATTTATTGTCAAATTGGTTTCCATACAACACCCAGTGCTCATCCCAAAAGGTGCCCTCCTCAATACCCATCACCCACCCTCCCCTCCCTCCCACCCCCCATCAACCCTCAGTTTGTTCTCAGTTGTTAACAGTCTCTTATGCTTTGGCTCTCTCCCACTCTAACCTCTTTTTTTTTTTCCTTCCCCTCCCCCATGGGTTTCTGTTAAGTTTCTCAGGATCCACATAAGAGTGAAAACATATGGTATCTGTCTTTCTCTGTATGGCTTATTTCACTTAGCATAACACTCTCCAGTTCCATCCACATTGCTACAAAGGGCCATATTTCATTCTTTCTCATTGCCATGTAGTACTCCATTGTGTATATAAACCACAATTTCTTTATCCATTCATCAGTTGATGGACATTTAGGATCTTTCCATAATTTGGCTATTGTTGAGAGTGCTGCTATGAACATTGGGGTACAAGTGCCCCTATGCATCAGTACTCCTGTATCCCTTGGATAAATTCCTAGCAGTGCTATTGCTGGGTCATAGGGTAGGTCTATTTTTAATTTTCTGAGGAACCTCCACACTGCTTTCCAGAGCGGCTGCACCAATTTGCATTCCCACCAACAGTGCAAGAGGGTTCCCGTTTCTCCACATCCTCTCCAGCATCTATAGTCTCCTGATTTGTTCATTTTGGCCACTCTGACTGGCGTGAGGTGATACCTGAGTGTGGTTTTGATTTGTATTTCCCTGATAAGGAGCGACGCTGAACATCTTTTCATGTGCCTGTTGGCCATGTGGATGTCTTCTTTAGAGAAGTGTCTATTCATGTTTTCTGCCCATTTCTTCACTGGGTTATTTGTTTTTCGGGTGTGGAGTTTGGTGAGCTCTTTATAGATTTTGGATACTAGCCCTTTGTCCGATATGTCATTTGCAAATATCTTTTCCCATTCCGTTGGTTGCCTTTTAGTTTTGTTGGTTGTTTCCTTTGCTGTGCAGAAGCTTTTTATCTTCATAAGGTCCCAGTAATTCATTTTAGCTTTTAATTCCCTTGCCTTTGGGGATGTGTCGAGTAAGAGATTGCTACGGCTGAGGTCAGAGAGGTCTTTTCCTGCTTTCTTCTCTAGGGTTTTGATGGTTTCCTGTCTCACATTCAGGTCCTTTATCCATTTTAAGTTTATTTTTGTGAATGGTGTGAGAAAGTGGTCTAGTTTCAACCTTCTGCATGTTGCTGTCCAGTTCTCCCAGCACCATTTGTTAAAGAGACTGTCTTTTTTCCATTGGATGTTCTTTCCTGCTTTGTCAAAGATGAGTTGGCCATACGTTTGTGGGTCTAGTTCTGGGGTTTCTATTCTATTCCATTGGTTATGTGTCTGTTTTTGTGCCATAAACCACATCTTCTTAATCCATTTATCAGTTGATAGACATTTGGGTTCTTTCCATAATTTGACTATTGTTAGTAGTGATGCTATAAACATTGCTATAAAAATTTATCTTTGGATAAATTCCTAGTAGTGCAATTGCTAGGTCATAAGGTAGTTCTATTTTTAATTTTTTGAGGAAGCTTCACACCATTTTCCAGAGTGGCTGCACCAATTTGCGTTCCTACCAACAGTGTAAGAGGGTTCCCCTTTCTCCACATCCTCGCCAACATCTACTGTTTTCTGACTTATTAATTTTAGCCCTTCTGACTGGTGTGAGGTGGTATCTCACTGTGGTTTTGATTTGTATTTCCCTGATGATGAGTGATGTTGAACATCTTTTCATGTGTCTTATTAGCTATCTGGATGTCTTCTTTGGAAAAGTGTCTATTCACACCTTCTGCCCGTTTACTCACCGGATTATTTGTTTTTTGGGTGTTGAGTTTGTAAGTTCTTCATAGATTTTGGATACTAACCCTTTATCTGATATGTTATTTGCAAGTATCTTCTCCCATTCCATCTGTTAGCTTTTAGTTTTGTTGATTTTTTCCTTTGCTATGCAAAAGCTTTTTGTCTTCATGAGGTTCCAATAGTTCATTTTTGCTTTTATTTCCCTTGCCTCTGGAGACATGTCAAGTAGGAAGTTGCTATGGCCGAGGTCAAAGAGGTTGCTGCCTGTTTTCTCCTGTAGGATTTTGATGGTTTCCTGTCTCACATTTAGGTCTTTCATCCATTTTGAATTTATTTTTGTGTATGGTGTAAGAAAGTGGCCTAGTTTCATTCTTCTGTTTATTGCTGTACAGTTCTCCCTGCACCATTTGCTAAAAGACTGTCTTTATTCCATTGGATATTCTTTCCTGCTTTGTCGAAGATTAGTTGGCCATATATTTGTGGGTCTATTTCTGGGTTCTTTATTCTATTACATTGATGTATGTGTCTGTTTTTGTGCCAATACCATACTGTCTTGATGATTACAGCTTTGTAGTACAGGCTAAAGTGTGGGATTGTGATGCCTCCAGCTTTGGTTTTCTTTTTCAACATTACTTTGGCTATTCAGGGTATTTTGTGGTTCCATATAAATTTTAGGATTGTTTATTCTAGCTCTGTGAAGAATGCTGGTGCTATTTTGATAGGGATTGCACTGAATGTGCAGATTGCTTTGGGTAGTATTGACATTTTAACAATATTTGTTCTTCTAATCCATGAGCTTGGAATGTTTTTCCATTTCTTTGTGTCTTCTTTAATTTCTTTCATAAGCATTCTATAGTTTTCAGCATACAGATCTTTTACCTCTTTGGCTGAGTTTATTCCTAGGTATTTTATGGTTTTTGGTGCAATTGTAAATGGGATCAATTCCTTGATATCTCTTCCTGTTGCTTCATTATTGGTGTATAGAAATGCAACCGATTTCTGTACATTGCTTTTATATCCTGCAACTTTGCTGAATTCACGTACCAGCTCTAGCAGTTTTTTGGTGGAGTCTTTTGGGTTTTCCATGAAAAGCATCATGTCATCTGCGAAGAGTGAAAGTTTGACTTCTTCTTTGCCAATTTGGATGCCTTTTATTTAGTTTCATTGTCTGATTGCTGAGGCCAGGACTTGCAATATTATGTTGAACAACAGTGGGGAGAGTGGACAGCCCCATTGTGTTCCTGATCTCAGGGGAAAGCTTGCAGGATGATATTAGCTGTATAAAGCTGTATGACTTTTATGATGTTAAGGTATGTTCCTTCTATCCTGACTTTCTTGAGGGTTTTTATTAAGAAAGGATGCTGTATTTTGTCAAATGTTTTTTCTGCATCTATTGACAGGATCATACGGTTTTTATCCCTTCTTGTGATCCCTTCTTTTTATCCCTTAATGTGATGTATTATGTTGATTGATTTGCAAATATTGAACCAGTCCTGCAGCCCAGGAATGAATCCCACTTGATCATGGTGAATAATTCTTTTAATGTATTGTTGAATATGATTTGCTAGTATCTTGTTGAGAATTTTTGCAGCCAGTTTCGTCAGGGATATTGGCCTGTAATTCTTTCTTAGCATAATACTCTTCAATTAGTGCGTTTGTAATTTTGGGTAAATACCTAGTAGTGTAATTGCTGGGTTGTAGAGTAGTTCTATTTTTAACTTTTTTTTTTTTTATGAAATTTATTGACAAATTGGTTTCCATACAACACCCAGTGCTCATCCCAAAAGGTGCCCTCCTCAATACCCATCACCCACCCTCCCCTCCCTCCCACCCCCCATCAACCCTCAGTTTGTTCTCAGTTTTTAACAGTCTCTTATGCTTTGGCTCTCTCCCACTCTAACCTCTTTTTTTTTTTTTTCCTTCCCCTCCCCCATGGGTTCCTGTTAAGTTTCTCAGGATCCACATAAGAGTGAAACCATATGGTATCTGTCTTTCTCTGTATGGCTTATTTCACTTAGCATTACACTCTCCAGTTCCATCCACGTTGCTACAAAGGGCCATATTTCATTTTTTCTCATTGCCACGTAGTACTCCATTGTGTATATATACCACAATTTCTTTATCCATTCATCAGTTGATGGACATTTAGGCTCTTTCCATAATTTGGCTATTGTTGAGAGTGCTGCTATGAACATTGGGGTACAAGTGCCCCTATGCATCAGTACTCCTGTATCCCTTGGATAAATTCCTAGCAGTGCTATTGCTGGGTCATAGGGTAGGTCTATTTTTAATTTTCTGAGGAACCTCCACACTGCTTTCCAGAGCGGCTGCACCAATTTGCATTCCCACCAACAGTGCAAGAGGGTTCCCGTTTCTCCACATCCTCTCCAGCATCTATAGTCTCCTGATTTGTTCATTTTGGCCACTCTGACTGGCGTGAGGTGATACCTGAGTGTGGTTTTGATTTGTATTTCCCTGATAAGGAGCGACGCTGAACATCTTTTCATGTGCCTGTTGGCCATGTGGATGTCTTCTTTAGAGAAGTGTCTATTCATGTTTTCTGCCCATTTCTTCACTGGGTTATTTGTTTTTCGGGTGTGGAGTTTGGTGAGCTCTTTATAGATTTTGGATACTAGCCCTTTGTCCGATATGTCATTTGCAAATATCTTTTCCCATTC
Organism: Lynx canadensis; assembly: GCF_007474595.2. Classification (NCBI taxonomy): domain Eukaryota; kingdom Metazoa; phylum Chordata; class Mammalia; order Carnivora; family Felidae; genus Lynx; species Lynx canadensis. Next base: position 99,029,964 of record NC_044311.2, read on the forward strand.
CGTTGGTTGCCTTTTAGTTTTGTTGGTTGTTTCCTTTGCTGTGCAGAAGCTTTTTATCTTCATAAGGTCCCAGTAATTCACTTTTGCTTTTAATTCCCTTGCCTTTGGGGATGTGTCGAGTAAGAGATTGCTACGGCTGAGGTCAGAGAGATCTTTTCCTGCTTTCTCTTCTAAGGTTTTGATGGTTTCCTGTCTCACATTTAGGTCCTTTATCCATTTTGAGTTTATTTTTGTAAATGGTGTGAGAAAGTGGTCTAGTTTCAACCTTCTGCATGTTGCTGTCCAGTTCTCCCAGCACCATTTGTTAAAGAGGCTGTCTTTTTTCCATTGGATGTTCTTTCCTGCTTTGTCAAAGATGAGTTGGCCATACGTTTGTGGGTCTAGTTCTGGGGTTTCTATCCTATTCCATTGGTCTGTGTGTCTGTTTTTGTGCCAATACCATGCTGTCTTGATGATTACAGCTTTGTAGTAGAGGCTAAAGTCTGGGATTGTGATGCCTCCTGCTTTGGTCTTCTTCTTCAAAATTCCTTTGGCTATTCGGGGCCTTTTGTGGTTCCATATGAATTTTAGGATTGCTTGTTCTAATTTCGAGAAGAATGCTGGTGCAATTTTGATTGGGATTGCATTGAATGTGTAGATAGCTTTGGGTAGTATTGACATTTTGACAATATTTATTTTTCCAATCCATGAGCAGGGAATGTCTTTCCATTTCTTTAAGTCTTCTTCAATTACCTTCATAAGCTTTCTATAGTTTTCAGCATACAGATCCTTTACATCTTTGGTTAGATTTATTCCTAGGTATTTTATGCTTCTTGGTGCAATTGTGAATGGGATCATTTTCTTTATTTGTCTTTCTGTTGCTTCATTGTTAGTGTATAAGAATGCAACTGATTTCTGGACATTGATTTTGTATCCTGCAACTTTGCTGAATTCATGTATCAGTTCTAGCAGACTTTTGGTGGAGTCTATCGGATTTTCCATGTATAATATCATGTCATCTGCAAAAAGCGAAAGCTTGACTTCATCTTTGCCAATTTTGATGCCTTTGATTTCCTTTTGTTGTCTGATTGCTGATGCTAGAACTTCCAGCACTATGTTAAACAACAGCGGTGAGAGTGGGCATCCCTGTCGTGTTCCTGATCTCAGGGAAAAAGCTCTCAGTTTTTCCCCGTTGAGGATGATGTTAGCTGTGGGCTTTTCATAAATGGCTTTTATGATCTTTAAGTATGTTCCTTCTATCCCGACTTTCTCAAGGGTTTTTATTAAGAAAGGGTGCTGGATTTTGTCAAAGGCCTTTTCTGCATCGATTGACAGGATCATATGGTTCTTCTCTTTTTTTTTGTTAATGTGATGTATCACGTTGATTGATTTGCGAATGTTGAACCAGCCCTGCATCCCAGGGATGAATCCCACTTGATCATGGTGAATAATTCTTTTTATATGCTGTTGAATTCGATTTGCTAGTATCTTATTGAGAATTTTTGCATCCATATTCATCAGGGATATTGGCCTGTAATTCTTTCTTAGCATAATACTCTTCAATTAGTGCGTTTGTAATTTTGGGTAAATACCTAGTAGTGTAATTGCTGGGTTGTAGAGTAGTTCTATTTTTAACTTTTTGAAGAATCTCTATACTGTTTTCCACAGTGGCTGTACCAGTTGGCATTTCCACCAACATTGCACGAGGGTCCCTTTTTCTCCACATCCTCACCAACACCTGTTGAAATCCCTTTTTAAAACAAGCCTAGTGAGATTAAGTGGCAAGCAATTATATGCACTCATAAAAGATGATGTGTTGGGGGCACCTGGGTGGTTCATTTTGTTGAACGTCCGACTCCAGCTCAGGTTATGATCTCACAGTTTATGAGTTCAAGCCCCACATCGGGCTCACTTCTTTCATGGAAGAGCCTGCTTCAGATCCTCTATCCTCCTCTCTCTCTATGCCCCTTCCCCACTTGTACTCTTTCAAAATAAATAAAACATTAAAAGAAAAAATGATGTGTTTGTGCTAACAGGCTGTACCCACATTTGCTATAGATTTAGGAGCTGATAAGATTCTTCAGTAGAGGTTAAATGATTTAGAAAGCTAGGCTGAGGCAGACTGTATCCAGTGAGCAAAGGAGAAGATCGTAAATGAGAACTCTCCTAGATTGATTGCAAAATGGCTACACCTCATCTTGTATTTAGCTCCTTAAATCAAAAGGTGGAGTTAGTGTGTTCACCTCTTGAGTCTGGACTGTCCTCATACTTGTTTTGGCTAATAGAAAGGAGAAGTGATATCATGCCACTTCTGAACCTACATCTTAAGGAGGCCTTAAAGTCTTCTGCTATCTCTCTTGGCGATACAACAAACAAGGGCTAGCCTGCTGGAATTTGGGAGACCACGTGCAGCTGAGGCTGGTCTAGAAGAGCCAGTGCCTAGCTGACGCCAGGTGATAGCACTCTATAGCCACACCCAACTGCGACCTCTGAGCCCGGTCTGGATTAGCAGTGTCATCCTGCTGGCCCAGAGATTTGTAAGTAAACTTAACTATTTCTGTATGCCATTGGAGATTTTATGGTTGATTTTTATGCAGCATTATTGTGGCCACAGATAACTGATGCAAGAATCAAGGGAGGGATGAGTACTCAGGGTTGTGCAGTTTGAACTCAATGTCTGGTAGGGTGGTTGAAAGAAATGAATAAGAGAACATGTATCCAGTGTTTGGCCCCGGTCCTGCACATTTATTGTAGTGACTCCTTCCATACTTGCTGAATGGATTGTGGCTGGCAATGGGAGGGGGATGGTGTTTAGATTCAAGCCAGTATAGCTAATACTTTGGATTCTTAGCTTCCTGAGAGCAGGGCCATGTCTCTTATCCATATTTTCATCCTAATTTCATAGCATGTACTACAAATCCCATGTGTACTAATAATAAAGTACAGAGAACTTATCAAGCAAATGGCGTTATGCTCCAGGACTAGTTTCATTTGGTTCTGTAGAAAACTTTGTTATTTTTGCTTAGTTCAATGAGAAAGAGTTCTGTTAGCATTTTTCCTCGGTCTATTATTTTATTTAGGATGCCAAATGGTTCTTATGTCTCCAGATTTCAGTTTTCACTTTCGCTATATTTGGGAAGAATCTATGCTTGTGCGATTGACTATAGCAAAATAACCTGGCAGCCAGAGGTTTCAACAAAGCCTTATACCACATCTTTCAAAACCTGTGTTTCCTGCTGTAGCTGCATGACAATGTCAGGGACATTGATATCCATCTCTACGTTTTTTGTCTGTATGCTGATTATGCATGCTAGCTAACTAAAGAAGTGAAATCCTATTTTCTAAAATCTAAAACATCAGGAGTAGAGACAGTCTTCCTAAGAGAGCATAAGAGATGAACTTCTTTTTCCATGATCTTGGAGTTCATCTGAGTCCAAATTGACAGCTTTTGGGATCCTTTTCCATTCGAATCCATACGGGGGTACCAGGCTTTTGGTCTGGCCCCCTTGATCAGGACTGCCCTCTCTCGCATGCCCTTACCACTCCAGACCTGTATTGACCAGCCTGCTTCATAGGTAAGGCTCTGGAGCCACGTTGCCTGGAAATCCAGGCAAATCCCAGCTCCCTCATTTACTGGCTGTGAATTTGTGGTCAAACTGCTTCACCTCTCTGTGCCTCAATTTCCTTAACTGTCAAATGGTGATAATACTAGTGCTTGTTGTAGGGCATCAATTGAGATAATCTCAGATAATCACGGTGCCTAGTAAATGTCAGTGATTATGATCTAATAAATTAAGTGGTCTGATAATCAGTTAATGTATATACTTTCAAGATATATTTGCCTGTGAACTGGGGTTTTTGTTTTTAATTTCTTATTAGAAAATAACTTCAAATTTACAGAGAAGTTGTAAGAATAAGAATAAAATATAGAATACTCACATATGCTTTATCTAGATTCATTTGTTAGCATGTTATCCCATTTGCTTTATCATTCTGTATGTGTGTATATGTATATAACTATATATATGTTATATATATATTATATATAATTTTTGGACCATTTGAAAGTAAGTTGCATATGTCATGAACTTTTATTCTTAAATATTTCCGTTTTTAAAAAGTAAGCTCTATGCCCAATGTGGGTCTTGACTCACACAACCCCAAGATCAAGAGTCACATGCTTTACTGACGGAGCCAGCCAGGCGACCTAAATATTTCCAAAGAATAAAGATATTCTCGTACCTAACCATAGTATAGTTGTCAAATTCAGCAAATCTAACATTGATAAGATACTGTAATCTGTCAGTATTATAATTTTGTCAATTGACCCAATAATGTCCGTTATAGTATATTCTTCTAGTAAAACATCCAATCTGAGACCAGGTGTTGTCTTTAGTTGCCCATATCTCTTTAGTCTCCTTCAATCTGGATCATTTGCACAGCCTTTCATTTGTCTTTAATAGAATGCTTGTCATTTTGGGGTAGTTTGATTTTTCCTCAGGATTATATTCAAAATATGTATTTCTGGCTGGAATACTGCATGAGTAGTGCTGTGTCCTCAGGTTGTCACATGTGGAGGCACACAGTGTCTTACCTTCCCCTTGCTCACATTAATTTTGATCACCCAGTCAATCCTTGTCTGAGTTCTCCATTGTATAGTTACTATGTTTTCCCTTAGAATAACTAAGCAACTCGTGGGGATACACTTTATGGTCATGCACATATTTTGATTTTCATCAGATTTTCCTCTTAGTTTTAGTATCCACTAATTATTCTTAACCTGATATATGCAAGATGATGATTTTCCAATTCCAGCACTCCCTCCATTTTTTCCAGTCAGCTTTTGGCATTCTTATGGAGGCAAGAGTTCTTCCTTATACTGTGGGCATTTGCTAATGACTCGCTTCCTCAATGTATACCTGTTTTATTGACTTTGGATTGTATCTGGAGATATTTAGGTCCTTCCTTCCTTCCTTCCTTCCTTCCTTCCTTCCTTCCTTCCTTCCTTCTTCCATCAATATGGATTCATGAATTTCTACTTTTCTCAATGGTTTATAATTTATTACTCTCCTTAAGTATTCTGATGCTCAAATTGTTCTAGATATGGTTAATGGTAGTCCCAGGGTTTTAAAATTCAATTTCTCAACTGAAAAGCTTTGTAAAGTCACAGAAGAGAATTATTTTTTTCTACTGATGCTGTTAAATTGCCCAATAGTCTGAAAACTCTGGGCTGGCTTTGTTTTCTTCAGATGTTCAAGAGGGGAAAGAACATTTGTTTATTGTAGGCCTTCTGCCATTCTTTTGTAGTTGCTTCACAGAGACCACAACAAAGTACAGAATTTTCAATGTTTGGGCCTGCTCAGAGACACCAGGAAAAACTGGAGCTCTTTTTATTAGGGGCTCCAATCTCTTGGGAAGAGAAATTGTCTTAGTCAAATTACAATATAATAATTTCCTTTTTTTTTTCCCTTCAAGGGACATTTTACTGGAAAATTGATGCTATAATAGTAAGAAAGCACTTGGCAGTGCAATATCAAAGCACATCACTCCTGCTATTAATTATACCTCAAGGTTTATTTTAGACATTAAATTTACTTGTTGATGGAATTTTTAAAGCTGTTCCTAAATCTCCATATTAGGAAGAACTCCTCATTTCCTACATTCCATAGGATTTACAGTATTTCCTGATCCAAAAAAATACCCAAGCTGTCTTTCTGTTGAGGTTTTATTAACTATGAAAATAACTAATACTCTAAACAGTACTCACTCTGTGCAGGACATTGACGTAAACACTGCAGCTATACAATTCTATGAGGTAAATTATTATCTCATTTTTGAGGAGGAGGAAACTGAAGCACAGAGAGGTTAAGTAACTAGCCCAAGGTCACACAGTTAGTGGTTGAGGTAGAGTTGAATCTGGCCAATATGGCTGTAAAGCCTAATGCTCTACTCACCACACAGAGACAGGCAAAGGGGGTTAACATTTCTTGATACTCTTGACCTACCTGATATAATGAACAAACGCAATAAGCAGGCATCCCAAGTAGAAGGAGAAGAAGATGAGGAAACTGAGAAGGATGGATTTCACATAAATAGTTTCTGTGGGAAGAGAAACAACTTTGGTCAGGGTGTCCTCAGGAAAAAAGAGAACCATGTTCGGGACAGGATGGCTTCAAGGGCTCATCTCCATCACACCCACTCTTAAGTCCTAATATAATTCCATTCAAAGCAGCAAAGCTACTGGAGGTCACCCAGACATTCTCCACAAATGGCTACCTATCACAGTAATGACTTCCCAAAGGAAGCCAGGAAGGGACTTCCTGTATACAATGTCATAATTGAGTTCCCTTTCTTTCTGGAAGAGATTTAACAACATGCTTTGATTCTCTGTTCTATCTCCAAGGTAAATATTAGTTTTCTTATGATGTTTCTCTGGAAGGATGACATTAGTGTTGAAGTATATGATTGCCTTCGGACATAGAAATCTTTCCATGGAATCCTAGAGCCAATACCGACCTTTAATGGAAGGAACAATGGTCACTTTAAGGTTCTTTGCTCGTTGTAGATTCCAGGTTTGGTTCTCCTTTTCTGGTAAAAAAGAAAAAGGCAAAATAGATCAGATACTTGGTTCTTGGCCTCTCATCTAAACAGTTGTTCAAAAACTGTCCACAATTAGCTCTGGTTGTTGAATTTTCTTTTAGCAAGAACTAGAGGAAAACCTAACTCCCAAAGCTGCAAACTATCTCATATGGCTTTTGGCTAAACTTTCACGATAGCCTTTGCCTCACTGCATTTTTGGTAGTATTGAAGAAGTGAGATTGTAGCCTCCCTTCTTGAGTAAAGAAAGCTTGACTCATCCTCTGATATCCACGTGGCCCAATATGCCATAGACATCTGAAGAAAATGGCTACAAAAATAGAAAACTGTCTTGTCTTTTGCTTTGCATTATTCTAGCCAGTGAAAAAAATTTTTTTTTGTTACATAGTCATAAAATGACTTGTAGTTTACCAAAGAACATTGGACACTGGCAAAACTCTAGAGTTAGGTAATCAAGAGATTAAAGAATATATGAAGAATACATCTCACCTGAATGTCAAGAGAACCATATTATACTGAACATTAAACACCCTCTGTGTTGATCACATGTGGCTCATCAGCTGCTGGGGGTCTGTGTTTTCAATCAATAGCCTCTTGCATTCCCACAGTAGTGACTGGGTAGTTAGCCATAGCCATTTGTACTATGCCTAAGGGTATTACACACAGTCCCTGTCATTGGGATAAATGGTCCTGCTTTGCTTTCTTACTATCTTGCAAGGTATAATTTTGGCAACTGAAATTGAGAACTCTGAATTTTCCTTGTATGTCCTTGTGGAAATGAGGACTACTGACTAACACAAATGGCTCCATTACTGCTGGCTACCAAACCAGTCTTAGACAGTGGACCTTGATATGCTACATAAAATCATTATTTCACAACAGCAAATATTTGTTGAGTAAAAGGCAAACTGAGTGAATATACCTCACATGGTCTGATAGAGCCCAACACTTTGAAAAGATGTAGTGCACTAGATGACATTTTGTAGTATCAGTAATCCTTTTAGATTTATCATTTTCTTCCCTATGTTTTTTTTTTTCAAAGATCTCTCAGACTGCCTTGCAAGTTACTGCTGATGATCCCCAATGAGAATTAGAGATGGTAGTAAGGGGCCATGGGGAGCTTTTGGCTTCCCTTCTCTTCCATTTCATTAGGTTTTTCTAAGTCACAAACATTCCTCACTATCTCTTACCCTGGATAAAGAAAGATCCTCCACAGGCATAATCTTCAGGCTTTATCACAAATACCACGAAGAACTGCTCGCCTGGAAAATCCTTCTTCTGCATAAGACATAACAACTTATGATAGCAAGAAAGGATAGCAAGAGGGGAGAAAGTCCATAGTGGTGGGGGTGGGAGCAGAAAGAGATGAAAGAGAAGAAAAGTAAAGTTCGCCCTTGCCCCTAGTTTCTTAGAAAGAACTTTCAGATACCTATGATCTACTCCAGAGTTTAGCCACAATAAAATAATTGTTAAATCCAAAAAATTAAACAGGTACACTATTCTAATCTCAATCTATCTTGTGCCCACTTATGTGCTTAGAACTGTAATAGGCCCCATGTAAAAAAATATGTCAACAGCCTATGTTTAATAATAATACTTGTACTTTATATTTTTAAAATTAACATACTTTATTTTTAATGTGTTTTGGGTTCACTATGTTCAGGTTTTATTATTTGAAAATCCAATGATACATGACTTTCCTAACAGTCACACAGTCACAGTTAAATAATTTAGGTTAGGGATGCAAAAGTGAGACCTGGGTTATAGTCCTGGCTTTGACTTTCTCTAAGTGTGCTTCTCTGTGTCCCAGTCTCCTTATTCATGAGTGAACAGGAGCAGAGATGTTGGATTATCAAAACTGAGGCACTAGGAAATCAAAGCCTAAGAGAAGTTTTACATTTGATAGCTAAATCCTCATTTTTTGTTCTTTTTTTTTTAATGTTTACTTATTTATTTTGAAAGAGCAAGAGTGTGAGCAAAGGAGGGGCAGAGAGGGAGAGAGAGAGAGAGGGAATCCCACGCAGGCTCCACATTGATGGCGTAGACCCTAATGCAGGGCTTGATCCCCCAAACCGAGAGATCATGACCGGAGCCAACGCCAAGAGTTGGAAGCTTAATCGACTGAGCCACCCAGAAGCCCTCGTTCCTTGTCCTTTAGTAGACAGTATCACCTTACTTTGGAGAACAGATGAAGTTGTAGGTACCTTAAGTAAATGCCACCTTAAAGGCAGGGACAGAATCTTTTTGAAAATCATTTTTGCTATAAAATTACCATTGAAATAATTTAATTACAAATAACAAAAGGGCAAATGGCCATACACATGAGGCCCATATTCCTTTGAACCTACCCATTCTGTCCAGAGTTGAAGTCCTTTTTTGTATACTGTTATAGGTATACAGAGTATTAGAATATGTTTAATTGCTTTAAATGGATCAGATAAACTTTACACTAAATCGGCATCTCCCAATAAGTACACTGGCATCTCACCTTACCTCTCTAAGCAATCTGTCAGATATATGTCCCACTGCATCATGGGTTCCCAAGACCCCCTAACGGGAATGGGGCCCCTGGCAGAGCACTATTGTCCACCATGGCCTGGTCTTTGATTTCAGGAGTAGGAATCCTTGTTTTAAAGCCAATCATAAAGGAAAGAGATCCAAGGACACAGTGAATGACAATACGTTTTGAATGCTCGTCCAGCAGGTAACCTGACTATAAACTGTGCATTGTCTTTGACAATAGTGGCCACCAAAGTGATGTCTCACCTGCAGTGTAATGGCAGCTTTCTTGGTCATGGACTGATAGACACCATTAAATTCCACATTGTGGTCGAGATCATATACTGGGCACTACAACATGCATGAAGGATAAAAAGGAAAGCATCACTAAAGCCATACTACACACAACACACATTCTACCCAGAGGATCACAGAGCAAGGGGTTCCTTACTAAGCCAGAAAGCATGAAAAGTTTTCTCTGAGGAAAGTCATGACACAGTCCTCCTAAAGCTTAGTGCCTTGCCTTCTAAAGTCCTCTAAAGGTCACTTTATATCAAAAAGAACTGAAAAGATGGTCCTCAAGTATATAACACCTTTCCCATTTTTTATTAACACATTTGAGGCAGAAAAGGGCCCATTGTTAGAGTAAGACTTTTAAAACAGAATAAATGATAGGTTTCGATATTTCTTGTGCAGCCCACAATTTGGTCTTCCTTATTCTTTGTCATAATCCTCCCTCCCTTCTTTCCATTGCTTATTTTGGTGAGGAGTCAACTATTCTCTATCTCCCCAAATCAATGTCTCCAAACAGACAACCCACTTGTGTGCACAAGATACTGTTTTTATTATTTAACAGTTTTGCAGGAGATACATAGTAAGAGGACAACATAGTCCCCACCCTTCTCTTTCATTTACCCTGTGACAACATAATGCTCCATATTGAAAAACTGACAAGTTATTAAGACTCACCATGATATTCTGGACTGAGACAACAGAACATGGATAAGCCATTTCAGACCTGACTTTAATAATAACTGAGTCCACATCATCAGGAAATTTGTATAGAAAATACTGAGAATAAGAAAAAAGAAAGACATGATTTGTTAATACTAAGTAATGTTTACATTTATGAACTCAAAACTAGATTTACATGAATAGGATTGTTTCCTTTCTAGTACAAGGCACAAAGTTCAGATGTAAATCTCCATTCATTCCATCAGCCATTCATCTCATACATATTGAGCAACTGCTCTGTGCAGGGCTCTGGGCTCTGTGCCAGATTATTAGGGATAAGCAGTGAACAAAACAAGGTAGCCATTTCAGACAATGTCATTTCATTCGCTAGCATTTCTTTCCCAACTAAACTTGGGTATACTTCATTCCAGTTTCTGCTTAAGAAAATCCCTCCAACCCTTTGAACTAGGGATATTCAAGATGTAATCTGAGCCAAGATTTACTTCCATGGGATCATTTTGAAATAGGAAATTCCACTTTAAAAAGCAGATAAGTGGTTCTTCAAGATTCTTAACCACCTTCCTATAGGCGAGAATTACTACCAGGCCCACCGGGCCCCTAGACTTCTTGCTAAAGAATCTGTTTCCTGGCTGGAATATAGAGAGACAATATTTCCATTCAAAGATCAAGCGCTACATCTATTCCCCTGAAATATGTTCACAATTTTGAGCAGGCTGAGATATTCTTTAAAAGTATTTCTCAGATATCGTAAGAATCAGGAAATCAGAAGTTATACCATTTACCTAGATTAGATTATGAATCCACCGTTTATTAACACTGAGTTTTAAACATATTGCTAATAAATGAAGAAAGGGGACTTTTGTCAATAATTATAAATGTGGTAGCTGGTTGAGAAGCTTAACATTAAATATCTGATTAAGATTTTGAGGATACCAACTAAAACAAGCTCAATATCCTAGGACTCTAATAAATCTATCAGGTTTTTTTTTTTTTAATGTTTATTTGTTTTTGAGAGAGAAGAAGAAAAGAGAGAGCTGAGGGGCAGGAAGTAGAGCTGGGGTGGGGGTGGGGGGCAAAGGATCCGAAGCAGGCTTTGTGTTGACAGCACAGAACCTGATGTGGGGCTCAAACTTATGAACCTTGAGATCATGGCCTGAGCCGAAGTTGGAGGCTCAACCGACTGAGCCACCCAGGCACCACAAATCTATCAGTTTAAAGGAGAGGCAAAACATGTAAAAACTTAATTTTGAATTCTAACATCCTCTTTACTAACCTTACTCTGAGAATCAGAGAATAAAAATAGAATATTTTTCAATAATCCAAAGACTTCTGATGGGGAAAAAAATAACCTCAAGATTAAGGAATGTCATTAACATTGCTGTTTGGAGGTCTGTTCACACCTTGTCACAGATGGCAACACTTCTAAGAACCCACTTCATTTTGACCTTTCATCTTGGACCCTGATTCAATACATGTAAGACAGAGGTCTATCCAAAGGTGAATGGTCTGCAATTCCCAAGAGGTGTTCTTGGTTCCTAGGTAAGCCAAACTTTGTAACCTAAGAGCATTGTTATGATTACTGTTAGCAATAATGAGTATCATATCTATTTCTTTTTATTATAGGAGTTGGTTTTGTGCAAAAATCAGACATCTACTGAAGTTTCTCTTTTTGCCAAACTATTATCAGTCTTCTTTATCTCTAAGTTACCATAAACCCCAAATAAATACTTTTGACCCTTGCCTCGAGAATCTACTTTAATCAGAAAGAAGCAAATGACAAGTACCCAAAGCAATGGCTGGAATTTAGGCCACAAATCACCATCTTGGGTCTTCATTACCCACCCAGTTTCTGTAACCTGCTTCTATCTGATAATCAAGGTTCTGTGAGAATGTGCAGTCATTTGGATGGTTTTATATAAATAGAAAATCTTTCCTACAGTTGAAGGGGATATAAAATCTAGGTCAAAATGGGAACAGTTAATAGGAAAGTAAAACTTTCATAGATATCAAATAATTTCTATTTTGTTTTTTAGTTCTAAGTATGTTTTACTCTAGTTTGAGATTTATATAAAACTACTTAGAATTTCATATTTACATACCTTTTTTAAAATGAGAGAAAGCTATAATATATAATTCTCACTGATTTTCTTTTTAAAAAAAATTTTTAATGTTGATTTATTTTTGAGACAGAGAGACGGAGAGCGAGTGGGGGAGGGACAGACAGAGAAGGAGATACAGAATCTGAAGCAGGCTCCAGGCTCTGAGTTGTCAGCACAGAGCCCAATATGGGGCTCAAACTCGTGAATCGTGAGATCATGACCAGAGCCAAAGTTGGACGCTTAACCCACTGAGCCACCCAGGCTCCCCTCATCACTGATTTTCTAAAACTGAGAGTGCATTTCAGCATTCAGTTAGTTACCATATTTAGTATATCTCCGTACAGCACTATTACACTATACTATTTGTGTGGTTGGGATGTAAGTTTTTCCTCTTTTTAGATATCTCCCATTGCACCTAGCAACTAGTGCTTTCACATATTTCATGAATTAAGTGGCCAATAAATGTTGAGGGCAATTCATGTGGGCCTGTAGTCCTCTTTTGTCACTGGGTGGCAGTATATATGCACTGTGGAGGCCTTCACTGATGGGAAATTGAAGTCTTAAAAGATGCATGGGAGTTGGCCCACACAGGTTTGGGGGCTGATTGTGCACATCTCATCCCAACTCTGTATTCAAGGGCATCATGTTGGCAGCTTAAGATTGGCCATAATGGAGGTATTTACACCACAGAAATGGGCAAATGCTACAAATCAGGGGTTTCTCTCTGGGAACTGGTTGTTAAATATTTACCAACACATAAGTGCTTGTAATGGATTTAAACAGTATCCATGTATTGTGTTAATTCCAGTTTTAATACATTCAATGCAAAAATTAAGTAGCCATTTATGACCTAAGCTGTATTACAGCCTACAGAAGATTTACAATAAATATTGGGACATTAAATAAATCTGTGATAAGCCTGCTATTGCATAGACTTAACTCTTTCAGAGGCTGTGAAAAAATAAAAAGGTAGCTAGAAGTGTCCATGGAAAAGCAGCTTAAAGTTTTCATGTATTTTTTTTTCATGTATTTATTCTGCTTATGATTATGGTTTAATGGAGAGCACAACACACATATCTAATTCTTCTAATGTCAGCATTCCTGTTCTCTCTTTATGACAGGAGAAACTATTATACCATAACACTCTAGAAATTAAAGTATGTCCCATTTTTATTGTATTTCTCAGTTGATTAATTATTTGTGTACCTGTTTTGTGTTTGGCCTTCCACTCCCTGTCCCTCCTCATTTTGATAATAAGGTTCATAAGGGCAGGAGTTATATCTCCATCTTCTTCATATCATATCCTCAGCACCTAGTTCAGTCTAGTACTGTCCTTGGTGCATAATAGATGCACAGTTTGCTAACAGTTGAGCCAAGGAACATCTGCAAACAAATGTCATGCCTCTCATTTCACACCAGTTAAGGGGATAAGATCGAATGTTGTGTCTAAAGTCCCAGTAATATGAACGACATTCCAAAAATACAAATATATCTCAAATTGTGAAAGGTCAAGGGCAATGCCACATGCTGACTCTGCCTATTACCATGGGTTTGTTGGGTAATGTCAGTAGGTAGAATCATGATAACCTTGAAATGCTTCACTTACCTGAGGTTGAGAGGGGCTGGCAGTGAAGTGAAAGGCAACATTTGTCCTGAGAAATGTAAGTGGGAGAAAGAAAAGGGGGAAAAGTGAGAGAAAAGCTAAGTTAGCAAGCAAAAAATATTTATGTAAAAGAAAACCACCCTAAACTAGATGCAAGGAGAGCCTTACTCTTTGTGAAAGGAATTCTAGTCCTGTCAAACTGACCAAGTAAACTGCATGGGGACTTGGTTTCAACTCTTAAGAATGATCAAACCAGGGAGGGATCAATTTTATGTCTCTATATACCCATGATGTCATGCCTATGGAAATAATTACTTTGTTTGGCCTGAATTTTGGGGAACCTGAGCCTGAACTTCTTCTGGGGCCCTTCCCAGCTTCATCCCTCGGTGCTCTCTAACAAGTCTTTCTCCCCACTGCTAGTTTTCCTTTTAAAAAAGTAAAACAGTTTTAAAAACCTTATTAAAGGTTCCTTTATAAAGGACATGTCAAGACATTTAACAAGAGGTTTATAATTGGAGGTGTTGTTTAGAAGTCATAAAACTTGAGCACTGTTTCTAAATTTAACGACCAACGATTTTAGGCTGTTGGCAGACTGGGCTCAGAATTTAACAATGGGTGCAATGTGTATGTATTTACTCTCAACAGATATTATCAGTGTCAAGGATTCATTCTGCTGAAGCACAGTGGAAAACTTGTGGCTCTAAGTCAGCTAACGAAGCCAAATCTAGTTGTGCGTTTGATCCTGAGATTCCACAACCAGAGTCAGGACCCTGGTGCCGTGCGTGGCTGGGTAGTGTTGTGTCATCTGCTATTACCAGGGCAACATGGGGCCTTCAATTCTGTTCGTTGCCAGGTCAGGGGAAGGAAAACGACACTGATTTTCTTGGCTAGCAACAGACAGCATGAGATTTCCAGATGCAACCAGTATTCTTTGGCCAGGAATTTCTTTTTTATACTCTGAAAGTATGGGCATCGATACGATTTTTTCCCCTTGTCCTTTATGTTTTCTTTACCAGTATAATCACATACAAACTTCCAAAACATTGTTTTCTTTAAGACTATCACATTTAAGTCCTCTCTTTCTCATAGAGTCAACAGTGTGTGTAAAATAAACATCGTGTCTGTTGCAGATGAAACATTTTGCTTCCTTCCCCATGGGCCCTGTCAGAGGCTGGGGGAGGTTGAATTAACCAAGAGTCGTTAACCAACAGAACAAAGCTAACTGAGACTCTCATATACCTCTAGAGAAAGAGGTATAAACATTTCAACTTATTTGTTTAAAAAAATTCAACACAGGAAACAAAGGTTTATTTGATAAATAAAAACTAAAAGCTGACTTTGTTCCCCTGTTTTGGTTAGTTTGAGGGAGGGGGGGAGAGAAAGAGGCCAGATGGTGTCAAGAGAGGTGGGTGTGCAAATAAGGGAGGCAGGAAAAGAAGAGGAAGAGAGGCCCATGGAGAAGGTAGAAGAGAGAGGAGAGATACATACGAGAGAAGAAGAAAAAAACAGAAGAAAAAAGAAAGGGGGTTTGGAAGAAAGGGTAGGTGGGAAGACAGGCAGGGACAAAAGCTAAGTAGTTTTTGAGGTGGGTACCAGAGAGAACTGTGAGATACACGACATCTTCTTCATCTTAGGATAGCCAGCCCCTGGCACAGAGCCCAGTGGGCGTGCAAAACCCCCACTTTGTTTGTTGAAGGAAATTATGCCCTATTCTTCATTTGGACTATGGACTTCAGAATATCATTCCCTGTTATCTCCTTACTGCCATCTGTTATGAACTCCCTTCGCTCACCCCAACCCTTCCACCCACCTTCTGGTCATGTGTAACCCTTCAGCTCATCGCTCTGGTCTAAGTAGAAGTACAAACTCTGAATGGATGTGCTACATCCTATCCTTTCTTCCCTCCTCTGGGACTCTGCTTCTACAAAATTCAACAGTCCTATAAATTTTATACACTCTTGGTTTATAAATATACTAAAATCTCAACCACTTTCAAAATAAATAGTAAACAAAAACGCCCCAACAAAATGCCTCCCTTTTTCCTATATTTTGCTCCTTTGATGTCATTTATATCCTCCCTCTCCTTCACAAACTAGCTTCTTAAAATAGTATTCCGCTCTCATCCCTCATTTGTTTTTTCCTCTCCCCACTGCCATCAGGATTCTTTTCCCACCATCCCCCTGAAGTTGCCTTTGCTGAGGGTAAGTCGCCTCCTAATTGCTAAAGCCAGTGACTTCATCCTTAACTTTACCTGTCTGTGACATTTGACTCTGACGACCACTCCCTCTGCCTTGAAACTTTCCTCCCTTGGGCTATGTGACACCTGCTTTCCTTGGGTTTTCTCTCACACATTTGGCTATTCCTACTCAGCTTCTTGTGATAGTTCTGTTTCTCAGATGACCCCTTACATAAGTACGTTCCCCACAGTCCCATTCTTGACCTTCTCATTTTCCTTAGCCATGTACATTATATATCTATACAATATATAATGGCAATTAAATATTATATATTACATATTATATTTAATACTTTGTCATTAATATAATAGTAAACATTATATTTAATTACTATATATTAAATGTATATTCAATTGCCACAAAATCCATACAAATGTCAGTGAATCTTGGGTTTCCATGTCCAGCCCAGGGCTATCACGTGAACTCCAGTCATGGAGGAGTAATTATCTGCTGGGCTTCTGCACATGGCTATCCCTCAAACATTCAAACTGCACGTAATCAAAATGGAATGTGCTGTAATTTCCCTGTTCCTGAGCCACTAGGTCTCTTTGGTAGGAAACCTCACCAGACTTCTGACATCATTGCTGGAGTCATCTTGGATTCCCTTTTTATTGACTTCCACATTTGATTCATCACCAAGTCTTACTCTTAGTGTAAATGTAACCTGGATGCACCTGACCCACCTGAAGCACTATCTTTGCCCAATATAGCATTCACTAAGAAAACAATTGGAAAAGTAACGGAAATCATTACTGTGGTCTACCCTCAAATACTTAAGGGTGATTACCTAGTGTGACACATGACCAAATGGTCTAAAAGCCTCTTCACTTACCTATTTTCTCAAAAAAATCTACCACTTTTCACAGCTTGGTAGCTGAACTATCTCACTCAAAACTCTCTCAACACAGACTCAAATCCTTGATTAGAAGACTGGAGGAGGGTCAAAGGCTGCAGGTACTCATATAGGACTATATATTTTTTATTCTGCCACATGTATTTTTTGAATTTGTGAATTATCCTTATGTATATTACTTAACCCCTTTTCTCCCTGACAACTTTATTGCTGCTATAACACATTCAGTCCCTAATCATTGTTTATTCTTCTCTACTCAAATAACTTTTCATTTGTCTATATGTCCCTGCCCTCTCCTCTCTCCAGTTCATCTTCCACGTGACTACTAAATTCATCTCTAAAAATCAAATTTGTTTATCTTATTCCATTGCTTGAAATCCTTTAGTGGCTCCTGTAACCTGAAAGGTGAAGTCCAAACTCCCTGGTTAAGCAGAGAAGATCTCAAAATCAAGGATTGGGTACTGCTACCCGTGTCTCCACCCTGTCTCCTCTTATTCCACTTCAGGCACCGTGGGCCTGCCTCCTTGAAGCACTTCTACTCAGGCTGCTCTCTGTAAGCCAGACCTTACTTCTGAGCATCATGTTGCTGTGTATCCAACACCCTGCCAAGCATCTGTACGTCACGTTCAACATGTCCCAGACTGAACTTATCCTCTCTTCCTTCCTTCCTCAGCATTCTCATTTTCCCTTAGTGACCTTTTATGGGGTAGCAGGCCACCCTTGACTCTCCCATTTCCCTTACTCCTCATACCCCATCAAGTTTTGTCAATGTCACCTCTAAATTCTTCCACTCATCTCATTATTATCTTGACTGCTGCATCCACCTTCAATTTTCTGCATCCAGTTTCGTCCCCTTCAAATCCTCCACGCAACCATTCCGACTTAGACAACTGCCAGAATTTCTTCACGCTCCTTCTGAGCTCCGCCCAGCCCATGATCAGGTGCCTGCCTGCTCCAACAGTCTCCTGCTCCTCCCTGTCTGCGACTTCACACTCCGCAACATGAGTGAGGGATAGCTGGATGGCAGGGAGTAATGCTTTAAGACAGAATTTTATTTTTAAGGCTCAATTGAAATAAATGCTTCATGGAATTGAGAAATATATTTAGGGCCACATAAACATTGGGAGGACAGCTTTAAACACAAAGTAGAAATAGCATATTATAGTGGCAATTGCTCAGAGCTGGGAGTCAGAAGTAGCATCTAGTCCTGATTTTATCCTTTCCTAGCTGTGTGTTTGGATTAGTCACTTAACCTCTCTGGGCACCAGTTTGCTCATCTGGAAAAATGAGGTGAGTGGATTCAATTTCAAAAGTTCCTTTCAGGGGCACCTGGGTGGCGCAGTCGGTTAAGCGTCCGACTTCAGCCAGGTCATTATCTCGCGGTCCGTGAGTTCGAGCCCCGCGTCAGGCTCTGGGCTGATGGCTCAGAGCCTGGAGCCTGTTTCGGATTCTGTGTCTCCCTCTCTCTCTGCCCCTCCCCCGTTCATGCTCTGTCTCTCTCTGTCCCAAAAATAAATAAAACGTTGAAAAAAAAAATTTAAAAAAAAAAGTTCCTTTCATTGTTAAAATATATGCTTCTAGAAAAAAATCCTGAAACATGGTTCATATACCTTCTAGTGTGCCACTCAAAAACTTGCAACAGAAACTGCCATGTTGGGACTTTTTGAGTTGATTTTTCAGCATCTCTCCCAACACCTAGACTTCAGATCTCACCACAGTCCCCAGCTCCTGCTTGTTATCATCATCCTCTGGATTTCTGAGTCACCAGCAAAGTTGGTGTGGGACAAACCAGAGCCAAGGAGAAGGAGACATACATATTTCAGTAACCATCTCTTCTCAGACTTATCTTATTCTCATAAAAACCCTAGTAACCATACAGTTTGAAATGCTCTGAATGTCTGGTTGCTGAGGTCATCACATGATAAGAGGTGGAAGCAGAAAACAACACGAAGGAACAGATTTGCAGTTCCAGCAGCATGCATATCATTCATTAACACTTGCGCAGACCTGTGACCTTATGATTTCAGTTTCACAGAATTCAGTTCTCCAAAGGGTCTAATTAGCCTCACAGGAAAACCAGCCCTAGAATTCAAGTACACTGCCACCAGATGACAGTCACAGGTCGAAGACACAGAACCAATCAGTAAATGCGATGCTTCTCTGAAGTTCAAACTGTACTCTGTTCAAGTAATGTGCGACAACCTCCTTCAAACGTATCACCGTGAATTCCCACATTGTTTAATATCATAAATAGTTAAGTATTAAAATCATTAAATGTAAGCACCATATTTAGAAATTGCTTAGAGGTAGTGGTTCTTAACTCTGGCTACACATTAGAATCACCAGGGGAACTTTAAAATTATATATACTAATGCTCAAACCTCCCTCCTAGAAACTCTGACTTAGTTGATCTGGGTGGATTTTGTCTATCAGAGAAACTTTTTCTGTCTTTTTCTGTTTTTTTTTGGGGAGTGAGAGTTTTCTGCTCTTGAAATTACCATGTCACTTTTTTCTACACCAAAATTAATGGAGGGACTTGGAAAAAATGCTGTGACTACTCCTCCATCCTTCTGACCATTCACTCCTCCATCTGTCCATCCATTGCTATGGGCACACATTGTCAAGAGCTGCACAGAAGACCAAGGTAAATATCCGATTCCTATTAGCAACTCTACTGGCTATCGACTTCTTTATAAACTGCCTTAGAAAAGTTAAGGTGAGATTTATAATAGAACAAAACATTCTGATTACAAAAATAAACTGCAGAAGTATTATATACTATTTGTAAATATTCTGACTTAAAAAAATTAA